>NC_056549.1:23098077-23771410 GCF_910596095.1 Thunnus maccoyii | reverse complement strand
TTAACCAGTTCCTCCAAAATGTATTGTTACCGTTGTTTTAAAGATGTCACTGTAGAAGTTGCCTGCTGTGGTTTTGATGGATTAATGACCTTCAGTTAAGTATACTTAGAGTTAATATATGTAAATTTATATGCACAAACACCACAAAGTGAATGACCACATTATAGTAATCATTAGATGGAAGGAAATATGATTTGCAGTCGCTTCCCCAAAATAACCACCAGACTTTACATCATCTGTTAGAAAGTTTGGTTAAAGTCCCGAAGGGTGTGTGGCAGCCTACAGACGAGCATCTTAACACATTCTCTATAATGTGTAGCTTATATCGTAACATGAAACAGTTTTTCTGTTGCTTCCCCCCAAAAGATTTTTCACTTTCCCACAACCACCCATGCTTCACTTTCATCAAACATGCAGTTTTGCATCCACTTCACTCTGTGACCTTTGCAGTGGATGAGCAGGATCAAAGCACTGAAACAAACAAGACTAAAGCTGCATAACAGAAATGACTAATATATCATAATGCTGTTAACCAGAGCCCTATTGTGGTTATCGTTATTTTAATAGATAGTGTATTGTGCATGTAAACACCCAGACTTTACAAAGGCCAGAAATGCAGGAAATGGTATCACAGCCTCTCCTACAATCGTTTTCATGAATTCACAACTGAATATAAGTCACTACTCTTATTTGTTTGTTTTTTTGCACATGACAGCTCCAGATTTACTTTCTCCAGCTGATACAACAGAATTATGGTACTGATCTTTGTGGTAGGTAGAGCCACTCACTGGCACCTTATCATCATACCATCATTGGCTTGAGTTAGCTCTCTCACCCTCCACTGGTTTCTAGAGACGCTGGCTGCTGGCTCCTGCTACCTTTCACCTAAAATGAACCTCTGATAAGGGGTTGAAAGGGAGCTTTGATTCACCGCTTCTGCTCCAACTCTTGTCGTTTTTCTGAGGAGCTTCTTACCCTAGGGTTTATTTAAGTCTATACTCTGCTTACAACATGTTCAGCTTATATGTAGAATACGCTCTCACAATAACTGACAACTTGATGATGAAATACTACATTTAGGGATGTTGGGGATTGCTGTTATTAATCTTAAGTGTTAGTGTTATTAATGTGACATGTAAAGATGTCAAAACAAAAGCCTTGAGTGACAGACAGTGAGTTTAAGAGATTTACCGCTGACTTATTTCAGTTGTAATGTGGATTTCCCAACAATAATGAATGGCTTGCTTCCGATTTTTGACTCCACTCTATACTTCCTGTTGAGAAATAGAGTGAAAAACATGCACTTGTGAGTCTGACTGCAGCCTACCTCTCCCACTGAGGTGAGGGGGATTTTCCCTAGACGCTGGTGAGAAGCCTGTGGGATAATTCCTTTTGACCTTGTGCTCTTTAACCTCTGACGAGCAGCCAAACATACAGAGTAAACAGGAGGGAGAATAAACAACTTAACAGAGGGCCAGCTGATGGGATTTCAGAGCCGCGGCCTCCCAGTCGGGAAGCTGAGTGTGCAATCTTATGCTGGTGAATCCCGAGACACTCCCAATGAGGCACTGTAAGCTGACTAAGCAATGTTGACACTGGACATAGTGGGACCTCACCCACTGTGCAAGGATTACATCTGTGTCCTCTTTGGGTCTACTGTTCAGATTGTATGAGTTTCACTTAGAAAAGATTTCAAACTAAAGCCACACCATTGAAGATACATTACTATTTAAATCTAATATTGAGGTAATGGTACAAATGTAGCCTTTTTTGGTAAATTCACAAAATTTATATTCTTTTGCAAGACTTAACAGCTCCATGTTGTTTTCATACTGAGAGCTGTCCGGTAAAGGCCAGTACATTTCAGTGGTATCACCACAATCTGTGGATTCACTCGAAGGGGCAACTTCAATCTGTGTGAATTGTTCTAGTCAAGTTCAACTTTGGTGAACTCAAACATGTATATTAGCACTGTTGACCAATAAGCCTTCCTGACAGTGTGGACCTCTGGGAAAAACAGAACCACCCAGAGTCCAACCAGTGTTGCCAAATGAGTGACTTTCTCACTAGATTTGGCAACTTTTAAGACCTTGTCAGCAACATTTTATGGGCAAACCAATCATCAGCCAGACAGAGACGTGAATGTGCGTACTTAACAACCAATCAATACCCATTGTTTGACTTTAACGTCTTCTCCTTTGTTTTTTTTAATGCACAGTTTACAATAGTGAGTTTTTTCCAGTATTTCTTTACTTTCATTATATATGTGGTTATGTCATGAGTCACCGATATGCAAATTAGCACATGATGTCATCTAGCGACATCTAGCAACTGTTCGAGCAGGCTTTAGCTACACTGTTTCATTTAATTATCAAGACAAAATACAAAACATTCTCTAATTTCCAGCATCTCAAATGTAACTGTAACTTTTGATATCAGTGTTATTTGAACATTTTTGGATTTTGGACTTTAATCACACTATGGAAACTTGGGGGTATTTTGCACCATGTTATGACACTTTATGGGCTTTACAATTGACTGATTGATTTAATACTGATTTAATTGAATTGCTTAGAGGTTTCTCAGCAGTGGTAGGGAGAAGAAAACACTAATTAACTTTCACCAGCAGTACTTTCCCAGTCAGTCTGAGGATTCAAACCATTTCAAATCGGCCTCCACAATGATGGAAATTTAATGTCTGAACAGTTGAAGGCCACTGCAGACATTTACAGATATGAGGTATCTGTGAAAAAATGTGTTTACGTTGCATTTTCTTGATGTAGCGGCTAGTGTGCTTTCGAAATCTTTCAGATTCACATCAGAGCTCAAGAATGTGCTCCTCTCAGCCTTCCCAATATTACAACAAAAAGTAGAAACACAAGTGGACTGCCTAAAAGCAATTTGTGGTCTGTATCTGTGTTGCCGGCAGAGCGGTTAGTGGTGGAGTTGAGCTCTCAGCACAAAACAAGAGGTAAGCAAACACTCAGGCTGCAGGAAAGCGGCTTTCAAAGTGCTGAGATTGTTCAAAAAGCCATTGTGCTTCCTTTAAATTACACAGTAATTCAGCATAACCATCAACTGGAGTGATAAAGCTCTGCATACCACAGTTATGACCCAACACCCAAACCTGCCAACACAGGTGGGACAGCAAAAGTCTATACAATCCCTGGTAAATACTAAATTCAGCTGCTGCATTTTTGCAAAGGGAATTCAGCCCCTGTAGAGAATCTCTGCCATATAAAATTACATGCATTGAGTAAAAATCATTCATTTTTATATGTTAGCAACCATTTCATCAGGTATTTCTTTTTCATATTTCAGTAGAAAGAAATCATTTGTTGGTTGAACATGTAGAAGCAACAGAGTGTCAATTTTCTTACCACTGTCTTTTTCAGTCTAATATTAACTTCTTCATAGCTGTTTCCTGTTCAGGAAGAAGGTTTATTTTGACCTAATCTCTCTCTGACGTCTTCTCAGTGTTGTTTTTCACTCGACACAGGAGTTGCATTAGTGTTGGCTGGGGGCAGTTAGCTCTGCAATTATCATGTCAGTCGAACTAACGTCATTTGAAACATCCATTACACCCTTTTCGTTGTCTCTGTACACCTTACTTCAAGTCAACTCATTGTCTCGAGCATGAGAGGCTTAATGATAAACTTATTCTAAAACCTATAAGGTGAAAAACATCTATGAAGCAATTTGGGCTGCGACTGATGACTATTTTCATTATTGATTAATCAGAAAAAAATAGTGAAAAATGCCTGCTATAATTTCTTAGAGCCCAAAATGACTTCTTCAAATGACATGTTTTGTCCAAAATCCAAAGATATTCAGTTTACTATCATTTATGACATAAAAAGCTTCAAATCTTCACTTCTGAGAAGCTGCAACCAGCAAATTTTTTGGCATTTTTCCTTTAAAAAAAATGACAATTTACAAAAATGATTACTTGATAATCAAAATTGTTGCTAATTAATCTTCTACCAATCCATTAATTGACTTATCGTTGCAAGTCTAGAAGAAATACTTCCAGTGTAAGTTCTTCCTTTGATTTATTTTATTTCAATCAGTCGATTTACAACTTTTATCTACATTTGCGCCATATTTGTTTGGATTCTTTAAAAATATATTGCTAGATTTTGACTCTGTCACCATTTGATGAAATTCCCATTTTTACTTCCACCTATAAAGTCTCTCTCAGAGTAAGAGGAACAACACACGTTTAGAGGCGGATGATGATTCAAAGATCTGGAATAAAACTTGTGAGGAAAAAATATGGTCGGTCATTCTTGTTGGCAACAGTTTACGTCTCTGTCCAACATTTCCTGTGTATCATGTCCTGAAGGCTCGACAGTCAGCGCCTGCCATTTCCCAGCCCCATGTTCTCATTGTCCACAGTATCATGTAGGCGAGGACAGTTAGGATAGTTGTGAACAGCTTCTTCATTGTATTTGAATCTAACAAACCATTTTTCCAAATAACAGGGACCCAACAAGCTGCCGTCTGGCTCTGAGCTCATTGTTTAAAGGTTTTTGTTGTCTGGCCTTCATCGCTGGTACACACTTGTGCAGGAAGGGGATCAGGCAGTGTGTGTTTGAACAGATACAGCGTATTTCTAGGAAAATGCCTCTGACCTCCCATGTGAATTATGAGAAAATTCCACAGTAGTTCAGAGGAAGAGAAGCAAATGAAAAAAAAGAGAACTTGATGTGTTTGTATAACTAATAATGTGATGTTGTGATAAGAAACAAGCCTGCTGTGCGCTGAGTAGACTACACAGCTGCCTGGTTTCACAATTATCATGACGGGCTCTGATGGCTTGATGCGGGTAAAACTTGTTTGACTTACTGCATTTTAAAGTACTATTATCAGCCTATTTCTTGATTCAGCTCTAATAAGAGGAATTTTGAATTTGCTTTTACTCTACCATAACTACATCTTCAACCGACTTTTGAATTTAGGACATAAATGATAATCACTTCATCATCATCACAGAGTTGTGAAGTGAGTGAAGTTATTAGGTGCCACTAATTCTGGAAGTAGAAGTCTAGGGGTGCAACCAACAATTATTTTCATTATCGATTAGTAGATTAGTCATTTGGTCAATAAAATATCAGAAAATGGTGAAAAGGGTCGAGTGTCTAGTTTCCCAAAGCCCAAGATACAACCTAAAGCTGTGTTCAGACAGATTGCAAAGTGAATTTTGGCCTTGCGTTAATCGCGTGAGTTTGACCGTGGGATGATTTGTGTTTATTCGCTCCAAACAGCCAAAATACACTACTGTACATTAACTGTAGGCTAGCTAGCAACAGAAGGCTCCGACTGTATCTGTGAGAGTGTTTCTGTGTGTTTATGTTTGGTTCAGCCTCTGAATGAACTCATAACTCACCAGGGACTCTGGTTCTTTCTGATATTTCCCTCCAGTCTCTCTCCCTTTTCCCAACTCCTCTCTGTATGTTCATGAAGTACAGTCATAAAGGACTTTTTTCAGTTGAAACATTTTCAACTCACTCAAACACATATTTGTGTCAATTCACTTGCCTAGGGTGAATTTGAACCTGCTTTCATCTTTGCATTGACTTCGTATGTAATCGTGCTGTGTGAATAATTCTTTCTTCTTTTCTTTATTTATCATACTAACGTTTCAGTCCCTCTGGACCTTCATCAAAAGTATTTTAAAGGTGCAAGGTGCACTATGTAACATTTGGCCACCTGCACCAAACAAATAGGGGGCAGCATATCACCAGAAATAGTCCGCCCCCACCACCCACCCTTCCTCTTCCTCCCAAACGCATCACCCCTCATCATCAATCATATCAAAATGCTATGGAGACATTAGAGCCAGCGGTAATTTACCAAAGAGTTGCACAGATCAGTTCGTTGGATCATGCAGCTGAGATCCACCCAGTGGTTGCAGCAGTGCATCTCCCGACAACAGCAGCGCTAATTTCCAAATAGGCGTTATCTGGATAAACTGATCACATACTGGGACTCTAAATGGTTACTTTCTCCCCTGAAAAAATATTAAAACTCAATTAAGTGAAATATTAGCAGTGAAACAGCCTGGCTCAGAATCTCCGCCAGTGCTGGCCAGTTGCTTGGGGAACCAAATTTTTTTCCTAGGATGATGAAACCATGACCCGCCCTACTCTGCCTCTGACTGGCTAGTACTCATTGTCTTTGTTGGTTGGGTTGGTTACGTTTAGGCATGAGGAATGAGATTGGTTAAGGTAAGAACATCAGGGTAAGCCGATCAGACGCAGAGTAGGACGGGTCATGACTTTGCCATCCTAGGAAAAAAAATATCGCACTCAGGGCAGCAATACTTCTTCATCTTCTCATGTTGGACTGAGGGCAGACTGGATGCTACAGTGACTCACTATTGCCCCTGAGGTACAATGTGGTATTACAAGACAGGACAGGACAGGGCTAGCTGGTTAGCACGCAAACTTCAGTAGATATCTCTGAAACACAATACATAGATGTCTTTGAAATAATGGCAAAATTGTTATTTCTTTACATTCTCTTGATTATTGCAGTTAATTTTTTAATGTTTTAAACTAAAATTCTAGCCAAATTTACATAGTGCACCTTTAAAGTGTTGTTTTTTCAGACCATAATCATTTTTGCTATAATATTGTTGCTGCAATATCTGCTGAACAATCCTGACACCAAATATCTCAGAGAAATGCAAACATCAGCTGCTGTTAGTGGCTCCTCAACACGTTGGCCAGCTCTGTGCATTACAGCTGTTTTTTATTTAACCAAAATCTCTGAAGGGTCTGCTTTCCAAAGAGAGTTTTTTTTTCAGTGTTTATAACGTAACTGAACATTTCCATCAGGATTATAAGCCAACTACTACAAATACAGTACGAATAAGAGGGGGAAAGTACTTTCAGTCAGTCAGAGGGTTCAAGTTCGTTCCTCTCCTTGCAGATTCCAGTGGAAAGTCCAGCCTCATGGCTCAACCCACGACACTCCGGCACAATACTGGAGGCGCACAATGGAAGGGGGAAACTATGCGTGGGGGGAAAGTATAACAATCAACCCCACATTTGTGGAGCAAATTATACAACCCCAATGATGCTTATGGCTCAGGGAATTCCAGCTTTTACTAACAAACTACAGCGTGGAAATAACAAAGCTGCAGTCTCAAGCCCTGACATGCAAAGCTGAGTGTTGTGTTTAGGGAGCCCAGAGCAACCTGTCCTGCAGGCAAACAGTTTCCAAGAATGAGGTGATGCCGCAAAGCCGTGACCTTTGACCCCCTGCAACTAGTGTGTGACAAAGTGCTGCATTCCAGTGCCATGCCATCATGAAGTAATCGCACTTCAGGGGTGACTGACTTGCACTAAACACTATTGATCTTATAGTTTAATCATTATAATGGAGAGCAAAGATTAAGTTAAACCCTATGAAATGCATTTAGAGGATTGATTTAAAACAGGCAGCGTTTAGGATCAAGATTTCCAACAGGTTGACACTTTGGCAAAATGACATCGTGCTAGTCATGGCTTGACAGAAGCAGCTTTGGATGCATTTGTGAGGGTTTTAAAGGCTTCCTTCACTTGACTCACCTGCGTTGTAGAAGCTGTCTAGCACCGTGGTCTCCCCAAAGTCCAGTTTCCCAAAGTTCACCGTCTCCAGCTTGCTGCCCACCGTATCACAAGCGTCCTTCAGACACTGCAGGGCCACGCTCTCCGCGTTATTCTGCTGGCTCGCCTCGCCATTCACCACATAAGCTACCGTCACCGGCCTGTTTTTACATGACTTCCCCGTGGACAGCAAGCCACCGCCGTCCATCGGGCAGCTCCCGGCGGTCGGGCTGAGCCCCCCGCCTCCGAGCACCGAGTCCTGCCAGAAAGTCCCGGCTGCTGGGATAACAGAGGTGCCACCGCCACCTCCACAACCACCGCCGCCGCTGCTGGTGGTGCTTTCACCGCCGAGGCTCTCTCTGCCAGGACAAGCACCAAAGCAAGGCACCTGTAAAGAGATGCCGTCCTGGTCTTGACTCATTTTGTTTCAAGTGTCACTCACTGTCTTCAAGTGTGGGTTGTGATGAGAGGTCTCCACCAGAGCTCCATGGAGAGCCAGCGTTACGCACGGCGGTTACCCATGGAGCCTCTGCACAAGCACGACGTGCAACCTCGCTCCGTTTCAACACAGGTAAACAGTCTGCAAGAGGCGATGGTGCAGCTCCACATCATGCTGCATGTTTGCTGTCGATTGCAAGCTTAGGATAAACCCGATAACGCTGATGGACAATACACGGTGGCCGAAGTCACGACACTGTTCCGAATGCAAATGAAAAAACACACACACAGGAGGAAAAGCCACCAAATCCGCACATTCCTTCTCAGCTCTCACAACAAATCCACATACTTCCCAAAGTTGTGCAAGACCGCCGGTGTCAGAGGAGCAACGCCCGCAGGAATCGGGAATGTCACCGAGTGGAAGTTAAGCGCAGTTAAAGTCTCGATTCAGTAGCACGACTTGACATCTCTGTAAGGAGAAAGTACACTGAACACGCACCGAAGCTGTTTTCATATGCAGTCAGACCCTGCCCTGTTTCCACTCTTATCTCCCAGTCCAGACTCACGCACTGGGCGGAGAGACAACAAAGGCAGTCTGGGGAAAGCTGGGCGGAGACATGATGACCATATGTGGAGCTCTGAAAAGGAGCAGTTCACTACAAACAGTACGACCAAAAAACTAATTCAGCCATATTTCATGTCATAATTCAACACGTCCAGACTGGTCTGCTATCAATTAGTCGAAATTAAAAAACGTTAGGTCTCAAATTTATCATCTGATATAATAAACACGTTGGCAAGGAAAGTAAGGAAACTTTCAAGCCCCCTTTCAAAACATTAATCTCCATAATGATTGCAGAGTTTTTTGTTCGGGGCAGTGAGCTGGAAGCGTGTCATAATGTTGCAAACTAATTGCATTGCTTGGTCTATTAATCTTATGTGATCCAAATGGATTAGCAAGTAAATTTGGACGGAGATAATCATTATTTGGCTGCTAGCCAGTCAACATGCTTCTAGACAGTAGATTCTGGTTGTTTAATTCTCTTTGACAAATGTTGGAGTTCACTGCTTATCTAATCAACACATAAAGAAGCTGTTGCCCTCTACATGAATTATTTACGTCTAACCAAACATGCCCTTTGTTTCCCGTCATGAGGAGGACCTCTTGTGGTAAGATCTTCATATTACAGCTGCATGAAGGGTGAAAACAAGAATAAATTGATATATGCTGTATAGGGGAATATATCAAATTGTATTCTCTCTTGGTGTCTTTATATACAAAAATATTCTAAACATACAGCACATAGTGTGTAGTTTCATCTGGTGCACAAGCCTTTATCAAGAAATTTCACAACACATTTATGGGGAGGTGTCATTTTGTGTGTGCTAATTTCAAGTAAGACCAGTTCTACTAGGAGGCAATCTTTTTCCATCTTTCATTGCTGGAAGTGGTCCAGCATTACTGAGGCAATAGCTGTAATTTGAACAGATCTACACTATACCTGTAGCTGTGTGAGGGCATAGAAAATCATTTTAATTGGATCATGTATGTTTTCAGTGCTCTTGGAGAAACCACATGGGAACCTGAGTAGGATATGATTCTTTCAGATCTATGAAAAATCTCAGACTGTGATCACAAATATCACATTGAATATAAATCCCTGCTTTAGTGTGGTGAGGACTGACTAAGATCTGCAGTTTTGTTTGATACCACAGGCATTGAATATGAAATTAACAGTCATCTTTTTTCTCATATACATGTAGTTTCCCCTCATGCATGTTGTAAATACCTGTGTGTTACTGTAAAAACATTTTGATAATAAAAAAAAAACATGAAATATTAAAATAATTTTCAAAACACCTGTCTTTACTGGCTGTAGTGCCACCTTGCTGCAGTGTGGCACCTTTGCCAGACTACAGATTTAAGCCATCAGTTACAATAGCAGTTAATAACTTTAAGCAGGCAGTCACTTAAGGTTTCGAGATACAAAAATATAACTCCGGTGGGTTCGTTTTTTTACATTTTGAAAGAGAGAATAGGTCTGTGTGGACCCTGTGTTCCACCAGGGAAGATTGTGGAACTGAGAGCAGAATTAAAATTTCTTTTCTTGTTCGAAAAACCTCAATTTAACCCTGTTAATTACATCACCACTGACATACACAATTACAAATGACATACAGAACCATAATGAAGTCTAAAAACATCAGAAAAAAGCAGTATATGTATGATGTCTATGCTTTTTTTTAAAAAATTTAAATATTCAAATATAACCTTTTTAAAGTTTGAATGAGACCTCTAGCTTAAATGATACATTCATAATTTTTCAAGTCTGTATTAAAACAACAGTCAGGTGCTCATATGAACAGTGAAAGAGGTTTTCCTCACTGTAATCATTCCTCCTGTTCATACCGGCTATTAAAAAATCCCTTTCAAATGTACTTTCAATGTAAGTGATGGAGGCCAAAATCACAGTGTGTCCACACAGTCATTTTGTGCAAAAATGCATTTAGAAGTTGATGTGAAGCTTATACGATACTTCAGCAGTCTGAGTTAGTCATATCAAGTGGATATCTCACACATTTACAGTCTTTTTAGAATCAAATTCCCTCTTTGTGTTTCCTCTAACAGTGTTTCCCTGTTGAGCTGCAGTGGAAGTATAGTAACAAAAAGAGGGACTTTGGCACTAAAAAGACTGTAAAGTTGAAAGATATCTACTTGATTTGACTCATTTGGACTGAAACTTAATGTTAGTTTCAGATGAACTTTTAAATACATTTTTGCACAGAAGGAGGACTGTGGATTTTGTCCACTACCACTTAAGTGCATTATGAAGGATCTTGTAATGGTCAGTATGAACAGGAGGAATGATTACAGCAAGAAAAGCCTGTTTCAATGTTCATTTGGGCTCCTGACTGTTTTTATAAGACAGACTTGAAAAATTGGAGACCTGTCCTTAAAAATACGTAGACGTTTTGGAAGTGCAAAAATCGGTTTAACCCAGTTGGAAAATTATACTTCCATATCCCAACAAGAAAAAAAGAAGTTAAATATATAGTTATTAAAGCCAAAAAATCATAAGTAGCATGTCTTAAAGGAGCTGCATATTTTAAATGATTAAGATTGAAGATTTTTCTTAATACTTTGTCCACTGGGTGACATTGGCGTTAAAGCTGGAGTGCAGGACTTTTGTCTTCCCCTTCTGGCAGTGAGAGTCATTACAAAAACACTGTTGACGTGTGTACGTCATAGTGTCCACTGTAGCCTACCCCGTTACTACTGTTGTGGCTGTAAAATTGTGGATAAATTGTTTTCAGGGTCACACAACCCCTACAAAATGATTTGTTTCACTATCAGAATTTGATCCATTCGGTCCGATAACATTTGGAAAATCTAGAAGAGTCACACGATTAAATTATTTTATGCCCATTCAAGTTAGCGGAGAGCTAACAGGAAGTTACCCAGCTAGGCTGGCGGAAGTCTGCATTCATCTGGCCAATGTGGGAATGCCAAACCTGACACCAGATTAAAAACTCCATATACTGTGAAATACAGAGATATTTACCTGGTAGTGATAGGCTTAATCAACACTGTGTGAGCTCATTTGGCAAAAGCTTGAATGTAACAGACATTCATTATATGTAAAAGTTCTGCACTGCAGGTTTAAATTTGATATTTTAAGTCATATTTTTCTCTTTGTTGCTTTAATTGAATATTACTAGTGGCATATTAACTCAGTTTGACAATTATTTGCGGTAAAAGAGGGAAAATGTCTCAGCTATAGTGTCAAATTAACTCATTTTAATAATGAATGATTAATAGTGCAAACTAGTGACATTCTCATCAGCTCAGTTTTCATACCCTTGAGGAAGGCACTCACCTCTCTGCTGCTGTACTGGAACTGCTCAGTGGCAACAAGCAGACTGGACACACACACATAAAAGTGTTCCAGAACAATTTTAATTTTAAGTCAAAACATCCTCTGATTGAATGAAAGTTAAAAAAAAAAGACAATAAATTGATACATATAGCAGAGTGCCTTTTCACTTTTCTGCCACTAGATGTCCCACATTAACCACACATTCATCGATTAATTTTTCAGTCAATAGCTCCCAGAGAAAATGCTGCCAAACCAAACACATCCACAGGGCTGTGTTATTCCTCTGTCTTTAAACACATCTGGCTCTTCTTCATCATGTAGCTGTGGGCCAATTACAGATCACACCCAACTGTTTATGCATCACACTCACATCAAGAGGTGTGAATGCTGAGGTTAGATTACTGTAAATCAAATTATAAGGTATTGAATACAATGAACATTTTACTCATTCATTTCTCTCTTTATTCTTGCTCTTTATCTCTCTTTCTCTCATTCATTCACATGCACACACAAACCTCCATGTGTCTGACATACACTGATGAAAGAAAGAAATGCAACGCTCGCTGACAGATTGAGAATTTAACCATTATTGTATTAATAAAAAAAATAAGACACCAGAACAATAGGAAAACAAAAAAAATACGACAATAAAAGGAAAACACCATCTATAACCACTAACAGTCGTCTTGCCTCTTCCAGCTGACGCTGCTCAACACATCTGGCACACAGAGCTGCTGAGCTGCTGATCCTCTGCATCCTGCAGATGAGCAGAAAGTTTCTGCACACTGGCAGACAGGCAGAGTTTCTCCTGATGCTGTGACACAGAGCTCCTCATATTTAAGGTATAACAGAATGACAAGAATACCAACAAGTATTGATTTTATGATCTTCATAGTTTTGTCAAGTCCAGTCTTTTTTTTAAATTTATATAACCCAATATCACAAATCTACCTCAAGGGGCTTTACAATGTC
Organism: Thunnus maccoyii; assembly: GCF_910596095.1. Lineage (NCBI taxonomy): Eukaryota > Metazoa > Chordata > Actinopteri > Scombriformes > Scombridae > Thunnus > Thunnus maccoyii. The sequence continues at coordinate 23,758,527 of NC_056549.1, read as the reverse complement.
TACGGTCTCTGTCCTTAAAGACCTTTGAATCATAATTGGCCATAATTACTTGTGGTGAAGTATCCAGAGTCTTTACTTAGTACAAGTATCAATACTACAATGTAAAGATATTCGTTTACAATTAAAAATCCAGCATTCAAAATAGTACGGAAGTCCGATCAACAAAATGTACAGTGCTTAAAGTAGAAAAAGTAATCATGTAAATCTTAATGCAAAATGTCCCATGTCATCATTATGTTAATATATGCTATATTATTGTGTTATTATTACTAATGCATTAATGTGTAAGCAGCATTTTAATGTTGTAGGAGCTCATTTGAATTATTTTAACTTCTGTTACATACTTTAATATATAAAAAATATCACTATTGTAAACTGATGATATGGTTTGTATGTAAAGTATTCATCTATAAAGTAACCAAAGTAAATAAAATTAAGATAAAAAATTAAAACTAGTAGCTAACATCATTCTTTTACTGCTCTCAGGTTTTGATGCATACAGTTAAAATGTTCGCTTTTATGTTTTGTCTGAAGTTTTATCAGTTTTTATACCCTGGTTCTGATTAAATAATATTTCATTTCAAAAGTATTTTTGGAATATTTTGGAATGATAATTATTGCTGTCAGATACATGTGGTAGAGTAAAAGGTGCAATATTTGCCTCTGAAATGTAGTGAGGAAATCTCCATGCTCAGTTGTCATGGAGATTGCTCAGGTGTCATTATGGGACCTTAGAAATGACCTTTGGTCACTTGATAAAACATGGTTTCAATTCTCTTTCTTTCTTCTCTTTCTATTTCTCCATAACACGGAATATTGATGACTAAATAAGCAACAATTAAATTTAAAATTAAGGGACAACTGTCTTATTTATTTGTTAATTTATGATCAGAGTTTAACACTCAAAACTGCTAATCTGCCTCATAGGGCTTTCAGACACAACGCAACAATGGTGCCACTGCACTCTGTACCTCGTTACTCTGTGTTGGTGTGATTTAGCCAGATTGGATTGACAGTATTGTCTCCATGGCAATGAAAGCAAACAACTCAGCAACTGTCATCACATTCTGATTCTTGTGATGCTAAATTCTGATTGGTGCTTGGAAATATGTGACATCACCTGTTTACACTATTTAGATCTGGAGACACCTTGAGCAATTTTACATAATTTAAAGAAATGAAGACAAATTAAAATAGTCATTTTAGTTACAGTTTTAATATGATAATTGATATTTTGAGTTCATAGAGCAAAATTAGCCTTGATTTGGAGTCATGTTTCTAACATGCACTCTCCTTTTTTTCTGTTTTGGTCTCCACCAACTCCTGAGGGAAATATGTTGCTCTTTGGCTGCTAAATGCTCAACTTTCTTCACAAGCCAGTCATTAACTATCTGTCTGATATTTGGTGCTGGACAAGTAGTGGGATTATACAATGAAGACAGCTGGCGGCTGCAACTGGAAACGACGTTGATGAGAGTGCAGAGAGTGAACCACAACAGTAAAATTGCGGGCTGTAAAAATAAAATAATCTGAAAAACACTGAAATGCTTCGTAGAGCGATACCATTCACATTGCATGTAGTCATTTGACAATTCAGTCATAAAAACATTGATTAGTGCAGCTTTAAAGAGCAGCCTCTGAACTCCAGAGGTTTACCTTACTGCAGTGATGTGGACGTGTACTCCAGGGCGTGTCAGTACACTGTGACATCACTGGGTGTAGTCAGAGGTGCAACAGACTTGAAAAGTTCAAGCAGAGGGCAGTAAAACCCGCATTTGAGCGTGGTATTAATTCACTCTTTAATCATTAGCTGATTAGGCATTGTTCCAACTGGATGTTGTTAGATAAAAGAGCACATAATGACCTTTCTCATAAATGTCAAGCCGCTGTGCCAAATTGCATTACTCAGTCTGGAAAATCTTTTTCTTCTTTATACCATCAGAATGTATAACATATCTAATAAAATGTAAATGTATGCACATCTGATAGTAGAATTAGATACAAACAACCATCATAGTAGAGTCATGGGTCAAGTTTTGAGTGTAGTTAACCATCAATAAGCAGTCCATGCTGCACCCTGCAAATAAAGCTTTCCATTCTGCTCTGCCACAGACCATGAAATAGTCACTCAGCCCTGAAATGGAGAGAATCACTCACACGGAGAAACAGCGAGAAGTTCAGTTAGTTCTGCGGTGCAGGTAGGAGATAGATACTTGGAGGCACAGACTTATTGCAGCCCTCCATAGATATCTGCCAAAGTCTACACAAACATTAGAGGGAAACGGGGAAACAAAATTACAGAAATCTGCTAAGTTTGACAAATGGCAGACCCAGCTTTGCCACTAGCTATTAGCCTGTAATGATTAATAAGTGAGAAAATAATTGCACTTCATTGAGATTGATGACGCCCCATTTAACCTCCACACTCATCCTGGCTGCGCCACAGAGCACCGAGATGAGCCTCGGACACACTGCTGCTCTGCCGGCCTCATTGGTATCACACACACATAGATAGATACACACACACACACACACATACACACACACACACACACACACACACACACACACACACATACACACACACAGGGTCTGTAATGATCCTACGGGGCATTTTTTAAAAGCCTTGCAGCACTCTGATCATAAGTTCATTGTTAGTAAGTAAAAAAACAATGATCTCAGCGCTAGGAGGCCTCTGGGAATCTCTCACTCCACCAATATAGAAGCATTTAAGTCAAACACCATGGGGAATTAATGACAGTGAAGTCACCATTAACTCCCATGCTAACGAGTTTGTGAGCTTTGGCCCTCTTATTAGACACATCTCACGTGTGTGTTTGCTTGTAGTGGGGAATCTTGTAGATCTGAAACACACACTGTAAACGTGTCTGAATGTGATTTTCATGGGTAAAAATGCAAACAAAACGGCAGCGATCAGGCGAGGCGCTGGGAGTGCCGTGGCGCCTTATCCTCTCAGTCTGCAAAGAGACGTGGCCAAGGTTATTAAAGAAGGATGTAGCAGAGCAAGATGGCCGCTGTTGTGACCAGAGGCGGTGTGGAGAGATAAATGGTTGACCCAGCCTGGTGTCAGGTTAGGATTGATGCCACTATCAGCCCCACTGCTTTCCCAATGATTTTCTCAAATCTCTGATAGAGTGTGTTATCTAGTTACTGGCATGAGGGCAAGGGCCTGCAGGCACAGAGAAGGTCAATCTATGAGGACAATCTTTGTTGGACTAAATGAGAAAAAAGACCTCACAAAAAAGAATAAAAAGCAGCTGCTAGGTCTCTGGGATAAGATAAGCCAAATTACTTCTCTTTAGTAGGACAGGCCTCGGGCAAAACATCAAAAAAATAAATAAATAAATTAAGTGAGGCAGCTGTTGTGCTCTCTAACTTCAATGTTGTAGATTTCACCTGGAACCTCGGCTTCCTTGAACTAATGTTGATTCAGTGGCAGCAGCTCCTTGAGGAATGGGCTGGGCGAGTGTGTGTTTGTCTGCTGTTTAATCTGCATTAATAAATCTCCTCAACAGGAGAAAAACAGGAATTTCCGGAATAAATAATACAAGTCAGCGACGCAAACTGCCTTCTTCCATAATCTCACTCTATCAACCTCTCGCTCTTTTCAAAACTGGGGGGAAAGAGTTTGACTAATAGGTTCTAATTTACCGGCCGAGGTCCTGATCAATAATTCTGTGTCAATAATGATGAAGAGGTCTGTGTGAGGGGAAATGATTCCACTCATTGTCTGAGAAAAATGAAGGTGTGGACATCACCTCGGGCTGCGGGCAGATGTCCACAGGTGCTCGGTTAGTATGATGGTCGAGTCGATGAGCAGGAAGACAAATAACACACAGATAGACACACATATAAAGAGCACAGTGTGTTTTCCCATGTGGTGCATAGGATCAAAACTTTAAAAAGAGGTTCACACACACACACACACTCACGTTCCTAATGGATGTATTTTTCACCACACGTTCACTGATGTTTTAGTTGAAAGGCCTATCTCATGACAATCTCATTTTGAAAGCAGTTCTGACAGAAATATTGACCAAACTGCTATAAATGGAGGGAAATATCTGTTTGTTTATGATCCAGAAAATTGCCAAAATGGTTTTGAGAAAATAAATAGTCCGTTTTGGATCCCCTCTGATATGGTGTGGAAATATAATACAGCTTATCTGCATGTATATGGCAGAGGAAAGATGAATACATGAGTCAAACGAGTTAGTACATTATGCAAAAAGTGAATTTTATCATCACAACATTATAATAATGGAAAAATCACTATGAGTTAATCATCTAACCTGAATCTTGTCATAACATTTGAGTCATTTGGTTTCAGTTAGGTACTGTATGCACTTCCATGTTTCAGTATCTTGGTCAGAAAAGATGAGAGAGCAGACCTGTGGTGGATTCATCCGACTCAGAATTACAGTCTGTAGTTACAAGCTTGATATCAAAAACGTCTCTTCTCAAGCTGCGGTGAGCCACAGTTTAATGCCTTGATCTGTCAGTCAAAGATAAATGTTACTGACTCCAAACAACATGAGTTCAGGGAGTTTCTGAAAGCAGTCTAAATATTTTGACACAAGCTTTCAGTAGAACACCAGTCGCAGCAGACCCAGAGCTCAGACTGTGGGCAACACACAGAGAGGAGCTGGAAACAGATAGTTTTCAATTCATTACATTAAAATGGAAATATAATAATAACAAAACACCAAAACATGACCAATCTAACAAGCCAAATCTATGTAAATTATTATCTTGCATACATTGCTGTCAATGAAGGGATGAAACAATAATGTTTAATTGTTGTTAACTGACACCTGGATTGTACAGAAGGGGATGTAACTGATAAGGTTCTCCTAGTTTTCATGATCTGTGATGAACTGAATTTTTATCAGCAGTTTGTGATGTATTTTGTGTTTTAGTGGGGCTGTGGCACATTTGAATCTGTTTTTTTCCTTTTGTTTGAGTAATTATCCTCATATCATATTCGCTGAAAGGCTTGTGCTGATTTAGGTCGCTACATTACAGTCAATGGAGCCCCACTGCTGCATGAAGAACTGCACAACCTGCACTTTGATTAGTCAAGAGAGCTGAGACAAACGGGTGAGAAAGGGGTTAGACACACCTATATGCAGTAGGTAGGCACAGTTGACTGATTAGGGGAGAGAGAGGGGTGGTCTTGTTCCTGAACCTTAGTTATAATACCTTCATTTCAAGATGAATAACACCACAAAGGATTTTGAAAGTCTAGAAGTGGTCACCTTTCTTACGTTAACTCACTTTCCTCTCGACAGATGCTTGCTCTTTCCATGGCATTTTGTAGTGACAAGAAGGTTTACGCACCTTCCTATCACTACGATTTGCAGGCGACCGATGACTCGTCCTACCGGCACTGCGAGGCAGGAAATCTCAATTCAAACTCTCCTCCTGTATGGTCCTTCGGTGGTGGTACGAATTGCCAACTTTGATCAACAGAATCCCTCTCGGTCTTCAAAAATCATGTGGGAAGACCTACCTCCTCCGAGAGTACTTACTCACATAATATGCTTTTTCTCCATCTCTCGATCCTTCTCAGGCTCTCTTGCTCAAAAAACAAAAAACAATTGTTTTCTGCTATATTTTACTTCAACCACCTGCCTTGTGGAACTTGTGTCAGGTAGAACGTGGAAATGAATGTCACTTATTCTCAATGGCTTCTCCTTGATCTCTTGTTGCTTGGATTGTACCTCATTTGTACTTTGCTTTGAACAAAAGCGCCTGCCAAATGAATAAATGTAAATGATAGCATGCAGTCTGAAGAGTATAAACCTTAAAAATGTGAAAAACAGCCAATTTTTTTTCATTCAACGATCTTGCGTACAGGGAGAAATCCACCAAAGATGAAGCCAGATGACACACCAGTTCCTCTCCATTAATAGTAAGCCTTCACTTGCAAGTAGATCAGAATGCAATAAAGCCACAAAACATATGTTTTGAGTTACAGTAGCAGCATGACACTGCTTCTCAGCTGGAAAACCTCTCACTCTGTCATTGTTATTTAGGCCTAGTCCACACGCACAAAGGTATTTTTGATCCTGTCCACACAAGCAATGTTTTAAGAAACACAATTAATGGGCTGTCAGAGCATGCCAAACCAACAGGCGGTGATATAACCCTAACCCTAAAGCCATGTTGGCCAATCAGAAGCCTGAAAAAAAGCTATTTCCGGTAGGCTACCCGCAATGTAGCAGTGACCTCCGTGGTGCACTCTAATGCCGCTGTTCCTCAATATAGGGTGAGAGTAACTGTACATTCATGTGTAAACCAAGTGGCAATCTCTGGGGCTGAAAAATGAAGCCAATGCGGAAGTGCCAAAAACCTGCATTCTATCTAATGGCCATCAGGGGGCGACTCCATTGGCTGCAAAAAGAAGTCCGATCGTATGGAGGTCTATGAGAATTACACTAGTTCTCTCTTGATTTATTACCTCAGTAAACATTTTCCTAATGAGTTTATGGTCTCAATTGCTAGTTTCAAATCTTCTGCAATACAGTGTGATGTTGATTTTGCAAATTATGGCTCAATTTAGAGTAAAAATCTTGAAAAGTGAAGCCAAAACGTCTCGATTGCCCCCTGGTGGCTGGCTGCAGTATAGGTCGTAAGTCACGTCCCCTCCATGTTAGTAAATGGGACATGAGCCAAACTAAAAAATCAAAGTACACGTCAAATAAATTTTTCTCAAAGATGGTTTCTGTCATTTCAGGTAGTTCTTATCATGCTGATGTTTGTTTAAGTGCTCATTTTTCTTGTAAGTTTGTTTTTAATTAGTTATTTGACGATATAGAAAGGGGGTCGGACGTCATGATTGATAGCGGTGACAGCCGCTCTCAAACCTCCGTCAGGCATTTGGACGGCTGAGGGGGCGTGTTCCGCGGGCCGTCATCCCGCCGCCCGACTCTACTGCGCAGACTCTAGCTCTAAATGACGTCACACAAGCAAGATGGCAGCTCCCATAAAGGAGATATTTTGGCTTCACTTTTGCATAGCGGTAAGAAGTGGCGACGCGTCGTCCATATGTACACGCAGTCTATGAACGTAACCATTGCGTATGAGCGTAGCTGTTGCTATTTCAGAGTGTGTTTTTAGTTCACTTAAGTTAGTTGTAACATTGTGGTCGCCTAAAAAAGTCTTGTTCAGCGTTTGGTTGTAATAAAACACTCATCAATGAGTCGGATGTTAAGTCTTTCTGGTGAGTACATTTTGTTTTAACGGTTTTAGGCCCGTTTTTCGCTAGCGAAAATTAGCACTAGCATTAGCATTACCACTGTTAACCATGGATTGTAAATGCACCGTGCTAACCAAGCTAGCAGCTAGCGCTATGGTCAGCTCCACCCTGTCGTTCAAATATGGTCACTTTTGGCTCCAAAAATCAAACATGGCGACGGTCAAATCGCTAACACTCAAGGCTTCAAAACGGCAGTTCGCAAATCTGTCCATATTTTTACAGTCTTTGGTCTAAGCATATGAAAAGTCCTGTTTGCAAGGTTATAACCAGCACTATTTTGGCAACGTCTGCTATTGCACGAAATGTTGCCTCATGTCAACAAAGGAAATAATGGCACACACTCTGACGCCACAAGCCAAAAAGTCAGAAAAGGGAGTTTCTGAACATCTTCACATTGGAAGAAGTTTTCCAAAAGGTCTGTTGTCAGTAACCTAAAAGACAGTTTGCGTGTGGATGAAAGGCCAAAATGCAAAGAAAAGGCTGTTTTCAAAAATACCCCTGTGCGTGTGGACTAAGCTTTACTCTGATAAAATGTCAGCCTCATCCCTGGGAATCATTGAAAGCCATTCATTAGTAATTTGAATTTACTAATTGACAGTTAAGTAGGTTGAGAGAGAGTATGTACACCAAACCCCACCCTCCTTCCCCCCACGAAGCAAGTCTTGTGCAGTATAACATGTTCAGACAATGTGAGTTTGGCCTCTGACCCCTCTAACCCATCCTTCCTCCCAGCCGGCTGCTCCTCTGGATTGAGCAGGGGTGTGTTTCCTGACCAGACCTGAACAGTTTGAACATTGCGCTCTAAGTGGATTGGGTTCCTGTCAGAGCTGAGCGTTTGGACATTGATAAATTTCCTCCTGTGTGGGATCGATAACTCTCACCTTTCAGCCCAGGGCTCCTTCAGAGTGGGACGTCATAATTACTCTGTCAAACTAAATGCCTGTCTGTGTGACTGACGACTGTGTATGTGTGTGTGTGTGTGTGAGAGAGAGACTCTTGGAGTTTCGGTCCACGTGTGTGCAAAGCAGTTCAAGGTTTTTATGTGAAAGTGGGATTGTGTGTGTTGGGCTGTATGCATGGAGATTTATGGATTATGTTTGTACATGTAGGCTTGTAGCTTGTGTGTGTGTGTGTGTGTGTGTGTGTGTGTGTGTGTGTGTGTGTGGGCCCAGGTGATGTTTCGTTGGCTGAGCTGGACTTGTGACTGGCAGTGATTGACAGCTGGGCAGCCCGCCTCCTCCTTTCTCCTCCCACGGCGCTTTTTGATGCCTGTCATACTGGCCAATCAGCGAAGTGATCTGACAGCTGTCCTGACACTCACACACTCACACACACACACACACATTCACAGTTGCATAAAGATTGTACACAGACAGGCCTAATTTTAATCTTAACCCTAACAAAATTCCTAACCCCAAATTAGCAAATGTGCAGAAAAATGTCCTAAATTTGGAAGATTTTCCTCATTTTTATAACAAGTTAAAATATGTTTCATAAAGCTAACACATTTACACTTCAGGACCAGACCAAAGCGCGGTGTTTACTCACAGATTAGCAGCGACGATTAGCTCCAAAAACAACACGGTGGGGATGACAGGAGCCCCTCATGTCGATCACGTTAACTGAATTAACATATGCGTGGTTCCTTTCAGCTGGTTCCTCACATCCGTTATTTGTCCAGATGTAATGATGATTTATTTATTCTGTTTCAGGGAAGGCGGGGAATTGCCTCCATCTGCTCCATCAGACATCGTTGCTTCGCTGCATGCAGCCTTCCTCCAGGTTAGTGTGGGTTCATGCGGGCATTTCGCTGCATATGTGCTTGTGTGTGCACACATAAAAGTGTGTGTTTTCATGTCTTTATGTACGGGGGTCTTTCTGTATAAGGACGTGTGTGTGTTCTTATGCATGTGTACCTATAAATCAAAGTTTCTGCATATATACCTGTGTGTGTGTGTGTGTGTGTTCGTGTAACTGTTCTGTACATACTTATTAGATTTGTATGCGTGTGTGTGTGTGTGTGTGTGTGTGTCACAGAAACCATGTGGTGCTGCTGTCGGTAAAAGAGGCAGCCTGTGGAATTAAAAGTGAATGAAGCGAAGATGAGCGAGGCTGCCTGCTCCTCATAACGCTGCCACAATAATAATAATAATAATAATCAGGGCAATAATAACCTCAGCGCTCATTTAGACATCAATACTAATCACTCTCATTTGGAGGACAATAATAATAATCAGGCTCATTTAGAGTGCCGTTTCTCCACAGAGGCTTTCACTGCCTTTGGGGTTGGTTGGTGCTTAACCTAATGATAATAGTCATGATTCATGGCTCAACTCTCCCTCCCTGCATGTTGCTGCGCTCTGCATGAACATAGGAGGTGTGTGTGTGGGGGGGGGGTGAGAGAGAAAGACATTGTGAGGGAGGGAATATGTTGTGATAGACACGAGCTTGTACTTCTTTTGTGTTTTTTAAAACACTGGATTTTCTCTTCTCCTCCCACTTGTGAGAACTTGACATTGACTCATTAACCTCTAAATGTAATGAGATATTCTGGTTCAGGTTCTCTTTCTGTAGTTTTGTCCATCATTATGATCACATATCATTAAACAACCAACGGTAAACAAACTTATTTAGAAGAGACAGTTAAATTATTGACACACTGTCCATTGTAAATATCCTTCCAGTGCACTCAGTTTTGGGTTTCACCTCCAAATAAAGTGGTTTAGATAATCTGGCTAAACTGTTGGTTTATTTACAATCTGTTTCACCTTTCATGAATGAAATTCCTGTCAGACGACTTTTAAGCCAAGTCGCCCTGTTCAAGGATTTCAGCAGTTCAGCTTTATCATATCACAACCAATAGAAATGATGTCCAAACATATCATTAATCTGGTGACTGCTGCCTGCTGCCTGCAACGTACGGAGTAGTTATTCCCACGGTGTACCAGCAGAGTACGTACTGATACATACATGTAGGTACAAGGGAAGAAGATGTAAAGTTATAGAATAAACTTCATAAATCATAAACTTAAAAATTTATACTGCAGGTACTTTTTAACTAACGGGAAGCTATTTTAATGCATTATGAGGTGCATTATGACAGATTGGACAACAATCAGGTGTTTGGGAGGAGTTTTAAGAGAGCTACTCGCAGTATAAATTATTTTTAAATTCCCATATTGTTCCACATTAATTCCCCAACTTCACATCCTTTCCTTTTCCCTTGTACCTACATGTAGGAATCAGTATGTACTGTACACTGTTACAAAGATTACACTGTAAATTTGGAATAATAGGCTTTATGTTAAGGGCTGTAATCTAAATTAAAATCTACATTAATCTTAAACAAAAGTAATTCTAAAAGTGTATAAAGACAGAACACAAAGTGCATTTTGGAGGTGACTGCACTGAAGATAATGCAAAGATGCAAGTGGACGTCAGGAAGAAGAAAATGTTTCAATTTGAGTAAAAAATTCACACTTTTGAAGCTATGTTACTCCAATGCATGAGTATAGTGAAAAAAGAAAGAAAGAAAGGAGAGTGGTCTGGAGCAAAATAACAGAAATATGTGGAGTTCCTGGTGAGCTCTGAGATTAGCTAGCTAGCCAGCTACAGCTAACATCTGTACAGTCAGTGTTTGGGGCAGCAAAAACACTCCAGCAGTCAAATTTGCTTCACATTCTGTCTGAACTCACCTTAATTGCAACCAAAATCTGCATATTGCTGCAAGAGGTTTGAATTTTGAGGTCGCACTTTTGTGTTAATGTGATCATCTTTGTGAGCATCTCTGTTCTCCTGCAAAGATTTGTTTCTTGGTCTACCTGATCACAATCAAATAGCCAAGGGTGCAGGTTAATACCACAGGATTTTAGGTGTTGCAGTGACACTCTCTCAACCCTTTACAGCACTATATGGTCATCTTCAAGACATGAAAACATTCTCCTCTCTCTCTGATGTATTGCGTGCCGGCACATGGGACAGTCAGGCACTAATGTAATTCCTCGCGAGTGGTGCTCATCTCATCTGGGCTCTCCAGCTTTGAACTCTTGGCTCGGCGGCTTTTCAGAACGAGACAGAAAATGGGGACAGAGGGAGAGAATTGTCCGGCACTGATTCGCTGTAAAAAACTTGGACAGAAGATCATTTCAGCGCCGCTCGGGAAGATCAAAAGCTCGGCTGACAGGGAGCGGGCGAGAGGGGAGATGGTATCGCTGGGCTCTCATTTCATTCACAGACGAGTGTGAAATGACTTCATCTGTTGTGTGGACTCACACTAGACACCATTATACACTACTGTACCCTGACCCTCCTTTCCCTCTCGCTCTCTCCTGCACGCTGGCAGCTACAGGCCAGAAAACCACTGCAGCTTTGTCCTAATAATACATCTGTAAGGTATTGCTTTGTGTATCTATTCGCCACACTGTAAGCTTTTACCTACATTGACATTAAGAATTTTAAAAGAGCCAGATTGTTTAGCGCTAATTGCATTGTGATAATCTCTTGAATAACACCAGTCGAGCTTAGGTCTGGTGTTAATTGGCTGTTTATAGCAGCTGGAGATTTCCACCCTTGGAATAAGTCTAAAGGGGGAATATGTGTATGCTAATAAAAAAGATCAGACCTCAAGTCCAGGCCTACAGTAGCGAGTTTCAGGCCCGGCGGTGCACATCGTTACCACTCTGCCTGCTGCACTTAAAACAGGCAGAAAAAGCGGCAATTTGCTCAAACTTCAGAGCCTTAAACACTTGAATAATTTAGCGCTGAATATTATAAATCCGCTTGATTATTTCAGGAACAACAACAAACGGGTTTTAACACCACAGCTCTCCGGCGTTGCTGCTAATGGAGATCGCACCACGCTTCGCAGGCACACACTCAAAGGAGGACAGCAGTGAAAAAGAGAGGGAAGCATAATGAGATAATAAGAGTCGACTTAACACAAGGATTTTTCCCCTCTTTCTTCTTCTTCCTTCATCCCTCGTCTTCATTTCCTCCTTCATTAAAAGAGGAGTCCGGCACGGAACCAGGCTGTAATGTCGTGTGTCAGCCATGAGAGCTTTCTTCCTCTATCTCCGTCTCTTCTCTGTCTCTTTTTTTTTTCTCCCTCCCTCCTGTCTTCCTCCTCCTCTCTCCCTTGAACACCCTGTTTAGCTGTTTAAGCCGATGACACCGAGAATATTGCATGTTGAAAGGCCGTTTCACCACACACACACATACACTGACTCACACACTCACACACACTCTTGCCCAGAGCGAAAGCCCCCAGGCAGTCTCTTTCCCGCTAGCCAGGGGCGATCATTCTGCCTCTATGATACTTTAACTGTGGGATGTCAGGAAACATTAGGCCTTTAAAAACACAGCTACGATGCAGCGCACACACACACTGACAACACACACACACACACAGACTCAACTGTAGTCCCATCCAGTTTCCTCCAAGGCCAGAATACTTATGCAATACTCGTGTGAAGAAAAACTTAGTTTTAAATGTTATTTTTTGCAATAAATGGCTATTATTCATTTATTCTTTATCATTCTTTTCTGTTCCTTTCTAATCATATTTTCTTTGATACTTTTAATGTATTAAAAGTATCAATGTTTTATGATGCTTTCTGACTGGAGGTCATAGCTGACCTGACTTTTATTAACCTTTTGAGTCACGACGCACACCTTCAATGTAAGACAAGCCTGGAAATCACTCCAGTAGTTCAGAAGGTTTAACACTGGATCGTCTCTTGGATATCAAATGTGCAGGCATGACATGTGGGTCTCCTAAAGAAACATCCTGTTTTTTTTTCTCTACCTGTAGGTGAGCATAACACAAAGTTTTTCCAGCTTAGCCGTGGCAAAAGCAGCCACAAGAGCTCAGCTGGAAACAGCTTTAAAACAGTGTCTAATGAGGCGAAGACATAAAAGCCTCAAATGACTTTTAAACAATTGGAACGCAACTCTCAAAAGCAGTTATCTGGAAGTCTAAATGAAGATGAACATTAAAATTTATGATCACAGTAAATCCCATACAACTTCACATCGCTGAGGCAGCTCATACCCTGCAGGTTGACCTGGATGCTCATTATTTTTTCATTTACGGTGGGTCATGACCCGACAAGCTCCACTGAGAAGCTATGCAGTTTAAATGAAGCCCAGGAAGGTATTTTAAGTTGTTGTTCCTGTTAAAAAGAAATTATTTTAAGATATGTGTTTTCTTTACTTTAGTATTTAATTAAAAATACAGCTGCTCCTAAACAGCTGAGTAGCGGGTAGGTGGGTTTGTTTTAGTAACACAAGTTAATAGTGCATTTCTTGGGGACTATTTTCAGCTGTGGATTGATTTGCATCAGTGAGTATTTCTGGCAGTGGAAGGGTGTATGTGGGATTGACTAAAAATAAACCCATGTTTATTGTTCCTTCATTATGATGAACGTAGGCATTGTAGTTTATTTTGAGCCATTTTCAAGCAACAACAGAAGCTAATTGATGCGAAAATGAAATCTATCAGGGTTTGGATACACAGACAGTACATGTCAGTTGAATTCATTGTTGGTTTTGGTCTTTTTATGTTAGCGGTAAGGAAAACATAGAATATAACCAGCTTTATCCTTTAAAGCTGAGCACTTGTATCCAGAATTTCACAATGACTTTGATAGTGAATATAATATAATGTTATGCTAACTTGTAATGGAGCTACTACTTACCACAACTAAGGGCATTTTCAAACTTATAGTTCGTTTGCTCTGGTCTGAATCAGTAGATGAGTTGTAGTAGTAGTAGTAGTAGTAGTAGTAGTATTTTCCCCTTGGTTTGGTTTCTTTTCACGCAGAGAAAAATCTAAGCGAACCAAACTGCACCACTACAAGCTACAGCAATCTGCTCATTGGTCGGATGTGTCTGGGGCGGGAGCAAAAACATAAACATAGGAAGAAGGTCCTGAAGAAGGTCCTCTGGCCAAATATAACGTTCTTCGTTGCTCTAGTACAGGTTGGACCTCAATAAATTTTCTGGCTAGTTGCTAGCAATGGTTCAATCATCTGCATCCCAGTATGCAAAGCGTACCTGGCTATGGGAGCTGTGTAGCTCAAACTTGCAGATTATGTCTAGTAGTTGTGTCAAATCATGTTCACTACCACGTTCCCACCATAAACGACCTGCTCCGGAGTTTGTTTGAGACTGGACCCAGACCTCTTCCTGTAAAGGGTGTCCCCATCTGAGTACGATCGTCAGACCTGCCCAAACAAATTGTACCAAAGCGCAGGTCTGAAAACACCCCAAGATAACGTCCAAAATACTGGATTCTTTGCAGCTGTACGTTTTGCAGTCTTTAAAATGATGTGTATGGCAGTGGTGATCTAAGATGCATACCAGTGTGCAGCAACGTTCCTGGTTTGAATCCAGCCAGGAAACTCATCCCCCTCCCTTTTCACATTTCCTGTCTGCTTCTCTGCTGATCAGATAAAGGCAAAAATGCCATTAAAAAAAAAAAAAAAAAAAGATTCCAGCCATTTTATTTTATTTGTTACCGTCTTTTCATAGATGTCCATTGAGTCCATATCCACGGGTGTTAGATGATCAGTTAAGATGTGTGTCTGTTATTATCTGGTATTATGAATGACTCCAACATGTCCCATCTCTCTCTCCCTCTCAGTCCTAGAGCCTCTGAGAACCGCAAAGCGTAGACTGAATGCTTCAGAGTTTTAATAATAAAACATCTGACATCAGGATTTAGAGGGCTCTGCACTGGAATACTTCCTGTATCCTTGCAATAACTCCTGTATTTTCCTTCAAATTCAGACGGAGATCTGTTTGTGAGCCGAGACACAATCAGAGAGAGAGTTTGCGGAACTCCTCGCAGATATTAGCATTTAATGAAATGCACATTTTTTTCATTTAGTTTTGAAACGTTTCTAAATCTGGGGAAATACTGGGATGACCCATGTTTTGATATGCTCTTTATTAGTTTGTTTTCTTTTCATTCATTCTCTTTTCTCCTCTTAAGTTTTCAATCTGTCCACTTTGAGCCGTGCGTGCCAAGCTGCTGTGAGGACAGGCTGTGTTTGTAGTGTGTGAATTTGTGGTCAATGGTCAGAGCCTGAATACTACCACAACTCTTGCTACACCTGTTACATCATATTCCAGCTTGGTCTCCTAAATTTCTGAACTTTCAGTCATAAATAATATCAACATGTTTTTAAATGTATTGTTAATAGTTTTGTATTATTAGAATGAAGAAAAAAGATCTTAATTGTGTCAGAGGCTTGTATAGCATTAGCTGGCAGGCTACTGGTGTTACACCGTACAGAACAGAAACAATGCAAACTGCTGTAGCTACAAGTTGTGGAGAGACAGTGTGTCACCAACAATGATTTTGAAGAACAATGATCAAATCAGCGTCTAATGGCTCCGAAAGGACATTTTCAGGTATGTTTACATGCTGTTGAATGTGCTGCAACTGAGCAGCTAATTAGCCATCTAGCCTGCTAACTGATGTCAGTGGTGCTCTTTTCCCCGGTGAATGTTTTTTGGTGGCTCGTTTAACAAGCTAAAGTGCAGGACAAGACATGTACTCACATTTGTAAGTTATATAAGAAGGAGACCAGCAGAAACGCTAATGTGGATTGTTGTCCAGAGTCTGTGGCTCTTGTGTTGTGTAGCAGGATGCAATCAGGCTCAGTGTGACCATCTGCAATTTAAAGAGCAGATATTTATGCTGTAGTAGACTCAAATGTTTAGATTTTGATGGTGAAGTTTCAGTTTCTGTAGGTAGTATATGTTCCGTATATGTTCATAACTACCTATTTCTATTCCAAATTATCAAGAGTTTTCTATATTTTTCTTACTGTCAACAAATCTCATGTGCAGAGCAAAACCAACGATGAATTGATCTACGTATAAGCATTGTGTGTGTATATATAAAGCCTGATATCTTGTATTACCTCCTGTAGACCTCATTACTGTTATTAGTCTTTGGAGCCGTTTCTAAACAAACTACTGTGCCTAAACTCTTCACGAGGAACATGTGACCCAGTGTAATGTTGTGGCTGATAGTTTTTGGACAACAGCAGAGGTCTACGGCTCATCCTTTTGATGTGAAGGTGATGAGCACATAAAATGCCTCCTATTTGTTGAAAATGTGACTCACTTCTCACTTTTCTCAAGTCGGTTTGTTTTTCAGAGTCTGCACACTACACCTAATATCGACAAACAAACTTTAAAATAATTAAAAGTCCTTCTAATGATCGCAAGTCATGTTTCTGTCTCATGACTTCAAAAAAGAGAACATTTTATGTATTTGCAGCTGGCAGCAAAGCTAAAAGTTTCCTCCAACATTTTCTATTTTAACTTTGTTGAAAACCACATATTAACACACACATAGACACACCAAGGAAGGTCCAGTGTGTGTGTGTGTGTGTGTGTATGTTTGGCCGCGGGCCCACATGGTGTTAATTGGATAATGAGGTACAATGACAAATCCCTGTTGCGACAATAAGGTGCTGCTGTCCAGGTTTAATATCACAGGTCCCGGTGTAATGCTGTTTGGACACACACACACACGTGCACGCGCACATGCACACACACACACACATACACACACAGGTGTCTGTCGCTCCACTTTGGAATCTAATCTGGCAGCAAGCGGCTTCCTCCTAGCAGCCAATCGGAGGCAGCCATTGGTGCCCCAACATCCAATCAATTATCTCTAATTCTCACAAGGCTCTCCTCTCCTCCCCTCCCCTCACCTCACCTCCTTTCTTTCCTCTCTTCTTCTTGTTTCTCCTCATTTCCTCTCCTCTCCTCCTGTCCTTTTCTTTTTTCTCTCCTCTTCTTCTCTTTCTTCATATTCTCTTTTCCTCTTGTTTCTCTCTTCTCCTCTCTTCTCATTACCTCCCCCTTTCCTTTCTTTTCATTTCACCTTCTCTCCACTCCTTTTTACTCTTCTTCATCCTCTCCTCTGCTTTCCTAAATTTCCTTTCCTTTCCTCATCTCTCTTCTTCTTTCCTCATTGTTTCTCCCTCCCCTTTCTGTCTTGATCTCACTTTTCCTTTCCTCCCCTTGTTCCCTCTCTTCTCTCCTACTTTCTACCTGTTTCCCATCATGCATCCCCTCACCTTTCCTTCCTTTCATCCCCTCATTCCACATCTTCTTCCCCCTTACCTCTTCACTCCTCTCCTCCCCTTTTCCTTTACTTTTCTCTCCTTATTCCTCTTCTCTCCGTGTTTCCTTTCCTTTTCTTTCTTTCTTTCTTTCTTTCTTTCTTTCTTTCTTTCTTTCTTTCTTTCTTTCTTTCTTTCTTTTTCAAATTACTTCCCCTCTTCTCTTGTTTCTTTTATCATTTTCTCATTTTCTTTTTTCTTTCTTTACTTTTCTTTCCTTTACTTGTTTCCTTTCCCTTTTATTCCCTTTTCCTCTTCTCTTCTCCTTGTTTCTCTAATACTTGTTCCTCCTCATCCCCCTTTCCTTTTCTTTTTTCTATCCTAGCCTCATTCCTCTTTAATAGTTTCCTTTTTTCTTTTTCATTTTCCCCCTCAAACCATTCTTCTCATTTCCTTTCCTTCATTCTACTTGTTTCTCCTCTCCTCCACTCTTACTCCTTCCTTTTCTCTTCATTCCTCCTCATTTCCTCCCTTGTCCTCTCATCAACCCCTCTTTTTCCTTTTTCATTCATTTTTCTCCCCATTTCCCTTTCCTTACTCCCCCATTCCTCTTCTCTCCTTGTTTCTTTTCCTTTTCCTCTCCTTTTCCTCTTCACTCCTCCCATCTTCTCCTTTCCTTTCCTCATTCCTCTTCTTATTTCCTTTCCTTTTAAAATAATTTTTCATTTCCTGTCCTTGTTTCTCCCCTTCCCTCCTCTCGTCCTTTCCTTTTGTTTCCTGTATTCTCCTCATTCCTCTTCACCTTTCCTTGTTTTCTTTCCTTTTCTTTTTCTCTCCTTTCCTCTCTTTCCCTTGTTTCCCCTTCCTTCCTTCCCTGTTATTCTTCTTTTCTCTCCTCATCTTCTTGACTAGCTTCCTTTCCTTTTCCTCTTTTCACCTTTCCGTTTTCCTCTTCCCATTCTGCTCTTTTCCTTCCCTTTCTTCTACTTGCGTCTACTCTCATCCCCTCTTTTACTTTGCTCTCCTCATACATCTTCTCTCCTTATTCCTCATCACCTCCCCCTTTCCTTTCTTTTTATTTCCTCTTCTCTCCTCCCCTTGTTTCTCCTCCCCTTCATCCTCTTTTCTCTTCTTTTCCCCTCTCCTCTCCTCTCCTCTCCTCTCCTCCCCTCTCCTCTCCTCTCCTCTCCTCTCCTCTCCTCTCTCGTCAAGCCATAACTGGGAGGATGATGGGCCATAATTCATAGGGATCCGGGCCGCCCCAGACGTGCTCACATTAATTGGATGTCCATATTAAATGGAAAATGAGAGCGGCGCTGAGGGAAAAAGTGAATGACTGACTCTCTTGGCTGCTATTGACCTATGAGGAAGAGACGCTGCCCTTTTCCCCAGCGCTCTCCCTCGCCCAGTTTTCTCTGCACCCGTCAGCGTGATGGATCTCAAAGCATTCATTTTCTGACCCCTCACCTGGAAGCAGATTAAGCGCTCTGATTCAATAGGGCCGTTAATGGGGGCGCCAAAAGTTTATGAGGATTTCTGGAAAAGGCCAGGGAAATTAGATTGTAAGCTAACAGATTTATTGCTCTGTTTCAACACATTGTAAAAAGATTATAGGACCTCGAGGCAGGTTGGAGGGACCGAGGGGCCACAGTGTGTCTCTCGGTGTGAAGGAGAGGTATAGGAGAGAGAGACAGACTCCTGCTCTCACATATTCCAGCTATTCTACACTGACAGGGCAAAGACAAGCATGTCAGTCAGCAGAGGAAAAGCTCATGTCTGGCCGTAACCTGAAGGGCAGATGTTTAGACAGCATGGTGAGCACTCCTCAGCTGGAATCCTGCTACAGGTGATGTGATGTGGAGTGATGTTGTTGTTGGCAACACTGCTCTGATCTGCTGCCTCTTTTCCTTTTACACCTTTTCACCTCTTTTTTTTTGTCATGATGTAACTGTTTTGTGTACGCAATGATGTAGCAGCTCTTAAAGGGGATTTATCATGCACATTTCCAGATCTGTATTCATATTCTGGAGCTCTACTTGACTCTCTTTGCATAATTTACAGTTCAGAGAACTCCTTATTTATCTTATACTGGCTATTTATGCAGCCCCTCAGTTCAGCCTCTGACTGAAACAGGCTGTTTAAGTCCCTGTCTCTGTTCTGATTGGTCAGCTTCCAGAAGCTGCTCCTCGGCAGACTTCAACGGTTCCGGAGGCTGCGTAAACGAACAGTAGTTGTAGGATTTCACTTCTTTTTCTCGTTCTGTACTCAAAATGGAAACTTCTCAAATACATCTATATGTGTTAGAGCTGAAATCTGATCTGAAGTATACGAGGGGATAACATGAACAACCCATGGAACAACCTTAGCAACAAAGGCTATGGAACAGATGGCTGTTGTTGGGCATGTGCAAATAATCTGATGTCATCACGAGAAGGAAGTAGAGGTAACTTTGCAAACAGAGTGTTCAGAGCAGGCTGAAGCCCTGGCTTTTGAAATGCAGGGAGCATTTTACATATATTCATACATAGAAATCCAACATCATAACACTATAAAAAAAAAAAGAAAATCACAAAAAGTATGATATGTCCCCTTTAAAAAGGCTAAAGACCCAAACTATCTGATCATCCAAAGGCAGGTGTGGCCAACAAAAAATACATCAATGCACACAAACACAAACACCAAATTGATGAAAGAAAGATCCAATGACAGCATATCATTATCATGTTTATTTTCTTCTTAAATTGCAGGTACATGGCTACTTTTGACTAAGTTAGACTTCTGTCACCATTTTTCAAATGCTTGTTCAATTTTTGGTACAATGTTGTTTTCCCCTGCTGGCTAACTCAGTACCTTTGGGAAACTCTTGGTCCACATTAGGAGCGAAGTGATCACAAGCTTTGAAATGCAACAACAAAATTCGGCACATCAGACAGAAAGGTTTGCTTTGGTCTTCATTACCAGCGCTGAAAAAGTCCCTCAACTCTAGTAGAAATGTTCTGTGGGCATCTACCGTGATGGTGAAATCATCTGGGTAAGATGCTGCAAAACACCATGGCAACAAACTTAATTTCTTCACTTTAGTGACATGCAGCGGTATGTGATTGGCCTGTGAGGTGTGTGATCTTGTAAGCAAAGAAAGTGGATGGTGTGCACATTCAACCTCAGTTGGATACAGATCCTGCACATAAAACAGTGCACAAAGGAAAAGGAGAGGCTGTCCGCATATGTGAAGAGAAGAACCACGTACAGTATATATGAGCTGCATGTTGGTCAGCCCGTCCTAAGGTATCTCTTATATAAATAAAATAATCCAGAAAACATGTTTATTTCTGCCTGTTTTGTTGTTGCTCAAATGCTTTCTTTGTGTAATTCTATTTTACAGGATCACATCAATTTTAGCAATTTTTGAAGTTTTGTTTTAAAGGTTTTCTCTCCTTCTACATCAAATTGTTTCTACTTGATAATATGATGCATTCATTTACAGTGAGCAGTGTTTTTGACTGAGCAGGCTTGGGCAAAGAGTTTTCAACTATTGTGTGGACATTTATTACATTGTGTGCAATAACAGCAACAACCAAAACCTCTCACAACAAACTCTCCTTTTTTCATTTAATGGCAAGTGGCAACCAAAGCAGGCTTGTAACTGCAAGGAAACTGTTGAACATATGCTGATTGGTTGTAGGATGTTCAGTGGAGAAATAGATAGACTGAAGGACATGGTGGTAGATATGGGAAGGGAGTGGAGTATCAAATCTCTGTTAGAGATAGGGATAGGGATAGATAGATATTAAACAAATACTGATTTAATATCCAGAATATAACTTCTTTGTTAACACTCTGGTACAGTAGGTGGCGGCATGCACCTTTAACATTGATTTGCAGTTAGCCAGTAAAACCAAAGAAGAAGAAGAAGTTAGCATGCATGATCACCACTCAGCACCCATTCTACCAGTAAATAATTTGATCAGACTAAACCAACAGTGAATGAGCTCACTTTATGCAGACACAGAAACACGCAATCTGGCCTAAGAAATATTTACACCTTTCACAGTTTAGTCCACAAATCACCAAACACTTAAAGAACAAAACATCTCTTTAACCACCAATTTCAGGAAAACACCAAAAGCTGACAAATTATGACCCCCACCCCTGACTGCTCCTCAAACATGGTGGAACCAAGGCAACTATAAAAAAGGAAGGGTCATTACATCATAATACCAAGGTTGTAATGCTCTGCTTGGTGTCAGCTCTATTGAAGCCTACGGGAGATGCATGGAGAAGCACACTAAAACCCCACATATCTACGTCATATACCTTATAAATGCCTCTACCAAATGAAGGAACACGCTTCAGAGAATACTGACTGATTTTTCCAAATGTGCACATTCGTTTATTTGCTGTTGGTCTCCAAACAGTATCCAAGGATGATTATAGGCACACCTTACAGGGTGCATGGTGAGTCAACCATGGCAAATTAAAAAAAAGTTGCAAGTGAAGTGTCACTTGAATATATTGATGTTTAGGATAAATAAATATTGTAAACAAAATCTGTATTCTTCATTCCTTCTCTCTTCCTTATATTTTGATCCAGAGGCTGCTTTACAATGATTGACAGGGCTAATAATAACTAATGTTACGGGAATACCACATATTCAAATGAGACATTTACAAACCTCGTTTGATTATTAATTGTGCATTGATAGGCTATAGACTAAACGTTAGCTATAAAACAACAAAGGCATACATTTCATTTCATGGTTATCAGAAACTTTCAACAACAAACTTGGTCATCAGAAAATAATGCATTGTAATTATGAATGAAGCACCTGGGCTGTAATTCCATCTGTCTGGTGCCCGGCTCTCAGCCTGGTCACCATATCAAAAACTGTAGATTATGTTACATAATGTTAGCTAACAGGCCCAGAGTTAATTTAGTTAGGGTATTATCACAGTTTAGCTAACTTCCTAACGCTACTAACCTCAGTCACAATGCACACACATATAAATCTAGCATAACATGAGCGTAACTTGCATGCAAATAAATTATTGAAGCTGCACGATTATTCGCTGCAATACTGCAAGTGGCCACTGGGAAAAAACTGTGTGCAAGGCTGAGTGGTGGCGCCAAATCCAGCTTTTATAATGCATCCATGATTCACCACTACGTTAACTTCACTGAGAGCTTTCGAGTGTGGCACCAATGTGTTATCACATGCTACACAGTGACGTAATGAGCCTTCCTTGTTTTATAGTTTCCTCGGATGGAACCAGGAAGTATAAGAGACAGGAGCTCCCCAGTTGACTCTTTTGCCTGAGCACCAGAAACAGCTGAGTAACAAGGTAGGAGTACTTTATACTGGAAGTGTGTTAGCAGTGGTAGCATAGAAAGAAAGTAAAAGTGTGAGGTTTGTAATTGCAAGGAAAATGTGGAGCGTTTACCGATTTCAGCGTTGAGAGACGATGAATTAAAGGAGGGGTTCACAATTTTTCAATTCGCGATATTTCTTCCCTGAAATAAATGGAAAAAGTGTGCTCATAGCGCTTGGTGTGCAATCAAACAATACTCCTTTATGTTTCGTGCTTTGAGTTGAACTGACACAACATACAGGCTGACAAATCCTCCAAGCATTTATACACATATACAACACCAGAGTGTAACTGAAGTGTCAGCTAAAAGTCTGCTGTTTGCTTACACATCCTAACTTCTCATCCAACATTCAATGCTTAAAAAGGCCTCTGCTGGAAACGAAACCCGCCGAGGGGTGAAAAAAAAAAAAAAAAAACGTTTTCATGATGCCGGTAATGATGAGCTGAGACGCTAACACAAACAGATACCCCGTGTGTTGGGTAATCGACTCAGGAGTAATGTAAAATTCTGTCATGCGTGTTAGTTTGGCTGTTGGTGGGGGACCTACATGCATGGCTCAGAGTTAAGATTTACTCACCAGGGCTGAACTGTCTCAGTGGGCTGAGCTCCAGAGTTTGGGTTTAACCCTCTGATGTCTGCTGTTGAGTTGCACACCAGTGCCTCAGGAACTCTTTCTGTAGTAAATTAATTTACATTTGGAGGATTTTCTAAAGATGCTGGCTTCCTGTGGAGCCAGGGAGATCAAAGTGTCTCATTCTGTGTGTTTGATGATGTTTGATGTTTGCTTTGAGTGTGAATGTTGCTGACTTTTTGCTGTCTTTTTCTCTACACAGCGGGAGGTGCTCTTTCCTGCCTTTCGCTTTCTGCCCTTCCTCGCCCAAATTCGGTAAGTTGCATTTTACTTTTTTCCGGCTCCGATTCAGATTCCCTTTGCTGACATATTCTTAATCACCTCATACCTACCCAACAAGCACTTGATGGAGGATGATGCAGGAGGAGGCCGAGTTCAATTCTACCCCAAAGCAGAAAAAAAATCTTTGCATTACACCATAATGGATCAGTAAAAATCCAGCTTCAGGCACTTCTGAACTAACATCAGATATATTTGGTTTCTGATTTCACACAATGATGCTGATTAGTCTGAATTGTTATTTAGATTTTGACTTCATTATTCAGCACAACTTTTTAGCTGACGTAGCTGTCCTGTCAAAGAAATTTTCAGTTGACACAGAAGCCGTAGTCATGGTGATTTAATGATTATATTTGTAATTTCAACAACTTGTATACCTACCTCTGTCTCATGCACACGTCATATTTTTATGTTGCCATTTTTCCGGCTCTGGTACAGGAAGTTGACGTAATCCTGCTTACAAAACTCTGATTGTCTTGTGTTTTTCCAATTGGGGTAACAGCTGTCAATGAGGTGCATCACACTGTCCTCTGGCTAACCCTGATTTGCATGTAGCCTGGGAAAACCAAGGCTGATTGCAATCATAATCTGGCTAATGGAGATGCTTATATGTGGCTAAGTGTGCAAGCGAACAACAAAAGCATACTGACATATGGATTTTATCACGACACTTGAAATGACAAATATTAATGGGGCTTAAAGTAATGGTTTGTTGTTGCGCTTAAGCAGTTTTTGCTTTTTCTTTTATTGGCTATGATTCTGTTGTATTACCATACTGTAGTTGCTGTCAGTTACACAAAAAAAATTCTCTGATTTCCCTGATTAGTTGGATTACTGTTTTGTAATGAGCTATCATGTTTGACACCTTCAGTATTCTGATAAATTCACTCATTTACTGGCAATATACGTTTTCAGAATAGATCAAATAGTTATTATCCTGAAATATTTAAAGCTAATCAGAGACTTTGTGAAGCAGATGAATTGTAATACAAAAATGCAATTTTTGGCCTGTGACTGAAAATGGTAATCAAGGCTGGGCACCAGAAAACTGCACATTTTGAGGAAAAGCATAAACTAAAGTGACAATGCTATCAGCATGATCTTGCAAGTGCTTTATATCTCAGATTTTGTCATTTTCGCTCTCATGGGGACGAGAAAAACTGATTATACCAAAAAAGATGACTTAAGTACAATTACAACATTTTCAACATTACGTCCTCATCAGGTAACATTCATCATGTGACCATATAGTGAGTTCACCTGATTCAACCCAGGTGTGGATCCCAGGTCGAGCCAATCAGTTACCTGATATCATGTTGGGATGTCACAACTTTAAAACATTTTGATGACGATTGACAGCTTGTACATCACCTGATGTTTCGTGATAGCAGGGTTAAGCTGCTGAAATGTAAAATGACCATAAAGGGGAAATTAAACAACTCCTACAATTCCCCCCCAAAAAAAACACATTTGGCAAAGACAGAGTTTTCCCCTGGTAGCTGTGATGTGTCGACAGTGTTGAGCACATGTGATGGGAAAGCACTTCGTGATGAGCGTTATCCTGCGTCTGTCTCGTGTGCGGCAGGCTGAGGGGCAGAACGACCTGATGAAAACGAATCTGTGTGATTGCTGTGAAACCTTTTATTGCCTGTTCATTCAAATTCCATTATTGCAGAGGATGCGTATGTTTGTGTGTCTATTTGCATGTGTTCAATGTGTGTGTGTGTGTGTTGATAGTATGCAAACAATTACCAGAATCCCCCCTGACTCTTCCTATATATGAGTCCCTCAGGCTACAGCGGGCCTCTGGGCACTTTGTGAGGCCCCCTACGCCCACTCTATTATATATATATATATATATATATATGTGTGTGTGTGTGTGTGCGTGTGTTTAGAAGCAGCCATTGTTGTTAATCTGATTTGGTTAAATGTCCCCGAGGCATATACAAAGCAGAACCGCCTCACCTTTAACCTCCTCCTCCTCATCACAATTTTCCCCTCTCTCACAGATAACAATCCCCAACCATTTCACTTATTTGAAGAGGCTAATCAGTTTAAATACTTTGATACACAGATATTATTTTGGGGCAATGTAGTGTGTGAAAGTAAGCGTTATGTGCCAGTATTCTCTTTTCTCATCATGCAGTTGTATCACAAGGACTCAATTTCATTACTTCTGAAACATTTCATGTTAAAGATAATAGTCTCATCTCAGTCCAGTCAGTGTGGACTCAGTGTCTTTACATTGTTTCATGTTGAAAATACATAGACATGAAAAGTTATATATGAACATATTGATAATTTAACCCTGAAATGGAATTAGACATACAGTATTTTAGTTACCTAAAATACATTTATACCACAAACATTCATTTCAGCAAGCATTGATACAACTGGTTGACAAAACAATCGCACCACAAGGTCCATTTAGTAGTTGTTCTGGAGCTTTCCAATATATCACTCCTCTTCAGCAGATGGAGTTTGCAGTTGTCACAGAAATATAGAGTGAAATTTAAAAATTCTTATTATGTTGGCTTAAAAGTTAAAGTCCATGACAAGTGGACAAACTCCATCTGCTGAGGAAGATTCTGTGACGATTGAAAGCTCCAGGACAGCTACTAAATGGACCTTGTGGTGAGATTGTTTTCTCAACTTTTTAGAAGTTCAAGAATAAATTTTCAATCTCAATTTCTATACTGTCAGTAGTTTTAAGACGGTGTACATCCAGTTCTTAAGTAAATATAATTTAACATTTTGTATTCATCTACTAAAAAACTCAATACTGTAATTTCCATTGATTAAGACACTGGTTTCTCTATAGTAGGAGGTTTATTTAAGTCTTTGATTTTGACAAACCTGTCTTCTAAAAATATATTTTTATATACTAGCAAATGGTTTTCTTATGTTTTGTGTTACTGTGTCAGTTGTGTTCACTGGTAACATTTTTTCAGTCCATTAAATGCTACGATTGCCTATTTTCTCCCATGTGTGCTTAATTTCAGGCTTTTTGGTTTTGGCTAAATACAGAAAATTTTAACTTATTGTGTCTGGTGTCACTGGTGACTTTCAAAATGTATTTGCTGCTGCAAATGAATAAATAAACATTATTAGACAGTAGTTGTAATGAAATAAGTCAGTAGCACAGTGTGTTATGTGCTTTTCCTATAGGTTCCACTATGGAGCACAGAGATATGTTCACTGTGGTTAAAAAAAAAGTTTACTGCAATACTATGATGTGATTTTTATTGTATAAAGCTTCTGAAAGCATACCCACTACCTAAAATACTTTTCCTAATACATTGTTTTTACAGACATTTCTGTTGTGTGCTAGCATCCTGTAAGCTTTTCCAGGATTCTCTCAGAAAAGATGAGTTTTACATTTTTGCTTTGTAAAAAAACAGCTGAAGAACTGAGTACAGCAAATTATTAAGTGGTTTAAAGTTTATTGAATAATTATTTGTTATCTCACTGGGTGCTTGTAATTTGATTGCAGTAAATTTTTACCATTGATGGCTCATGCACAAGTACAAATGATAAAATAATAGGACAATAATAATAATAATCCAGCAATACACAGATATAAAAACAACATTTATTCTTATTAAAGTGTTGTGGATTGCGCGTACCATCCAGATTCCCAGACTGTCCCATGTTTGCTTTATTCACATTGTCAGTGGATTGAAAAAAACATTTTAGTCTTTCACTTTAAAATCTGTCATGTGAGCTTCTGACAGGCAGACTGACAGTGTTGAGCAGCTGCTGCAGACACATGTTTAACATGCACTTTGAGGCTTGTAGACATTTGACGTCAGCTCTGTAGACATTTCTCTGAGCGGAGATGTCGGTCTTGTTGGTTTAGCCTCATTATCCCACATCGAACATTGTTCCAGTCAGACGAGTGTTTGTGTGTTTACTCCTCGCTGCTTTTCTCTCCACAATCTGAACTGTGATATTCAGCTGACCTCAAAGCTGACAATCGCCCATTTCGTCTTTTCCCCTTTTCTCTCCCTCCTGCACCCATCTCACCCCGTGCCTCCCCCTCCCTTCTACCTGGGGCAAAGTCTTATGTAAAACACATTTATTTTTAATGGATTTTTTAATGAATTTTTTAGCTGCCTATTAATAATGCCATTAGTGGTGGCAGAGCGGCGTCAGACAGCAGCCCGGCCTGCTAATCCTGCCCCCCAGCCCTGGCAAACGCAACTAATCCAGGCCCCTGCTTCGGCTCCAAGTAGGCCTCACACACACACACACACACACACACACACACACACACACACACAGTATACTAAGTATGTGCAAACACGTACTGTATGTAAAACACACTGCCACACACACATGAGAATGTTGGTTAATCCTCACGGTGTGTGTGTGTGTGTGTGTTCAAACAGTCGCTCTGCTTCACCATTATTTCTTTCTGGCTGTCTTTTCACACGCCCCCCCCCCCCACCTCCTCCTCTTCTTCTTCTTCTTCACACGCTCACAGTCCTCTTTTAATCCATCTGTCGTTCCTTCTCTCCTCCCTCCCGCATTCACGTCCTCTCATCTATCCTTTGCCTCCCACCTTATTTCTCCCTTTTTCAAGCGCTCCCCTCCCCTTCCATCTTGACCTCCTCCCTCCTTTTTTTTTTTTTTTTTTCTGTTCGTCTTCGCCTCCCTCCTCAACCGCCTTTCTTCTTCTTCTCCCCTGGGCACCCAGCAGGCCTGGCCTTGGTGCTCGACTCCTCACGGAGGCTCCTTACCTGAGGCCCTTAGTGTGCACACACACACACATAAACACACACCCACACACACATCTGTGGGATGCTACAAAAAGTCAGCGTAGAGCAGCGAAAATAGTGAGCCGCGGCTTAAATCCTTAATAGAATTTGAGCCCGGCTCAGAGAGCGCAGGAGAAAAGGTGTTAATTACTGCTGGTTTTAATGCTAATTAAATGTTTCAATTAATGGCGTGTTTGTTGCCAAAATGTGTGTCAGTAATTGACGAACGGCAATAAGGTGTGTGAAGGCATTAAAAAAGGAGACAAAGAGAGAAAGAGAGAGCGCTCTACCTCCTAGATGTGCCAGAGCCCGGAGCGGTGCAGCATGGGAAATTTCATTCATGAGGTGGAAGAAAAGAGCTGGAACAGATTCAATACAGCTGTTTTCCATAAAACCGTTCATGGCCTCCATCAAATATAGTGTTTCTGTCTGGGCTGTGCTGATGGACTGTTGGTGTATGTTGGTGCCTGGTCTGAAGGCACAAAGGATGTTTGACAGGAGAACAATATACATAAGTAGAAAAAAATACTGTTTTATTTATTTATTTTTTTTATAGCAATAGTGCAACTTATTGGTAGGAGATAAAAAAGCCTCATGACTAAATCTGCTTATTTAATATCTGAAAGATGTGCAAAGTTCATCATGTTCATTTTTTACTGGTTATTTTCACCTAAAAATATTTGGATTTGATTTGTATAGGAGCAGATTGCTTTGGTTTATAACCCCTACACACCTGGATGTTCAGTCTTGCAAGATGCACTCTAGTTTATATTAAATGAAGTCCTCTTGTGATATTGACGGCTCAGAAAATGATTCTGGTAACAGAAAGTGAAGATGTAACTGGTGAGAAAAGGCAAGTGGGCTGCTGATAAGGCATCAAAGTTCCTCTAAGTAAGATAAAAAAACATTAAATGGTTAAACCAGTGTTTGAGCTCCACATGGTATCTGTGCATATTTGATTCTCTCTTTCAAAATAAAACATGAAAATTAGCCCACATACCAAGCATGACGGATATGACTTAAGTGAAATGTAAGATGAAATGATCAGTGCTATGATGTTGTAAATATGGTCCTTTAATTAACCAGACTTTGTGTACAACAGGTGCTCAAACCAACTAAAAGTGCATACAATATCTCCTCTAAAGCTGCACAAAAAAGTTAGAAAAAAGTTAAACTTATGTTTATCATGAAGATGCTAATAAATATGGCTGCATGAGATATATGTGCCTGCTTTTTCATTCAAGTTACAATAGTTCATAAGAAAACGAGAATTACACATCGATGATTCCCTTGATGCAGTGTGGTGAACTTTGGAGACTTTTCACTCCTGGACTCACATGAATGACCCGGGCTGCATGAATAGACTCGCTGCCTTTCAGGCCCGCTCATCTGGAAAAACAGGAGACAGAAGAGGATAGAGGGGAGGAAGGAGGAGAAATGCCTGCTCCAGATGTCAGAGAGGAGACCAACTTTTTTGCACTGCATACAGTGCTACAAAAATCTCTTAGAAAAAAAAAACTCCTCTCTGTAACAATATTGAGAGTCATTAAAATATTCAGCTGGATCCACCTGTACCACAACGAACCACTTGTTGCTTAGCCTGTGGCCTTTCCAACAGATTACATATTCATTTGTGAGCAAGATTTTGAGATATCCTGTAGACACACAAACAAACAGGACTGAACAGACCAGTTTCCCAGGTATTTAATAGGTTGGTGGGTCGCTTTATCTTGTAAAGCAAAACCTTTCATGAAGAGTTTTGTCTTGTGTGTTTTGGCTTGAAAAGTCAAAATTTAAGATGGAATTAGAGTTGAACTCCAAAAGCAAACATCAACTGAACTTAACTCACAATCTTCAGTTGTCTATCACTACTATATACAGCCTAAGAATGAAATAATGCTATTAAAATGAAAAACATACTTCATTTTCCTCCATCACTATGGAGCAGGCTGGTGTTGGTTGTCATGTTGTCAGTGTGTTGAGACGACAGGTGTGTGTGTGTGTGTGTGTGTGTGCTGCCCTACGGTGATACACCGCAGACACAGACAGTCCATCACGCTGAATTATAACCTCACCGAGGAGCCAGTGACGCACTCACAACTGCTTTGTGTTCACTTTTTATATTCTGCTGTGTGCAAGTGTGCTTTTGCATGTGCATACTATACATGAGTGTGTATATGTGAGTGTGTGTCACACTTGCTGCACACTGATATGAATTCCATCTGACTTGGTATGCAAATCAAAAGACTGTAGGTAGGGTAGTGCTAATCGCCCGGTGGCTTTTTGGGCAGTGTGTGTGTGTGTGTGTGTGTGTGTGTGTGTGTGTGTGTGAGAACGAGTTTGTGCACATGTATGTGTGTGTGTCCTAAGGCTTTTGGGATAAGGATGTGAAATTCCAGATCAGCGTTTCGGAGCTGAAGCCCGTAGGCTCCTGTCAATCCTGCTGACACGCACACACACACTTACAAACACACACATTCACACACACACATGCTCACACACGTCTCTCTGTGAGTTTTTGGTTCAGATTAGCATAATTAAGTCATTTGTTGTGGTTGGGGCTGATAAAATCATTGAATTATTCAATACCAACAATATCGCAGGATAGATAAATCTGTATGTGTGTGTGTGTGTGTGTGTGTTTGTAGCGTTTGTGTGTAAATGTTTGTTCGCATGTGTATGCAGGTGTTACTGTGCTCCCCAACACCTCCTCTCCATCACCCACAATGCACTGCAATGGCAATGATCCGGCGGGCCTAATCAATTGCTCCTCCACCCAGCATCACAACAATCCATCACACAAACGCACACATTAATTTGTTGCCATGGCGGCAACATTGCAGTTGTTGTAACACTGTACATTATGCTCTAAAGGCTTCCAAAATGTAGAATTAATCTGTTTAAATCACATTTGTTTCCACACTTGTGCACACCGCTCATCTACTGTACGTGAAAACAAAGCAGCGAGCACCGCTTTGTGTTGCTGCCATGAATTAGCGTCAGCATCTTCTGCATGTCTGAAAGCAGCCAGAAAGTTTTTTTTTTTTTTTTTTTTTTTTCTCTTCTGAACACCGACAGCAAAACAAAATGGATTGTGGGGAAGGAGGAGGGTGGTGGTGGTAAAAGTACTTTGAAGTACAGCAGTTGTGCGCTAAGGACAATAGGAAGAGTTTGATGAGAGTGGAGAAATGCTGTAATTGTGGGGGTGTGGGGTGGTACGGTGAAAATGAAACAATGTTCACAGTGTGAAATTACAACTCTGTGCAGAGGAGGTGTGGGCTTTGTGTACATGTCGTTTGGGAACATGGAATGAGATTGAACCGTTTGGTGCTCCGAGTTAAAGTTCGGAGTTTGTTTTAAAGCAGTTTTCATCATCTTCCTCTTTACTCATCAGGTTTAAGTGACTGTTTTTTATTTCAACTCTGCAAAAAGTTGAGATTCAAATTCAGAACACTGAAATCAAACAAGACAACTATCCCTTTGACTCAACGTTTTTACATTATAATGCAGATTTCAGGTTTTCTTGGCAAACAGTTATTGCTGGGAATGAGATTAAAGGGTAAGACGTTTTCTATTTCATTCTCATTATAAAACAAATCCCATGAAATGCACAAAACCAACAGCACAGCAGTCTGCCTCTCAACTTTCTGACTTCCTTACCCTGTTTGTGCCCCAAGCCCATTCCTAAAGGCATACTGTAGATCTTTAAAAATGGGTCACAAATGAGTAGTATCGATCTTCTCATTTAACTCAGAAAAGAAACGAATAAGCCTATTTCCCAAATGTTTTCAATAATTTTTACTTCACTTGTCTTATGTTCTATTTTGAGGAAAAAAATCAGAAGCCAAAAGAGAGAAATTTATATTTTACATTCTCTGATTTCATGGTTTTCCTAGTATTACATTATTTTGATTAAATTCTGTTCCGCCATTAGCTAATGTAAGCTTGATTGCGATACAGCAAATCACATTTCGAATAAAGGCAATAACGTGGTGTTCAATCACAGGCAGAGCAGATGGTCACACTGAGCCTGATAGCATCCTGCTACACAAGAGCCAGACTCTGAACAACAACCCACATTAGCTTATCTAACTTATAAACATGAACACACGTCCACCAAACAAACATCCACCAAGGAAAAGTGCACCGCTAACATCAGTTAGCAGGCTAGATAGCTAATTAGCTCCTCTTGCTTTGCTCTTCAAAATCCCTGTTAGTGACACACTGTCTCTCCATGACATGTGGACGGCAGTTTGTTTACTTTGTCTGACCTGTATGGTCTTAACACCAGTAGCCTATCAGCTAAAGTCAATCAATTATAATAATAATATATTATTTATAATATATATTTTTCTAAAGACCTTTTTTCTTCATTGTAATAATACAAAACTATGAACAATACATTTAAATTTCATGTTGACATTATTTTGACTACAAAGAAGGATGATTAGATGTTCAGTTGGACTGTAAATGTTGATATAATTGCCAAGCAATCAAGATGATGAGCGGGAAGACAGTCAGCCTCTCTACTTGCTTGTACGACTTTATACTGTATGTCTGCATCAAATTGCATTACAGCATAAAGAAATAAGAAGGTGTTGTTTTTGCCATACATAAAACAGTTTAAGCTTTAATATGGTGAATGAAGATGGAATTTAAGGAAGGTGTAAAAATCTTCAGTGAAGCTAAAGAGAAAACCTCAAAAACACATACTGATAATCAACAATGGTTATTGGAAATGTGCAAAGGTCTTAATTTTGAGAAAATATTTCTTCTCACAGCACCACAGGTGTGAAATACGCACTTAACTGAATGAAACAGAGAGCTGACGTTTGTACAATTTAAATATGGACAACGTGGATTTGACAAACCATGGTTATTTTAACCATTATATCTTCTTGCTTAATAATTATACATATAATACCTTTCAATTTGTACACTGCCCTTGGTTTTGTGTTCCCGATCACATCGCTGCACCTTGCTTTAAGCTGAGGTAAGATTGAGCTCTCTGGCAGAGAGGTAAATAAGGAGGGTGATTAAGGGGAATGAGGCGCGAGCCCTCGTTATGTTTGCGTCGTCTTTCTTTCTAATCAACATTAGTTCAGAGTCATTATTCCTCCGAAGCAATTGAAGCCTCCACACACTCATAACCTCATCCATTACTCTCTGCCGCCAAGCAGGAGGGAAGAGACCAGAGGAGGAGATGGAGGAGGGGGGGAGATAGGATGAGACAAGAAGAACAGGGAAGTATCTTTGAGGGCAAAATTATAACAATCAAATTATCTGCCATTTTTCTATGTGAAAACAATAAAGATACAAAGAAATAATGATGGAGCAGAGGTAGGTTCTATCGTTAGCATTTTAAACACATTCTTACATTTTTGTATAAAATTATGCAAATTACGTGTTCTTTGACATAAAAAACCATGTGTTTTAGAAGAGCTTTAAAAGCAATGATATTATTACTTTTCTATTCTGTCAATCGATGTTGACCACGTCCTCTAAACTCAAAGACAAACTGGATGTCATTTCCTTCCAAAACAAAACCGTATGAGGGTTTTCTTGTTTGATCAGGAGGACATTGTTTGCCTCACAAAACCACATTTTTACATTTTTATCTGCTTATGCTATGAATTAAAAGCTGCACTAATAACATTTTTATGTCAACAACTGATGAAATGAATTATTGGATGAAACTTATCACTGGACTCTCACTCATCAATCTCATTTTGAACAGCAGCTAGTGTTTTCAGTTGTTTTCAGTGCAAAGGCTCTGATGAGCCATCCTTATGCTACCTGTTAAGCACCAAACAGCAGATAAACTTAGCAACTAGATGCTGAACATAGTGGAGTATTTAGCAGCTAAAGAACTAGATATTTCCTTGAGGAGATGGTGGAGACCAAAGCAGAGCTAAAAGAGAGTGAATACAGTATTTCACTTACATTAATCAGTCGACTCCAGTTAAATGTTTTAATTGCTCCGTGTCTGCTGTATGCGTGATCATGGAAAAGTTTGCTAACACACTGTCCATAATCATTTTCTAAGGTGATATCTCAGTGTTTTATTTGGAGCTTGTTACACTGCCCTGAAGTGTCCCAAAAATGCAGTAAATGCAGGTACAAGTTTGTCGTGTTTGGGCACATAAATTACTTGGTAATGGTTAGAGAAAGATAGCAATAATGGTTGAAAGGAACCAACGTTGACATACATGGTTGACCCATCAATCCACCATGACTTAGCCAATTGTTTTAGGCATTTGAAAAAATGACGACTTTTTAAAAAAAAAGGAAACTGATCACTAATCCTGTTTGTCCTACTTGTAAACATGCTTTTTTGCACGAATTTTAAAAAAAAAATGAAAAATGAACACATCAGGACGTTGCTTTGACAGTCTGAAGAGGTGAAATCAGAAGTTCACACTTGCCTGTAGCCGTGTTTGATCCTGTGAGGGAGGGAGAAAAGGAGGAAAGGTGAATGACAGAGGGATAGAAGCAGGGCGAATAATGTTATGGTGAAAGAGGAAAATATGGACACAGAGCATGAAGGAGAAAAGAGGTGCATGATGAAAAAGTTGAGAATTAGACATCCTCCTGTGTGTGAAATCTGGAGGTCAAGAACACCAAAATGTATTTTAGTTGAACACTGTAGCCTATGTTTGTCTGTCTGATATCTGTCTGTCTTATTCTACTCTGAATCTCCTCTCTCACAGCTCTGGATTTGAAATCTGAATATCAAATCACATGGAATCAGCCATCCAATCAGAGCAGCTGGCGGTCGGTGGTGGAATTGCAGGCACACATACACACAGATAAATGGAAAAATAAAACACTGTTGTGAGCTGCCACTTTAAGGAAACAGTAACAGTAAAGTAAAAAAAAAAAAAAAAAAAAAAAACTTTAGCAGCAAAAACTAATAATTGCAAAGCAGCCAATTAAATTGTGCGGGAGAGATGAAACCGCTCATATTTCCCCTGGTAATTTCATGCTCTAAACTCGCTTCCGTGCGCACATAAAAAGAGGAGAGAAAATATCATTTCAGAAGCTGACAGAACTCATTGTTCGTGGAATTTTAAATTCAAAAAAGTTAATAAAGGCGAGTGCGAGATGAAGGGAATTTGCATTTCTCAGATTAACAGCATGTAGAGCAGCGGCGGCGCGCGCAGCCTCGGGTCATCATTTAAGAAACCTTTGCATATTTTATTTAAGAGTGGCCCGGTTTGGAGCGTAATAAGACAGACAGATAATGATTAGAAGGTCGGGCCTGCAGGGCACAGCCGGGCTGGGCGCTGTAACGCTCTAATACCCAACACACACACAAAGCACACACACACACACACACACACACACACACACACGCACACAAAGCACAGCACAGCACAGCCTGTGCCGGCTCCTCTAATTGGCTGCTGATGGTTTATGAAATGTTTTCCAAAGGTTTTATTATTGTTGTTGTTGTTGCTTTTATTGCTTTCATTATTTTAATGGAGGTTTCGGCTCGTGAGCTCCAGTTTAGCTCAAAGCCACCTGGTTCTGCTAACATGCTCCTTTTTAATCAACGTATAAAACCCAAAATGGTCCGGAGATGTTGGATCATGGCTACATGCTAATATAGCTACACATACAGCTCCACCAGTCATAGCGCATCAGTGGACCAAGCAGAAATGTTCACTGGCAGGGTGGGAAACACAGCTGAAACAACAATCAAGTCATGTGATGTTGAAATTCCTTCTTTAAAACAAAATGGTAATCAGATTATTTCACACATCATAAAGACAAGTGACACTGAACCTCTCTCATGTAATTACAAGTTTAATTTACGTCCCATTCATCCATTCAATTGCAAAAGGAAAGCTACTTAAATTATGTACCAGAGATCAAGAAGTCCATGTTTTTTAATTTGACTGGTGATTGAATGATTGATGCCTTTGGCAGATTTATTATTATTATCATTATTTTATTTTTATTATTAATTGTGACCTGCTACACCAGCCTAACAAACCACACTACTATATATTTTGCAAGTTTTTTTTTTTTTTTTTTTTTACATCAAATTGATTGAGATCAAAATGTGTTGGACCACATGTGTTGGAGAAAACTATGAGAAAGATAACAACAAGATAACGATCTGACTTGGCATCTCTGGGAACTCCTGGAAGATGCTATTATGATAAGCCAGATTTTCTTCTTTCAAAGTCTATCTTTTGCTTCAGATATTTTGATTTCGGTGCATATTTTATGAGAAATTAGACATTAGAATTACAATAGCCACAATGTTTTTGCAGTGTGAAAACCAGAAGCAAAGACTAAAAAGTGGTACGTTCGTTAAATCGACTGAAAGAAAGAGCTGAGTGAACCTGACAATTTTTATATTGTACAATAAAGTTCTCTAGAAATTACAGTTCATCTGTCTCAATCAAATTTATTCATTGCCTCTCCAGACCACAGCAAGAGAAAGTAGTGAGTTGGCAACTAAACTTGTAAACCAAAGATTGATGGTTGCTGCAATGTTGGTATTTTTTGGAACCGAGCCTGGAGCAAAGGTGGAGCAGTGAACCCTTTTTGTGGCTCCAGAGAGATAAAGTCTGACAAATTGCCACAAGTGATGTCACTTGACTGAAGACAACAGTGCATATAAAATAATTCAAGGGGCTGCGGCGATGGGGGGGTGTGGTGTTTAAGGTACCGGTGAGACAATGAAATAAGATCCAGGAAGTTCAGTCGGAACTGCAGATTGATGTATGTGAAGGCTTATCAGGCACCAAAACACCACACAGCGGTTTGTAATACTCAGACAGGATTTTACAACTCATGGCGGCAACTATTTTATCTTTTGTCATGACGAACACCAGGTTAACAGCAGAAACAAAGTTCATGTTAATCACCAGGCATTTGCACTTGTATCTATGCGCATGGCTGACGCAGCAGCTTGTCGGATTGACATTCTGTTGCAGCGAAAGTTGAACCAGGTTCAGCTTTTCCCTGTACAACCCTGCGTTGTTTTGCCACAGCTCTCTGCGCCAACGCACTGAGTCTAGTCAAATGCAGAGCTAACGTAGGTCTGAGCGCTGCCTAAAACACCTGAATCTGTACGATTGAGTGAGGTGCGTCGAATTGCATTGTGTGTAATGTAGGCGGCAGATTTTGACAGGGAAGAAGAATGCGTGGAATTTAAAAAAAAAGAGTTTCTTTTGCATCGTTGTTGATCCTTTTTTAAAACTGCCCATCATGAGTCTGACAATATTAAGAGTGCACTACTAAATTCAAATGCTCTTTTAATAGCAGTTAAGATTCATTAGAGGAAGTGAAATCAGCAGTCTGTAACTCTACCTCCAACTCCACCACACATGTTGATGAACCCTTTGGCATCTCACATTCATCAAACAATACATCTTCTCTTATTGAACTAAACTATCACTAACTATTATTATTAAAAGGCTTGAATTTTCACATTTTGCAGCATAATATTTCAGTTTCTCCAGCAGTAAAAAAAAAAAAACTACACAGCATAGTCGAGACACCTTTGTTCTGCTGTTGGCAGCTGTAACATCTGGAGACAAGATGATAAGGCAGTCAGAGCTCTGTTAACACTACAATAACCTCTACTGTATCTGCAACGCAAAATCATCAATTAAGAATCATTTCACTGGTGAAGCCTTGGACATGAAACAGTAGAGATTGTTCTTTTTACTGTCTATCTGCAGTTGTAAATCAATTCATCTTTTTGATCTCTCTCACTCAGTAGTATACAACGGAGGTGTGTGTGTGTGTGTGTGTGTGTGTGTGTGTGTGTGTGTGTGTGTGTTTCCATGCCCCTGAGGGTGTCAGTACAATGATAGTATCTCGCAGGCCCCTCCATGGGTTTGAGGCCTTATTATCAGAGAAGGTAAAGTAATTTCTCAGCTAGACCAATGTTCCACACATGTTCCTCTTCTAAATGTGTATGTGTGTGTTTTTTTTTGTGTGTGCACACATCAAAGCAGTACTGAGAGATGAGCCAGATAGTATTTCTCTGATTAATTTAGTCATTTGGGATACTCTGTTAACTGGATTACATTCAGATGTGTTGATATGGCCACATGGCCCTAGGATCTGTGTGTGTGTGTGTGTGTGTGTGTGTGTGTGTGTGTGTGTGTGTGTGTGTGTGTGTGTGTGTGTGTGTGTGTGTGTATTCATGTTCGTGCACATATGCGTGCATTTAACAATTATCGAGAAGCTGTGTTTCATTCCACTTGTGAGGTCCAGAAATCCTACAGTGACACATGAAAATACTGACTGATGTAGGAGGGTGCTGCTTTAAGTCCCTAAGAGGTTAACTGACTTACCTGTTACAGTAAGAGATGAAAGAGTCATCAAGCTTTATGGAGAATATGAAGACTGACCTTTTATAGGAATAGTCCCACATTCTGGGAAATGCGTGTAGGTGCGCAGCTGCTTTGCAGGGATCTAAACACACTTCCAATAAAGATTGAAGACTGGATCGCCTTTGAGGTTTTTACTGGAAGCCATTGTGAAACTGTGAAAACAGTATTGAACAAGAAATTCAATGATGGTGATTAAAGGTCAGAAAAAAATACCATAAACAACAGTCAGAGCGAAGTTATTGTAAAAATGAATTAGTACATTAAATAGGAAACTGATTCACCAAAGTGTAGACTGGCTGTCAAATTAGTTGCTTCTAGCAACAAAATGTTAAATTGAAACCAGCTGCTGTTGGCAGAATAATGTTTATTTGTTCTCTTGGCGAGTGTTAGATGAGTAGACTGACACTACTTTCATGTGCGTTAAGTATGTAGCCTACCAGCACCTCCTAAGCTTACTAAGATGTTGGATCTTGTTTGTTTAATCCATTTTAAAACAGATAAAAACAACAATTTGTAGTATTATGGGGAGTTCAAATCATGAGTTAGTGAGGCTGGCAGTTTCCACCTCCTTCCAGCCTTTATATGTACTAAGCTAAGCTAATGCTTCCTGACA
This sequence comes from Thunnus maccoyii, assembly GCF_910596095.1. Classification (NCBI taxonomy): domain Eukaryota; kingdom Metazoa; phylum Chordata; class Actinopteri; order Scombriformes; family Scombridae; genus Thunnus; species Thunnus maccoyii. Next base: position 23,719,145 of record NC_056549.1, on the reverse strand, counting down.
ATAACTCTGTACTTAATGCACAGACATGAGAGTCTTCCCATCTAACTCTTGCAAGAAGTGTATTTCCCAAAATGTTGACCAGTTAGTTGTTATATAATATAGACTGTCAGGGTCGGTGCCAGAGCGTAAGGAACGGATGGACACTCAACTTTGACAAGGGGGCATTTTGTTCATCTCACATAGCTTTTATTAAGTGTATCATGAACATTATCATGTTTCATGAAAGAAATAAACTATGACAGAGAGGCGGATGTACATACTGTCATTTATGCACGCAGGCGCACATGCACTCACACACATGCTGCTACATCCATAAAACCAGAGTTTGTAAACTAAGATGCACATGGGGAAATCCATTAAATGTTTTGCATTTAATACAGTAATGCAAGAGGCGATTCTATATTACGAATAAATCTATACATTGGGCACCACCCTCACAATTATACAACAATATGCATGCTCATCCAGAAACGTAGTCACAATTACAAAAGTGCAAACATTACCACTCTTAAATAGCACAGTGTACAAAGCAGGAGACATTTCCCCAAGCTGCGTAAGTGGATTTTGAACTCACCACAGAACAGCTGGAGAATCTCCTCAACACAACTTCTTTCCATTTGTTTCTCAATCTTCAAGTGAGATCATGCTCAAAAGCATCACCTTGGCAACCAAAAGTACAAGGTTTGTTTTGGTGCTTGTGTTGTGGGAGAGAGGCTACTCTGCATTGCGAGAGAATGCTGGCGCACACTGGCTGCTGCTCCTCTTTGCTAAACAAACAATTGAGTGTGAACTTTACTGTTTGTGTTATTAACCCATGTTAATCACACAAGCATTTGCTTGAGCTTTTTATGCTTTTCCATTTTCTGTCTGTGTGTTTTGATCGCTCCCTGAGTTGGAATATGTTCTATCGAACTGACAGATTTTGGATTAATCAAAGTAAAGTACTGCCTGTCTTCTCTACTGGGATTTGTGCACCATAGATTATTCAACGTAAAGTGCTTCCTACCTACTCTACTGGGATCCCTTTTCTCCAGAGAACAGCTGCTGTCTCTTCCTCCAGCCTGCCAGCTCAGATGTGCCACAAAGCCACGTTTGACTCCCATGCACTCTCTATCAGCATGGAGGTCACCCAGAGCTGCACTGTCACTGATGGACTCCAGTGACTTGGGTTTTTCTTCAACTGGAGCCTTCCGTCATGTTTACTGTAATGACCTCCACTGTGTGACTAACTGTGGCTGTAACCAACACTGTCATTCTGCCCAACAACACAACTGCTTTAATTATGATGTCCTACACTGTCACACAGCTACGGAGTTTACACAGCTTCCTAATTAGGGGTTTTTAACCTGCTGCCAAGAGTTTGGGATTGTAAGAAACAGACCTCATTACATCCATAGAGGCTTGTGCCATGGTTTCAATGTGGACTACAGAAGCAAAAGAAACTTGGGCACCATTGTTGAAAACATTGCAAGACTACCCTATACCAGGCAAGATGCAGAATCAGGAGTAGATCACAGTGTGTTGTAGAGTTTGCAGAGACTTCTATCCTCAGTTCAGCCTCCTGCCACCATGGAACTATTTAACATACAATCTCTTACTGATAAATCCGTCCTCATACATGGTCACATCTTGGACAAAGGGCTTGATTTCATGTGCCTAACTGAAACCTGGCATAAACCAGGGGACTACTCTGTACTTAATGAGGCCTGCCCTCCTGGAAAAGCCTGCAGCTCTGGCCGTGGTGATGGTTTAGCAATCATACACCGGGCTGAACTGAAACTGTCTCCCCTGCCAATGCCCGATCTTTCTTCTATTGCATGCCTTGCTCTAAAATGTAAACCTCCATACTCCATGACAGTGCTTCTCATCTACTGCCCTCCCAAACCAAACTCATCTTTCCTCCATGAGATCAAGCCCCCAGGAAGAGCGCTGGTCTTTGAAGCCAATTTAACATAGTGGCCAAACCGTGTAATTACAACATCACGTGAAGCTATTGGGGCCAAAAAGACTTTTTCCCATAGACTAACATTGTGAAAGAGACGTCTGTAAATCAGTGGATAAAATTTTTTTTAGCGTCACAACCCCCACGAAATGACTCATGTCACTATCAGAATTTGATCGATTTGGTCTGATCACATTTCGTAGGATTGAATCATTTTATCCCCATTCAAGTTAGCTGGAGGGCTAAACTGGAAGTTAGTGGCCTTGGCTGGTGGAAGTCTCTACTGAGCATGCTCCATGGACGCATTGGGCCCATAAAGTGTGTGCTGTATATATTCATCCGGGGATTTTTTTACAGCGGGATGGCTTTTTTGGCTTCATGTGCCACTGAGCAACATTAATAGGAATGAACGGGGCCCCGCCTTCAACATTGTATCCAGTTCTCTTTATACATCCATGCCTGAGATACACAACCTCCTCACCTCACTCTGCTCCATGTCAACCAACATTGTCATTGTTGGTGATATCAATATACATGTAGAGAACCCCTCCTGTCATTTTGCAGAGGAGTTCCTGAGTCTGATTGAGTGTCTTAGACTGAAGCAGCATGTTGATGTCCCTACTCAGACCAGGGGGCACACACTTGACCTAGTCATCACTGACTCTGCCCCCAGACCTTTTCCCATAGACTTACATTGTGAAAGAAACATCTGTAAATCAGTGGATACATTTTTTTGAGCGTCACAACCCCCGCGAAATAACCTATGATCTGGTTATATCTGACCACAAGGCAGTCTCAATGGATTTGACATTCCTGTCACCCCCTACTAAACCTAAGCATCAAATGCATTTGACACTTTGGATCACACTATCAGAGCGCCTCCACACCACCATTGGATTCTCAGACTCTGCACTAAGTGGTATCAGGACTGTCTTTCCAGTAGGACTGAGTATTCCTCACTGGGACGATGCAGGTCTAGATTGCTCCCTGTCACCTTTTATTTGTATAGCCCAGTATCACAAATCACAAATTTGCCTCAGGTATTTTTAATGTCTTTTCATTGCTATGCTGATGATACCCAGCTGTACATCATAACTGCCCCAAACCCTTCTGCAGCCATGTCACGCCTCAGCACGTATCTTGAGGAAATAAAGGACTGGATGAGCACAAATTTCCTCCGGTTAAACAGCAGCAAAACTGAAGCTCTTCTTGTTGGCACTCCACATCAATCTAGATGTTAGGTTTGACCCTCAGCTGACATTTGATGACCAAATAAGACATCTATGCAAAACCTCTTTCTACCATCTCAAAAATATCTCTAAACTCTGCCCCTCTCTTACCCTGTCAGATGCAGAGAAACTTGTCTATGCCTTTATCTCCTCAAGACTGGACTACTGCAATTTGCTCTTCACAGGGATCCCTGGCAGGAGCATCCAGAAGCTCCGGTACATTCAGAACAGCACTGCCAGCATCCTGATGAGAATGTGAAAACATGAACATACAACAATTCTGTTTTCATAGCACTGGCTCCTCATCTCCTTCAGGACTGTCTACTCACATAAAAATCCATCAACGGACATCCACCTCTAGTTTGAGTTTTTCACCTCTGTAATGTGTGACAACAGTGAGTTTATGGAAAAAGTTGTACCGTAGAGAGCGTTGCATATATTGAAGAAGTCACTGATGGCTTGCTCTGCCGACAATACGTGGACAACAACATGATGCAATTGATGGTTCAGGCAGTGGACATAAGGCACCTCACAGCCAGGTTTGTCTTGCAAAAGCCGCTGGACACCTGCATGCTTTCCTGACATCACCGAGGTGCCATCGTACACCTGACTGAAAATCTTGATGGGACTCAGACCTGCCTTGTCCAATTTGGACAGAGTAATGTTGGTAATGGACTGTGCATCACCTGAGTCAGTGGTGGCCATCACAAACAGCCGTTCTCTTATTTCCAATTGTTCTTCATCGACAAATGAATAACTATGGGGACATTTTCTTTTCCAGTAGGATCTACTTTGATCGTAAACCATGAATCCCCAATTTCTTTCACAATTGCTTTGGTCACAACATTTCTCATTATGCATATAGGCTCATTTTGCATCTCATGACTTGTGTATGTGGTGTTTCGGGGAATCGACTTTACAATTTGGGCCAACTAATATCTTTCCTTATGTTGAAGTCAAATAAGGATAGAAAAAGCCTGCTTCTGACATATCACCAAATACATCTAATTTACCCCATAAAGGCATCAATAATGCTAGCTGATTTTTCTGGAACTGATCTGCATTAACTAGCGTTGAGGTTTGTTTCCCTTACTCTATATGCTGCTCTCTTTCTTTCCACTGACTGACACAGGCCTAATGTTCCTTGGAAGTCAAAGTCTGTTAAGTCCCTTATTAGCCTCCACTGCCTGTTTCTAGTCAGTGAAGCCTTTCCTAGTGAAAGCTGGATCTACAAAGATAACAGAAAGCAGCATCCCGCTTGATGGAATAGTCAAGCCACTCTCGATTGTGATGACATGAATGACCTCTTTTTAGTTCCAAAGAGACGAGAGGGGTACTAAATCATCGGGGCAAATGTCAGTGTCCATCAGCTGCTTCACCCCAACAACATCAGTATACTCACTGTGTTACCTCCATCGCTGCAGCTTGTATATTAGCCGAATCATTAGCCGAATCATTAGCTTGAGCTTGTTTGTCACTGCCATGACTTAATGTCGATGTGGGTGCTATTCCAAACCACTTTCTTATGTCCATATTAATTGAATGATGGCTAAGTTTTGCACATTGCTTCAGCAAGTTAGCTTTGTTTACCGCCAAGAAAATGTCTATGTAACTATATGTTCAACGTTGTAATATAATTGATTGGCTGGTCATACAATGCAGATGTAGTTGTTTTTAATTGGCTGTCCAGGGAGTTGTTATTTATAGTAAGAAATGGTTTCCTAAATGCAAACTATCACTGTTTTCTGCTTTATTTTGCATTATAGTTTTAACTCTTTCATTACCAAATTGTATGACTGTATGCTGTAGCTGTAGTATTTCACTTTTGCTTTTTTGTCAGGGAGAATATTCAGCTGAGTACACAGTGACCTTTTTGGGCGGGCCTGGACCCCCAAGACCCGCCCAACTGTACAGTAAGAAATTTCACAGTAAACTACCTACATAAAGTTTTATTGTATTTAACACTATTTCAACTGAGCAGCCTTGTAGCCTATTGTACATTATTTGCCTGATTTTTTTCTTTTATTTCCTCTCTAACAGTCCACATTTCACAGTTTTTCACATTCAGTGTACATGGACATAAGGAAATTCTAAATTATAGCCACAATTTGCAAGTTTAGCCATCACTTTTTTGAGTTTTGAGTGGATTAATGGAACTACTGATCTACTGGTGATCCATAAGTGATTTTTGTTTTTATATTATCATTATGCCATGGTGATTAGGGCTCTCACTTTTTATTCAAAATTTGAACTACTGTTTGTTTGGGAAAATGTAATATTTGATCTATAAAGACCATGTACTATATAAACATAAACATATACCTAAAAGACACTGTCCACCTCAGTAAACTTGACTATTGTTGCTCTCTTTGCTATCACAAAATGAAGAAAACTAGCAAACCCTGCTGAGCATAATCATGACACCAAAACTTCCTTCTCAAAACATGTGGAAACATTTTGGATTTGACACCATAGAAACCTATAATACCTAAACCTATAATAAACCCTAAAAACATGTGGATGAAGGTAAGGCTGTTTTGTAAAACAAAAAAAAACAGTTTTACAGTAATGTTAGCTTGTTGCTCAAGTGAGACAGTGAAGGCATCGTGAATGAACATAATATCGTTACTTCTACAGCATATTATATGATAAGGTTGTGTGGGTTACATACAAATTAATTTGAACCAATTAGAGTAGATCTCATTTGTTAAAAGTAGATTTTTTTGAAAAAGTGATAGCCCAGTAGAGGGAAACACAAAAAGGGAATTTTGAACAAAAAAGCTAACTTTGGTAGATAACCACTCTAGTTAGCTTACTGAGACTTTTGAAGAGACTTGTTTTAGCTTTGACTGAACTTCAGAGTGCATTTTTACACAGATCCATGAATTATGAATATTGTCCCTCATTTCTTACAGTATAGTCATGTTAGGAAGGAATCACTTCATGGCCAGTATCAAGGGGAGGAATGATTACAGTGACTCATAATTCTCCACTCGGTATTGTATTAAGGCAGACTTGAATGAATCTGAACCTATAATATAAGGTATGGCGGGTTGGAAGTGATAAATGTGCATTGAAGTCCAATTGTCTGTAAATGCGTGAAAACAATTGTTGTATGTAGGTTTGAGTTTGTGTGCAGTGTCAAGATGCAATGTGACAGACAAGCAGTGAAATGTAAAGAAGAGAAAGAGAGGGAGGGAGAGAAAATGAGTGGAAAGGGTTAGGATAACAGTGAGGGGCAGAGAGACACCAAGAAGGAGAGCGAGCACATGAGAGACAGACAGAGAGAGAGAGAGAGAGAGAGAGAGAGAGAGAGAGAGATGGTAGGGTGGCCAGAGGGCAGTGTGCATTAGAGTAAGAGCCTGATTGGCTCTGACCTTCCTCACAGCCAGCTGTCAGCCTCTTAGATACACACACACACACACACACACACACACACACACACACATACACATACACAGCACACAGCCTGTTACGGCCCTGCAGGCTCTGATTACCATATCAGCACCGTCTCATTTGCATAAATCCCAGCACTCTTAATTAGGCTTCATCTCTCTCTTCCTCTCTTTACCTCACTCTCATTTTCCACTCTTCCCCTCCACTTTTCTTCCTCTCTCTCTCTCTTCCTCCATTTGCTTGCAGATATGGGCTGGGGTTTAGGGTTAGAATTAGCAGATAGGAGGGTCCATGACTCCCAATTAGTTTAGTGCTGATTAGCCTAATGACAATTTCACTTCATCTACATGTATTAGCACACCATATTCTTTTACTACTTCTGTTCACATAAACATTATCTGCAAGGAATTTTCTCTTTCAACTTCTCCCCCTCTCTATTTTTCTTTCTCTCTTTATTTTACAGGTGTTACGGTCAGAAAGGACAATGAGCTAATTATGGCTAGAAGTAAACTCTTGTACCTGCTGTAAATTACTGTGCAGGACCATTCAACAGCATCCTTTTGCCTTCATACATTTAGTGTTGTGGAACTAAAATAAGTTGTTGTTGTTTTGGTATATTTTTATCTCATTATGGTTTACATGAGGGCCAAATTGATCCATAATCAAAACTTTAATAATAATAAGCTGTCATGCCACATTATATTGGAGTTTAATCAGGAGGTACTGCCTACATACTGACAGAAATATAATGACTTTGTTGCTTGTTTTACAACATTTTGTTAAATATGATTGTAAGCGTGTAAAGTGACTGGAGCGATTTGTGATGTTTTGAGGATGGAGAGTCAGCAACTGGTGCAAACAATTTTGTTTGGGAATTAATAAGAACTGAACAACTACTTCTGACTAATAAATTAATCAATTAATTAAAATTTTGCCCAGTGAATTATTGGAAATATCAACTTCATACAGAATAGTTAATTCTCATCTTCCTTTTGTTGCTACAATACAAAGTACCTATTTGAATCTAACAGCCAGGTACATAATGTTTCAGGACATTTCATCATTAAACAGAGAGGAGACAGTTAAATGTTCAACACGTCACATTTAAAACTTTAAAACTGAACGGAAACAGAAGAGCTAATATGAATATCAGCACATGAAGGAAGCTTGATCTTTGTATTTGTGGCAAACAATGTCTTTAGGCCCGGCACGGTTTTATTCTGTTCTTTATATTTCATGCTCTTGTGCAGCAGACAGATGAACCAAAATATTGGACAAATGGAAATTTTATCCTGACAATGGCACCAGAGTCAGCAACAAAGTCATCACTGAAGTTCAGAGAGACCATGAATACACCAAATTAAATGCATGGTCATCCATAGTTGTTGAGAGATTTTACTCAGAATCACAAATGTCAACCTCATGGTGGCGTTAGAGGGAAAGTGAGGGGATCACCAAAGTCAGTAGGATTCTTCCTCTGGGGTCTGTACAAATTTCATGGCAATCCATCCAATAGTTGTAAAGATATTTTAATCTGGATCAAAAACAACCAGCCAGCTGACTGACATTACCATCTCTACACACGCTAAAAATCACTGGGTTAAAATTTGACCCAGTTTGGGTCAATATAGCACCCATACAACATTGGGTTAACTTTAACACTTTGACCCAGTGTTATATACAACAAGCTGTAGCTGAAAACGGTCACAAATTTATCGTTCCTTGTACAAAACGATGTGCATGACATTCAAAAGGTACACAAGTCATTAACAGTCAATAACAAGCTGTGACATGTACATTTAAAAAGAGTAGATTATAACAAGCTTTAGTTTGGGTAAATAACCCAACAGTAAAATAAAAAATAACACTAAAACTTGTTGTATAATTTTAGTGTTAAGACAAGACAAAAAACCTCTTGTCTTGAGTGTTTTTCTGTATTGTATTGATGCTATATTGACCCAAACTGAGTAAAATTCTAACCCAGTGATTTTCTGTGTGCAGCCACGTCACTAGTGTGGCTAAAATTTGGACATTTAGATCTAAAACCACATTCAAAAGACATTTCACTTGGATTCAATGTGATAAAGTAAGTCCGTAAGAATTTTAGCTTCAAATTTGTAAATATCATTCTTGTGTAGGAAAGTAAAAGCAAATGGTTCACAGCATCTTATTAAATGTAGTATCTGTGAAAAACTACAGTTCAGGCTTCACTACAAAGCATTTTAACACAATTAAGTTCAGTTTAAGGCACATTATCAGTTGATCCAAGTAGCCAGAAAGCTAACGTAACAAACCAACTGATGTTAGTGGGAACAATTACTGCTTACCAGCAACTCTTAGCCTGATCTTAATTCTACCAGTAGGTATCGTACAATACAAACACAACACAGATGAACGAGTCATAATGATCAGCATATTGTCATATGACCTGAGAATGGCTGGCAGAAGGACTGTAACATCACCTGAAAACCTTCTACAGGTACAGATACACTTTCATGTCACTCTCTTTCAGTATAAATCATATTGAATAGTGACTTTTTAACAAAACACAACCACATGGTTACTTATATATGCTGTAGTTTAAAGTATGCTTCTGTATTGAATCTGGTCCTTCAATGTATATGCACAAATGAAAAGGCATTGGGGGGAACTAAATCATATTCAGCTTTGGTGCCTCTCTGGGCCTGAGGCGACCCTGATTTGTGGACCTCCAATATGTCTGCCAGAGGGTGCGTTACATCACCTGAAAGCCCACGGAAACCAGCGTGGACTCCAGGACCAGTTTTGGAACAAGTTATTAGGTTAACCATGAGCTCTGAGCTAAAAGAAAGACTTGGGCTTGAACATGCAGTGAAGGTTCAACATCTACATTATTTTAAACTAAGATACACAACCAGATGGTTTTTGGGGGTTCAACGTGGAACCAGGGGGTGCTCTGGGAGGCTGTTGAACCCCCAAACACTGAATTCTGTGTGTGTACACCGTATGTGTGTGTGTTGTCAGAGGGAGGTGTGTAGGGGGGTTAAACACAGCTATATTCTGTAGATAACAGGATTAGCTGGGAAGCGGATAATAAGTTAGCATTTCCTCCCTGCGGCGCTCTCTCCTCTCTCCTCTCTCTAATCCTGCAGCTTTGATGTCCCTGCTCCCATCAGGTATCTGGGCTGCTCTGGCCCCAGGGCCCCGGGGCCTCCAAATGCTCAGACACTGAGTTGTGTGTGTGTGTGTGTGTGTGTGTGTGTGTATGTGGGTGTGGATGTCTGCTTGTCTCTGTATGTGTGTGTGTGTTCAGTGTCCTCATTAGTTCTGCCTGTTTACTAAAGTTGGCTTCTTGGGATGAAATCTGCTGTGCGGCCGCTTTGCCAGAGATCTGCTCACTATTTACAACTCCCTCTCTCTCTGCCAGGCCCTGACCCGACAGAAAGCTGATGAGGCATCTTATTCTGGACATGAAGCATCCAAACAACAATAGTAACTCACTCGCAAATCACTATTTCAACAGCAAAGCAATGAGAAAATGTATAGCTTTTTAAAAAAAAGAAGAATGATCTCCACATCGTTTTCCTTTTTAAGGATTTGAGATGGCACCAGTCACAGTGTACACGTTGTACCTGCGCGTGAGCTTAAACTGCGACCCTTGTTTTTTTTTCTGTTCCACTGATTATTTCAATTACACAACAACACCGTGCGCCACAGTTTTCCCGATGATATGATTCTTATCAGGGTGTAAAAAGCCTTTGAAACAGACTGCCCTCACCAGAAAAAAAACATTTGTTCAAACTCAAAATGACCTACATGTGTACGTCTTCCTGCTCTGTTGTTGTAATGTGTTGTCGTAGCAAAGGCGGAGGAAGTGTAACATAATATGCTGCTTCAAAATGTCTTGGGGCAAAGACCCACTGGGCAACATCATCTCCACCTCCACCTCCACCACCGTTTGCTTGTCGCTGTGGACGTGTCGACACTCCTAAGCATAGCAAGCTAGCTAGTTAGCGAGCATTGTGTAAGTAAACAACCTACTACTTCCTAGATCAGTGTGTGTTACTTTGAGCCAAGCAACACTTCATATTTGTCTGTAATCTTGGAGGCACGCAGGCGTCAAACAAAAAAAAAAACAATATTTCAGAGTTTGCAATTATCTTCCACAACTTCCTGCCCCACTACCGCATCGTTTTTTGTCAGTGTTTTTGCAAAATCATTATGAAGCTTTCAACTTTCATTTTCATGAAGTAAACATTTTTCAACTGTTGACCCCTCCTTTTTAATACCTAACTGATCAGTCCCCAGTCAATACTGTATATGTACATGCCATTCTCTTCATTTTAACAGCTTCTTTCAGTTTAGAATATATTTTACATATTTTTATCGTAAATTTCTATTATTTATGATTACTTGACTTGTGGTGCTTGTATTTTCTCATACTTTGTATATTTCGATTGCTATGCACCACAACACCACAACACAGCAAATTCTTTGCATGAGCAAACCTACTTGGCAATAAACCTGATTCTGATTATATCCCATGACGATTTGAGAAGCGATTCACAAAATTAACATCGAACTTCTCCTTGCAGCGCACCGCATTCAGTGTTCACATTTTGGAGCTGATGGTGGATGTGACTGTGGTTTGTCCCGTCTCCAGCAAACACTCAATATTGGTTTCTTATCAATGGGGACAATCTTTACCTAAACTTTAATCAAGTAGTTTTTATTTTGCCCTAAACTTTACCAGACCACAACCATACAGGTGGCAGATCAGAAAACGTTCATACAGTGTGAGGCATTCTTGGACTGGTTATTTTGTGTTAGGTAGGAGGACTTGTTGTTGAAACCGCATTTAGAAAATTCATCTTAGGCACCCTTGACTATACAGTTTATTTTTCATGGGTTAGTGTCCTCTTAAAGCATGGTTACCCATCCCGAACCTTAAATAAAACTCTCCACCACACAGGGAGGCAATACTGTCCCGTCCGATCCAATGGGACGTCCCTGTGGTGTTTTCCTAAGATGATGATAATATTTCATCAGTAAAACATCATCCTCATTCTCTATAATTTATCACACTGATTTTTAAATGCAGATTATCTTGAACCTTTATCATGAACATCAGCCGACCACATATAGAAGTTAGAGGGCGACCATATTGTTGTCAGGCTGCTCACAAAGTGCAGGATGCCTGAATGTGTGCGGGTGTATATCTGTGTGTGTGGTGGGAGTAGAGAAATTGAGTCTAGGAGTGTGTGAGTCTAATTAAAACGATGAAAATAATTACTGATACAGGCTGACAGACAGCCTCGCCCTCAGACATCCTCAGTAATTAGTTAATTAACCAAACGCAAATTAGCAGCAAGAATTAGTCAGCCAGGCTTAACGGAGAAGATGGTGAGCCCTCCTCTCGCTTTCTGCTTTGCTACTCTCTGCTCCGCCTTTGCTATCTCTGCGTGTGTGTGTGTGTGTGTGTGTGTGTATGTGTGTGTGTGTGTGCTTGCAATGCTACACTGCACTGTTTTTAAAAAGTTAGAAATAGGGCATGTCTGCTTTATTACACTTTATCACTACTTTGCATGACACAGTCGCAACATGGTATGTAATATTTTTATGCCTAAGTCAATTCATTCAAATTAAAATGTGATTTCAGGATAATGAGGCAGTAATTTTCAGTTTTTTTTTTTTTGCCTAAAATAAGAGTGATGCATGAAGTCAGTGTTTACTGTTCCCCTTCAAATCACCCTAAACATATAAAATGCTAATTTAAACCGACGCATTTTCCTCAAAATCTTGAAGCTGAGTAAAGTCATCGAGGACGAGCAGATATTCTCTCCATTGAAAGCAACACATATTTAAAAAAAAAAATAATCATACCTCCTCATCATTTCAACTCGCATGAATCCAAACAAGCCACTGTACTTCCTCTGAAGCCCTGCAGGTCATAAGAACAACCCCTCGGATCCACCACACTGAAGTCAAAAATGATTAGGAGAGCAGGAATGAATATTCGCCCACTGTTGGCTCCAGCGGGCGAGTTGAGGCTCAGTGCTGTAAGGGGCTGGTATCCCTCTTGTTAACACTCACTTTGACTTGCCTGTGGCTCATTTTAGTGAAGATCTGAGAGAAAACAATGCTCCGACTGCACAACAACCCTCAGTCCCGACTCAGTGTGGCCACATACAGTATGACTAAAGGATCATTCTGGAGATGTTCTGCATTTTAGAACATCTAACATGCTCAATCTAGTGAAAATATAACCAATTAACAGCAGCATGACAATGGTTCATGCCGTGGTCAAGCTGTAAGTTAGAAAGGGTGTTTTTAATGTTCAAAATCGAGCCTTACTTTCAGCGGGTGATTAACTTTTCTTAATGTTAAAATTGATATAAAAGAGGTGAAATTAAGTCTATAGGCTGTGCTAACTTTACTGTACAGGCTGTTTCAACAACTTTGTTAAATCTATCTGAATGACTGCCATTTGGCATATTTGGTAAAACGCACAGTAAATGTTATTGCTTTTTATAACTTTCACTTCTCATAATGTATAACGATTTTATGATATTGATGAATGTTAGCCAAGTGAGAGCAATTTGGGCAGTCAACAAGTTCAAAATCCTTATAATGAAAAGTTACATACTGTATGTATTACGGCTGTGTGACACAGAACAAATTTATCATCATGGGTGAAAGTCATGTTCATGCTTGTCCTTTTTTACATCGCTGCAGGCACAGTTGCTATAGCTACAGAAAGAAACACAAAATGACAAATTAAAATAAATACATACACATGAATAGAGACATAGATGCATACATACACACATAAATGAATATATACATACATGCATACATACATACACAGATGGAAAAGTGAATAGTTTTGTCAGTGAGCATATGAATGCATGCATGCAAGAATATATGTGTATCATTGTGTGTGTGTGTGTGCGTTTGCTTGTAGCTTGAGGGAAAGGAGCCATGTGCACATTCAGGTCAGAGCTGTCAATCATGCTCAATCTGTTAGAGTGTGTGTGTGTGTGTGTGTGTGTGTGTGTGTGTGTGTGTGCATTGACTCATAAGAGTAACCAAGCCATAGCAGTAGTCACTGGAAAAGTTTCTCCTCTGTCCATTAGCGCTGTCGCTTTTTGGTTTTTAAGCAGTGCAGTTAAGGAATCCAAAACTGTCTCCATGAACTAAAGCCTAATAAAAATGTAAAGTGACTATGACCAGATTGCTAAAAAAAAAAAACTCCACCGTAACACTATATTTTCTGTAATATACTCAACCCCTGTAGGCTTGAAATGTTCCTATGGAAAGTTTTCTCCCCTGTTGAGGATAGCAGTTTCATTTCTAAATTTTGCAAATTTCTCCACTAATGCCACTTCTCCACTGTCAATCCACAGGCTGCGCACGTTCCAAACACTAAAATACAGCCAATACAGACAATTTCCATTTGTCACTACTATCACTGTTTGCATTTGTAGTTTTTGAACGATGTGCACTTCATGCAAAGTTTTGGTAGTGCAATGCTGACAACTGAGACTGGGGTTTACATTCTGACTCCAGACCAACAAGTCCTCCAAATTAAACTACCAAATTGGACCATGCACTCCAGAACGACACGTAGGAGCGTTTTCTAATCTGATGCCCCCATCAGCAGTAATTGGCATTATACCACAGTCTGGTTGAATACTCTTTTCTGATTGGCCAGCAGGTGTGCGTTAAAACCATTTAATGCACACATAGTTCGGCTCAAGTTTAATCACCATTTTAAATTCATCCGCTACCCAACCGGTAACCATAGCAACATTAAAGAATACAGCTGTCAAAGCTTACTTGTTATCAATTGCGGCAAGCACAGCAGAGTTATCAACTTGATAAACTAACGACCGAGAAGGAAAACACACCAATGACTAATTTTAACATTTCTTTCAATCTATTTGGAGAAGACAACAATTTTAAAGAATGAGACGCAGCAGAGGAAAAAGAAATGGAGAAGAAAAGAAAGAAACCAGGTGAAAAATGTCACAAGGAATTAACACCTGAAGAGCTTAAAATGATAGAGAAAGAGAAGGATGAGATTAATATAAGGCAACTAAATGGGCAGTTAATATACTTTTCTCTACCAAAAACAAAAGAACACTGATTTGGAGACATACTCTGCAGTTATGCTTAATGACACCTTACGTGGATTTTATGTCTCATGTCAGTCCAAGGCTGGTGGTGAGTACAGTATGCCACGTTTAATGAGCATTAGAGCTGGTATCAACTGCCATATATCAATATAATAAGTGATACAGAGTTCAAGTCAAGCAATGCTGTAAAAGCGGCAAAGACACCAGTGTCCATCATCCTTGTATAACCAAATCTGACCTGGAAATGATTAGAAATTCAGCCATACTGTTTCCCAATACACCTGTGGGTCTGGTGAGAAAGATATGGTTGGACATCCAGCTTTGCTTTTCACGGAGGGACAGAGAAGGGAACTGGGAGCTGACAAAATTATCCTCTCTTCTGCTGCATGATGAGGATGGTGTCAGATATCTCAGCCTGGCACACAATCCCTGACCAAAAACCATAAAGATCCCACTGCCTTGGACAAGGAAAACCTGAGAAGTTTCATGTTTGCCATGCCTGGGAATCCCTTGTGTCCTATTCAAAGTTTTAAAAGCTACGTCTCCAAGTGTCCAGACAAAGCCTTCTATCTCCATCCAAAACGCATCCCAGACTCGCGACTTAATGCCACTCAAGTGTGGTACACCCTGGAGCTGATGGGGGTGAATTACCTTGGATGTGGGCCTGGAAAGTCACCAGATTATGTCAGTGACAGGCTGTTGATGTGAGACCAGCCTCAAATTATACGGGGTCCCATCCGTATCGGACAGGAAGACATGGAGCCAGATCTTGTCTTGCCATACCTCCACAAGCACCATTGCCCATCGTCAATCCCCAGCTCGGCCACCTTCCAATAAGCCAGACTTGCCTGTTTCAATGACAAATTGCACCATTAAGCTAGACCTGTTCTAAATTGTTAAAATCGACTATTTTGTTATCTGCTATGGTTTAATTGAAATAAAAATGAACCAATGAAATTGATGAACTAACCAACTGATAAATGAGCACCTGTTTGGTATTTCTCTTATTTAACCTAATCAATTTAGCGAATGTCTATGAAGTAGCACTGCAACTCAATTAACTAAAGCTCAGCAACATTAAAATTTTGTCATTGCCTGGTGAGCTGTGAGGCCTATGTCTGCATATTGGGTCATGACATGGTGTGATCCTTTTGAATACAAAAACCATCATAGCAAACATACTGCGAGACAAGTTAATTTTAATACTTTGTAATGAGTTATGGCGATTGAGCCATAACCTTAGCTTACCTCACCCTGTTGTAATTTATAATGTGACTAACTGACTGGTTGTAAATGGGACTAGAATTATTCCTTGTCATGACAACGGTAAGCTCTTGCTTCATAACCTTTTGATTTTGAGTGTAAAACTTTCCTCAGAAATTTGCGAATGCTTTTATTTTACATTGTTGGCAAATGCCCATAGTATAAGCTTGATTATCACAGTGTGTTAAATGGTTTTAAGGCACTACGTGTCGGGTGGTTCTTCGCCTCCATGTCCTGCCTTAAAACTGTTTAACACACACCTACTCATTGATTATCGCTTATGTAACTGGCAGGACAACATAATTTGTCTGTGCTTTCCAAAACCATTTCAAATCACTGTTAAAAATACAGTCATTACTTGTTTCCATTAACTAGGAATATCATATTTTCTAAACTCTAAAAAAGTAAGCATTTAAGATCATTCTTAACCTTGAAAATAGTTTGATAGAACAATCCCAACTCAAGTCTGGAGTTTGCTCAGTTGTCATGGAGATGGATCTTTTTTTCTAAAGTGTTAGTTTCCTAAACTGTCACATCCTTGGTACCAGAATCTACACCACCACATCTGTGACTACCAGTGATACCAGGGCTCATGGACAGTGTATCTAACCCTAACAGAAAGTCTCTTATTTCTACTGATGAAGATGGTGTGATACGATTGAAAGCACTGGAAAAAGCCAGTGAGTGGACCTTGCTTTGTTAAACTATAGACATTTTCAAGAATTAACTTTGATGCTTAACTTTGAAGCCAACTACGGATAAAATCATAATAACTACTGACCTTACATGTCAGCAGATCATTTCCATGACAACTAACCAAACTTCATCTGCTGCTGAAGAAGGTGTGATGTGGTTGAAAACCTATGAAAAAGGTAGCAAATGGACCTTAAGTTGGGATTCATTAGTCAAACAAGGCAAGTAGTTTTAGTTTTCTAAACTTAACCTTATAACAATAAGTTAAGGTATGTGGGTCATTTTCTAATACACTGAAAGAAGATCCAATATGTCATTTATGTACGAGGACTTGCTGAAATGAATAGATTGAAGGGTACACGCCATCTACATGATGCTTTTGGTGCAACGTCCAACTTACATCTTTTGTTTCAGTCATCCTCTGTCTTCCTCTTCCCTCGTCTTTCCTGCCACACTCCACTGTGTACCGCTTAGCAAAACTAGAATTGCTTTAAAACAGTCTGTAAACAGCACAGTTTCTCTAGTGGGAACGTCTGACTGTGTTTCCATTTGCTAAGCAGCCAGCAGCCAAAGAGCTGGCGCATTGGGATTCAAACTTTTTCTCCAGGGACCCACACTGGAAGCTCATCTACCCAAAACACAAAACAGAAATCTAAAGTAATAATTTTTGACAGTAGCTAAAAATATGAGAAACAACCCCAGGGGAGTGTGTGTGTCAATATTTTTTCTAAACAGGATAAAAATGATTTCTTCTTCCTTCAGTTTTAAAATGTCAATTTTCTCAACTTTTGAACAAGAGGAAAGACACACATAGGCTAAATGAGAAATGTATCTAGAGCTGCATTGAATAGCTTGCAAACAATTATGAACATGTCAGACATAAGATGAAATAGCTGAATAAATATATGGGAAGATGGGAACCAGAGTTTTGTTTTATTTTTTCTCACTTTCTCATGGAAACCGTGATGTGCAGTTATCTTTGGTACCTTACATTTTGGCCCGGTCATTATGAAGCTACTTTATCCTTTGATCTGAAGCTGTACTTGGATACAATAAGAACTGAATGTATGTGTTTTGCTTGGCTCTTTTCAGGGCCATGTCTGCAGACCACAAACAGCAAATGACAGTCCTGGCTGATGCGTGTATCGAGTTATTACTCAAACACTGATAGGTATATTTCAATATAGCATTTAAATCCTGTGTATAGTAAATAGTCATATCTCCTGACAACAACTCCAGTCCTGGATGATTCTGCAAAACCCTGGATTCAGTTCAGTGGCAACATTTTTTAACATGTCAGTATTTTTAAAATAGTCACTTTCTACAAAATCTGTGCCTGGCAACTATGTTAAGGTCAGCAAAAGATTGTTGTTGTTGTTACGGTTGAACTCCAGTCTTACTCCACACCCTTTTCACTTTACATAAGTAAAAAAAACATTGACACTATAACTAAATATGACTATATCTATTAAATATGGGTTTATAATTACCTTGAACAACTACCTTACTATGCTACCATGAGCCATTCATGTTGAGTTTTCAGGCACTTAAGCGCCAAGTTGGATGTATCTGAGCTTTCAGAAAAAATCTGAGATTCCCAGTTGTAATGAATTACACAAACGCCACTTACCAGTCTGAAACTGTTAATTATGGTAACTCTGATAACACGAATGCAGCTTGAAGCTTATTTAAAAAAATTTCACTTTATGTTGAATACACTTTTACGCTCCTTTCACACATGCAGTGTGAAAAGTTCCTGAACATTTCAGGGAAAGACTGCAGGAAATGTTCAGGAACATTTCCTGCATGAAATCATGTGTGAATGTGAGCAGGGATCGATATTCAGGGAATTCTGTACAGCCAATTTCCCACCTTAAGACCTAGTAACATTCCAGGAAAAATGACCTTACAGCTGTGTTGTGAATGAAAGCAGTAATATTGCAGGGACAAGCACGTAAAGGGTTACATCCATCTGACAAAATGCTTTAAAGTAGAGCGAGTGAACCAATCACAATACTCCACTGATGGCGTATTTGGATCTGCGACTTGTTTACGGTTGCCTTGCCAATGCTTTGGCGCATGATTTGGCTCACAAACTTGTTGAATGTCAAATACATTACAAGAACATTGGCACTGGACAAAAACAGCTCCTCGCCCACCATGTTCCTGAAAATAATAGACATATTCCGCTGCATTCACGTAAATCCAGCCTAGCCCCATCTTCTTCTTCTTCTGTTCAGTTTTATGGTGGTTGGCATCCATAAGTGTTGCATTACTGCCATCTATTGGACTGTCCCTTGTCCCATCTATTGCGCCATTGCCATGGCACGTATGAAAAGTCGTAAGACAGAAATGTTCCTGAATGTAGCTTCATGTGTGAGCAGTGAAAATCACTAGTGGTACTTGAATGGTTATCCCAGTAATTTACAGGGAACTATGTGTAATAAAAGGCTTTAAAGAATGTGTCAGTTGGTTCAACTTTCTTGAGTGCTAACTGATAAATGTGAAGGACAAATGCATTATAATACAGTATCTAGAACCTTTTGTCAGTGATTATTCAAGACTTCTTACTTTGAACATGGAAAGTCAGCTGGAATAATTAACTAATTAAATAGCTTATGGCTAGATCATATTTTTAGTTATCACAAGATACATGGTTTCACATTTGCGTTGTCATCTTTTACCTCTTCCTGAGCCTCGGGGGAACGTTACTTTGGGGAAAGTGTTTTTGGCTCCACCCTTTTGGATTCAGAAAGAGTTCAAGAAGTTCAAGTAATTTCCATTATTTGTATTGGAAAAACTAACCGCCACCAAATATTGAAAAGAAAACCAGCAATATAGGATAATATGGTGTTTTGGCCTCATGCAGCACCCAGATCGGCTGCTTGCAAACTGGTATCTCTTTGTTTCCATTGGCTCGGCTTCCATTGACTTTGCCCTAATGTCAGAGATATGACATGACCCGCAGGCATCTGTTCTCCTTCCCTTGAACACACTCCCCACACCCCTGTCTTGTGGTATTTCTCGGGTGTCCACGCCCCATGTCCTGTGGTGTGTCTCCTGTAGAGGAGTGTATGTTTTGTTCATGGTCAGTGACATGCACAAGCACTGTGGGGCCTAACTGAATGTGAGCACTGTCAGAAGAGATTAGAGCCATGTGTGTTGGTGTGCATGTGTGTGTTGGCTAGTTGACTGGTGGGGAGACACCAGTACAGATGGGGGCTTCAGATGTGATGAGCGTCATTGGCCGGGCCTCCTCCTGTCCTCTTGGTTCAGCGTCAAGAAAAACCCTGCTGCTGCCATCCAAACTAACCCAAGCAGCCCATCGGCCACACCAGTGTCCCCTTTGTCTCCTTGTCTGCGTCTCATACACGCTCACTCGCAGATACACCCTTGGTTCATCTGATATGGGTATTGAAAGGCCCATATTGTACTTTTTGGAATGACCATCCAATATTCCATTTCAAGGCTGATAATTTTCAAATTTCTGAGTTTTTAAAAAGTTAAAACCAAATTTTACCTGGGATTTATGTTCACAGGAATCCCAGAGTTGTTGCGTTTCATACTGCAAGAAGACATTAATCACCACAATTCACATTATAGTAGGTCCTTATACAACTATAGCTCAGAAAATGATTGTGGAATAGGAAGTGAAAAAGAAAATGGGGAAGAAAAGCAAATATGCTCCTCTTTTCACACAAGTGAATAGTACCTACTACTGTAAGTAAATAGTATGTAAAATAATAAGTTAATAAGTAGTAAGTGGTAAGAAGTAAGTAGTTAATAAGTAAGTAATAAGTTAGTAAGTAAGTACTAAGTATATAGTAAGTAAGCAGTTAATAAGTGAGTAGGTAGTTAATAAGTAAGTAGTAAGTAAGTAGTACTAACTTACTACCTATATAGTGAGTAGGAAGGTAAAAAAAAACTCAATTGACTCAAACAAAACTTAATTTTAAATTCTAAAGGAGTTTAAAATAGTTTGAAAGTCTCCATATATATCAAATACATCAGGTTGAAATTTGGCAAATATGTATAAAACGATGCACAAGACATCTTGGATATTTTCATTTGATGGAATGGTGCAGCAATAAAAAAACATGAAGTTGTGGGTTAGAATATTTCATCATATAGTTTCAATGAAGAGTTGAAACAGTATAGTTGTGATGCTGCCAGGTAGTGTGGATTAAGATATGTTTTACAACATTAAGTCTACTTTGTGGGAAATGATAGAGGTAAAAAATATGTTAAGCGTTTAAACTAAATAGTCTACAAGCTACAAATAGTATTCTTATTATTTGTGTTCTTGGAATCTTATTTGCACCTTTAAAAACAAACAGAACAGTAACAGACGTGTGCTTTAGAGCCGTACATTAAATATGTATTCAAACAAACTGCATTGTATATGTCAGAAAACTGATTGTAATATAGTATATCTGTCCAGTCTTAATGCGCACACACATGCTCTCCGAATGTGTGTCTACTGTATCTGTATGTCAGTCTCCCACACACAAGCACACAATGTTAGAAGTATTATGAGGGTGGACTGTATGCTATAGGGGTGGATGGTTGGTTCATGGCCTTGCTCACTCGATCAGACCAGGCATTTTGTTCAGACACTGAACAGAGACCTCTATCGCCCTGAGGCCATCTCTCTCTCTCACTGTCTCACACAGTCTGTGAGCCAAAGCAGAATTTCTATTATATCTGTAACAAACAGCAGATAATACAGTTTCTGTTCTCTCCCTCATCATCCTCTTCTACAACAACAAATCATCAGCCTGCCTCACTCATCTTATCTCTCTTCAGAGATGTCTGCTTCACCAAATCTTTGATCAAACCATATGTGTTTGCAATGTATTTACGATATGTAGATACACATCAAGATGACACTGAATGGGTAGTGTGTGCTTGTTGACCAGATGTCATTGTCAGGTCAAAATTGGATATGAACACAAAGTTTTTCCTCAAAGGGGATGTATCATGTACATTTCCAGGTCTATATTTTTTATTCTGGGGCTCTACTGGAATATCTTTGCAAAAACAATTTTTACAGCTCAAAAAGATCCTTAATTATCTTCTTTCAGTTCAGCCTCTGTCTGAAACAGGCTGTTTTAGCTCCTGTCTTTTTAAGGCCCCCCTCCTGATGAACCCACTCTGCTCTGATAGGCCAGTTTCCAGAAGATACCCCTTGGCAGACTTTCAGTGGTTTTGGAGGCTATGTAAACAAACAGTAGTAGCAGGATTTTACTTCTTTTTCTCATTCCTTATTTTAGATATGAATTTCTCAAATACACCTGTACATGTTCAAGGCCAAATCCCAATCGAAATCTGCAAGCGGACAATGGAAACAACCCATGGAACAACCTTAGCAACAAAGGCTAATGAACGGACAGCTATTTATGGGAATACTCAAATAATCTAATGTCATCACGAGGAGGAAGTAGAGGTTACATTGCAAATGAAGTGTTGGAACAGGTTGAAGCCCTGGCTTTTGACTTGCAGGGAGCACTTTACATACATTCACTTTATGTTTTGGAACTGTAAATCATGCAAAGATATTCCAATGCACCTGGAAATGTGCATAATGTGTCCCCTTTTAAAAGAAAAATGTCCCACCTGAACACATTAACTTTTTAAAAAACAGCTGTTAGGGATCTGCCTTGCATTCCAGGGTTAATTTTGCTCTTTGGCAGTGAATTTATAGTCTGAAACATGACTGGCCAAATATACACAATGTCACGTCATATAAAGGTATAAAGGGCACTGATATAATCATGTCTGATGACCAAAAACTTGCCTAAAACTAGCCACTGTGTACTGCTCACTGGGGCTGATTCCTTGTCCATCAACACCCCATGTCAGCAACCCAAAACACAGCCAAATCTGGCAGCCATATATGGGCCAGTGCCACCTCACATTTGGTCCTCCAGTGCCACAATACAGCTGTATTGTAAAAGGAAGGATTAAGATTAACCGTGCCAATGTAACTTTTGAATGTAAATCAAGTTACGCTGCCTGACAGCAGGCTTTAATGGTATTTAGCAGGGTCAGTCAATCCAACATGTTCTCATTCCCAACTCATCACATAAGGACGCTTGGTTAGGAACCGTCTGCGTCACTTTTTAATGCACTGGGTACCCATTTAGTGTCATTTTTCAACATGTAGGGCTGTCCATTCACCTTAATATTAACCTTCCTGTGGCGCTATATAACACTGTGAGCATCAGTCTGGTGGGCCAAGCCGACCCAGTATCACTGCATTTTTTGAAATAATCACAAAATTTAATCTATAGATGCTTGTATATGGACACGAATTTCCCATTTTTCTCATGACACTCAGCACGACTTTCAAACTAATGTATTTCAATTGGAAGTATTTTTCCTGCACATTACACCTGCTACATTACTCAACATTTAATCATAAGATTTTTTCCTTTTTTTAAAAAATTTCTTTATTTTAATTTTCATCAGTACAGTCAATGTTCCGCATCAGTCTGGTGGGCAGACCAGAGGACCCAGCCTGGTATCACCAAATGGCGAATGAATAACATGTCAATTTCTTAAGTCATTTCACGCGTTATCACTACGGATTTTTTTGCTTCTTGCGTGTCATTTTATGCCATTTAGTCTCTACTGACTTACACTGTGCAGAGATGGTGTGTCCTTTTATGTTCAAATCTCAAAGAGAAAAAAAATCCATGTGTAAGTGGATGACTCGCCACCTGGAAGTATTTTCCTCACTGTCACTATATTTAACATTTCTCAACACAAAAACACAAAAGTGTCCTTGATAACTCAACAATATGATAGGTTAATGTCGAGGCCATCAGTTTTAATTATTTGTCCTTTGATTCTGAGAATTGAAGTGGCTACATTACCCATGAGCCTCATCAACTGTTACTATAGAGACGAAGACATTCCGCTTTGCGTTGCTACAAAACTTTTATTTACTATTATATCTGTTATTTAGCACCCCCCCATTCACTTACACACACACACATGCACACACACACCCTCACACACACAACGTTGGATGACGTGGTTCAAGGATAGGCAATGTGTTGTGGGTGGACTTGACGTGTTCGACTCCTGTTTTGGCTAAATTATCTGATATAAACCAACATCTTTACTTTTTCTTAACATAGATCATCCAGATGCAATGTCATTGCTAGTTCAGCTGTACTAGATATTTGATATATTTAGTAGATACAGTTTATCTTTTTTACGACCCCATTTACAACCCTACTTTATAAACCGGTAGAACTACAACTGTGGTGTAGATTTGTATCAAGCTGCATGGTGCATTTTTCCTTGGGAAATTGTAAATATTGAATTGAGAGCACACTGAGGAGTTTAAGGGGATGGTAAACACATTTGCGTAATCAGATATTAAATATCTAATTGTTAAATGAGTGAAAATGAATTTTAACCATATTTTACTCATATTTGACAGCACCCCCAGTTGTTGACTGTACTCACATGATAGGTGAGGTAAAGAGCTCTCTATAACAGTTGGTCCCATGTCTGAAACCCCTTTAGTTGCTGAATTATAAGCCTTCAAACATGCACCGAGGTCAAGGTTCAAAGGTCAGTATTTCAAAGCTGTGGCCATGTAGAATCTTCATACTGACATATGTTACTCTCCAGGTTGAGACCTTTCCAACAATGTATTTGGTTTTGCTCTACGACAAAGTTTTAATTTTCTCATTTCACAGACACAAGCCATCCCAGGCCTAGTTTCAGAGAGCACTTTAAAGGCCCAATATATATAAAATGAAGCTTTTTGTTTGTTTGTGTGTTTATTTTTTCTTTTTTAGTGGAAATAGTGACCAAAATGAGTCACCGTCAGAGATTGCAATACTGCTGACAATCTAGTACATTACAACAGGCTTGGAGGAAGGCCTGAACTGCTTGGGTTGGGTTTATGTTTAAGGTTAGGGTTAGGGCTGAAAAGTCCAACCCGTTCTCATTTCCAGATCGTCAAATACCGACACATGCATAGTCTGCCAATTACACAACCTTGGAGATTTTTGTATCTTTATGATTTTTCGTTTTGGGATTTTATGTCAGCATGGCATAATCCATTCAATCAGAATCTGTTTTATTAGCCGATGCAAACATACAAAGAATGTGTCTTGGTGTTTGCTCCCAAAAAACACAACACAGAAGAATAAAAATAAGTAAGGTAATAATAATAATAATAATAATAATGAAATAATATTAAAATGAAATTGAAATTTTAAAATCTATTTACACAATGGAATAGTAATAGTTTTGAAATGGGATATAAAACTTGAAATGAAATATTGACTATACAAAGGAAATATGGACTGTGCTACGGGCAAAGAAATGAAGTGTATGAAATATATGAAGGGAACAAAAGCAAAAATTAAAGGTGCATAAATAATTTAATTACGTAACAGTGCAGGTTGAATGCAATGTACAATGTTAAGTCCAGTTTGATGAAATATATGAAAGTGACAAGTGCAGGGATTAAATGAAGTATGTGAAATGTAAAGTCCAGTTTGATAACCCCATCTTCATCCTGTTTATATGGTCATGGTACAAGATTTGATGCACACACATACACTGATACAACAGCCCTACACGTTGAAAAATGATGCTTAAGGAGTACCTAGTGCAAAAAAGGGGTCCTGACCAAGCGTCTATATGTGTGGGAGTTAGAAGGTGTTGATCCATCAAGTGCAGCTCTAAATATTTTCTCGCTGAATGAAATTGGAAAAACACTTTTGATTATTGCCAATAACATCCTTAATTGCTTTATTTCACACCAGTGTTGGTAGTTTTTCTTTCTTTTTAACACAGTTAACATACAAACACTTCAAGTAGTTTGTGTCATCGATTAGGTCAGTTATGTTTTATAGTTTTTCAAATTATTTTCTCTAGTTTTCCTTTTTTGTATCTTGAAAAAATGACTACTTTTGTAATTCCAATTTAAGTTGTAAATAGATTACCATTTTTGCTTTCCACATCTGAGGTCCTTGAGCCTTACTGCTTGGTCCCCCTGTGGTCATCCTCATCCTCAGTCCTCAGGAAACTGTTTTAAGAGTTTAGTGCTCTTTCTAGGTATCCACTATGGACTAAGTGTGGATTTATTTCTCTTCTGAGTTGAAACCTCATCTTGTCTACGATACTCTTGTCTCATGCCTGATCTCCTATAATGACATCCCTCCTTCCATTCAAAGGTCCTGCCTGTTTGTGCCTGTAAACGGTATGACCCAAGCACGCCTCCAACAATAACTCCGACTGGTTCTCAAGGGAGTGTGTGTATATGTGTGTTGTGGCTGGAATGAACAAGGAGTTGATAATGAACACGCACTCTCCAAGCTGGAACTCAGTGGAGCTGGTGTTTGTATAGTAATCCTCATCCCGCCAAAAATGTCTTACTCATTTCCTCTTAGCTGATACCTGCATGTTTTGATTGATCTATATGGATTGAGATTTGTCTTATACCAGTGTGCCTTCACCTCTAGTGGTACTGAATCCACGCAATACCTTGCCAGTTTTCATTACAGCTGATCGCTACAGCAGCTGTTTTCAATGATTATCACCGGCCCATGGTGCAGTGTAGGAGAGGGTGAATTTCAAGGTCAGCTCCACCAAGTACAACATTTGCACAGTTCAGTATGTTATATAATAGTAGACTTTAAACCACTTTGAGCTAGTGTTAGAAAGAAAATGATGTGGGTAGCACCAATAGACAACCTATGAGTAGATATTATCTTGGGTTTCAATTTAGTGTGAAATCCTTAAAACTACTGCTGTTGTTTGGTTGTAATGAAAGCTCTCACTCTTCTCAACAAGTCCTCATATTTACTACAAAAAGGATGTTTGTCAATGCATTCCCAAATAACTATTGTGAGCATCATGCTGATCTGACATCCCCATCAGTGCAATGAAGACACAACAGTAGCAATACTTCTTCTCAAGTTTAGGCAACCAAACCTACATGGTTGTTAGAAAGCTTGTAGTTATAGCAAACAAGTTATGCTTAAAGGATATGGCTTTTTCTATATTCTTCTTATTGTCAACAAATCTCATGTGCAGAGTCAAACCAACAATGAATTGATCTACTCAGAATTATTGTGTGTGCATCCAAATCCTGATATATGTTATTCCTCTGTGCCATAGACCTCTATTTTTATCCAAAAACTATTAAAAACATGTCAATGAGTCACACTATTGCACGGGGTGACATGTTCCTACCCCACAAAGATTATGGCTACAGCAGCTTGTTTAGAAACGGCTCCAAAAAGTAATAACAGCGATCATGTTTTCAGTCTCAGGAGAGTAGTTCCTTGTACAGCAGACACCACTGTGCTGCAATGGAAAGCGATTCTGT
The DNA here is from genome assembly GCF_910596095.1 of Thunnus maccoyii. Lineage (NCBI taxonomy): Eukaryota > Metazoa > Chordata > Actinopteri > Scombriformes > Scombridae > Thunnus > Thunnus maccoyii. The sequence continues at coordinate 23,692,142 of NC_056549.1, read as the reverse complement.
TTACAGATCTTTGCTAGCTTGTTGCACTACATATCACAACCTCTTGACTTTGTACTACATTGTAAGTTTCTTAAAGAACTTCAGTAAACAGCTTTGTAAATGGAGCTGCTTTCCTGCAAATGGTCAGTGGCGTCTGGTGTACAAGGAACTTCTCTCCTGAGTCTGAAAATGTGATTGTGATCATGGAAAGACGAAAAGAGCTTATTGCTGAGGATGTTTACATCTTCTCACGTTAGTTAAAAGCATGTTCACAAGTTTGTTTTTCATGTGTTAAAGCATTCAAAAGTGGGTGAAACCACTTTTTCTGTGATATTTGGTATAGACCAATGTGGCAAAGTCACTTCTTTTTTCTTTTGCGTTTTTGTAGTGGTTTGGCACATCATTTTAAGGTGTTCTAAAGTTTATTCTGCAGATTCGTCACCCCTCAGTGGTTATAGTAGATGTACCATTCACAGCAACACATCACAGGGAGGTAATAATCATGTGACAAGCACATATCTCAGCAGAGCCCAAAACTTGAGCAGGTGCAAGAGCAACTGTAAGAGGCCACATGACCATATACGCAGGAATGAGTCAGCCCTTATTTGTAGTGGTGCTAGCCAATCGCATGGCAGCATCAATCAATATTGGCAAGATAACATGACAAGATATAACTTATTGACGTGTGTAAAGTCTTAAGATGCTAGATAATAACCCGTTAAGATGCTGAACATGTCAAGATCCTGTGTGATAACATGCTCAAGTAACCAGATGTTTTTGACATTGCGATGCTGATTTAGAGGGAGCGTTGCTTTGTGTGTTTGTGTTTTTATGCGGGTGTCTATGTGTGTAAGTGAGCGCGAGAAGCGATGTGGCATGAGTGTGTTCTCCTCTGTGTAACCTTGACCCGTCTGGAGAGGCAGCCTTGCCTCAGCAGCAGCAGCAGCTGTGTCACTTCAACTCAGCGTCTTCAGTCCAACCTTAAGGGACCCGGACTGCCCGTGTCCCTGCCTGCCCACACATCCAGCAAGGACCCCCCTGACAGAACAACCAGCCAGATCCCCACCCCCCCACCCCCTTGAGCTACCAGCAAACACACATTCATGCACACTGTCCGTCATGCATACTGATAAACGCGTTCACTATCAACAGCAGCAGACAGTGGCCTGGCTGGCTGGCTGCTTGACTGCTGACAAAGCCCAGACTCAGCCTGCCTGGCCCGCAGACACAAGAACAGCGGTGGAGACAAACACTGGCCTCCAGCCACTCCCAGTCAGCTCTACATATGTCACATGTTAATGACATCAAGTCTGTGGCCACCCACAGATCACGGTGTACTTGAGGGCAGCAGATTGAGAAATAAAGTCGTTTCTCCTTGGAATGCCAGTCTTATCCCTTCGCTTTGGCAATCAGTGTCAGGACCAGAAGGCTTTAAACCTTCACTACAGGTCTGCTGTCAAGTCTCTCACCTTCCTCTACCTTCTTCAGCTGCAAACTATACACCCTGACACAGTGGTTTTGGTTAGCGGGTGATTAAGAATAAAATGTATTTGTACAACACAAATATATCATTATAATATTTATGATACATGTTTTTCTTCCTGTGAAATAATGAATATTTGTAGCCTCCAGGCTTCCTCTGTTAATTAATTAAGTGAACTAGACTGAAAAGGGAAAGTAAAAGTCATTATTCTAGTGTCTGAGTTCATCATTCTGTATATATTCGACTGTTTCATGGGAAACTCAAGTAGATACCCATTTCTTTTTGTAGGGATTTGAGCCTAAAACAAGGACGGCTGAGCCAACAACATGCACAGCTTTAATCTTTATCCCATTAAAGGACTCAGTAGTGAAAATAGTAAACAGCAGCCATGCTAGAGTCCTCCATGTGCAGAAAGGAAACACTACGGTGTCTTTTGTCAAACATGACTGATTCACTTTCGCCTTTTGTGTGTGTGGGAGCTTTTCCTTTCATATCGATCACAGTTGTGCCAACTGTTTGTTTTGTCTTTTCATATAATGAACCCTGGGCCCTCGGTGAGGCCCCGGCGGAGCTTTACTCCATGCTAAAGGGCTTTTTGTGAGACAGTGTCACGCTCCCTCGTTCCGGCGAGGCTCCGCGTTTCTTATTATTCATGGCTCTCTCCCCGTTTGTTGAGAAGGCCGGGATCAAACAGGCCGATTTGCCACGCCTGACACCCACTGCTGCGAGTGTGTGTTTTGTGTGTGTGTGTATGTGTGTGAACTCGGCTCTGGCTCAGTAATGACAGGATTTGTTAAACAGTAAATTAATGAATAATGAAATATCCAGCACGCGCCTGCCTTGCCTGGAGCACAGTGCCCCGAGCAGGAATTACTCCCGACCGGCACTCGGCTGTCTGCATGCTGGATAACCTGTGTGTGTGTGTGTGTGTGTGTGTGTGTGTGTGTGTTGGATAAGCATTTTTACAGCCCATTGCGTGACAGAGCGCTGAGGGGCTTTGCTGATGGGGGCCTGCTCTCTCACTTTCTGGCAAACTGACAGACAGACCGACGGAAATCTAGACATAACTACATATAGAGAAGACTGTCAGTACTGCTCTCATACTCTGCCTCTATCAAATGTTTTCATTGTTTTCATGAGCTCGGTCTATGTTCATAACTGGATTACATTCCACTGCTCTTCTCATTAAAGTAACAACCTGTGACATTTTCATAAAAATAAATTTTGCCTCCCATTATCACCAATTCATCAAATACAAGTGATTCATATTATATCCAGCTTCTGAGCGCCTGTTTGCCATCCTAAACACTCTGCAGCTGGTGGATCTCTCCCTGGTGCACAGGAAGTGATGCGCTTTAGCATCATCAGCAGTAACCACAGAGCACTACATATAAAAACTCAAACTTTGACAGGTGATTTCAAAGCACTGCAGCATTTACACTTTACACAAACCAAAAATTCACTTGTGTAATAGTCCAAAGGTTGACATTCCTCCACGGCTTAATTTTAAGGTCTGTTGAAGTTCTCAAACTGTTATCCATCTCCAGACTGTTGGTGTCTCTATAGATTTTGGTGTAAGTGAGTTGCCTCAACAGTGTCACAGGATCACAGCATATTATCTCACTGTTGGAGTTATTCTGCTATGACAAAAGCTCACAGAAGACTTTTAACAAGTGTCCTGGTGGGAATATAGAAAAGGGAATCAGAGGGTTGCGTTAGAAAGCTCCACACAAACTCCTGTTTTAGCCCTACAATTTTATATTTTCAGTTGAGCTGTATGTGCATATTATTATGCATTTGTTGCCTGAGTAGTAACCAGTGGTACTGACACATCAAGGTTTTGTTGTCTGAAGGTTTACATGAGGTTTCAAACTTCTGTATTTGCATCGATTTCACCTACAGGAATTATTATCCTGTGACAAGCTGCAGGTTTGTAAGGTTTCATATTTTATATCCTTAACAAAACAAAGATAAAATACAGCTGCTCAATGCCAAAGCCCACTGGTTATGATTATTGTTTTAATTCTATTTTAAGTAGTCATATATAATATATACATATTCTATATAACTATGCACTGACTACAGGTACAGTCAAGAAAAAAGAGGGAAACTGTGAAACATAAGTAAACTCAAAACTCAACATTATCTTTCATTATTAACTGGTGACATCTGCATATGTGTTTGTAGGATTTTTAAATAATTTAAAATCATTTTTTAAATAATTTTGTGAATAATGAAGTGTTACAGTAAAGCATTTCTAACCTCATATTTTTAGCCATGAAACTTGCAATACTTTTTTTTTTTGGCTTTTTGAAAACAAAATCTACAAACTTTTAATTAAACCTATTTACCAAAGTAAAGTTTGGATTGCCTATCTGGAATAAAAGGAAATTCTACCAAAACAAGATTGAATTGAATTTAAAATATTTGCATGACCTTGGTGGACTCATTTGTGAACATCAGGTAGTGCCTGTATATAGATGGAACCTTGACTTCACAATGAAGCATTTTCAAGGAGGCCTGAGGCTCGATACACAGAATGAGAGAAGCAACTTTGTGACTCAATAGGAACAAAAATCTTCTCCAACTACTCGGTTTGGGTTCTTATTTTGAGGAGAGAAATAGGCTACATGTACACCAATACTTAATGAGCTGCCTGAAAGACACCTTACTACCAATTAATTATGTATCAGGGAGGAAACATGTTGTTTTTGAGGTATGGCCTTTGTATTCCCGCTCTTTTTGATGTACGTTATTGAATTGTTAATTGCTTTGAGATGTTTATCACTCTGAGCAGGTTGGATGCTTAAACACACCTGTCGTCATCAGAGCTTGTCAGCCTATCGGTGCACATGGATGTATAAATATGGGTGTATTTTTCTATTTTTACAAGCATTTTGAACAGACGAGGATCCATGTAGTATCGAAACGTTGTCCTAATTAAATTTTGTGGCTTGGAGTAATTGTGTAGGTGTTACTTTTTTCATTAGGGAGGATTTTGTCATGAATTGATTACATTTACCTTCACATTTAATACCAGTTTTTAGTGTATTGTCATTTTATTGAGCTTTAATAACATTTTAGGATGAATTTTTGCTCTTTTAACTTTCTTTAGTCTGGTTGTTTTTGTCTTCCACAAACTCTAGTATCCATTTAATTATCATCCAGCAGAATTAATACATGAATTACTTTACAAAGTTTGTGAAATTTAATCATTTTTTTTTATCAGGGATTTGTCTGAACTGGGTTTGGCAGTTAATGACATTGCGACCTACAAGAGACCTATAAAAGTTATTTTTATTTATTTATAGGTACATAATTTGATTTTAATTCCTGGCCCAGACTGCATTGTAGCATAGCAAAGCTATTTCAGTCTTTAATAAATTCTTTGAAACATTCAGTGACACATTCAATCAACAAAAAAGTAAGCTAACATCAAAATTTCCTCCAGTTGTTTTAAATATCATTGATTTACTGTTAATGTTTAAATAAACTGTCATTTATCTTGATTGAGGGATATTCTCTGAGTTAATTTGCTACAACGTCACGTTCCTCCTTGTGTTTGTTGTTTTCTTGTTTTCTTTAGCTTGTTTGTTTATGGCTGCAGCCAACCTGTCGTTGTTGTAGCCACTGATGCTCAGCAGCTTCTCGTCTTTGTAGAGGCGGGAATCGCTCGCGGACATGCGGGTGCTGAACTCTGCACCTGCGTCACGCGGCGTTCCACTCCACGGGTCACACTCAGCCCGCGGGACACACACACACACACACACACACACACACACACACACACACACACACACACACACACACACACACACACACACACACACACACTTTCTGTATGTCTCTCCAGCTCCCCGTTTTCTTTCTCATTAGCTTTCTTTCTCTGCCTCTCTCTACTTTTCTCTGCGTGTCTCTCGCGCTCTCCCGTCATTAGCACACCGGCGGTAGATCCCCGCCGCAGAAGCGGGCCCGCGAGGCACGATTCTATTCCCCCTGCGCGCGTGCGAGAGAGAAGCCTCTCTGAACGAGCGCCTCACCGGCTGGAAAATACAGCCAATTATCTCCCTGGAATAAGACGGTATCCATCATGGTGTGTTTGTGTGTGTGTGTGTGTGTGTGTGTGTGTGTGTGTGTGTGTGTGTGTGTGTGTGTGTGTGTGTGTGTGTGTGTGAGTGTGTGAGAGAGAGAGAGAGAGAGAGAGGGAGAGTATTCATTTCAGGGGCTTTACATTATGTGGACTACATACATTTTATACCCTGCAAAGATTGTTATTGTTAATATTATTATCGTTGTTTTCATTACTGTTATTATTAGGTTATTATTACTATTATACATTATCCTTTTGGATTATAATCTTGACACTTTTACACCATTAGTGACCATTAGTAACACATAAGTGTATTTAAAGGACTAGTGATATACACTCACCAAGAACTTTATTAGGAGCACCTGTGCAATCTAATGCAATCCAACACAACAGCTCTGCCATAAATTCTGCTCTCACGAAGCATTTTCAGTTTTTGCTGACATTGTCAGAAAGGTGATAATTACAAATAGATAAATAGAGTGTTTCTAATATTTGTCCACCCCATGAACTTATGTAAGGGTGGCAAAATATTAGGAACACTTTTCATTTGAATGCACCCCAGTACACCACCACCACCCGCTATGACCTCAATAATAAAAATAAAGTAGAATTATCACCTTTCTGACAATGTTGAGAAAAAGTGAAAAAGCTTTGTAAAAGTAGAATTTACAGCAGAGCTGTTGTATTGGATTGCATTAGATTTCTCCTAATAAAGTGCTCAGTGAGTGTACAGGCCTAATGTAAACTTTGACTTGGACCAGGGACATGAAATATAAGCAGTGGCCATTATTCAAGAAATAAAGGCCTGTTTTACTCCTGTGAGTAAATCAGTAAATACTGATATTGAAGTAAAGCATCAGTAAATATTAGTAACTTTAGTGATGTATTTGTATTATATGTCCAGGTAATTCGTTTCAGAGTTACTCCAATCCTGCGTTATGAATTTTGGTGGGAATTTTGGTCTGAATTTGTGCGGGATAAACCATTTTTTGACATTTGAATTCAGGATTGTGCTTTTGAATATAACAGTTTCCACACATGTTCTTCCCTGCAGGAAGATGAAGGGCCCTCTCATCCAACCTCCTTCTCTTTGGCACTACAGCAAATGTAGGCTGGTAGTCAAGCTGAGTGGCTTTTAAAGAAATGTCTGAAATACCAATTCTTAGTTCTGTTTGTAATGCCGTCATGGTGAACAGAAATTTACTGTCTACCACAGCAAATAAAGTGTGGTGCACTGTAGTATATTAGCTAAAGGGAAAAATAAGGAAATTGGGTTACTTCAAAGCTGTATTTGCCCATTCATATTGACATGAACAGGTTAAACATTTCTCACCATTTCTTAATTCCTTTCAATTTGACCAATCCCACTTGAGGATCAGTGTTGGAGTAAATCCAAATCAAATTGCAGTTATTCAGAAAAAAAAAGCATTTTCTTATACAGTTAATACCCAAAAAGTAAAACACTTCAAGTATGGATTCATTCATGAATATTTCATGAAATAAGTAAAGGTAAATGCCCAAACATCAGCTAATAAATATCATGTTTTACATTTTGAATCGATTGAACTGAAGGTGAGTTGTCCCCCCAACCCTTACTAGTGGAGGATTGTCCTGGAGAAAAGGCGCAGGCTGCACACCTCGCATAATAAAACACATGGTTTATTATCAATGTGATAGAAATGAAATCACTGGACAATTAGAAGCATGTCTACCCATCATCAGCACCATGACAACAGCTCTATAAGAACAGAAAAACACTGGATGAGTCCTGTCCCCCTGCCGGCTCACAAAGGTCGAATCACAGATAAATAGGCCTACTCCAAAATAGCTGGCACACCTATTTACACAACCATCCATTTAAATTAATATAAATAAATATTTACACACATAAATTAACACCCTCCCTCCTCGTACTTGTGTTAAGGAAGCAGACAGACCTGTTTCACAGATAGAATGCTCATCACCCAAATCTTCATACCCACAATGCTTTTCTCTGTGTGAGGACACACACACGGATGTTGACAAACACAAGCACACGCGCTCACTCGAGCACACACACACACACACACAGACACACACACACACACACACACACACACACAACATGTTGTTTGTTGGCTGCTCACAGCATCTCAGTCTCACAGGATGCAGGCAGGGGGAGCGAAATGGATGTAACACAGTAACCACCATGTCCTCAGGGGAATGAAAAGAACGTAACACAGATGAAAAATCCCTCTGTGCTCTCTGACACTGGCCCACGGGTGTCTTCCTCTGCCTTTTTCTCTCTACCAAGCCTTCCTCCTCCTCCTCCTTCTACTCCTCCTCCTCCTCCTCCTCCTCCTCCTCCACCTCAGCCCTGTTTATGGCAGGTCAGTCGCAGTGGTGTAAAGCTAGAAGTAACGGTGTAACGCCTCTGTCTGTGTGTCTTCCTCCCCTGCTTCATTTCCGCTGCTTCTCCTCTTTGTCGCCGGCCTTGTTGCCACCGTCCCCGTGCCGGTTGTTGGGAGGGTTGTTGAGAAACATCTTGTCGAGTCCTTTGAGGGCCTCGGTGAGGTAGTTCTGGAGGGCGGTGAGTGCTGCGCAGATGGCGGGCGAGCCGAAGCCGTGCGTGATGAAGGAGAAGTGGGAGAGGCAGCTCTGGATGCCGGGCTCCAGGATGGGGGAGGGCCTTGAGTTGCCCAGGGGAGTCCTGTCCTGGGCCAGCAGGTCTGTGAACTCCTTACACAGCTGTCTACAAGGGAGAGGACACAACAAGACGTCAGGAGGGAGCTGACTATATTCAATAGCTTTACTGTAAATCTCAACATTTCCCAAACATGACAAATTGCTTACTCAGTGTTTCCTTAAGAATGTTACATGTTTTGACCTGACGAAGATCTGATTTGGATGGAAACATTTGGATTAAAATTTGAATTGTGGCTTTGACGTAAATGTGCAGGCATGACTGTCTTTCCATTGTCCTCTAATAGCCCTGCACTAACGTATAATTACACATCTTCCCACTGACACAGATTGTTGATCACATAAAAACTCCACTAAAAGCCAACTATCACTCAAAATATGTCTCAAAATCTGAGTTGGGGATCAGTTTTGCAATAAGTATATAAATAATTACATTACTTTAAATTGGAGCACAATGAGTTGCTAATGTTGCAGAGTATAAATGCTGTGTAATCCTACAACATCAGTAAATGCACCTGAATCAGCCACTGCCAAATTCAGGGAAAACATGATGTCAAGGGGATGACACTGCAGCATTAGATGCAGATGTTCTGCTCAAAACTGCCTGAAACTGTTGTGAAAATATGTTACAAATTTCAAAAAGCTTTTTTAAAAATTATGAAATTTAGAAGTGAGGGGAAAATTAGAGGTAAAGGATATTACAGTTACAGTAATGTTAGTGTGTAATGATAGAAAAAATGTGATGTTATCCATTGGATTTCTCCCCAAAAAACAACCGAATAACTCTTAAATTAAATGTGACACTGCCGTCTGAATGTGGCACAGCACATGTAGAAATAATGGTTGCAGTAGTTCAGTGGATCATGTATCTTGTTGTTTTAACTTATAAATATGCGTGAAAGGGCTGCCTTAAAATTTTAGGTCAAGTCAACAAATACAAATAGTTCTAACAGTAAAAAGACTAAAAAGCGCATGTTGTATAAACCCTCGTCTTCATTTCTTGGATTTAGATCTGTTAATTCATAGAAATGCCATATGTAATTTTTTGACATTGTAAAAAACTCAGATTAAATTTGGTTTTCATTTACTTTTTTTTCGTAATTTAAAGAGTCAGTTTTTCATTTGACACTTCCAGCTGTGGTTGCTGCTGTTGCACTCTAGAGTCAGTACATAGAAACATGCAAAGCTGCTCTCAGTCACCTTGTTATCCTACAAGTCTAAACAGGTTTAGGGACTGAATTCACTTCTAATCTTCACTGTGGTTGTTTGTATTGTTATGAAAAGAAAAAGTCATGACTTATTTTAATGTATATCACAGACACACAGACAAATGAACTTAAATGAAATTAATAAAACGTGCATATTTAAATTAAGTTAATGACAAAAGATCAGTCGATTTCACTAAATTCCTGTATAATGTACAGTGTAACACAAACCAGTATTGTATCATAATTATCATCAAGGTGGAAAAGACCCTAAAACAGCATTCAGACCATCACTGTAACCCCGTATAATGAAATCCTTGCAGGTGGTGCACCAGCCTGAAGGCCGAACGACCGCATCCACTTACTCAATGGAAATGGAAAGTGTGAGCTATAAAGCTTGCTGCATCAGTGCTGTGCTAATCATGACAAGACTGAAGCTGTTAAACCAGGATCCTTCCCTAAAATCCTGTTAAATCTCTCTCCATCACATGATGCAAACCATACATAAAAACTTCAATCGTTTCCTTCGACCAGACATTACAGCCTTAATAAATGTATTGAAATGTGATATTAAAAAGGGTCACAGGAATGTTGCACCTATTCTATCATCATCCTCTTATTTTATTCAGCTGCTTGAAGGAGTTAAGCTCGCCCCAACCATTACAGAAGTTAAATTCATAAAAAATTAAATGCAAAAAATGTCCCAGGATGCACCTTCATGACATAATACAATCCCAAAGGAAAAACTGCCCCCCTGATACTTTTCCTTTTATGTCCCCTTTAAGTGATATTCACTGTATCCCAGGGCTTATTTTGTGATGAAATATAGCAGTTTGCTTTTTTTTTTTTTTTTTTTTGCTGTTGAACCCTCTTTCCCTCAGCCTTTCTCTCATCTTCTATTTCATTTAGTGATTCCTCGTACTTCCCAGAATGCCTTTGGAAAACACTTTGGAATGAAAAAGCGTGAACGTGATGCAGTCTGTGGTTTATACGTGCACCCGTACAGAGTCGTAGCACCGTGAGAGTTGGAAAAGAGTGAGATTTTTGAGACTATTGTCCAGAGTTGATGCTTTATATGTGGTAAAAGTTTCAAATAGACTTCATTGGACACCATCTAAACTCCAGACTATCACCTCATGTTGTTTATGTTTAACAAATGATCACTGAGAACAAGAAAATGCCAAAAAAATCAACCAACAAAATGCGCTGAGAAATGCAAGGTTCATTTCAACACATTTCCTGCCTTGAATATCTGAAACATACAATGAAACTAATACCAGAGCAGTGACGCTGTATATTTTTGAGGCCTTCACGTTAGGTGTAATTCGAGACGTCTGCATTCTTCACTACAGATTTCATGGATAATTGCAACGGTAAAAGAAAAATCACCTCCTCGTCTCCTTCTCCTTGTTAAATTTCAGCAAATCATCTTCTGGTTTTTTTAGGCCCACATTTTATATTCAAGAGACCTCTCTATCTCTTGCTTTCCCTCTTGCATGCCCCATACACACACACACACACACACACACACACACACCCTGTAAGCGGCCCGAGGGCAGAGCTACAGCAAATGAGTGACAGGCTGTGCAGGCCGAGCCCAGCTGGGGTTAGGAGAGTAGAGAGGAGAAGCTGCCACCCCGGGCTACACTCAAGGCTCTCGCTGTTGTTTTCTGACGACTTGAAACACTTCACTGCTAAATAATGAATTTCTAACAGGCAGCAACGACACACAGTATTGGAACAGGTTTGAATCTGAGCATCAAACATCCAGCACCGAACCGTACATACTGAGCACCGCGTGGATACACACACACACATACACACACACACACACACACACTCACAAGCAGATGGTTTATGCAGTGCAGGCCAGCAGACAGCACTATTTATGCAAGCTAAAAATACAAGCTTCCTGAAGGGATCTTTGTTAGGTGGTTTACAGCTCTGCTTTGCAACCTTTTCATCAAGAAAACCCACATTCAGCTAAATAAATGGACATAGAAGAAGGCTACTCATCAGGGTTTCTTTGTTGAATGTAAAAATAGGTAAAAATCCAAAGTGATTGTATGATTTGATCCACATTTATACATCACCACTGTTGCCCTGGTTTCTTTCAAAAAAAAAAAAATAAATAAAAAAATCTATGCTGCTCAGCTGCTAAAGGTAATCACAAGATGCTGGATTCAATTCCACAGTTTAACAGCCATAAAAATGGATTAATATAAGTAACTTTTACAAGGTGGACCAGTAAAACGGATCGCCAGAAGCAAAGGTCAAACATACAAGCTCCGAGGCTGTCAGTGTGTTTTATGTCTGTGAGCTCTAAAGGCCACATAAAAGTGTTCTGCATCAAAAAAGGGCTCATCAAAAGCTAAAGCTAAAGGTTTGCTGTAAAAAAAAAAAAAGCTTGTAAAGATGCTAAGTTGTGCAGCTGCATACAAAGCGAGGGGATCAAATGTTGATGATACAGGTGATGCTTGATATTTTACAGAATTCATTTATATCACAATCAAATTCTATTTGTGTTTAGATGTTATAATATTCATAACTTTGCATAATTCTGCTCTTTGCTTTAAATGCTTGAACCGCCCAATTTTTTTTTTTATTGTGGCGATTTTTCAATCAAGCATTTCATTTACAGGTTTAATCCATATTGAGTTTGATGTGTTTCATTAAGAAAATCTCAGTCTCTTTTCTAAATGTCAGTGCCATGTTCACTGTGGCAGAGTGGACTGTGTGTGATATAGAGTACAGCACAGAGTAGAAGCAGGGCTTTGCACCCTCAGGGGCTCCTTAATAGGAGGCCATGGAGGCCTCAGGAAAATGAGGGAAGAGTTTAATTTCACAATAATTTCATTAAATGTTGCTATTTGGATAAGAAGGATGCCCTGTCTTCACCCTGCATGAGTGCAGTTATGTAATTAAAACCAACAGCAATCAAAATGTTTCAAAATGGAAATGTCTCTCTGTCTTGGACCTTTGGGACATTGAAATATGAGAACATCTGCTGCGTTAGGCCAGGCTAGAGTGGAAATGTATTGAGACTCACTGGATTTTTGTTTTTGTGAAACAGTTGTCTGCATTTTTCTTGGTTTTCTCCGCTCTTTTCTCATCTTTTCTCCAACTCTCACTCTGGTTAAATCTGTCTAAATCCCGAAATATCTCGTTTAAACGGTTCAAAAACAGCTAATCGCGGGTTATAATCTCGTTATTATGGTCTTCTTATGTGCAGACATTTGAGTCTATATGAGAAAACACCATATAAAAGCTATGAGGGGACAGAATCTAATCAAACGCTCCATCAAACTCACTTTGTCGCCAGCAGCATGTTTTTCCGCGTGTGCAGCTCGTTGGGGTCCGTGTGCTGCCGGTTGAGGTACTCGCTCACGGCTTTGGTGGGAAACTCCGTCTCGCAGATGTAACCGAAATCCCGGGCCAGGTGGACCGCTTCACCTGAAGGAAGGTGTGTATATGTTAGTCAATGTGAATATATATATATGACAAACAAGGAGCTGCAGAGAATGTAAATATTTTACTCACGAATTTCTATTTCAGTTCTCACATTTTATCTTATTGAAATCAGCTAAAATAAATCCTCAGACCCACTGGCCGACTATCTCCCTCATTTTTTTTATTAACTATTAATTCATATATTGTGGTGCCATCTTTCTTGGTGTCCGATATACAGGAAATGGTTTCAAATGGACACGTTATCCCTTTACGCACCAAGTTCACTCACCTGTCGCCTCTTTAACTGACGCAGAAACCATCGACAGTGGTACAAATCTCACTGATTTATTGTGACAATTAAAGATACCAGACAATGAATCGGTTTTCATGGTTTTAAAAAAAGAGGGAGATGATTTACGTGGTCTTTTGAAGGCAAGAATGAAGAATGGTCACATTTAAACATGGAAGTAGGCAGTGAAGAAATAAAGTTATAGCCTGTGTTTGAATGATTACATATTTTAAGTAGGTGACAGCAAATTATTAAAGAAAACGTTTCCCTTTAGATATGATTTCAGAACAGTGTGCCTCAATGGAAATTAGCAGATGACCAAATTAGTGTGAAAAACATACTGTGTGTGTGAGAAACAAGGCTACTGAAGAAAAATATATAACTTGTGGTCAAATCGTTGTCATACAACGGGGGCAGGCCCAACCTGTGGCCTCTAATGAATTAATTACAGATTTAGAAACTTTAACCCTCCTCTGTCCACCTGTTAAACACTGAACATTTCTTTTCCTGGCACTGCTTCCTTACAACTTTTTTTATGGAAACAGGGACATTGCCAATCTCCTCAGGCCGTGACCTTTGCAGTTTTTGTTGCGCGCAATTTTTGGTGATGGTGGTTCACCGTGGATATCATATTAACAAAAGACTCCTAAAATACCAAAAAAAAAAAAAAAAGAGAAAAAAACCCAAGAAAAAAAGTAGGTGTCTTTTCTGTTGCAACACATTTTCCCATTTCAGAGTAAAGATGGCAGTGCGTTTCTGCTGTTTCTACGTTTATAGATTTAAAACAATGAATCAATCACCTTCTACTAGTGACGTTAGTAATGTAACATTGGCAGCTTTGCGTCTTCCAGCAGGTAAATTCAGTCCAATCTTCTCCAGCTTTTCTCTCAGACATTTTCCACCGTTTTTAGATTTTGCTCTGTAGAAACAAAAGAAACCAAATGCATGTGAAACGAAGCATCCAATGCATAAATATTAAGAAATATCTACTATACTCGGTTTAGTTTACTGAATAATATCTTGTCATATCATCAGCTTGTGCTTCAGTTTGTCTCCAGAGAATTAGTCATTGTTAAGTAGAATCTAGGTGGCGTTTTTCATAGCTCAAGGTTTAATTAAAAGACGCTCCTGCATAGCTAAATCTCTCAGATACAATCCACAGAGTTTCTACAGGTTATTCTCTCTGTCATCATGCTCTGCAGGCTGCAGTCATACCTTCTCAACACGCCCCCCAACAAGGAGGCGTTGAGGCACTCGGGCGGGGACAGTCTCCTCTGCACCTCCCCTACGGTCACTTTGTACTTGGAGGTGGAGCTGAGCAGCGACAGGCGGCCCGGTACCGAGCAGAACAACTCGTTTATGTTCACGGTCACTCCACCGATCAGCCCGTCCTTGCCCAGCATCAGAGAGCCCATGTTCTTGGGTGGCATGGGAACTAAAAGAGGAAGAGGATGGTTGAAGGCATTTATTAATATGAGTTGATATCTTACATAATAAAATATTTGGGACAACTTTAAATCTCTCTGCTATGTCAAACTTTGATTCAGTGTATGAGACCACACGCGCTCAGAGGGCGGCCCGGGCCTAATGAGGCGCCCACGCGCCGGGCATTTGCTGTTATTTAATGTCGCGCGACATTCTCATTACAATATTATCGATTGTTGATTGGCTCGCGCTCCCAAATCGCATTAACCACCTCCCCGTCTTTTCTCCACGGCCGGTTTAACTCCCACCAGCAGCACTGGATGTTCCTTCATCCCGGTTCCCGCGTGTTAATGCTCGCGCTAATGGCATAAAAAAGAAGCCTCGTGCGTGCGTGCGTGCGTGCGTGCATGCGTAGGGGCCAGTGCGAGGGGGTTTTGATAGCTCCACGGGGGATAATACCGCAGATTAGCTCTAAACGAGCTCACGAGATCTCCGTGAGCAGTGCCATTTATTACATCAGCGGCTTAAATGCCCCGCGGGGAGCTCAGTCACTCAACATCCCGTAACTAAATCACCGCACATCATCAGAGCTGCAGCATGGCAGCCTGTCAGCGACACACTGCCTGGCAGTCAATATACCGGGATCGTTATCCCGGCTTCCAGCTCCTCATCCTGGACCCAAAAAGTAGGGAGCACTGCCTGGTTGGTCTGGTCCAGTGTAGGTCCCTATGGTGCCCACATTTACCCCTTTATGAGCGAGTAGGCTATGATTTATCCACGTCTGCATCCCATAAACATCATAATTCACAGCACACATAAGAAAATGAATTATATTATAGCAACACATAGAGTATATAACCCCTAAGAAAAGGTGCCACTTCTTGACAGTGGGTGCACATTTGCTAGTCTCAGTATATGTTATGAATGGATAAAATTGTTCCCAAATTCTAGTTTTATTTTGAAATATATTTAATAGTTGTATTACATATTGTCATTTTATTATATTGGTACATTGGTGCTACATTGGCAACATTACTCAGACAGAGATGTGTGTGTGTGTATGTGTGAGAGAGAGAGAGTGTGTGTGTGTGTGTGTGTGTTTACCTTTTTTAATTACTGATTGATCCATTATGTTCGTTCCGTTGGTGTCGTCAATGGTCTGTTAGAACCAAGATGATTAAAAATCATTACAGACCGCTTTATACAAGATGATCCACACTGTAACAGGCCACTTAACGTCTAACTTAATTTCAGTTGAATTCAATCACACAATCCAACACCCCAAAAAATCCCTACAGGATTCCTCACCCCCACATTTCAGCTCATGTAAAGCAGGAAAATTACATTTTTAAAATCTTTGTTTGCAGACATCAATCAAATGTAGTTTACAATCCATTTATACTTCATACAGTTGTCATAAATGTAAATCCTCATTCATCATCCTGCGAAATAAACTCCTTGTTAAATAGATCTGATGTCATCATTGCTTCACACTCGTATCAAGAAAGAATAATTCGTAAAAAAAAACAAATTTATATAGGGTTAATAAATGCATGGCACACATAGGAAATCCAGAAATGAGAATCAATTCACAATTTGTGATGGTTGTGCCCCGAGGGGGAAACGAGGGGAAGATGAAATCCTACACAGCTGACTATAAAGTCTATTTCACCGAGTCTTTAGCAGCTCGCTCTGTTAATTTGGCACCTTTGCACCAAAAAAAAACCAAACAAACAAACAAAAAAACAACAGCAACAAAAAAACGTAGATCATCTTAAAATAAAAAAGAAAACAATCTAATTGTACAAATTTCAACAATATTTATAATAATAATAATAATAATATAGAGGATCCAGAACACAAAATGAATATTCTTCTATATTAAATAACCTATATTAAAATGTTGCAGCTTCCCCTTCAAACATTTTTGTTTTCGAATTATTTTTTTTTTATGCTGGTGGATTTCAATCCACATAAGCAACATTTGATCCATGCAGTCATTTGTGGAGTCCATTACGCCACATATCAGCGTCCTCTCATCAAAGAAGATGTCTCTGGATGTCTCTTAAGACACTTTGCTTAGCTGTGGGCCATTTACGTTCAGGCTACAGCTGCTTGAGAGTCCAGCCCTGAGGGAGCTGCTCGGAGTTCACTGACCTCAACTCTAATGGCACGAGAAACATGCGAGACAATGAAGAGGACTGTCAACTATTACCAATCCCTGTCTTTCATCTCAATTCTTGGCATTTTATTTAGGATTTTATTTTAGTCTGGTTTATTTGCAGCATTTTCTAACTGCCCTCCAAACTAAGAGAAGTTGGTAATGAGCTGTTATATTTTGGCATGCAAATATTTGTAGGCTTTACCTGGATTAAATATTATTGTTACAGATTGTTTTTGGTTGATTGTAAAGCTGTCTTTGTTGCAAATATGAAGGGTTAAATTCATGATTATAATTCATAAATTCCTTGTCTGTTATTGAGATAATATTCGATTAATTGTAATATAATTGTAGCGGCATATTCCCTGTTTTGCCCAACGGACCCTGATAGTCCCTGGACCCAACTTGAAAACACTTGACTTAGAAGCGGTGTGTAGTTTTACCTTTATCTAGTAAAGTGATACCAGAAATTATCACAGAAATCACAATAAATGGAACTAGAAAATAATATTTCATGCCCTATACCCTAGTAAATCTCAGCTGTGACCTTTGACTCACCTGAACATCCTCCATGCCGTGAAGCCCTTGCAGAAGTCCGTCGCTCATGGGATCCAGTCCCGGGTGAGCGGAGTGCAGCAGCACATCGGGCCGCCTCACGCCACCGTAGTCCCGCCGTGGGTCCAGCCCGGACAGCTGAGGCAGCGAGGCCCGAGGCTGCGCCAGCAGAGCGGAGCTGTCCATCCGCTCCCCGGCGGCGTCCTGCCGCTGCCGCGCCCCCCATGCGCCCTGCTGGCTCTGGTGCAGGGAGTTCAGGGAGTACGGGTCGCTCACGTGGGAGTACGGGTCCTGGCTCTGGTAGTGAGCGAGCGGCTGGTACGGCGGCGGGAAGTACGGAGGCTGGAAGTCCGACGAGGGCGCATGAGACAGCGGCGGGGCGCTGGAGTAGGGTCCCGCATGTGATACCGAGCCCAGCTGGGACAGGCGCGAGCTGTGGCTCGAGACACCGTCATGCCGGTCCTTCAAGAGGGTGCAGAGAAGAACATAAAAAAATCAACTCCTTGCAGAATGGGAAGCACATTTTAACGAAATGAAACCATATGGAGGCCTAGGATCATATGCATTTATTAGAGTATTGCCCCTGGTGATGTAGCCAAAGCAGCCTAACTGGCATTGAATCTCCTGAACATAAAGCACACAAGAGCCTGAAGGAAAGATGTTATAACCTCATTTAAAATGTCTCACTACTAAAACCTGAAAGCAATATCAACGAATTCACCATTTGCGCAAACGAATTCTGAAATACACAGTGAGGAGTAAAACTCACCGCGGTGGAGTAGGAGTGAACTAACATCTGTATACCCTCTGTTGATGTCACGAGCGGGTTCACGGTAAAACAGCAGGATAGTAAAGAGCGCGTTTGGGCAGAATAACACTAAGTCATTCCAGGTAAAAGCAGCGCGTGTGTATCTGCAGGCACGGCCTGGTCTACAGCTCCATACAGAACCTTCCTCCGCCCGGAGCTGCCGCCGCTCTGAGTGTGAGCACCGAGCTCCCGCCTCTACCCCCGGTATACGGTGTAATTGTTATTCATGACTGAGACTTACAGGAATATTAATGTGCGCGAGGCAGGGGACTGGCGACACATGGAGCGTGAAGCCTCTCGCGCAACCGTGAGTGACGTTTAAATTCCGTGGAGAGCCGAAACGACGCGCGAACAGCAGGAGACAGAAAGAAGACTCTCTCTCACTCGCAGGAGAAAGCGAACAGGGTGTCCAGACCCGGGAGGAATTCCCCATCACAAAAAAAACACACTCTGGGGGCCTTTTACAGGCAAAATCTGACGTTGGAAAAAAAGAAAAAAACGCACTGAAGCCTTTGGAGACAAATATTGTACAAATATTCTTTTGCACAAACAGACTTTGACGTTATAAAACCCAAAATAAGTGAAGTCGGTGGGTAACAATAAACGAAGGGTGCTGTTAATCATATTGGGTGAACCATGACACTAATACCACCAGGGTCAGAGGCTCTGTGTCCACACCTGGTCACTGTGCCAAAGAAAGGAGATGTGGAAAAGGCTCCCAACAAAGTAAAACCCTGTCTTCTTCTACGCACAGACACAAAATACCTGCACACATATGAACAGATTTTTTTTCTCTAGTCACTCTCAGATATTTAAGCTACTAAAACTTAATCATACCAAACTAAGACTAATATAATATAAAGGGCAGCTCGTGTTGTGTTGCAGCTGCCTTTTATTACTAGGAAACACACTCAAGACGCTACAGGGCGCGTGAGGGGCTCGTGTGAATGGTGTCACGAGTCAAAAGAAGCGATTAAACTTTATATTGTAAACTACCGGCCCCTCTTACCCTCTTGGATGACTTGTTTAACGACATTATATCCTCCCCTCCCTCGCGCCGTGGGAGAAAAGCCATGTGCGGCACGAGACAAGGGCTTCCCACCGGGTTGAGCCGAGGGGCCTCGCGAGCTGCCCTTTCTCTTGTGCTTTGTGCTCGAGCCCATTGAGCGCGAGCCGGAGCAGCGTTTCGCCCCCGCGCGCGGCGGTAGGCTATTTCTCCCCTTCTCCCCTCTCGTTTTCTGAAATGATTGTTCTGGGATGAAAGCCAAATGATTATCATACATCTGACACACCAAAGCTCTGCTCTGCACATCCAAAATTATTTTCTCTAATTAAAAAAAAAAAAAATCTAAAACGAGCCATTCATTTGTTCTTCGACTATTTTTTGAATGGATGATTTTGCAGCATCACTGATTTATCTACAACATCTTTTAGATATTTTTAGAGCTGAAAAATATTCTAAAAGTTGTGATTTTTAGATTTCTAACAAACGTTAATTCATACAAAAAAAACGCAGCGCCATATTTACATTAAATAATATTTGTATTTGTATTTACAAATGACAAATATCGGATTTTTTCCTCTGCTCCACCATATGCTCCAAATAGCGACTCGACTCGCATCTGAGTCAGAAACAAAACTGAAATATGAAATAATACACTCACAAAGATATGAGCGCAAAAACGAGACACATTTCTTCCAAACGATACTGTGCCATGTAGTAAAATGTCCTCCAATTCATATTCACAGCATCACAAATAATAACAGGCCTAACGCCTCCCGGAAAACACCTCACTTAACTTTACACAGACTAACATTTCAATTATCCTAAAAGCATGTCTAATAAGTCTGTTTCCCCAAGACACAAGCAGCTGGACGGCAACGTTACCTCGTAAATATCTTCATACTTGACATTCTCAACTAGCTTCCACAGCATGGTCGCTTCTCCGGTGTCGGTAAACCGAATGCAGCCAAGTGAGGAAGGGATGCCTCAACTCTCTCTCTCTCTCTCTCTCTCTCTCTCTCTCTCTCCCTCTCTCCCTCTCTCTCTCTCTCTCTCTCTCTCTCTTTCTTTCTCTCTCTCCCCGCCCTCTGTAAAGTCAGACAGGCTGGCTTTGTGAATGGGGAACCCCTGTAAAGACTCCACTACTGTGAAGAAGAGCTATAGGGCGGGTTGACAGCAGCAGGCTCCATGTATATGCAGCAGCAGCAAGTAAATACATAGAATTAATGTTTTAATGGTATTAATCACGTGTGTCTGTAATTATACATGCAAAATAAAATAATAATAATGATAATAAAAAAAAACACAGAACATTAACTTAACATTATTGCATATTGGTATGGACTTTTTTCTTCCTACGGCTGAATGTTTTGGGACAAAGTGAAGCAAAGACTGATGACTGAATTGATAAATTATTGAAGGTAGGTCACATTTACTGTCAGCTATAGAGGGAAAAGTCATATCAGATAGATTTTAAGTTACAGATGAATGACACATTAAAGCAAAACATACAATTTTCAATTTTCATTTTTTATTTACTTGCTTATTTTTTAAAGTTTGTTTTTTAGTTTTCTAATATATGTTAATGTCAAACACTGAGTGCCTGGTTAGATAAAGGTTGGTGGTTAGTTGTAAACATTGGAAACAACAATGGAAATCAGTTCAGGATTTAACTGTTATATTCCTTAAAAAAAAAGTCTGATATGTTGTTTATTCTAAATATATTTGGATGTTGTGAATAAACCAAACCAAACCAAAAAAAAGTGTCTTACTGAGGTATTAATTCACCACAAGTTTCCAGAAGAGCTTCATTGCTCTTGGCACAGACTTACTGGAACTCTAGTAAAGGATTGATCACCATTCTTCTCATAAATATCCCCTCATCTGGTGTTTTGATGATGATGATGATCATAGGGATCATTGTCTACTGGGTTGACACATTGAAGGTCAGAACACATAATTCACATCATTCATCTGTGGCCATTCAGTGACCCTTTGTACCCTGTATGGAAGCATCTTCAGTCATTGTATTTCTAACTTGATTTCCTCAGGTTTTCCTTAAATTTGTCACCTGACTGCATATTTCAAGATCAAGATTCAATATTTATTGCCATATCAACACATGGTTGTTGGGGATGTACAGCAATAAAAACAAGTACAGACTTTTGTTTTGCATTTTGACTATGGATATGGATGACAAATAACAAGCAAGCTTCACTTATGTTGTAGTAAAAGAAACAGAGAAGATGTAACACAAACCAATAGCACAAACTATGGCATCTTTACAGAGAACAAGAATTAAAAATCAGAAATGAGACTTATAGCTGGTAGTTGGATTAATGAAGTCATAATTTGCTGATGTCTTGTAATTATCAGGTACCACAATCCTGTGTTTAATTATGGGTATTGTCTTATGCAGAAATGTTTGGGTCTAACACTACATCACTGATAAACATGACAAAACATAAACAATGCCACTTAAAGATTATCAATAATTACAGTACAAATATATGATGATATCTCACACTTTGGTATGTATTAGGCCTATATTATTATCATATATTACTGCACAGTCATTACAAAACAGTATCAGATGTTTGGTGATGACAGTGTATTAAAGAGCTCAGCAGTGATCGTCTTATATCTTGAATTTTAAGGTTCAGCATCAAAACGCATAATCATCTTGTCACGTTGCATCATGTTTGGTTGGCTGATATGCACTAAATGTTGCATCTCATACTTGTTATATGATGATATTTAAATCTCATTAATTTAAAAACTGGTTCACCCCAACAAGTCCAATTTTTAAAACATTTCAATGAAACAAAAAAACGATTATTTAAAAATATGTTCTCAAATATTCAGGATCTCATACTGTGAAAAATTTGCATAAAATTTTGAAAGATTGTAATGAATCATTAAAAGAGTGTAAGGAATGATGATAATAAATGATATTGATTTATCCTGTCCTATTGCATGGCCATGACATCACAAGAGTGGGAAAAGTGTTTATTGTGCCTTTAAAGTCAACTACTCGCATTCAGCAGATCTACAGAGAATCCACTATATGAAATAGACTCTTTATACTGAGTTTCACCTATTTTTTGCACAATTAAGGCTTCATCTTGACCTTCTTTAAGGGTGCCTGTCTTTTCTCAAGCTTTCTTCAGTGCATCTACAAAACAAAATGAAACAGAAAACCACAAAAATCACAGCTGTCACCCGCAGTTACAAAGGTCACTGGCTCCATATTTTCTTCAGTAGATCTGCTGTATTTGTACTCTCTCTTCTGTGTCACACATAAAAATGAGTAGATACAAGGACAGATATTTAGTGTATTGTTAAATTATCTAAAAAAAAATCACATTCAAGTCTATATGATACAGTAAATACATGTATTTCATAACTGTGGCGTTCCCTTCCAACTTCCTCACACTGCTTGCCTGTGATGGTTTGTCCAAATGTGTGTAAACTGCTCCCCCTTGTGTCATAAGATCATAAATGCAGCCAACATATGTTCACTAGAAAATTGTGTCATGTTTTATTGCAACTCGACAGGCTTAATGAAGTTGGTGAAAAAGGGAAATTCATCATTATCATTATTTTAATGAGTAAGTGTTGCAGATGTGAAAATATTTAATGAATCAAGCTACAAAACTTTACGATCAAAGCTGACAGCAGGTGCTATCTACAATATAAATGTCTTTAGGAGGTCTGTGTCGATAGATATTCTTCATTGTCCCAGAGGGAGTTTTATTTGTTTGTTTGTGCATATTCTAGACAGAAAATACAAAATATAAAGAGTCATGCAGCAACCTACTGATATACATGTGCTCACATCTACATATACAGTATCTTCACACCTCTTCATGTATCCTTGAGTGTTTGCTTGAGTTAATACTTGAAAACGATGCCAGAAAATAGCTGTTATGAGGATTTTTATTTTTAAAAAATGCACCTTTCTTCATTTTTCAGCGGCCTTGAGGATCATTAGAAGCTCTACTCATTGGCTTCGATTCTGGTGTCGAAATATGTTCTACAGGTCTGGACTGAGTTCAGATGTCTCATGTGAAGTTCTCATGAAGTAATCAATGCTCCCATACATGAGTCCATACACTCCTGTTCATGTGTGTGTGTGTGTGTGTGTGTGTGTGTGTGTGTGTGTGTGTGTGTGTTCTCTCTGACATGGCTGCCATGGTTAAGCTCCTTTGATGTTTGATGCAAAAAAAAAAAAAAAAAAAGCCACAGAGGATACCAGACATGAATGTTTAAGAAGCACGGCTGTTCCCATGTTCTCTGGAATGACCCGCTGCCAAATATGCACCCATTCAACCCTCTCTCTCTCTCTTTCTCTCTCTCTCTCTCTCTCTCTCTCTTCCTCACATACACACTCAGACACGCACACACATGGCGGGGCATATGACTGTCAGCGATGACAGATGTCCTGACAGTCTGGAAGTCTGGAGGCATGGTTGTGGTTGTGGTTGTTGTCCTGCAGGGCTTTGACACACGATGTATCAGCATACATTACACACATGTCACACTAATACTTCTGTTGCCTCCCTCCATGCCTTTTGTTTGCAGTCATGAGCCGCATTTGTCTTTGCTTTAACTTTCACTGGGAAATGAGGTTTTGGTTCCACCTGTTCTGGCCCTTGTGGCTGCGAATCTGTAAATATTCATGTTTTTTTTTTTTTTTTTTTAAACCTTTGCTCAGGATCTGGAACATATCCTGTTTGTCTTGCTTTTAATACCTTGATTCACAGTCGTGCATTTACGTACTTTCAACCCATACTGACCACTGTTGCAAAAGTAGTTCATTAAGTGTGTTAAATGACTGGACATAAGGCTGAAAATCAGATCAGTGATGTAATCCTATAATCGTTTACTTATTTCTCAAAGCACTTCATTGTCTTCCACCAGTCTGCTTGTCTGACAGGCTTGAAATGTGACATTTTCATAGTTTTTATGCCTCCTGTGCATTAATCTCAAATTATTATAATCTTTCAGCTTGTCAGTCATGTGTGAAGCACTTTGAATTGCACTAACCTGTAAGAAAGGCTTGATTGAAATGTGATGGTGTTGAGTGCTGTCTGAAAGAAAAAAGAGAAATACTTGCACTTGTTTATTTGTTTGGATTCCTATGAGCCTCTCTATTACAGCAGTTATTCTTCCTGCACGTAAATTTACATGGTGACAATACAAATGAACACTATGCACTCATGTCAATATCAACTGTACAAATTAGAATGACATTATATCCATATGATGTATACACAATATAACATTGCAAACATCAGGTCATTGGTTTAAAAAATGTAAATAGATTGTCAGTGGTGGAAAGTAACTAAATACATGTACTCAAACACTGCACTTAAGTATAATTTGAAGTACTTGTACTTTACTTGAGTATTTCCATTTTCTGTTACTTTATACTTCCACTCCACCACATTTCAGAGGGAACTATTGTAGTTTCTACTCCACTACATTTATTTGACAGCTTTAGTTACTTTTCAGATGAAGATTTGACACAATGGATAATATAGCCAGCTTTTAAAATACAACAAATTGTTAAAGATGAAGCCAGTGGTTTCAAACCTTTTTAGCTTTTGACGTCTTACAAAAAGTAGTGTGTAGTCGGGATCACATTTCAGATGTCTATGAGTTGTTAACAGCTCCACCAAATAGTGATTTTTTTTCCTCTAAACTTCTCACATGGTTTCATTTCAATAAATGTTCAAAAGATCCAATATTTCACCAAAAATCAAAGATTAGAGAAAAAGTCCAAAAAGTGAAAACAGATTTGTGTATCAGAACTTTGTTTTTTCTTCTTTTCTCTCCCATTAATCATCTCACGACCCCTCAGATTTATCTGCTGACCCTTTGGAGGGGCCCGACCCCTAGTTTGGGAACCACTGGACTAAACTAGCTAACTGTATATAAAGTAGTTCAAACCAGCTCCACCTCCAGCAGCTACAACAGTAACATGCTGCTCTAACACTGATGCTTCAGTATTAATAATCTAATGATGTCATATATAATAATATATCAGTCAGAGGCACCAAACCACTACTTTTACTGCAATACTTGAACTACATCAAGCTGATAATACTTATGTACTTTAACTTATGTAGGATTTTTCATGCAGGATTGTTACTTGTAATGGAATATTTTTACATCACTGTATTGGTACTTTTACTTAAGTAAAGGATCTGAATACTTCTTCCACCACTGTTGTCTATAAACACCATGAACCTCTGTTGTGTTACTTTCTGTCTTGCAGTGGTAACAACATCTTCTAGATAACAGTAACAAGATGAGGGGTTATATACTGTATTTATCATAACACAAAGTATTTTAACACTTTAAATTACAATTTCCTCCTAGTTTCCTGGGATTCCCTTTTCCCATCTATTATTAACAGTCACATAAGGTGCTAAAATTGTGCAGACTCAGGCTGCAGTTCAGCTTTTGACCACTAGGTTGCACTAGAGCACCACAGAAAAGAGATTAAAGACATGCAAGCAGGCAACAACATGGATACTGAGTTCAGCTTTTTATTTGGTGAACTATCAGCACTGAATATCCACTCTTAAGTGTGTCTTAAGCCTATAAATGTAGAATTAACTGATGGGTCTTAAGGAAAACTCAAGGAGAATGTGAGCAACAGATATTTCTAAAACCTGAAGTCATAGCGAATTTTACAATTTGTTTTGGATATATTTGAAATTGAAAATGAGCAATTACAGGCTTAAGACTTACTTCAGCATCACAGAAGTAAAAACATGCTGAGAAGGGAAAATCAAAATCTATGTTGTCAGACTCATCAGTGGCCATCAGCTGGATTTTGAGGCTTCTTCAGTAAAAATAAAAACATCTTGACAATGATGACCACATGTATTCTGGAGGGATTGATGGATCTTTAAAGAGTGGGGGGGGGGGGGATTAGATGATTAAATATTAGTTTTTTGTACCAAAACCAATACTGTAGCGGCATTTTCAGCTGTATTCCACAGATTAACATTAACATACTTAAATCCTAAGAATTCCTCTCATCTTGGTTGTGTGAGACTCTCGCTGGTTTGACTGAACTGCAGTAGCTCTTTAAGTGTGTGTGTGTGTGTGTGTGTGGACAGAGAGTGACGGGGGGGGGCGGCAGTCAGGACAAGCAGCTGAGGAGAAAAAGGCCTTGAATGTTCCAGAAGGACTGAATGGGATCAGGACAGAGGAGGAAGAGGTTTTAGCAGAGAAGCAGGAGAGAGGAAGAGGAGGAGGGTTATAGCTTCAGAGGAGAGAGACTGGAGAGATGAGGCTTAGAAGTTAGCAGAGTTTGGTATTCGTGACTGTGGGGCTCAGTCAGCAGGAGTTATAGTCCCCCCGGAGACCTCAGACTCTTTAATTCACTTCTATATAAATGTCTGTATTCATTGCATGCATTACTGGCTTGAAGATGCACATTTCTGCATGTTAAACATTACTTCCATGTATAAACATCCGTCCTGCATTGAAATGATTCTTAAATATGATTGGATGAAATCACCGAAATAAAGAATATTGCATACAGAGAGGAGTTAAAGCGGAATAGAAAATATATTCTGAAGCCTAATTACTGATAACAGAGCGTTGCATTGTAATATGATCAATAGCCTCTGTGAATAATGCATCGGCCACCCCATCACATTATGCACCGCTGATGTCAAACTTATGATTCATTCTTGTCCGTTTGTCAATTTACAGAATCTCTGGCAGAGGCGATGTATCGATTTCATTTTCCAGCTCATTTTGATCAAGCTGCTTATTATTCGGACGCGGAGGGGTCAGCGGGGATGTCTTTCACAGGGATTACATGTTTATCACGTAAGTAATAAACAAAAAGTGTGTGATTGGGTTACTTTCTGTGAGTGTATTTGCATATGAGTATCTCCGTCTATGTGTGTGTGTGTGTGTGGGTGTTTACAGTATGTACATTATGCTCGTGCTTATTTGTCGGTGCTCATTTACCCTCCAGTGAGACGCAGCTACCATCAGAGAGCCAATTTAGAAAGCTGCTTTGCTTCATACACATCACTCGGTTTACGTCTTCACATACACTGGTTGAGATACATGAGTTTTATCAGCTCATATATCAGGCTGATTCCTCCACATCATATGATATGATTGATGTTCCTTCCAGCTGTCGACACTATAAAAGTCATTAAAACAGCACAACATTAGGATCTATGTGACGCTGTGGCTCAGAAACCGCCTGAAAAATGTGTAAAATTTAATTTCTGACATTGTTTTTCACTCAGTTTAATCTTGGAGTAATGCTGCATTCATGTCATAGTCGACTGATTAATCGATTAGTCCATCGACAGAACTATTTTGATAATTGATGAATGATTTTGAGTACATCTTTAAAGGAAAAAAATGCTAAACCTCTCTGGTTCCAGCTTCTCAAGTGTGAATATTTTCAGCTTCCTTCAGTCCTCTGTGATAGTAAACTGGTTATCTTTGGGTTGTGAAGTGTTGGTGGGGACAAAACCAGACATTTGAAGTCGCATCTTGGGTTTTGGTAAACAGGGATCAACATTTTTCACTGTTTTCTGATAGTTTAAAGACCAAGCGTCAAATCGATTAATCAAGAAAATAATGGACAGATAATAGATGATAAAAATAATGGTTAGTTGCAGCCCTTCTATCAATCAAATCAACCTCATGGAGAATATTTATGAATGTTTGTTTCTTTGTTTCCAACCTGGCATCATGAAGTGCTTCAAGACATGCAACAAATATATATCCAAGAAACCACCCAAGTCAGGATTAAATATGAAAACGATCAGTTATGTTCATATTTCAACTGACTGTACTTCTTGAAAATCCTACTAAAGTTTCTTTGTAGCTGATTTTTTGTGGATTTTGGATCAAGGTGTTCTAATGAGGAAAACCCTGAAGCAATGATCTGATGAACAAAGAAACATGAATGTTCAATATTATGTGAGTACATTGACTGTCATAAACAAAACAGGCAATAAATGATTTTTATCATCAGATAGGCAGTCGATCATTTTTTGGATTCATTGCTTAGTCTGTGAAATGTGAGGTAAAATGTAATTTCCCTGATCAAAGGTGATGTCTTCAGGTTGCTTGTTGACCAAAATATTCAACTTATAATGATATAAAACTGAGAAAACCAGCAAATCCAGACATTTTGGAGGCTGAAACACAGAATGTTTGGCATATTAACTAATCGTTGCACTAAAGCAAACTGTTGGTTGCATTGCACAGGACATGTTTGAATCATTTTTGGTTTTGTAACTGGATATTTGCTTTGCTTGTCTTGTATTATATTGGATAGAAATACTACAGTAGAAGTGTATTCATAGATAGACTGTGGAGTAAGTGGTTGCTCCCAGGCAATAATGCATCGCAGTAAAGGCTTAAAAAAAAAAAAAAAAACACCTGAGAGAAAACTGTAATATACTTGTCATTGTGCATGTTTTGGCCATTTTGCAATGCATCACCAGTGGCCCGGCATTGTCCCCCGGATCATAACACATATAGACATATTCTCTGGGTAACACCATCTGCCAAACACAAGACCAAACAATAACAGAAAAAAAAACTGCAAATACGTGAAAATCCTGCACCCGTGTCTTCTTCTCTTTACATCACCGTCTTTACCTCTATCCCACCTGAGGCTTCACTCGTATTGATTCAAGGTGACAAACCAGCGCAGGCATCACTGTAAATGCATCCTGTCTGATTATGTATTTTTCCGTGATACACAGTGAACGTGACCTCCTTTTAAATGAACTGGAATATTAAAGAGTAAACACAACCTACAGAGCCTGGATGGAGACGCTAGCAGGCAGCTGCTCCTCTCTCTCTCTCTCTCTCTGTTTTTTTATCATCTTTTTTTTTTTTTTATAAATATAAATAAGCAGAAAACCTGACAGAAGTCACTCAAACTGAAAGAAAACACACATGCTTGTGCACACAAAGGAGGCTCTTGAACTTTTTTTTTTTTTTTTTTTGTAGGTAGAGCCTTTTCACTCACAACAGAGGACTTTTTGTAATTTTAACACTGTGAACTCATATGGATAATTCACACAAGCTGGCTTTGATCTGCGCTGCCTCTCTTTAGTCTTTTCTTGCTCTACTGCCTCCTTTTCTGTGCAAGTATGTTTATTATATGTGTGTGTGTGTGTGTGTGTGTGTGCACCACATCTTAAAGCCAGAGTAAATAGTAGAACACAACTGTCTTTATTGAACACCAGCATTTTAGAAGGTAGGGATTTAACATATATATAGTTGAAAGCCTACAAGAAAAGTAATTTAAATATTTATATATTATCTTTACAAATGTTCATGGGCGAGTCAGAGAGCTCGTGTCGGCTAAACTTGCGATCTGGGGGGGAGAGTGTACAAAGATAGACATGCACATGGAGGAGTAACGACGGCAACCGCAAAGTCACCTTTTACAAAATGGCTGAGTCGGACCCTTCACTCTCTTTATCTCTCTCACACACTCACACACACACACACACACACACACATACCGCAGTGTAGCCTACCCCGGGGGAAGTGGCGTCACGTTCAAAAACAGTCTCTTTTTTCTCTGTCGTCCACATGGTAAACACACTGGTTGCTATGGCACTGATCGTGAGAATAGAAATAAGTCTGCTCGGTGGGGTTCAAGTGCTCTCACAGGTACACACAGGGTGGGGGGGTTTGTAAAACAGACTGTGTGTGTGTGTGTGTGTGTGTGTGTGTGTGTGTGTGTGTGTGTGTGTATATAAGGGTTTGGGTTAGTTGTTTTAAATGTTATCAGTGAAAAATGTTAGGAGGTTCAAATTTATTTCACTTCAGTCCGCTGACAATTTGAGCAAAACTGGGACTTTTTTTCTGGCAGATTGAACAGATTTCTTTCAATAATTTAACACAAAACAGATTAAAAGAACCTTCAGAGGAAGAAAAAAAAAAAAAGTGTTTCAGTTTTTTGATTTTTGCAGAAAATCCACACCTGAATTAACTAGATTAAAGTAAAAAAAATCTCCAAACCCTTGATGTGTAAAATGTGTTGTATTGCGTTGGCAGTTACCCACCCCTGTCCTGGAAAACTGTGATGTCAGCATGTCCATGTTCACTTCCTGTTTTCAGAATGAATAAATAAAGAAATAAAAGTCTCAGGTGAGTCAAAGCCGTCTCCATGGCGAGGCTCCTCCTTTGCTATGACGGACACACATGCACAAACACACACACACACGCACTAACATAGGATGTGTCATTTCTGCTCACACACATCAGGATGTCTTGTCTGGGACAGCTCAGGTTTAGTGTTACATTTCAACATAAGATAAATAAATAACCATGAATATGAATTGTCCCGAAGAAGACAAATTAATGCATATAAAATAACAAATCCCTCACACACACACACACACACACACACATACACACACACACACACACACACTCCTAAACGCAGCGCTCCAAGGCACGGGGACCAGTTGGGTGGGGGCTACTCAGTCTTTTCTGTTTTCCCGTCTTTGCTCTGGGGCTCGGCTGTTTTCCGGAGCTGCGACTTTTCCGAGCTGTTGTTGATCTGTTGGTCGGTGGGTCCGCTTGTTTTCCCGCTCGTGTTTTTGTCCAGGTAGTTGAGCATCTCGCTCAGGACTGTCTGGAAGGTGCTGAGAGCTGCACAGACCGCCGGCGTGCCGAAACCGTGAGTGATCAGACTGCGAGGAAGTGAAACACAAATGATCATCAGGACAGTGATGAACCTTTGTTTCATTTAGATTCATTTAAAAGTGGGACATTTAGTTTGTGCTGCAGATTCCCTTTTTGTTTCATCAGCCTGCAAACCTGCAGTCAAACTTTCCTCTCTCTGTTTTATGGAACTTGTAATCCTCCTAAAAGAGTTTCTTTAGTCTGTCAGAGAAGAGTTTTATATCTTATGATGGTCTAAATGCTGTTTCTACAATCATTCATGGGGAAACAGTGAATACTACAACTGTTTTAGCCAATTCTAGGACATGAATATTGACAGGTTTAAACATATGACACACTAATTAGACCTGAAATGATTTGTTAATGAATCGATAGTTGATTGACAAAATAATCAGCAACTACTTTGATGGTCAATTAATCTTTTAAGTCATTTTTCAAGCAAATAAGCCAAACATTCCCTGGTTTTACTTCCCACATTATGAGGATTTCCTGCTTTTCTTTGTCAAGTAAACAGATTTTTCTTCTGGTTTTGGTCTGTTGATTGAGGAAAACAAGATATTTGATGACATCAACGTGGGCTTAAAGAAATGTATCATTGTTTTCTTACATTTTATAGACTCAACGATTAATTGAGAGAATAATCAGCAGATTAATTGTCAATGAAAATAAGATTTACTTGCAGTGCTAATAAAGATATTATCCTACATGATGACTTCAAAACATACAGTAGCTGTTTGCATCTTCAAAATCCCATGTGGGTATTTATAGTGATCAAAAGTCAGAATTAAACTTATTCCAGTTCTATATCTATTGTAAAACAATGTGTACAAAAGTTCCTTACAATCAATCTCAGATAAAATCTGTGAAAGCACCATGAGATCGCAGGATAAGAATAGAGAATACATTTGTTGGTAAATCAGATAAATGGTCAAGAACAGGCTTTAGGAATCAATTTCACAATATGATACTGATTGATTCGCCCTATCAGATCCTCAGAGCTAAACGCCTGGTAACCTCTCAACCGGACTCACTAGCTGCCAGAAGGGTTGTGTTGTTCAGTCTGTCATAACTGTGTTTATATAACCAGGATCACGTCTTGTTTCTCAGGCCCAGCAGTGCTACAGTGCGTCTCCCTTTGGAGGTTTGATAAAACTTTGTATATTCTGCAAAAGGATGACGCCATAGATGTGACATTTCTGCTAATAAGCCGCTGTTCCCTCCTCCTCCTCCTCCTCCTCCTCCTCCTCCTCCTCCTTCGTTTGTGCCAAATAACAAACTGCACAGCTGCATCTTTGGAAAATAGCAAAGAGGTCGGAGCCAAAATGGAGGGCAGCAAGAAAACTGTCTGCGCTGGGTAGTTTTAATTGTGAAGCGGGACTCCACACTGGAATCATTGTGTGTTCATTTCCTACACATAGCGTGTGCGTAGTTGTTACCTGAAGTGTGTGAGGTGTCTCTGGATGTCCAGGTCCAGGATGGGGGTCGGTCTGGAGGAGCCCAGAGGAGAACGATCTTGGCTCAACAAGTCCTGGAACTCCTTACAGATTTGCCTGACAGACAGAAGGAGGGAGGGAGGGTTTACCATCTGTCTCCAACACCACCATCGCAATTTGAGTCTTTTTTTTTTCTTTATTTCTTGCACCTATCCTCAGGAGTTTGAATCAACCCACGTGTTATTTCAAGTTACTTCTCCTCAGAAAACTGTTGATGGACGGCTACATGCAGGAGCAAGTTGAGTTCAATGTCAGAACAAAAACACAAGCAGAACATTTTCACAACATGATGCTAAAAGTTCTGCAGGTGAAGTGTCGGGTTTCATTTCGCTGCCATATTTAGGTACGAAGGTTTGCAACGCCGGACCAGACTGTCTCATAACTGTTTAGTCAGTGCTGAAGTCAACATGACTGGAGAAGATTTTGAACTGTTTCACTTCACTGCATTAAAATTCTGTAAGAATTTACCATATATGTTGCTCATACTGTTAAATAAACACAAGCAGAGGGCAATGGGATGATGTCCTTACTAATGACAACAACAAGATCTGGTATTATGGTCCCTTTTTGACTCATTTTTATAAATACTGAGTCTATTTTAAACATTTCTGTGACATTTTATTCACCAAAAGTTGTTTAGATTTCTATAAATCCATCTTTTCTCACAGCCCGGATTAAAAAATTAGCATTTTGGCTAACTCTGGCATATTTTCAGAAATGTAACTAATATGCATTATCCCTGTAATAAGAAATGAATAAACCAAGCTTTATTGTTGTAAAACACATTGGTCCAATAAGTTTTATCAAAGAATTACGTCAATATAGGAGCTTAGACGCAGTAGATAGTATTAATTAATGGCTATAAAATGACTTTCAATAGAAAACAGGTGAAGTGATAACATAACCTCTGATATTGCATTTTTGACCTGATGATAATCGTGGCCAAGAGATGAAAACATGAACATCCTTTCATCATAATCATGAAGTGAATGTGAGAATGAAACATATCTTTTGGAGAAGTTATATGATCTAAGCTCTACACCTTTTTTCAGTGTGTTGGTGTTATTTTATTTTCATCAGTATGTGTGTATTCTCACTTTGTAGCCAGAACCATTTTCTTGCGTGCGCTGGTTTCTTTCGGCTCACTGTGCTGCCTCGCCAAATGTTCCCCCACCGCCTTGCTGGGAAACTCTGTCTCACAGGTGTAGCCGAAGTCCCTCGCCAGGTGGAGCGCCTCACCTGCACACGAACAGCAGAAAAACAGACTGATGAGACAAGCGCTAAAGGGATTGAATATAAATACATCAGAGCATGAAACGAATACTTCCTGGAAGAATTTTATAAAACCTTTTACTCCCTTACCTTCCACCAGGGAGGTGAGCAGCGTGACGTTGGCAGCTTTCCTCCGTCCTGCCGGCAGGTTGAGGCCTAGACGGTCTAATTTCTCACGAAGACACCGGCCTCCGTTCTTAGACTTTGCTCTACGGAAAAGTAAAATGACTTCACATCACATACTGTATTCCACATCACCACATTAGCACAAATATTTTGTGAAACATTAAAAAAAGACTCATCTATCATCACTCATAATCCAATCACTTCTCTAGGAAATTGTACCAAAATACAAATCATATGAGCTCCTGATTCCAGATGAAATATTTCTCTTGCAAGTAAGGATGAAAGACTATAGATTTGTCTTTATTTTTGACAAAGCCATAAAATCAAAGCGTGAAAAAATTAAAACATGTCATGTTCTCAATTCTTTAATTAAAGCACATTTGCATATTTAATATATACTTTCAGGATACACATCCCCTTGAGTTAACTGTCTTTCATTGTTTGAGCGTTTATGTCTCTGACTGTACATCATCAGCCAAGAGTAAAACAGCATCCATGTCATTTCTGGTGTTTCATGTCTAATTTTGACAATATATTTGCTAGCTTCGTATACGGTGTATCATTTCACTTCTGATAAAAACTTTTTAATGATCCTTTTGGGATGTTTGATCAGCTTCCTGTTCCACTCAAGAAGAAATTCTCTACTTTTACTTTTTGTATTTAAAAAAAAAAAGGGTTCTGATACTTTGGCAGATGACACAACTCCAACACAGAAAACACAATTCACTCCACGCAATGATCAACACCTCTATTTGCACATTTTCCACTTTGTTGATGCCTAATCTTGCAGCCATATTCCCTGCTCTCTCTTTCTCTCTCTCTCTCTCTCTCCTCTTCCCCCCTTTCCCTTTCTCTCTGCCTCATCAATAATACAGCGCTGGCAACTCTTGCTTTCCTCTGGTTCCTCTGATCCTGGCATGCTTTGGCCTGGTCTCGCCTCCCTCTGGCTCCCTGGGCATGGCGGCGCGTGCAGCCCCAGCCCCTCGTTCGCCCACAATAGTCTTTGTGGGCCCTACTGTATATATATCGTCCGTTTCATCTGAGGGCTACAAAGACTCAGGCGGCGCTCTTCAATCCTCACCAGCCGGATTAGTGCTTTTAAAAAAAAAGTGTTTTCACTTTTAAGATACCCCTCTGTCACACTTGCCTCTTTACTTACAGAATATTTGTTCAGCTACATACAGAGGTGGGAAAAAGTGAGTAAAGCGTTGAGCAACCTAAAGTGTATTTGTTGTTAGAGGATCCTTTTAGCCTCAACAATTCTTTAAATATTGTTTCTTAACTTATCGTAGAGCCAGTAGAGAAACATAGCTGTCAGATTTCTGCCTTGTGCGTGTGTGTGTTCGTACTGACCTGCGCAGTATTCCGCCCAGTAGGGAGGCGTTGAGGCACTCTGGCGGGGACAGTCTTCTTTTCACCTCAGCGATGGTGACTTTGTACTTGGAGGTGGAGCTGAGCAGCGACAGTCGACCCGGTACCGAGCAGAACAGATCTGTGGGATTCACCACACACGTTCCCCCTGCACACAAACACAACACACCTGTTACAACAAGCTCCAGCAGCGGCGTCACTAGAACATCTAAAGGAAGAGTTCAAAAAACGATTATTTTTAGAGCTGTAGAGATTTGTCGATTAGTCGGTAGACAGAAAATAAATCTGCAACTAGAAAAAAATGCCCTAATTGTCTCCAGCCTCTCAAATGTGAGTATTTTCTGGTTTCTTTAGTCTTTTATGGTAGTAAAGTGGATTTCTTTGGGGTTTGGACTGTTGGTCGGTCAAAACAAGACAACTGAAGACGTCACCTTTGACTCTGGAAATTTATAAGTCATTTTTCACTATTTTCGGATACTTTATAGACCATATGATGAATCAATAATGAAAATAATCGTTAGGTGCAGCTCTTAATTATTTTAGCATCAGCTGAAGCACTGGTTAAAGTTGGATGTCCTCATAACAAACACAGTGAGCACAGCTTCATGTCAGCCATCTTTAAGACAACTTCAGTGGAAACTGTGTTTGTACAGCTTTTTAATGACAAAGAAGTGGCCATCAGATTACTGCAAACAGCTTTTGCTGCATAATCCACCTATTCTGAAGTCAAACAGCTGTACTGAATCCAAAAGTGTTTAATGGAACTGTAAGTAACGAGCTCCTGTTGATCAACTATCATGTAGATACTGCGATGGGCGAATGATTCCTCTACTGATAGATAGCATGTCTTTCAATGATGTAAACTGACATAAAGTGAGAAAACTTCATTGCTGTAATACTTTGCTAAAATAATGAACTGTACAGATTATTTAGGTTGCTAAGAAATAACATCTCAAAATGAATGAGATGATTTATTGTTCACTGTACTCCGTTTGTATATCTGTGTTTTGTTTTATCATACACAGAGTATAATGTACCAAACTGTTGTGCCTTTGAGAGACTCCTCTGTCGTCGGGGTTTTATAAATATTTTCTTGCACTTTGCCAACAGAAACCTCCACAAGACTGATTCACCAACACTGATTTAAAATATATTTTAAAAAAAAGCAAAATGTCAACAATTAAGTTATTCTGCATGTTGAAGTCTGCATGTCAAAGTTGTTCCTGCCTGCTGGTTTAACACAGCCAACAAATCATCATTTAAAGGAGCATTACACCAATCTTCTGTCAGTGAAGTAATGACCCCCTGCAAATGACTTTTAGCTCTGTCTGTACTTTAGCTCTACTGTGCAGACTTATACTGCAGTTATAATGAGAAGATTCATACTTAAAGGGATGTTTTCAAATTTGATTAGATACTGACCAAAAGGGCATCAATATAATAAGGAGGATTTATCCAAGAACTGTAAATTATAATGAGTGTTTGTAATATTTAGGGCATTTAGCAATAAGACAATATGTCACAATAATAATAATAATAATAGTAGTAGTAATAATAATAATAATGATAATAAATGTTGCTCCATCCAGTAGCCAGACAAGGAGCAATTAATTTTGAATTACTAGTTTTTGCAGTGTATGCCTGTAGTATGTGTATACCTTTTTTTTTTTTTTTAACCACAACAGCTAAAAAACCTTTAAAAACAAACAAACAAACTTTTAATGTAATTATAATAATATATCTGTGTTGAACGTATCCAATAAAAATCCATTTACACCTTGAAGAGGCTTGACTCATAGAAAAATCCTCAAAATGTTTTTTTCTTGTTTTGGTCTAAAAAAAACAAAAACAAAAAACAAACAAACAAAAAAACAAAACAAAAACAAACGGATGCATAAAAATATAAAATAACCATGTATCCATCAGTGAAAGTGAAGTCAAATTTAGAGGGTTCCCTCAGCTGTGCACAAACTTTGCATGAACTTTGCAAAGAATCCCACATATCAGGACTTTATACAAAGAATAAAAAGCAGCTATGCATCTGCGAACAAGACAAACACAAAGTCTCTTCTGTATTTTCTAATGTGTTGGTGCAACCAGTCTGCAAGCTTCTAATTGAAGCCTATTTTGAGCTTGCTAGTTCGTTACCTATATCATCCCTGCACACCGTATAGCTGTATACAAAATATATGTTTAAATACTAATATAATCCAAACAAAACTGAGCCAAAAACGACTGTGATAGTAACTGCACTCAGCCCATAAAAAATACATTTGATCAAGCATCTTTAATCAACACTAGCATGATCAATGTGTTTCCCTCAGCACTTCATCAGACTCCTTTTCACCAGTTAAATATTATATTTAGGTCTTTTTTTTACTATGTACATATATTTATATTTTTGTTTCAACTCAATATTTGTCTGTATGTAAGAGTTGCCTGCTCTAATCCCAGGAGGCTGAAACAAAACCTTCCTTTAATCACCTTCCACCAACCGCCGAGTTGATTTCATTGTGTACTCCTGAAACTCTGAATAAATGATTGCGGTTGTGATAGTGAAGGCTCTTTCACATTTTTAATTGCATCTGAACGAGTGTTGCTGGATCCTCCTGGAATATATCGACTGCTCTGTATTATTATTAAACTTTCACTTGAACTAACGTCCCAAGCAGCTGAAACGCAAGGTTTCTGTCTGATGTACTGTAGGCTATATTCTATTATTCATCTGCCTCATTATCAAATCTAACAGCAGGGTGTGTCGCTTTGTTATTAGGCCGTGCTGGATATGATGGAATGAAGAAAAGGATGTCATTTAGGCCGAACAGAACAACGCTGCAGGCGGAGATACGCACGCCAATCTTTTCGGGGGCAATGTGGACAATTTGGCCACCAACTGAGCCTCATATATATCCAACTGTAACCTATATTTGTGCTCTCAGAATCTATTATTCACAATCAGCAGAAATGCACTAGTTTCGTATCATTCTTTCTAGCCGCAGGAAGGCAGTTAGACATGTAGCTTCAGGAACATGTCATCCAGGTTCAGCACCATGGACAGCGGCTTGCGCCTTTTTTTCCCATGTCAGCACCTGGACAGCGACTCGTGCCCACAGCACAAGTGTGACATCACAAAAGTGTGGTAATAAAAGCCTGATGTATTCCAGCGGGCAGCACTTTGTAGAAAGCTGTATGGGACTTTCACTCAGGCTGTCAAGAATAGACGATTGCAGGGAATCGATTGATACTATTGGTTAGGCTATGTGTGTGTGTGTGTGTGTGTGTGTGTGTGTGTGTGTGTGTGTGTGTGTGTGTGTGTGTGGCGTGCACGTGTGAAGTCCGGCTCGTGTGTGTGTCTATATGTGACACAAACCGGGCAGACCTGTCTGTCAGACTCACGCGCTCTGACAGGGGCGCGCGTCTCTGAAAGCCGCGGGTTCACATCATATTAATTCCCCTAAAAATGTTTTGATTCAAAGTAGTTTGTATTTTATGTTGCCAAGGGCAATCGAAAAGAGCTATTGCCGGTAGTGCAGTCAGTGGAGCGCGCGGGCCCAGAGGCGATAACGGTATTTAAGCAACGGAGAGTAGCCTCGGGCTGCGGCGCGAGCGGCGGGCGGGATCACACGCGGAATCAAGCGCCTTTTACGAGTTTGCCACGAAAATTAAAGAAAAAGAGACACAGGCCAAATGTCATTCTCCTGATGTTTTAACAACAATGTTTATAGCTTCATAAAAGCCCGCCAATGTCTTGACAGAAAAAGAGAGGTGCGCGTGCACGGGCCAGTGGCGGGAGCGCGCGTCTGACAGATCAGCTTGATCTGTGAGGCTGCTGTTAGAGCTGAACTGGAAAAGGGATAGCAGGGTGATTAAAAACACAGACGACTCCTCCTAAGTAGGATCCGCGTTTCTTGAGTGATTTTCTTTTGAAAAAGGTTATGTGAATATTCATGCCGCCAAAGCCGCAGTCAGAAAGAACAACATTAATATGATCTCGGCTGAATCCGGGGCCCCGCTCGGCATTAGCATATCAAAGCGTCCGCCCGAGGCGAGAGAAGCTATCGATACGGGAGCGGGAGGTAAAGCAAAGATTATTGGTTGTGATGGTTGCAGCGGCTGAGCTCAGGGCCAAATACGGCGCACCATTAACCGAAAGTGATAGCGAAGGGATTCCCGCGTCAATCCGAGAGAAAAGCCCCAACACCTAGGCAGAGCTGATGAAAAATTAAACCCGAGACACAGCCTTCCTCTCTGTATAGAACACTACACATGAGTGTGTGTGTATGTGTGTGTAGTCCCGACTAAAAAAAAAAAAAAAAAAAAAAAAAAAAACAGGAGCAGGCTTTGATGGAGCAAACGCAGATGCACAGCGTGTTTAAAGCCACTCACGAGGAAAGTGGCCGGCCTGCTTTGTGCAGGTGCAGGCCGAGTCCACATCCACACCTTTCCCCCCCTGAAGAGTCAACCCGAGCCGCCTTCAAGAGCCAGCTTTTAAAACGCTGGGATTCATTCTGCTATCTCAGACAAGAATTATTACACTCCAAATACGTGATTATTCCTGTGACATGGTTTACATTACAGCACACACATAAACACATGAAAGAAAACAATACAACAGGAAACGGGATTTGCCCAGAGGCAAACAAATATGTAAATACCCAGAACAGCAAAATAAAATATATATGTTTGATTGATCAGCTTCACGCAAATTTGTTAGCATACCACATTGTTTTACATAGTTTAATTGATATTTTAATTGAAAATAGACCTATAATTCAACTGGTATGATATCAGTTTGTTAAATTAACCCTCACTCCTTTGAAATTAAGAATAATTTAATCCTGCTGTCAAATTATTAATCAGTTTAGAGTCTGTTAAATTATGCTTTATATAGGTTATAGTTATAGCTTAAATAAATTCAATTGTAGGTGTATTCCTATTTTAATTTTTGTTACAGGAGATAAGCTCATCAGCAGTGTATGATCTCAAAAATAAACATGAATATTAAATCAGAGTAGTGTGTTTATTTCATGAAAACAAAAAGCCGTCAGTCTACACTGTTAAAATGTTGCCTACAGGTTTGACTTTAAAAAAAGAGATATATCTGATGTTTGTGTCTATTGTGTGACAATAGAATATAATATGTTAAATACACATTTCAGTACAGTATTATATAGTAGGTCTACATTAATTTGGCGCCAGATTAATTCATGACGTTAACATTTTAGCGCTCACAGACAGCGTTTGGAGCGACGGCTGAGTGTTGAGTGACAGTGCGTTTCAGAGTGGAAATGGGAAGCACCGCCGCCGCCGCTTGTACAGTGTGTTAGTGTTTAAATAGGCGAGAAAATGGGGCCGTTCCCGCTGTAACATGTTGACAGCAGACAAGAGGGGAGTGTTCCGCCTGTTTGTCTGTCTGCTCGCTGTCTTGTCGTGTCGAGCCGTGAGTGTTCACGGCCTCCGGTGAAAGTAATCGGGGGGCCTTACCTCTCCGGATGACGCCCCCTTGGCCGTTCAGCACGAGCCCACACTGCGCTTCCACGGAGCCCTGCAGAGACACGCACTCATTAGGACGAGCAGAGACCCAGGTTTTACACTGCTGGAGCACAGTTCACCCAGCCGCCATGCAGGCAACAGCTACAGCACCGCATCACGTTGCTTTCGTTTTTTTTTTTTTTGATGTGTGAGATGCTTTATGATCAATGAATGGAGGCGTTTATACTTTTTCATACAGAAAACAGAACATTATCAAGGCTTTTAGTAACACCATCATATCATACAATGAAAAGTGTGTATTAGAATGAAGGAAACGGTGATGAATAAAGCTGAATGATAACAGTAGCACTCCCCATACCTGAATAACTCTTCACACCACATTATAAAGACTATATGAATGTCCAGTAAATCCTATAGATGATGTTGACTTCTGTCCCCATGAAAAACAGCAACTTATCTGTTGTAATAGTTTTAATTCAGTATGAATGATTTGCCCTTCTCAGGTTGTTTAATGTGAATATTATTTAGAAGCATCACAAGAAAATACGATAGAAAAATCAGACAAATAAACAGATTATTTGTAGCAGAATATCTGTCCATCTATGTATCTATCTGTCTATCTATCTATCTATATTTTCAATCTTTTACTATCCCCTTAATCATCTCATTAGATCTATCTTGCGACCCCTTTGGGGGACCCTAACCCTCAGGTTTAGATCCTTAAGGAGTAAACAAAGGCACGTTATAGCCTCTGAAAATTGGTCCTGTTGCACGCCCTTTGAATCGTTTTCTACTGGCGGGAGCTCTTTTAGTTAGAAAGTGTACATCACTCAGCAGGCTTTGAGTAAAACTGAGGGCAGTAAGATGCAGCTCACGGTTCACCCAGAAACGAGCTTTACAGAACAGCTCCTCCAGACTGAGAAATGAGGCAAAGTGTCCAGAATTGGATGCAGCACCAACCTGTTGGGGATTTCTCCATATCTACAGCGCGCACGCGCACACACGCACACACACACACACACACACACACACACACACACACACACACACACACACACACACACAAACACACACACACAGCAAGCAGCCCACAGTCGCTATATGGGCCTGTAGCTTTATAGAAACCTGTTAACGCAGCCATTTTGGTCCAGATCAGACTCGCGTGCTATCAACAATGTCATCAAGAAAGGGGAACACGCGCTTTTTTATTCAGAAAACACTTAATCCCCCGTGCGAGCCTCGAGGCCTGGCCCGCGCGGAACCCCCTGATTAAAATAAAGTGGGGAGAAAAGGAGCTTGTTGCAGCTCTTTCTTAACCAGCTCCTGCTCTGTTTCTTTTCTTCTATTCCGAAGCTAAAGTGATTATAAAATCAATATACAAAACGCAGAGGTCTTGCATGAATTAGCTTAGTGACGGGAGAAAGGTGTGGCAGCTGCTTTTGTTCGGCATGAAAATCTCTTTAACGCGCTCAAAGATGCGACCGGGCTGCACGAGACCATAGGCGCATCTGTTCACGTTCATACATCCGCCTCGTGCAAGCTCAGGTTCACGAGACGTTTCTTTCTTCTCCTCAATAAA
Source organism: Thunnus maccoyii (assembly GCF_910596095.1). Taxonomy (NCBI): domain Eukaryota; kingdom Metazoa; phylum Chordata; class Actinopteri; order Scombriformes; family Scombridae; genus Thunnus; species Thunnus maccoyii. Next base: position 23,649,966 of record NC_056549.1, on the reverse strand, counting down.
GGGTCAAACCTGCGCTTTTTTAAATGTCCCGACAGCTTAAATAAATATGCTATTTGCGGTAATAATTAAAAAAAATAAAATGTCAACATGACATGAGCACACCATTAATTTTAGGGGACTACTATTATAACAACAAATATAAATTAGGATTAGTTGCATATTGTTGTCATTATCATGCAGTTCAAATAATTAAATTTCAAGCAAATCTAATAACAAAAATAGTTCATGATAACATAAAGAAAAATAAAAAGTCTTGCATGTATAATTATAATTCACAATAAATGCCTGTTTACATTATTTTTATTTTAATACTCATCAGCTGTTGCCACACCTTTTGAATAAAGTAAAATAACTCATTAAAAGAAAATGTAATGTTTTTTATATAAAATATAAATAAAATAAATTCTGATTAGGCTACTCCTCGGGAAAAAAATATTATTTATCATCATTGAAATAATATAATTGTTAATATTATTTGAAACATATTGAAAACTTTAGGTTATATTCATTGTTTGTGAACAATGGTATCTAAAATGTCAATGAAAGCGAGATTTATTATTATCGAGCTGAACTTGAAGTTAGTTAAATTGTTAACGTGACTGAAATTATTTGTCAGTGTGTTAAAGTGTGTTTAACTAGAGACGTGTTTTAACCAGCTCAGATGTCGCTGTTTAAGTAACAAAGTTGATTGACGTTAAGTCGGTAATTGGATAAACTACGGTGCTTTATGGCGCTCGAGCTGGGCATTGTGCCCTGAACCCCGATCCGTTAATCCGCCCTTTACCGGAGAATAGAGAAACCAGCGGCTTTTCTTTGCCTCAGCACACACACACACACACACACACACACACACACACACACACACACACACACACTCACACACACACACACAAGCTCAAGAACCGTGCGAATCCGTTTTCATCTCGACCATTTCTTTGCATCGAAAAGAATTATGTAAAATATGGGTCACGTGTGCTTGTGGAAAAATAAAGGGCGGATTTCACAATAGGATTGTATAGACTGCCAGTCAATTAACCTTTAGAAACAGGCCTGCCTTTCAGGGGCACGGTGCCGTGCAGACTTGACATTTACTTAGCCTGCTGTACAGTCACGTTTGGTTTCCTCCTCCTTATTCCTGGCAACAAAATTAGATGATATCCAATATTATTTACTCCACAGTGGGACAGAACCATTGGCTGGAGATAACCTACAGGCCAAACAGTATACAGCCTTGTCAGTGTCATAGACAATAGACAGATGAAGCAGACAGGCAGACAGACATCTGGCGCTGTCTTTCTGTTCAATATTTTGGAACTGCTGTGTGGCTGGTACAATAGGGGGGGAGTTTTTCAATAGTAGGCCAGTGGGGCAGGGGTACTGGGGCACTGGGCCTTGTGGCAGCAGCTGTAAGGGTCTGTTATCCTATCTTATTCTATCATTTGGAGCAGTGTAAAAAAATGGTAAACCAGGCAGGAGAAGCTGAAGGAAGTGCAGAGGAGGACAATAATGTGCCTGCCTTGAGGTGAAGGCAAGCTGTGAATTAAAGGGGAATAAAGATGGAGGCCGCCGGTACCTGCAGGTCGTCTGCCGCGGGCGTAGGGAGGCCCAGGCCGGCGGCGGGCAGCAGCCTCTGGTCCGGGTGATGCATACCGACGCCGTAGGCCTGGGAGCCGTGTGACGTCATCAGCGACAGGTCATGGCGCCGGTAAGCGTCGAGGCAGCCCAGCTCGCGCCGTTGCTGCTCGTCCAGGCACGAGGACTTGAGGGCCGAGCGAGCGTTGTGCAGGTTGATGAAGTCGGCGGGCTCTCCATGGTGGATCTGCTGGTAGTATTGGCCCGAGTGCAGAGAGTTCAGCCCGTAGGCCTCCGGGGCCACGGCCGGGTGGGAGTGCTGGAACTCGTAGTGGAAGGACTGGTGGTGGAGGGGCGTGTACTGGTGGTTGGCCGAGAAGTAGGGCGAGGCGAACTCCGTCCCCGCCGGCGCCGGGTAGGTGAGCGGGGAGGAGGAGGAGTAGGCGACCGAGGAGTTGGCCACGGACTCCAGACAACCGAGCTGCATGAGCCTGTAGCTGTTTGATCCGTCGTGACGTATCTACAAGATAATAAAGAAACGGGGAAATATATGAGCCGTGTCATTTAGCATCAGCCGGTGTCTCCTCTCTCTGCCTTCCCAAACACGCTCAAAAACACAACTCACACACTCAAAGCGTTTTTTTTTTCACCCCCACTTTAAACCACCTGAAGGAGATGTCATTTCCACACGCCCGGGAGGGGAACGAGCGCACGGCAACAGGAGCCATCGGTATTTTTTTTTTCCTCCTCCCTTTGGCATGCCTGTCACTCTCCTTACAGCGTTTTAAAAGGCGTGCTGTTATATATTATTATTATTACCGAGCTGCTGGCAAATTTACTGTCCCAGCTCTCTCGCTCATACTGGATGGGAGGTAAGCAGAGTGAGACACAGCGGAGAGTGTTCCGCCCTAAAATGTTCTAATCACACTGTTATCGGCTCACACACGAGCCTCATTTGCTTCCACACACTAATAAAAAGCTCCGTTTTTTTTACCGGCAGCTCCAGTCAGATGCACGACTCATTTCTCCCTACATGCATATTATTTCTTTTCTTTTTTTAAAAAAAAAAAGAAGAAGAAAATAAATCCGTTATATTCCAGTTTTCCGGAGAGCAAACCTCGACATGACTCCGTAACTCAGTTTAAAACCAAATATTTTCCTACTGCTCACATTCTGTAATTTCATAAATATAAGTAAATAAATGAGCCTACCTCTGCGTCGTGGACAAGTCCGGGGAAGGTCGCTGACATTGTGCTTTCTCCAAAGTAACCCGTGTTTTTTTTCTCTCCTCCTCTCTCTGGCTCGATCGAATAATAATAAAAAAAAATGCCTTAAAATCCCCAAAAAGCGATAGAAATGGAAAAGTCCCCCCTCGCGCGCTCTCGGTAACGGCAGAAAGCTGGCGGAACGCGAGCGTCTCCCCTCTGCACGGACGGGGCTGGCTCACGGATTTTGTACTTGCAGGGTATTTCTCGGCTGATGTCGTAGGTCCCTTGGTAATATAGAAGTTTTGAAAATTAAGCATCAGCACTGAGGAATGGGAGGACAATAGACGGAGCGGAGCATCCCAGGAGACAGGGAATAAATATTGTATCTTCGCCTTAATAAGGAACCAAGTGCTTCTTTCAACATGTTCTACGCTTTTTGTGGACATTTTCCTTTTTGACCCGTTTGTATTTTCACAAGCTCTTCTGCTCGGTTTCGTCGTGTTATTATTATTTCTTTTTTTTTTTTTCTATTCACACCGGCTAAGTCGTTTTTTTTACAAAAATATGTACGGATTTTCAACGGAAATGTAAGTTTGCTTTGCAATATTATAAAGCTAATTTCGATAATTATCCACGGAATGAAATAAAAAAAAAAGGATTTTCGATTGTTTCTAAAACCAGACTGTGGTTTATGTAGGGAGCTTCCATGAGGAATTTGATCCTGTAACGGGGTTTTTTGACGCTTTCTGCAGATGTTATTAGGTGAATTTTCATTATTATTATTTTCAGGCTGTTTTACTGGTGTACGGATTTCACAATGATCACATCTGTGCACAAACATTTTCAGCACAGATTCATTCGATATACTGAGAGAGATATTGATGAGAAATATATTTTAGAAAGTTTATACATTTTTATAGCTTGATTTAAATCTATATTTCAGTAACGGTAATTCTCTTGGCTTTAATGGTTTGTTTTTTATTTGCAGTGGACTGAATTAAATCTACAGGACTTGTCTTTATTTTTTATTTTTTTTGGTTTTTGTTATTTTTCCTCATGCATGGAAAACAGCTTTTGATTTTCTCTTTTCTTTTTTTATTGGGGGAGGGGGGTTATGCTACTGTGAGTTTTGCCTTTGTGAAGAACCGACGAAAGCACGAGACCCTTTCTCATCTTAAATCAGCATTGTATGTGTGTGTGTGTGTGTATGTGTGTGTGTGTGTGTGTGTGTGTGTGAGCAGAGAGCGTGCATGGTTGGATCGAATAACGGATGATAGCGAGTGTTGCTTTATTATTATTATTTTATTATTGTGATGTTTGGACTGACTAATCAGAGCTGGGACCCCTTATCGGTCAGTCGGTCAGCCTCGTGACCCGTCTCTCTCTCTCTCTCTCTCTCTCTCTCTCTCTCTCTCTCTCTCTCTCTCTCTCTCTCTCTCCTCTCTCTCTCTCTCTCTCTTCCTGCCTTTCTCCTCGTGCTGTAACTCACCTGAACACGCGCCCTCGGGGTGGTCCTGCCCAGCTGAACGGAACCGTTGTGGTGTTGTAGAGAAAGATAGTAGAAGAGGGTTTTTTTTTTCTCCAGTGTGTTTACATTTGTCTGAATGCTTATAGGTTAAAGGCAAAATTGAGTAATCAGATGAAATAACACAAACAGCTACATTTCAAATTTACAGGTTAATAATAAAGTGAAATAGTAACAGGTGTACTGAGCCAAAAAAAAGAGTTTGAGTCAAAAATATCCAGCCTATATAGAGTATAAATAAATATACAGAAACAAACACATAGCCTATAGCTGCCTTGCCCTTAGGCCACCCGGGAAGCAAGAGAAATACAAAACGTGAAAGCAGAAGCCACAGCCTGAAGAGAAGAGAATGAAAATAAAGGACTGAAGGAGGAGATGATGGAGGTCTGACTTCACTCCACTGACTTATTCTACTGTCTGTCAGATTTCTGCCATTCAAAACAAACCAGCCAACACACACAGAGAAAAGAGAGAGAGAGAGAGAGACCAATAGCTCAACCCAGAGCAGAGATAAGCCCTAATCAGTCTTGTTTTGGATGTTTTTTTTTTTTCTCCTACTCAGCTGTAACTGTAACCAAAGCGACTCTGATATTATTAAAGTGCAGACTGTGACCGTGCTGACGCCGGGACGCCGGGATTGACTCTGCACTTTAATTAAACAACTATTTCCCCTCCCATCTGTTCCTGCATGCGTCTCTCTGTCCTCATCGACCATAATAATAATAATAATAATAACTTGGATTTTTAATATATCAGAAAACGTCGACTTGTTCCCCCTTTTAATATAGTTTTTATTGATTTTTCTTCATATGCTGCATGGTGTTAATATATTTTCCACTACATCACTGGTGGCATCGCTGCAAATGGCCCTAAACAAGCTTATAATATTCTGCAACATCTTCCTTTTTTTTCTTTATCAAAACTATTTAGTCTATAGTCTGGCAGTCACATCTAAAGAGAGAGAGAAAAAAACAACCTCTACATAACAAACACAAACGGCCCAGGCGGTGCAGGGGTCGCCTTACATAGCCTCCTTTAAAAAGTTCTCAAGGCCTTTTATATTTTAATTAACCGTTACCGATTGTTTTGCCTCGAGGCTCGTCGTGAAACCTCTGCACGACGAGACCGGTGAAGGCCGGTTGTCGCACGCCAGGTATTTAAAAAAAAAAAAAAAAAGGAGGTGGGAGGAGGGTGGGGTGGGGGGGTAGAAAAGGAGGAGGAGGAGGTGGAGGAGGAGGAGGGGGAGGGATGAATGGGAAGGCCACCGGGCAAAGATAGATAGAGAGAGCTTTGATGTCAATTAAGGTACCTTAAGTGATTCTAAATGTGATCATATGATCATCAGATTCTGCTTTTTTGGGGGGGGGGTTATTTTTTGGACAGAAAATATCAAGAGGATGTTTGGAAACCACAATCACACCTGGAGGAGTACAAGGGTGTAGTTGTGATTTCAACTTTTTTTTTTTTTTTTTTTTTTTTTTTTTTTTTGAGGATGGGAGGGGGCCAAGCTTGATCAAACTCTGGGGCGGGAAATCATGCTGACGTACAGTACAGGCCTTCAGTGGAATAGTTGTTTCTCCTTAAATCATCATCAGAAGACAGATATTTAACTGAAAATACAGCAGGTGTTGCGGGTTTAAAAGATGAATTGGTCAAACCTGGTGGTCTAATTGGATTTAAAAACAACTTTTAAATACATTTAAATGAGCTCCAAAAAAAAAAAAAACTAGAAGCGATGAAATTCACATTAGAGGAGGGTTCCCCCCCAAAATCTGCACACTCCATTGACCAGAGTCCTAACAGACCACTGAATGCATGAGTCAGATTTAGTTTATTTATGGCAGGAGGTTTTGGTGGTGAATGCTGCTGCCTGAGACAGTTATATGTATGCAGGGTGTGCAGCCACCGTCGCCGCCAACCCGAGGCACCAGTTGCACGGTAGACGGTCCTAATAGGGCTTAATGCCGACGAGTGGCCCCGCTTTACCGGGGGCTGGGAGCGCCGCACCAGATGCGCACTGATCTCCGGACAGGAGCCAGTCCATCTGCCGCCTGACGAGGCAGGGAAAGGCCCGAAACCCCGCACAGTACAGCCCAGAGGCGAGAATTTAGATCAGCCCCAAGGTTTCTGGATGGACCGCTGCTCCTGCAGAGAGCAGGGGGCCCTGTTGTCATATTTCTAGAGCAAGTGTCAGAAAATAAGACAGCATGGAGAGCAAGAAGATTAGGATTTGAGCTCATATGGGCATGTAGTAGGCTGTGTCATGTGTGCACAGACTGATAATGTGACCTTTATTATCTCAGTGGAAGACAATGTTCGCGCGATATTTGTAGAAATGTATTTGGAAGAAATGACGAAACAATCATGTCAGAGAACATTAATGACCACAGTTCCTTCTGCAATGAAAATCTGGTAACCTTTTACTTATTTATAACTGACTTCTTTTATATTGAACAAATAGTATCAGATCATATGGATATATCCTCAGTTTTGGTCTTTTTGATGACATATTTTTTTTAAATGAAGGGAGTTTACTTCAGCATAGGGTTTAAATTTAAAGAAATAATCTAATCTCCACTCCAGCATAATGTCTTCAAAATCCACCAGTTTCGATTAAAACACGTTCAAAACTAGTTTATAGCGGGAAAAACTCACATTTCTATGTTATCAAGCGAGATGTCAGCCCTCTCTCTCTTCTTAGATTGACCATCAGCCCTGACTGGTTTAAATGGTTTAATAGTGAAACAATTTATTTATAATAGATCACTATATAGCCTGCAGTCATTTAGCCTATCGCTACCAGTGTAAGCAGTAGGCTTTAATGCTTATTGTGTCAGATTGTAACACTTACAGCAAGTGATGATGCGTTTAGTGAGTATATAGGGATCAATGCTGTGTTAAAATGGGCCGATAGGCTATACAGGCTAATGTTTATCCCTGTTTCATATTTTACACGCCTCATATAAACAGGCTATATATGCACATATAGTGCAAGAGGAGCATAGTGTTTACAAAGTCATTCTTCATTAGTGCGTCTAATAGATCAGTTGGAGGAAAAGCACAACTACAAAAATCACAACGCTTGTCTGCTTCCTGTCTATGTGCACATGTGTTGGCCTTGTTTATGAGTCTGTTTTGGTTTTAATCAGACACCGACCTCATATGGCCAAGAGCGTCCGTTAACTCGGTCCTGCAGCCTTTAGCTGTGTGTGTATGTGTGTGTATGTGTGTGTGTGTGTAGGCCTGCACCTTTCCAGCCCAAATAACGACTGGCATAATGAAGGCAACATAACAAACGGCCCAGAAGATGTTTGTCCTCCATCAACAGCAAAAGCAATTAAGAAAATGGTGTCTGACCTACATAAAGGATGCGCCTCGGAAGGAAGCACAGGTTAATATGCTAATATGGATCTGCTAATTGTGGGGATTTACTTGTCGGTTTGCGGAGGGGAGGGGCCGGGGCGTCACTGCCTTGTTTAAGCCTTCAAGATCTGCAGCAAATTAATTTCTCCCCATGCAGTGCGTGAGGTGAGGAGAGGCAGGAAACAGGTGGTCGCTGTTACACGGACAGTCAGGGAGAAACAGATTGACTGGAAAAAAAAACAACACATAAAATCTGGATTATTGGCACTTTTTTCTCCTCCTACTTTTCTTTCTTTTCCCCATTTCCTAAGATTTACTGTCGAATTTGTGGATTAAAACAAATATACATTTAGGTCCTGTCAAGTGCATACATCTTATTAATTATTATCGCCCCAGGGTGACACCCCCTCCCACCTCACCCCCACCCACACATACACACACACACACACACACAGCCGCAGGACATTTCGGCTACTTCAAGGACCTTCCATCTCTCCAGGAAACACTTTAAAAAAAAACACCCAGAAGTCCCTAAATGCAAGAATAACATGGGTGCTCAGACTACCTGCCATGAGAGGCAGCCACCGGGTATCATCGCCGGTTTGTGTTGCCAATTAGCGTGTTTAATTGTTGTTCTTTGTTGCTGTAATTACTCCCGAAGTCAATTCAGAAGTTCATTCAGAGCAGACACGTGTCAGCTGCTGCGAAAACACTAAAGAAAAGGCCAATCTGCTGCCAACGGACGGCCACTCACTAACATATTGGATATACATGGTTAATCCTTCGGCCTGTTTATGGCAATAATAATAATTATAAGCACTGCGTTTGGAGATCACAGCTTTTTGTCTGTTATTGTGGGAATTTAAAACGTGACCTCTTTTCTTTGATTTCTGGGTTTAGGATGAAAACAAGACAAAAAAAAACTCCTTAAAAAATGTATAGACTAAAAAAAATAAAAACCTTGAAGTGATCGGCTGTTAAAAAGTCATCTGTTGATGTTTTTTTTTTCTTCCGTTCAAGCAATCAATTAAATGTCTTCTGCTGTGAATGATTAACAATATTTTGAAGAGACGATTACAGCCATCGCCCGGCCATAACCGAAGCTGTAAAATTGATCTCTAAAACTTAACTTCAGCAGCTGTTGGATCATTGAGCTTATGGTGTGTGTGTGTGTGTGTGCGTGCGTGCGCGCGCGCGATCGATGTTCATTAACTTCTCTACTCAAGAGTTTCTGAAGTGCTCCTGCAGATCACACGGAAGCTAAAAGTCTTTTGACTATTTCCCATCCAGTTATTTTTGTGATGTGCAGATGGGGAGGAAAGAGCAAAACGTATTTTCAGATATTCATCATCCCTTCTTCCTCCTCCTTCTCCTCTTCTTCTTCATCTCTGTGTGTATCTTTTTTTTTTTTCTTTTAACATCCTGCAGCTTTTCAATCCAGATGCAACAGGCAGTAAAAATCTGACTTTTATGACTTATAAATTAATCAACTATCTCGCTGGGTTCAGTTTTGGCTGTTTGTTTAAAACAGAAGATGTATCTCACTTTGTTTGATTGTGATTGGAGTCTTTGACCTGTTGGCTTTATTCTCACCGCAGCCAGTTGTAATTAATGTCAGACAGTGGATGAAATACTCTTTAACTGTAAAACTGACATACCGTACATGTACAATACAAATGTAATACAGTGTTATACAAAGAAACAAACAAACTGACAGAGCTACTATAGCTGGTTAGATGTGACTGTGTAAAATGGACCAAATACTGTTTCTAATATGACTTTCAGTCATTTCAGAGATGCAGCTGTTCCCTCAGTGGTACTATTGCAGACAGTATGACCTAGTATCTATCATGTATTGCTGTTACATCGCCCCCTGAATTTATATCAAGAGCTTTGCTAAGAAATTATAGTGTAAGACAGTGGTTCCCAACCTTTTTGCTTAGCAAATCACTTCAAATGAAGGGGTGTATACATGCTATAGTACCCTTCACCATGTCTACCAGTTGAGACCTGTCAATCCAAAGAGCCTTTTAGTTGTTCTTTGTTTTATTTGAATGATTTTTGTACACCTGAACAGGTAAAACAATCAAGTAATTCACAAGATAAAAAGCAAAGACTGGAGACATAGTTTTATCTGCTTTCCTACTAAAAGTAACAGAGTGAGGAATTCCTTTATCCCATCATAGCACTCTGTAACATACACGCAGCACAAGGGAGGCAAATGTGTATGTTTTACACATATCACTCCTGGTATTCTCAGCAGTATTATAGTTAGTGCTGCACAGTGGAAAGTATCATATTGTGTATATTTCTGCTGCATTCTGTCTTCTCTCACACTGAGTCTTTTTACATCCTGACCTACTGTGGAGTAGTCTTGTGTATTTTTCAAAGGAGGTATGCTATATGTGGACTATGTATTGGATCGCTGCAGATTGCTTCTCTGTCTTAATGTGTATGTTTTTTTATTGTGTATGTTAAGTTTTGTGCTCACATTGGGATAATACTAAAGTTAATCAAACTATCCTCTTAACCATCTTGCGACCCCTGAAGTTTATCTTGTGACCCCTTGAGCCACAGCTCAAAGGGCATCTTCAACCACATCGCTCTGACCGGCTCCCTCCTGCCTCTTTGACCTCAGCTTCAGGTTGTTCAATCTTTAGTAATATCCGTCTTTTGTCTCACTCTACTTCAGGTTATTGTATTCTTCTCTTCTGAATATGTGTAAACACCTGACATGTGTTGACGGATCAACCGTGCTGCTGTTGTTACATCTTAACTACAGCTGAAAGCATCACAAGATCCAAACTGGGCTGCTTGAAAAGAAATACTGAAAATGAGTTTTATTACAGCCTGTTTCAGGTTCTTTGGTCCAGAACTAAGACCTTCCTCTAGACATATATTAATGCATTTTAACTACGTGTAATAATCCTGCGTGAAATGTCAAAACATGTCCATTTAAAGTGTTTTATTGTTGTTTTTATGCTTGAAAAGGTGTTTCCCTTTTTTTGCTGTTCTTGTCCCAACCAGCAGAGTGCGCCGCTCTGGCAGTGCACCCCAAGGGGAGATTAACCTGCAGGTCTCTGAGAAAAGAGAGGACACACACACACACACACACTCTGATTCACACCCTGTCTCACTTTCAAAGCTAGTAAGCATACACATGCAAGGGGGGCGACGCAGGTTCAATGACTTTGATCGTGTAATTCCTGTGTAATCTCTGTAATCTTTTAAAGCAGAGCTGTTTGAATGTATGTTGTATGTGTGCGAGTGCGTGAGTCTGTGTGAGTGATGATGGGCGTAATGTACATTGGATTAACAAGATGAAGTAGAGGCCGAGACTACTGCTAAAAGAAAATCTTTAAGAATCAAACGATCTGGGCCAGTCGCTGTTTTAGAGCTTTTCAATCCACAGTTCACAGTTAGAAGGGTAGATACAGGCTGGAGAACATGACAGAAAGTATGGACTTTGCACTGGATATACTTCAGTTTCATTTCTTTTGAAGTCTTTTATCATTATGAAGTACACGTGATTTGGCATGTGGACGGATATTTAGCTTTGAAAACAAGAGCAGAGACATGAAGTGTTCAGAAGTCTTCACACTCAACTGGAAGACATTAACAGAAGCCATGGAGGCCTCCAGGCTGCACACTTTGACCTTTTGACTCTTTTAAAATATTGTTATGAATGAAGATTGATGTTCCACATGAAGTAACTCACCAGTGTTCCTCTTGTTTGTTGCATAATAAAAAATTTGAACACAATATACTAAATGCAAAATAAACCCCGATTTTGAGAACTTTAACTTTTACCTTTGTGTGTGGTCTTTCCTTGTATTCTGCATGTTGTACGTACAAAACCATACAGTTGGCTTTCATCCAATTCTTTCCACAATACAGTAGCAATCTGTCTGCCACTGTCTGATTAAACGCTATTAAACAATGATGGTTTGAAATTAAAAAGGAATCCTGTGAGAGTTCAAGCGAGGCCGCCAGACCACAACTTTGGCTGCCAGCCCAACATACACAACCTTTAGTCTAGTGTGGCCTTCAGATGATGCAGTGGGCACCACTCAGCATCACATTGAATGAAACTAAGTCCCAGAAAGAAGAGGTAGCAGCTCTTTTATGAGGGGCAAAAATATATTTTAAAGTGATCATTTTTGAGTATCAAACACTCCCTGTAGACTTGAACATTGCCTGTTCAAGGCAATGTGGTTGCGGTCAACTTGAATGACCAGTTTCCATGATAGATTCTTGACGAAGAAATCTTCCTATATTATTCATATATATTTATTAATCTGGCATAAGAGGAGTATTCTGAAGTAAGAAGCAAAAGCAATTCCACATATAATACACTATAAGGTTAAGGGTAGAGGTGTTCCGGACTTGTTTTGGTTATAGTGATGGTTTGGACATCTTTATCTTATGACATTGAGACGTTACAGCTTGGAGCCTAAATTGTTTCTTTAACGTTGTACTCTTTCTAAATGTAATAAGGAAAAATACTTGAAGGGAGCATTTTACAGCATTGCGAGTCCTTGGGAAACAGAAAGTATCTACAATTTCTTGGACTCAGCACCTGGACATGAAAGATGTGTGTGTGTTCTGCACACTGATTGCTTGAAAAGTAACAAGGCCCCTTCAAGTACTACTTCAAATAAGTCGGTAATTCTACCAGAATAACAGTATAAAGACATCCACAGGAACTCCTCAATCCATCTTGGCAGCTTAATCCACGTCTTAACCGTCCCTCCATACGCACAGTATTCTCTAAACCTGTTGATGGCAAATAGAAGCCTGTAGGCCAAATCTGTCCCTCCAACGAAAACATCTGACCCCCAACAAAGGTTTTCTCTGTTATAGACTACATCAAAACTTTCACATGATTCTTCATAAATCTACAGTAGATAACAAAGTAAATCCAAATAATTATGATCCTGTGATGTCTCATAAATGAAGCAGTGAATAAACTATCAGTTACATTTCTAGTCTCATTTATGAATCATTTTACAACAATGACAAACTGTTGTAAGTATGTTTGTCCTCATTTACTAATGGGAATAAGGGTATCTGGCCTCTGATACAACCCTGCACGTGTTTTATAAATCAATTTTATTCCTGAATGAATTAAAAGAAATAAATAAAACATTTTTTTTTTCACTGTGTCTGTACCGCTACAAGAAACAATGCAAAAAAATTCTGGCCCATGATTGAACCTAATTCCTGCTCTAAATGGTCTATGGTTGAAAGCACAACTTACGTCATCATAGCGCTGATCTAGTCAGGAAAAATATGGTTTCAGGTGTTTTGATCAATTAGTAAACTACAACAGAAGTTATGACTACTGAACAGACCAAAGAGAGGGTTACTCAGGCTCGCCAATAAGCGAGGTGGAGAAGTACTTTAATGTGCACATGCTAACACATTCAAGATTTAGTTTATTGTCATTTTCTTGTGTATTTGCACACACCAAAAAATGAAATGTTGTTCCTCCCAGCCCATAGCAGTGCAACAACAACAGAAAGGATAAAGAAAGTACATGTCTCAGTTTTATGTTGTCAGCTTTTGCATGTCACTCCTCCGTGCTCGCCCGGCTTCTGCGTCCTGTCGCACCGCTTTCGATGTTTCCTCTCCGGTGCAGCTCCAGGCAAGGCCGTGGTCTTCATTGGGTCCACTGGGCGTAGCAGACCAAGCACGCTCAGCTGATTTAGCTTCCAGCCAGTATTTCTCGTAGCAAATGACTTTGTTACGAATGTCCAAATTAAACTGACGATCATAGACATATTTGTCTTCCACCCGATGACACAGACGTAGACGTAGACATGGAGCTACAAGCTAGGAGAGGCCGCTGCAAACGTCAGCTGCGCCGCCATCACACTAGTTCATGGAGAGAAAGAGAGAGAGAGAGAATACCAACAATAAGGGCCCCTTCATTCCTCTTCTTATCTTCACAAAATAACTCTTCTGTTAGCTTCCTCGGCACAGTTTCTCCTTTGGAAGGTTGGTATCAGTGGCAGGTAGCAGCTAGCAGTTGACAGCTAGCTAGTTGTTTTGATTTAAAAAATATATCCAAAGATGATAATACTTCGTCTGTTCTTGCTGATTAATGCTGTTACCTCTTCTTCAGAGTCTTTTCTGAAGATTATTTGAAGGTTATTCTGCAAAATGTCCCATTTTTTAGGTCTGAGTTTCAGATGTATTCAGGAGCCCATCTCTGGTGAAACCACTCTCATTTGAGAGGAATGAGAGACATGCACGAGGACTTGATTGTACTCGATTGACAATCATTATATAAATATCTACAGCGGGTGAGTGATTGATAGATAGAAGATAAATGTTGCGCAGAGTATCACTTTAAACTGTGTTAGATGTGCAACATCTTCAGGCAGTGCTTTGTAAACTGGGGTCTGAGGACTGCCAGGAGTCCTTGAAGGGGTCACATTGAGTTCTCAATAAAATAAGTGATAAGTTTCTCCAGGGTTCAGTTAAATAGGTATCCCAAATAGAGAACGTATTACAATTAGATTATTTAAGGTTTCACTCTTACTCTAATGTGCCTGTGTGTTGTGTAGACAGTTTGACAGAAAGAAAACATTTAAAGATTTAAAGTAAGAGGCCTGCAATGTGAAAAAATAACCCTCTTTTTTTTGCAACATGACAAAGGATCTTTATTTTGCCTTTGTCCCTTACAGGCTGCCATATTAGCCATATTGATTTCCCCCCACTGTCAAACTCAACTGTCTCACAGTGTTGTCTTTTTAGCCTCTAATGCTTTTGTTTATCCTCAAACGCAACAGAGGCACATGTGAAACCGACAAAAAGTAGATGAAACAATACCCAAACCGAGCAGAGAGGACTGTAAGAGAGAGACGCTGGAAAAGTTGAAAGCAGAGTTGGTCAATTAAAACAGACTCCTCCGGCTTTGAGCCTTTGGTCAACTATAAGCTCATACGCTGTTTTCTTAAGTCATCTGCTGCCAGTGAAATCCTGTTTACTGTGTAACAACCAGCGTGGATGTCAACCGCGGCGTATACGGCATACACCTGAGATCACAGACCTGCTGCTTTATGGCAAGACAAACACCCACATTACACACTCGCACACACCGCAGTACACAGGAAACACACCACAACAGCACAGATATAAGCATATAAGGGGGGAAGAAAGTGTGTGTGTGCCTCTGTGTGTGAGTGGTTACTTGACTGCTCCTGTATAATTATCAGGGAAGTCTCCTGATGTGGAACCTTTGCTGTTCTCACAATGAACCCATTTACCGCTGCAAACCATCAAACACCTGCCAAACACACACACGCACACACACACACACAGGCTGATGGTTTACATATACCAGCATGCACACACACACACTAACATGAGGCCTAGAGAAACGTATATACACACACACACTCGCACACAAACCATTTCAAACGAATGCAGGGAAATAAACAGAGACGAGAGCACACAACCCCTTCACCCCTCTGGGAATTTTACTATTCCGCACTTCTCTGCTTCTCTCATCCCTCTCTCTCTCTCTCTCTCTCTCACACACACACACACACATACACACACTCACTCTCTCTCTCTCTCTTCGTCTCTTCCTCTGCTCCTTTGTCTCCCTGATTATGCAGTCGATCCCAGGGTGCGCTACTCACTGAGATCATCCACCTGTCAATCTGAAGCACACACACACACACACACACTCTTTTTTTTTGCACACACCATTCCACCAGTGATATTGATACAGAGGAAATATTAATGACTTCACTCACCTGCAATACACTGTTGTATCTTACACTTCCAAACCAGGCCATGCAATTCATCAAGACACAGTTCTGGAAACTTCCACTCAAAAAAAAAAAAGAAGGTGAAATAACACTGAATGCTTTGTCCCTGAACACACACACACACATATGCACACAGGCATGTCGGAAAGCGTTACATCAAGTGGTAAAAATTCAAGATGGCGTGTAATTTTAGAACATCTTTAACACGTGTCATGCTGTTTTCTCAGCGCTTTGGCATATGTATGTCTTTTTATTAGAATTCTGGATGGTGCAATCACAGGTTGTTGTGGCAGGTACATAATTTAAGTGTAAAAGTCATTACATGTAAGGAAAACACTGAGGCAGGGAGGATGGATAGGGACAAGGATGAACATAAGCTATGAATATATCATGGAAATATCTTCTTGGTCAAAGCTTTTGAATGCATATTGGATATCATATGCATATTTAAATACTATATTGTATTTTGCAGCATGTCTACACTTAACCTATAGAATCTTATTGTAAGAGTAAGTAGCTACATCCTGTGCATCCTCACACCAGGAGTATCAGTCAATATCTAACAAATAATGTAAGCAAAACAGCGGCGTCTGTTCACACATTGTTGGTACTGAATTTTAAAGCATATTTGAACCAGTATAGGGTTTTGATAGATGATACTGAGTCTAAAAGATTACAGTGAAGGATAAGGCTACTATTCTTGATATTGTCAACACATCTCACTAAAAGACCAAAACCAGCAAGCCTCAATTCTTCTTGTGTCTTCTGTCTGTGCCTTTAAGCCCAATGGTTCCTTCTGAAAATGTAGCTCTTTAAAAAGGGGTCATGAATAGATAATTGAAGTTCTTAAAAAGGCAAAATAGTGCCCTAAAGTACACGTTGCATTTAAAATGGCAACATTTTGCAGCAAAATCAACTAATTCCAATGGAATTCCTGCAATCAGTGGGTTTGTTTGCAAATCCATTCAAATTTTTGGAGTCAAGTTCAACTTTGGTGAACTTTAACACAGAAATTTGCATTGTTGACAGTGCTTTTTTGACAGTGCTGACCTTTGAGCAAAAGGGGAGCTGAAAAGTCAGAAATAGAGGAAACTATTGTAGCTTATTACTGTGTTGCATCATCCACATTTATTTAACCTTCTCTGTCAGCAAATACACTGCTCGGCGATAGGGGCATAGTTTGCAGACAGTTGTGAGACAAAGGTCAATGGTGCAAACATGTCTTTTAAATATATTCCTACAATAACTCTTTATTGAATTAAATGATGTTACACCCTGGGAACAAAATGCCTGGGGGAGTAAACGGCTCAGCACAAGACATTAGAAAATAGCTGGGACAGATATTGTGACTGACAACTGCTAACATGTTCCCTGCTGGTCAGTGTGCTATCAGATAGCTTGCCAGCTACAGAAGGTCACCAACCAACCCAAGAGTGGTACCTATCATCTTCAACAAGCCCCAAACAAATACTAGGCAAAGATAAACTTTTATTGTGCTACTTAAAACTGGGCAATGTAGTTTTCAACTGAAGTTAAGCAGTGCATTTGTTGGTGACTTTTTTCTGCCATAAATTTTGTGCTCTGTGGCACCATGATAGTGGATTTGGAATTGACTACAATGTCTATATGTTTATGGTAATGAACCCAGTAAAACAGTGTGGTTCACTGATGTGCTTTTAATAGTTTTTGGACAACAATGGACCTCAGAAAAATACCAAAATAATATATCAGACTCTGGCTACACAGACAATACTTGTTAGTAGGATCAATGCATTATTGGTGTTGGTCTTTTCATGGGATTTGTTGAGAATATCACCATACTTATCCTTTAAATCGATAGATAGTCAGTATTTTCTCCAAAAGAAGCTTCTGAAGCAGCATTTAGACCATCAGGAGGCACAAAACTCATCTAATGAAGCTGCTGACAGCTCCTTAACCCAAACTGAGTATTTAATATAAAGGCTCCTCTTATACCACCACACTGGAATGAGAAAGCATAACTGTCCTTCATCTTCCTCACCAGGTAGCCTGTCTTTGTGTCAGTAACACAACACTAGATAGATAGATAGATAGATAATGATCTTGTCTCCATAGCTCATTTTATTTCTCAGCCTCACTCCATCACTCTCTCTGAGATCCTGGGCCTTAGCCTCGTGTGCTCTGATGGTAGAGGTTACCATGGCAACGGAGTGGTCTTGTGGCCCTGGATGTACGCACGCACACACACACACACACACACACTCTCTCTCTCTCTTCCTCTCTCCCTCGATCTCCCTCGATCTCTTCATGCATACATATTCGGAGCTACAGGTGCCCCCAAAAGTATCATCCTTCCTGATTTTGATTGACACACTCGAGGGGCGGCGGATCACAATTAGTGATGCGGCTAATTTCCCACAATGCCCTGCAGCCACTGGGCACCCACTGCGCCCACAGCCAGCTCATCAATATTCATGAGCCATCTGATGAATATGTAAATGGTAAAGCGGCAGTGTCCAGGTGAACAACAGCAGCCCACCAATCAGAGCCCGCGGTACACACTCGACATCCAGGGGTGGGAGATGTGGCAGGAAATGGCATAAAAGGGAAGTCAGTAATTTTAAAGATAACTAATTAATAAAAGCTTGATCATAAACACTGATCTAAATTAAGACTAACCTCAACACCACAGATTAAACCAAATCCTAGGCTTAATTTAGTGGATTTTAAACCAAAAGTCTGCTTTAATCTGTTAACCCTCATATCAGCCTCCCTTTTTTGTAATTCTAATTCTTCATTTAACTCTAATATCTACTTCAAAGAGGATAATTCCAACCTTACATTTAACCCTAATATTATCCTCATACATCATAACAAAACCTGAATAGACATAAATCCATGGATTATACATTTAACTTGAACCTTAATCCTAATCTCAGTTTTATGGATTATATACCCAATTTAACTTTAATCCCATGGATTATAAAATGTATCGTAACACTACTTCTAATCTTGAGGTGCAGATCTAATTTAATCTTAATCTCTACCTCAACCATAATCACAATCTCATGAAAAATAATCCTCATTCAAACCTCATGGTTCATAAACCGTATTTTAACGTTAAACCTACAGTAGTTTTAACCTTGTTATGAACCATATGTATATATCTATGATACTAATTTCAATATAATAAACCAACAAAACCCAAAATAAAACATTATTGACTTCATTCTGTCACTAAGCAGGATATGTTAATAGCATATATGATGAGATTTGGTGAACAGATCAGCCTTAATCCAAGACACAAGTGATGAGATTTTGTAGATGATCTTGATCTGGGATTTTAATTTTGTTGTTTAGCTAAAACAATGAGATAGTGAGTTGATTTAAAGTCCTCAGGGGGTTGTTTGCAGTCACAATGTCAAAGTCACTCTAATGAACCAAGGTGACAAGAATGACATCTGTGGGTGTAATATGTTTTTTTTTTTATTTTAGCTTCTAGTTTGTTAAAACCAACCTCTCCTTAATTGTTGGAGGTTTAGCTCAAACATATTTAAGTATAATATAGAAGTAATATAATAATATAATAAGTAAATCTATCCTACTAACCCTGCTACACTGTGTGTCTTGTTATTACAGTATTATTTGAAAGTCTTCTCTTGTGTTTTGAGTGGTTCAAACATATAGTCACACACACACAAACACACACATATGAAGCCACAATGGGAGCTGCTTTGCCGCAGATGTGGGAGAAAAACCAAAGCGGACAGATCAGAGCAGAGATATAATCAACCCTGAGTTCTGAGGAAAAAGCATTTCGCTCCTTCCTTCCAGTCCTCCTTTACCTCCTCTCATCTCCATACTATCTTTCACCACCACCACCACCACCACCCCCTCTTCCAACCGCCCCTGTGTGGAGCTCAGAGCGGCGGCTGGTGATGCTGGAACAAACAGACCCAGTTCAGGGTTTGAATAGACAAACCGGTAGCTGACATCGCTCAGGACCCACAGCACACAAACTCCGAGATGGGGCTCACGTCGAGGCAGTGCTCCGGTGCAGAGTTCAGCTAAACCAGAAGGTTTACTGCTAGGTGTGTGCATGTGTGTGAGTGTGTATGAGTGTGTGTGTGTGTGTAGGTGTTATTGAGAAGCATGGCTTTCCCCAGAGAGATCCTCCATTAATTGTGAAGTGAAGGAGCCTGAGGGCGACACCAGGGACCTCCATTAAACACAGACAGGCAACTGACAACCTCTCTCTCTCTCCCTCTCTCCCCACTTTCTTTTCCTCTCACCTCTCATCCCCTCCCTCATTTATCCTCTAAAATTCAAATTCACATTCAAATTTAAACAAGGTTCATTGCCATGAAAGGAGCAGCCTAATGTTGGCAAAGCAATAACAACACACAAAAGAAAATAGTTTTGTTGATTCTGGGAGGCTGCAAACAAGGAATGCATCACCTAAATGTAGCATGCATGCATAAAAGATCAGATTTTTGCAAATTTCAAGCAGGAATTACCCTTGTTAAACAGCTTTTGTTGTGCAGGAATCTAATTCTGTTTTTGTCTGATTCCATTGGTTGAGGTCGACTCAGGTTTTTAATTTCCTCCGCCACACACACACAAACACCTCAGACTTCTCAACTCGAGATGCTCTGCCCCAATTATACTTTTAAAACATCTGACTGTTCTTTAACTGGTTTTTTATTGCTCATATTTGGCTCGTTCCACACTGCGGCTGATAAGCCTCAGTGGATATAAACTTTGGCACCTCAGAAGCAAGTTGAAACTTACTAATGGTGTTGCTTCTGTCCTTGGAGCCTGCCCATACTATGGGTGCTTTTTGTAGCCAGGCTGTAAGTCCCTTATGAACTTATTTCCAGAGCAGGGTAATTATTGCAGGTACAACGCCTCAGGATGAGTACCTGATTCCCGACAGGATCTGTCTGGACTCTGAATAAGCGCATTTTGAGATCTTCTCCAAAGTGCCAGTCAGCAACTAGATCTCCTCCACCACAGGAAGCTCTGTTTTCTTGTCCCCTGGCGAATCTCCAGCTTCTAAAAGTGCGATCCCTTCTCTGAATATAGAAATACTTTAAAAATGGTCCCCAATTATCTGTCATTGTTCTCATTTGTATCCTCTTTCAGCTCTTTTTCACCCCTCAGCGATGTGTGTGCATGCGTGTGTGTGTGTGTGTGTGTGTGTGTGTGAGAGAGAGAGAGAGAGGGAGAGAGAGAGCGAGCAGTAAGGGTCACCGGCCACTAGAGGGAGCACCAGTAGTGTGAAAAAGTCTCACATATGTCAGTCCTCACTCACCCCCACCAACTTTGACCATCACACACACACACACACACACACACACACACACACACACACACACACACACACACACAGTATATGGACATACTGCTGTAGGCAAATACCAATGAACCTAATGGAGTCCACCTTAACTCTGATTATCAATGACTTTGCAGGGTGAAGCACTGATGTGCATTTTATGCGCGTGCACAAATACACCCAAGCACATGCACTCACTCGCACACACACATATACACATACGCTATAGCAGATGTTAAGGATTAGTGTGTGTGTATGGGTGTGTGTGTGCGTAGCCTCAGGCACTGTTCAACAATGCATTATTCCTGAGTGCACCAGTTAAGAGGGGCACTCCGTCTCCATGGCAACCACCCCGGCTCTGATGTAAACATGGGGGTAGTTGAACGTCAGCCCCAATAAAGTGGAAGATTTGCCCCCCAGATTACAGACAATAAAAGACAAAGATAAGATGCCGAAGTGTTACAAATGTCACAGTATCTTTTAAAAGAAGTGTGAGGATCCGCTGTGTGAGGGCAGTCTGGGTAAAATGAAGGTCAAGTGGATAGTTTTTTTTTGTTTTTTTTTTTAAAGATATTGCTGTATTGATCACACCATGAATAAATCCTTCTCCTCATTTTCATCTAAACCCAGCTCGGCTCAAATGATGGACACAGACTCCTCAGAATGAAGCTGGGAGCAATTTTGGTGATATGAAGGTCAAATAAACTGCTTCTGACAGATAAACACATCCCTTCTTCCTTTATTCCTAGCCTGGTTCACTGAGAAGTTTCTTCATAGCATTCTGAAAATCTTGGATGTAAAAACCCCCAACAAAGCCACTTACTTCCTTGTTTAACATCTTAGGGAACCCTGCTTTGTTACACAATACAGATGGCTGCCAACTTTTGCCAGCCTGCAGAGAGAATGGTGGATTTCTGGAGAGATTAGTATAATCACTGAAGTCCCACTGGGGCTAAATATAGGTCGACCAGAAGCGGAGAATCTAAGCTAAGTGAGGGGTAGGTGCTGGTGGCCACCGGCAACATTTTGAGGCAACGTTGCAGGGCAACTGTGACCAGCAGTGTGTTTTTCATTAAACTTCAGTTCCTCAGAGCCCACTACTCAGCAGTAATCATAGTATTTATTGACCTGTTACATACACAAACAAAAAAGTCCCTTCATTAGCAGGTTTAACACAATGTGATGGATGAAAGCCATAATTTGTAACACTCAGTCAAAGCATCAGTTGAGTTACTTCTCAGAGATTTAGAAGATGAATGTGCCGTCTTGAAGTATAAAACCATCTTCTTGTAGAAGAAGACTGGCATGAATTCTCTTTTTTTTTATTATATTGTGCTATCTGTTCATGTTAGCCTACACTGACTTGTACATTCATATGGTATATCATGATATAATATTTGTTTATTGCATGATTTGTATTGAATGGTATAATTTTGTGTCATACAATTTTGTCACACCATCCTATAGCAATATATTGAATCATATAGTTTTTGGGGCTCATGACCCCCAAAGATGGTAACAAGAGACGAGTAGATGTTATTTCATTTAATGGGTTGGAAGCAGAAAAAAATGTAGAGACCCACTGATGTTTGACACTGTTAAGTATCTTTCCATATTACGCCATAATATAGAGTGTTATATTGAACAACACAATTCTCTATCATACTGTGTTGTATTGTATTGTATCATAGTTTATCATACAGTACAAGGTCATAAACAGTGTTGGGAGGTTATGTCTTAAGTATTACTGTTCTGTTTTACTGAAATAGGAGACTTTAACTTGCCCTTTGGTGCGTGTGACTGTGAACGACCGACTGTTCGTGGTAGCTCTGTGATAGTGAACACAACCTCTTGTCCAATGTGTGCTGGGAGAGACTCCACAAGCAGAGTAGGAGATGATTCAGTTATTATGTTACTTCTACTAATGATGCAAATTTAAAAAACAGGTCTGACACATTCTCATGGCCAAAAAAACATTTTTCAAATGACAAAAGCAGTTTATATTTATTAATCCAACTAACACTCATTCACTGCGTTACTGATAACCTGATCTGTTTGTAGATACAATAAAAGTATGTAGAAAGTAATGTAACTTATTATTGCTCAACTTGAGCAATTAGCAAGAAAATGTAACTATTTTTAAATTTAGGAATAAGTAAAGAATAAATGATTACATTTTACACTGATGTCAGGGCAGTTTCAGCTAAATGAAGCTGTGTCTACTAGTAAACTCTTCATCACAGTTTTCATGTCTATGCTGATTTTCATGTGACAGATTGCCACTGAGGCATGAAGAAGTAGAATTATATTTTATATTTTAAGAAAAGAGAAGATTATAGAAAGGTCTGAAGAGAATTTGGGCCTCAGAAACATGTTTTTTTCCTTTGATAATTATCTTGTGACCTCAGATTGCACTTTCCATCCATGCTGAGACCCTTAGTCTTTAAAGCTGTGTCTGCACAGGGTGGAATTTGAAAAAAAAAAAAAAAAAATCCAGCAGTAATCTGGATTACTTTCCACAATATATTTGCAGTATCATGGAAAAACTATTTTCTTTCATTTCACCCTGTCATCAACAGTTTATGATGCAAGTTTCTGCAGTTCCCCGGGAAACAAACAGACGAGTGTAAAGTCAAACCAGCCAAAGCCAGCATGTCATGTCCACCACCTCATCCAGGCAGAGGCATTATTGTCTGGAAGCCACACAAGCAGAAAAGTAGGGGCGACGGGGGTTATAATGTGTGTTTATAACTGTGTGTGTGGATCCTAAACTCTCTCTCCATTGGAATGGGTTCTAGTGTGTGTGTGTGTGTGTGTGTGTGTGTCTGACAGCTCAGATGAGGACTGGCTGCAGGCAGCTGCTTTGCTCGAGGCCACATTCAGTTCCGTCGCGCTGCATTAGTCCCCAACCAACCTGTCACCCCTAGCAAGAGAGTGATAGCACGCAGCACACACACACACACACATACACACACACCACTAAACACATTTACACACATTCAGCACCGGTTTCCCATGTGTTCACGAGCACAAAGCGGCACATAACACACTGACATATGCAAGCGCAACGCAAAGATTATGCTCACTTTGTCTGGTGTTGTTCGTACACGTCGGCATGGCGGCGGCTTCCTGTCCGTGCTAATATGAAGCTGTTTATCAGTTTGGGCGGAGAAAGCGTTAATCAGTGTGACTTTCAACTTAGTTGAAGTGCACTACATGTATGTGTGTGCGTATTTGTGTGTGCGCGCGGTCCGTCAGTGCTGATATGCAAGTGAGGGGGACTAACCGGAGTTGAGTGGAGTCTTTTGTAGCGCAGGCAAGGCCCTCAGGCACAGCCCCAGACCTAGCCCCCCCCCCCCACCACCACCACCACCACCACCACCAACACCACCCACACACACATAGACAAGCACACACACACACACCACATGCATATGCCCTCGGCCGTCGTGCTGTAGATGTGATGTGACAACTACAGTGGGGCAGACTTTCCCACCATCGCCCTGCCTTTTCCACGGGATGTGACCGCGGATGGTGTGTATGTGAGTGTGTGTGAGTGTGTGTGTGTGTGCAGCGGTGGTGGTATGGTGGGGTTAGTTGAGAGGTGTCATAATGAGGCTTGGTTTGGTGGGACAGATGTTGGGATTCGGAGGGCATTGGTTGAGACAAGGAAGTGATATTAGTACTAGAATCTCTCTCTCTCTCTCTGTCTTTCAGCCTGTCTGCTTTCTTGTGTTTTTCTGTCTCTATCACTGTCTTCTCTCTCTCTCTCTCTCTCTCTCTCTCTCTCTCTCTCTCTCTCTCTCTTTCTGGTATGATTTCCTGTGCCCGGAGCCACTGACAGAGGCAATTCTTCTCCACTCTGCTGCAATGGTGCATCTCTGATTAACTTTTAATGACTTCACTATAACAGCCAGACACACACATGGAGGCCAGCGCTGGCTGGAGATGCAGTGTAGCGATGAAATGAATCAACCAAGAAGTTTGCAGCACTTTGGCTCAGATGGGCTAATCGCCTGTAATGGAAGCGATACTTCGGAGCAATCAGATAGGATGGAGAGATACAGCCTGGTGAAATGCAGGAGAACTTTTTTTTTTTTTCCTAGTGGAGGGCAAAATTGCTCAAGGAGTTGCCTCAGTGTAAATACTGTGATCATATCTAATCTCTGATAGATTTTAAACCTTCGTTTTATTGCTCATTTCCAATAAAGTTGATTTAAATTTATGTTACATTTTAGCAGAGCTGTAGGCTTGAGACTTGAGTCAGACATAAAGAGGCACAACATCAATTTTACATCTCAAAGTCAATTTACTAGTCACAGCGAGTACTACACAGCCTGTGGAAACAGTTATATGGCTTCTGTGGCTCTGAGGGAGCTTTGTCAAGTCTGAGATAATTACTCAAGGGAGACTTTACTTTGACTTGTCCCAAATGACTCGAGACTAACTTGGATTTGTCTCAAATGACGTCAGACTTGACTTGAGACCTATCGTGAAAGCCTCATCACTCATCCTTAGGGAGTCTTGACTTATTACGTATTTACTTTGACTTGGTACATGACTTGAGACTTATCTCAAATGACTTGAGGCTGGAATTGAAATTGATCTTATAACTTGAGATTAGATTTGGACTTACCTCAAATGAATCAAGACTTTACCACGAATCATGGACATGACACACTCACAACTTGACTTGGACATGTCTTGAATTACTTGAGACTTATTCTGACAGACTCAAGACTTGACTTGGACCCATTCTTAGGGAGCCTTGACTTGATATTAATTTTGACAGACTTGGGACTTGTCTCAAATGAATCAATACTTTACTGTGGACTTGACATACTTAAAACATAACTTGGACTTGTCTTGAAAAACCTGAGACTTAAGACTTACTTTGACTGACTTGGGACTTGACTTGGACGAGTCCTTAGGGACTCAACACTTGACTTGAGATGTACTTGACTTGGACTTGTCTTGAATTACTTGGGATTTGACTTGAAAATTTTCTCAAGCACCTCAAGATTTTACTTGAACTTGTCTTGAAAGACTTGAGAGTTGACTTGAAACTTGATAGATTTGAGACCTTACGGTACTTGGACTTGCCTCGAAAGACTCAGCATTGATGCATTCAGGCACCCTTACTAAATTATCTAAATGTACAAGTGGACAAAGCTTTAATTACAAGCAATCAAACAGTTTACACACTTTTCCTGCAACTATAGCACAGTCATGTGAGAAAAAGGCAGAGACAGAAAGGAGAGCAGATTGAGAGAGTGGGAGGAAATGTCAAGAGCAAGCAGAGTGAGAAGTAAAAATCAGTCAGTGGGAAAAGGAAGCACTACAGTACATCACCACAAAACCTGCCAAGTGCTTCAGCACAGTAACAAATGGATGTTGAAGACACCACTGGTGGTGCCAAGAGTGACCCACTTCCTGCCCACTAGTTTAGAGACACTTTTCTCACTCTTACAGTTAACCAAACGTTTTAAGTCATATAAGTGTTTTATTTATACTTGTATCATTTGTGCATTTTGGAATAAAACAGCCTGATATATTTTGTGGTTGGAGATCCTTTTTCCTTCAGGAAATCGTACATTTCTAGCGATGTACTTCAAAAATGAATCTTGGTTTTGCACATTACTGTAACACATGTAGTCACTAAGTCATTTTGATGTAATAGAATGATGCCGATTTTAAAAAAGGTCAAAAAGAAAAAGATTACTGTATGTTTCTTTTAGCTTGTTCCTGGTGATTGTGGTGATTGTGGATGGTGGCAGGACAGACATGTAGGTCAGAAATGGTTCAAACTCTATTAACATTATGGCCTCCACCTCTCAAGGAATTAACATCATATTTCCATATTTCCATATCACATCTTTTTTTTTTTTTTGCAGTTTATGTCTTTTTTATTTTCTACTCCAATACACTGTACGCACAGGTATTAAACACTACTATACTATATATACTACTGCTATATATATATATATATTATATATATATATATGTATATTTATATGTGCACTCAGCAAAAGCCGGGACACTTAGCAGCCAAACATTTCTCCGCCCTCTATTTCGGTGTTTAGCGTCTTCAGGTTAGGCTAACCCATTGTTGCTAACTTTGGGGCTAACCCTGTTCACTTTTCCAGCAGTTGGGGAAACAACAGACGTGACTTCTCTTGGTCTTGACAAGCTGCAGCATTTATTAACTGACACACTGTACTCTGTACTGTACATTTACTGCCAGATTGACAACTTCCGGCTAACCTTTTCCTCTTCTCCGCTTTTCTGCTGCTCATTCTCTCATTCAACCAGTCACTCAACCGCTACGCATACATATTACACACTGTCCTATTCCTTAAAAAAAGATACACAACCAAGAGCACACAGAGGTTGATTCATGTTTCAGAACAGCACTGCACGAAGGCTCCCAAATGCTATTGATTTCCGAATGAATGGATATTTGGTGTTATTTTTGGCATTAAAAAATATTTTTTTGGCCTGTTGGGGGTTCTCTTTGGTCTGGCAACCCGCCAGGCCTGTACAATTATAGGGGAAACACTGTGAGTGACACATTTTGTTTTTTATGAGTTTTAGAAATCATGATCAAAAGTAAACTTTGTTCAAAATAAAAACACTAAATCTGTCTTATCAATCATTGAATAATGCCATCTACTTTGTCTCTACTCTGTTCTGCTCATACTACGTCAAGTGTCCACATGCATTCAAAGAAACCACATCTGCGTTTTCTCCTTGAGGCGGAACATAAAAATAACATAACCATAAACCCCACATAAAAGAATAAAACAATACAATAAAACCAGTACAACAACATTGCATGGACTGCCATTAAGATAAAAATGTCCTTATGAAGTCTGGTGTTTCTGTCCTCTTTCCCTGCGTATACCTGCTGAATAGGCATTGTTGTCAGGGTATTGATGAGTTCAGCCATTTTGTTTTTTCTCCAGGCAGAACTCTCTCTTTCATGTTTCTGATCAGAACGAAGGAAAACAGTTATGAATTAAACATGCGAGCGTAATACCTCTGCCAAATCCATACCTTACTGCACAACTGTGTGTGTGTGTGTAAACTGATAGTTTCCAACAATGCTTTTTGAAGTCCATTTTTATGATTCTCCTCTCTGCCTCATCTGGATCCTCTTTATGCTGCTCTGTCGACTTTAATAACTTAAGTCTTATTTTCTGTAACTCACCAACTGCTAACACTAACAGGTTGTGTAAATATAAGAGGCTTGTTTCATGTAACAGGTTGTTTTTAATACTGTCTCTTGAAAACATACCAGGCATTTTTGGAACCACAATTTCAGAAATATTGATTAAAATAAATATAGATCATAATGGATTTCATGATGGTTTCATGCTCTGCTGTCCAACTCAACAATTTTGATGAACGCTCTTCTGATGGATGTTCATTTTTAACCTTTGGGAACAGTATGAGTAACAAAATAATTACTGTGATGCTGTCATGAACCACTTTGGTTGGTAGTTCTTTAAATAGTGGGATTATTTTCACAGTTCAGGTGTTCAATAGTAATATGCAGGAGGTCATTAAACAAGGCTAAAAGTCTACAGCCATGCTTGCGGCTCTGTGAAACAGTACTGAAGCACAGCAGTGCTTTGAGCTAAATGCTAAGATCAGAATGCTAATATGCTCACAATGACAATGCTGCAAGCTGATGGTTAGCAGATAATGTTCACCATGTTCATTATCTCGAGGTCCATTTATACTGTATTATATTGTGCTGCCTGAAATGAAAGTTGACAGTTGTGAGAAAAGTAAGGTGAAGTCTTTGGTCATCAATCTAAAACGATGCTCCTACATCGTACTGTGAGACTCGTCCACCAACGACTAATTTGGAGCTTAGATAGATAGAACTGTATTAAGCAGGAGGTCATTGTTTGCGCACCAAGTGACATCTTGGGCCACCTCAATGCAGTACTGGGTTTCATCATTGTTGGAGATGAGGCCTACAGTGGTTGTCATCTGCATATTTGATTGATTTCACAGAACCATCCATGGATGTAGAGTGGGTGGTGTACAGTGAGAAGAGCCAGGGGGAGAGAACAGAGGTTATTAACCTTCACCCTCTGTGGCCTGTCCAACAGGAAGCTCCGAATCCAGTAGCATATGGCTGGGTCAGTGTTCACGTCCAAGAGTATAGAGTTTAAATGGGTTGATAGAATTAAAGGCAGAACTGAAGTCTATGAACAGGATGTGTGAGTAGGTGTTTGGTGATTCCAGGTGTTGTAGGGCGTAGTGGGTGCATCCTTGGTAAGCAAATTGATACGGATCCATCAGTAGGGAGGTGCAGGATTTCAAGTAAGACAGAATGATGTGCTCAAACGCTTTCATGGCCGCAGATGTTTGTTTGAAACACTGAGGGACTGTACATTGGCTTAGAGAGGTGTTAAATATGTTGGAAAACACTGGGGCCAATTGAGCTGCACAGAGGCTCAGCAGAGCAGGACTGATCCTGTCTGGCCCTGCTGCTTTCCTAATGTTCATCTTCTTGAACGTAGCTCTTACCTCATCCTTCTGGATGCAGAAGGGTGGCATCTGAGTGGGAGTAGGGGGGATGGCTGGTGGAATAGGATTGTCAAACCTTGCCTAAAACTCATTTAAGGTTAGGGTCATTATCTGGAGGGGAGCAGGAGTGTTTTTTGTAATCTGTCATGTCCTTAAGACTTTTCTATATTGATCTGGTGTGACTGGATGAGAACTGTTGCTTAGTTGGACTTCACTTTTCTTATTGCAGCACACAACTTATATTTGGCTGCTATGTATTGATCCCTGTCTCCATTTTTGTATGCACAGCTCTTTCGTTGTGTAGGAGGTGTAATTCTTTGGAGAACCAGGGTTTTTTATTACCATAGAATGTCATTGTTTTGATAGGGTTGTACATTTTCTTGCAGAACTTCATATGATGTCACTGTGTCAGTGAGTTCATTGAGGGAGTCTCAAACTACGCTAAATATATTCCAATCAGTGCATTTGAAGCACCCCCGTAGTGTTTCAATGGCATCCATGGACCAGGACCTGATAGATTTGGATGTTTTCTTGATAGTTTTATGCTTTTGTCTGTGTTTCAGTATGAGGAGTAACACAGCGTGATCAGATTTCCCCAGCGGAGTCCTCGGGAATGAGGGTAAGCATCCAGAATCGAGATGTAAAAGTGATACAATGTTTTGTTTTCTCTGCTACGGCAAGTAACTTGTTGCTTGTAGTTGGGAAGTTGGAGGGACAGGTTCATATGGTTAAAATGAACACAATGACAGATGTGTCAGGGTTGGAGTTTTTAACAGAGGAGATATGTTATAGAGTTTGCTAATGGCTGTATTAGTGTTCGCTTGTGGTGGAACATAAACGCTAACTAATACAACTGAAGCAAATTCTCTTGAGAGGTTATATGGTCTGCATTTCAAACTGATGAATTCAAGATCAGGAGAGCATTAGTGATGAAGGATGTCGAGTTGTTACACTAGCACTGATTGACCATAAGACAAATAGCCCCACCTTTTGATCTGTGGGATAGTTTGACTGACCTGTTGGCTCAGAAGATAGTGAAGCTGGGGGGATTACCGACTGATCAGGAACCAACTGATCCAGCCATGTCTCGGTACAACAGAAGGCTGAGCTATCTGAGCTGTGTGGCCTCTGTCAGTTTGTATTAAAAGCAAAATCCATTTTATTTCTGATGGATTGCACGTTGGATAAAATCAGTGCCGGTAGTGGGGGCTGTCTCCTGAACCTGGAGAGCACCCCAGTTCTTCTGTCTCCCTGTGCGAGGTGTGGAGATCCAATGTCATTTACATCCAATATATCCTCTGCAATGTTGACAGATAGTCCCAATTGCCAAATGTGGCGACCAAAGACAGCCTGAGGTAAAATTCTGATGGTGTCAGAAATTTAAAACCAAATTCTTGCAATGTGACTGCTGCTATGACCCACGTCTACAGACAAACCAATCAGAATACATGAAATGACACAGAACACACTGGTCGGCATGACATTTTGTGAGTGCGACTTTTGAATAAAGTTTACATGAACAATTAAGGTCTGTAACAAATTTCATGACAATCCATCTTGTATTTTTGAGACATTTTGCTCAAAACCACGAATGTGAACCTCATGGTGGTGCTAAAATTAAAATCCAGGGATCACTAAAGTCAGTGGCATTCATTATCTTGGAACCATGAATGTCTGTCCAAAATTTCATGGTAATCTATCAAATAGTTGTTGAGATATTTCAGTCTTCAGATAGAAGCTGTGAACAAATACAGGTGTCATCACATTATTCATTTACTGTCGTATTTACAATTTTCAACATTGCCACACAACACATGAACACATCATGGCTTTCCATCAATTTTTAAAAGGATGGTATATTCAATAGGTCTCTATAGTGCGAAGTGACATATTGCACACACTGCTTTTCTTTGACCAGTCAAATAAGTCAATCCTTCCTCTTTCTGTTTCACATCTCCGATAATGAGAATGATCATCTGTCACTTCCACACACATATTCTGACTCATCCAAGGCCACCCTTCCCACTGGTTATGCTGAGTTTGTGTGTGTCCTTGTGTGTGAGAGGTTACACTGATATTGCAGGTTAGTGAAAACCTGCAGTGAAACAAGCTTCACCCTGCTGCTAAGCCATCACATTTTATTAGTCTGGCTTCTTAATGGACAGGTTTATTGTCACATGATGGTTTGACAGCTGCCTCAGAGGATATTTTCCTCATTCTTTGTAGAAAATTTGAATGCTGAAAGGGTTTGAACATGAAAAAATCCCCAGAGATATTCAAAACTAGAAAACTTTTGAACATTTTTTGGCTTGAATGCTAAAACAGTGCTGTAAAATAAGATAATTTGGTAGTTGTAGAAAGAAGAGAGAAAAACACCAGCCTTTCAAAGCACATATGATACATAACTTCGTTTCTGTGTATGTGTTTTGTCCATAATGTCCATGTGTTTCTAGGTGTGTGTGTGTGTGTGTATGGTTGAGTGCTATGCTGTGTTGCATCTCCCCGTTGTGGAGATGGAAGGCGACATGGCGGGCTGCTCTCTGTCAGAGGAAGGCGAGTGTTAATATTTAACTGAGGGAGGCTCTATTTAGAGCCTGCCGCCTCTCCTTCTCCCTGGTGGACAGCACAACGCCGATCCCGACCGGCGCCGTTATGGAGGAAAGCTGTAGGAGGCAGCCGCACGTCACTAAGTCTCCCTGACAGAATCAGTTTGCAGATGAGCTTTAAAACGCGTCGCACTGTTTTCCATGCCTGCATGTTTGTGTATGTGTGTGTGTGTGTGTGTGTGTGTGTGTGTCTCTGCCTCCTGACAATCTCTAATTTAAGAGTTTCTCTCCTCAGAGAGACTTGCATGGCATCCCAGCATGCTTTGCACCTGAACTCGCAGGCCCGTCGCAGGGCATTCAGGTACAGCAGTGCTCCCCGAAAGTGCAAAGCCCACGGATTGAAACATTTATTCATCACAACAACAGTTGTTGCTTTAACCGGAGTTGACCTCAAGTTTCTTATCTGTGTTTCAGCACTTTTCTTCAACATCTGGACTGTTTAGGGATTACCTGTCTGTGAAGCAGTTTCTCCTTAAAGTTTCCATTGGTGAAGTTCAAGGCTTTTTTTTTCCTTTTTTGCCAGTTGATCCATGAATATTACTGCCCAGTTGTTCTTCATACAGACCTGTGAAGGCCGCTGTGAAGATTTCCAGGATTCAGACCGCAGACACACTTATGTGCACTCTTTCTTTTTATGCATTTGTAGGGGGGTTTTATAAGAGCTATGATCAATACGGTGGCCCAAAAGGACAAAGCACACAAAAGAGTGAAAGCACAAACTTTAAGGGGGACATGTTGCAAATCAAGAAATGCTACAAAACTGAAATGTGTTTTTCTAAATGTTTGTGCTCTCACTTTTGTACGTGTTTTGGTGTTTATAGCATTTCTGGATTTGGAGTGAGGTTCCCTTAATGTTTGTGCTTTCACTTGTTCTTAGGGGCCACCGTAGATCAGTATGGTTGATATGCAATTACAAAAGTTCTTGTTGAGTTTTGCATGGCACAAATTTCTGCAGGTTTATTAACAATTAAAGAAAGGTTGTGATGAGAAACAGAAATTTAAATTCATTCTACAGAATTGACAGCAGATAAAAGCTAAGAAAGAACATATCCAGAGGAATGTACTCCGGACTCTTTGAACACATTGGACCGGCTCCTGCATATCCAAACTCCTCACGCTCTCCCTACAGGTGAGCCCCAGCATGCTGCAAAGGAAACTCGTGTCTGTGATCTTAACCTTTTGGTATCTAATCTACAGCATAGTTTGTCTTCACAGCAATGGTCTAGTTACAGTTCTTTAGTGTCCAATGTCATTCCATCTCTTTTTAATTTCCTAAGCCATTAATTAAAAGACTCATACTGCATATACTTTAGGGTTTAATACACTTTTCTAAGATCAGCATTGTATTTTC
This sequence comes from Thunnus maccoyii, assembly GCF_910596095.1. Lineage (NCBI taxonomy): Eukaryota > Metazoa > Chordata > Actinopteri > Scombriformes > Scombridae > Thunnus > Thunnus maccoyii. The sequence continues at coordinate 23,616,699 of NC_056549.1, read as the reverse complement.
ATGAGTAGCAGATGTCAGAATACTTTTTCTCAGTTGTAACTGATCCCCAATATTTGACTTCTTCTCTGAGCTGGCTGTTCTTAGGACAAATCCCTCTAAATCCCCTAAAAATGTATTAATGAATTACCCCTTTTGTAGTTCTCCTTCACTTGCAGAATGTACCGAGAAGGCAGTCCCAGTCTGATTGTGTAAGTAGCTGCATCTTAAGTGAGTCAGACTCTGATTTCAGCCAAAATTAAACAGATGTAGCGAAATCTGGCCCCGAGTGTTCAGGTCAGCAAATGTAAGAGTTTTCATTAACTTCAAGTTGAATCTTTATTGTGTTGGAGCAATCAGACATGCAGCAAAAATATGATTTAAATGGAAATGCTACAGACTTTCCCGTTAGTTATTACTGATTAGATAAATATTCACTCACTGTGCATTGGCTAATGGTTTTAATGTGTCATTGCTGCTGGATAGAAACATGTAATCTCTAAAAAAAAAAAAAGTAAACAGCCTTACTTTTTATTCAATAACATTTTTAGATTTGTGTAATATAAGAGAAAATCATATAAACCTGTAATTTAAGAATGACACCAGATTTGGTGTTAAGGATCACGACAAGACCAACATGTTTTACAGTTAAAACTCCACTTTTTGCTTTACTCTCTTCTAGATGATTTCTCTTATTGTTTTGCTAGTTTTCCAAGTTTTTAAAATGGTTGGAGAAAACATAAATTTCAGTGCCTCTGCTGGTCTGTTTAACCCTTACATACTAATATAATATAATAAAAGCCCTTAAACTGGTCAATTTCATGCTCATCTCTTACTGTCACTTATCATTTTAACATCTTGTCACTTATCAATGTGTGGTAATGGTAAATACAGAAGCCAGGAAAACAGTGGATTAATCCTTTAAGTCTCAGATCAATCTTTCTGCAGGAATGTTTCCAAACTATGGAATGCTGGGAAGTTGAGGGTGGGTAGGAAGTGCCCTCTCTTGACCTTTAACCTCCAGGGTGAGACCTTTTGTCACTTTTTGTTACAAACCTTTTGTGCTCAACAAAGGCCTCTTCTCAGCTTGAGGAGTCTCCAGCTTCCGTGTCTGCTGACACCTCCCTCCCCTGCTTCCCTCTTTTTGTGTTCAGAGTACTTGTGTGAGTATGGATGTAAAGTGCGAGTGAGTGTGTTCACATTTTGTATCTTGAAGTGTCCTTGAGCAAATGTCTTTAGAGACCTTACCTCCCCATTTTACAGTAAATTCTCAAATAAAGGCTCTAATATGTGCTGGTATAAAATAATAGCCAAACAACGACCTAATGATCGAACAAATGAAAACCTGGAGAAGATGCAGGTATGAAATGTATTGTACTAGAATGCCTTGCAGAGATTACTAAGCATTAATTCCATCATTACAACAACACAGTCATTCTCATTGTCCTGTTGCTCTCAGTTTCTCTTTTTATCAGAAACACTGAGATCAGTCACAGTCAGTCGTAATTTATTTCTCCATGTAAAACTACTGTTAATGAAACACAACACTTCCTGCAGATGTTATACAATAAAAACAGGGACACATTTATTTCGTCTGATTGAACTGATTTAAGGCTTGTAATGTGAAACAGTTGAAGGAAGTGTTAAACAGCAAACTAACAGAGCAGAAAATAGAAAGTCTACTCTTTAAAATATGTTTTCAAAATCCTGGTGGACGAGTGATTTGAGACCCTGACCATGTGATCGCTGCATTTCATCCTTCTTCTCCTTCCTTCCTGTCATATCTCTACTGTTGCCATCTAAAAACAAGAGCAAAAACACCTGAAAAAAATACAAAAAACACAATATATGATCAAAAAATATCATTTAAAATATAGAAAATGGGAAATTAGAAATGAAGGCTTGCTTCCACTCTGTTTTTCTCTTCAGTTGAGATAAATAAGGTACCTGCTGGTATTTGTGAATTGATGGTGTAACCCTGTATCAAGTCTTATAGTAGATGTATATTTTGGTATTTGTGTAGTCACTTATCCTAAAATCTCCATACATTCTTAAATGTCTCCTCTCGCCTCTGTTAATGCAACTTCTACATGAGCTCCACTAATATTTATCACGTTCTAATGTCAGTCTGACCAGTGAAGACATACCACAGTCTACTGGTTACAGAGGCAGCAGCTACCAGAGATCCGAATAATAAATTAAGAATAAACCTTGCTGAACTTCTGTAATATTAAAGGCTAACTCCGGCAAATTTAATTAGCAGATACAAATAAAGCATTTCAAATGTGTGTATGCATGAGAGTGTGTGTGTGCGTGATCTGATGGGATCAATAGTCGTTTGGGAGGCCCAGTTGGCAGCTGCTGAGAGCAGGAAACAGGTGCAGACATGGCTGCTTGATGTACAAGGCGACTGAAATGAGATGAAACCACTTGACCCCCAGAAGAACCAATTAATTACACAAAATCTCCTGCAACAGTGAAACTCCTAACAGCTCGACTGTGGCAGATCAGCGAGGAATGCCCGGAGACCCGTGCCCACCCCACCCCCCCCACACCCCTCAAAACGTTTCCACATATCTGTTAGAGTAAAGAGAAAGCTGATAAAGTTCACTGAGGAACCAAAAGAGTTGAAATGTTTGCTGCCTGGCAATTAGAGGCATTTTCCAATGAGGCATGAAATGTTGCACAAACAGAGTGAGAGAGAGAAGAACCAGAGGTAGAGAGAGATAAACAGCGAATGTGTGTGTGAGAGAGGGAGCCGCAGATTGACAGTTACTGGGAGGATTTTCAACAGGCCTCTTCCTGAGAGTATTGTGAGCAGCAGCTGAGATGTTAGGCATGCTAATGCTACTGCTAATTATGCAACCATGTGAAACTGGCCAGAAACACACGAACACACAAACACACACAGCAGCAGCACCTCAGAGACACACACACACACACACACTGGCTGAACTAAATACAACAGAGAAATTTCCATTTTTACATCATTACCATCTAAAACTCATTACTGCTGTGTATAAAAGTACAATGACAAATATATTACCTCTGACAATGCAATGACAATGTTTTGTCATGGACAAACCAAGGAACAAGTTAGTAGCTTCTGGCACACACCCAATAGCGCCACCATGTGGTAGTTTTTAAAGCACTTATCTGAACTTCTTAACTGTGAGGTGCCGAAATTCTTTTTGTTGTTGTTGTTGTTGTTGATGCTGTTTTTGGATTCTTTCATCCCTTTCAGACCAACTCCATCGTCAGACAAGATGTTGTACTGATTTTGTTGGCAATGTTTTTAAAGTTCTGACTTTCTACAATATCTGTTCATAGCAAAAATAGTGCGATTAAAGTTAGAGGAGGTTGTGATTATGATATAAACTATAGTTAAGGTTTGGCTGCCAATTTGCTATATTTTCCTTATTGTCAACAAATCTGTTGTGCAGAGCCAAAGCGACAATGAACTGATCCTACTTACAAGTGTGTGTAGCCAAAGCCTGATATATCTTATTCTTCTATGCCGTAGACCTCTGTTGTTTTCCAAAAACTATTAAAAACACATCAGTGAGCCACACTGTTGCACTGGCTGACATGTTCCTTCACCCTGAAGATTACTGTCATGTTAGTTTGCTGAGAAAGACTAAACAAAGACTAAACAGTGATCACATTTTCAGTCTCCAGAGAGTAGTCCTGTGTAAGGCGGACGCTACTGCACCATTCCATTTACAGAGTTTTGCTACCTTGTTGTGCTACATATCACAACCTCCTAACTTTGTACTACATTGGAAATTTCTCAAAGAACTTCACTACAAAGTTACATAAAATGCTCACTTCATGCATTGGTGTGTTTTGCAACAACTTTTATGTAATTCCAAACAAATTTACATGACAGATTCAGATTACTCAGTGGGTCATGAGTCTGACTCACTTTGTTTCACTTGTACAGTTTATCCTTCTTCAAAGCTTTTAAATTCCCACACAGAATTTTAGTATTCTCAAATCATCTGCATGATTGTATAACTCGTATTTTTGATGGAATGCTTTAGCATCATTTGGTATAAATGATCTTTAAATACTTTTTTCTCCTTAATATAATTACATTTTAGGGGAAATAATAGTTATTCTGGAATGAAACACAAATAAATGATGTTATATAACCTGAAATATAAGCTTCAGTTCCAGCCTTAAAAACTGTTTAAACCCTCAAGTGTGTCATTCAGCTGTAGGTGCGTTCAGCAGAGAGGAGGGGGTGGAGGAGGATGTTTGAGGTGTATAGGTATCAGGTGGCCTTCTCTTCTGAAGCACGAGACTCAAATTTTGAACGCTGCCCTAATTGAGTGCCCCTCCCTCGGCCGGCGTGGTCCTATGTCCCCCCTCTCGGGGCCCGGGGGGCCGGTGTGGCTGTCTGGGGGGGCCTGACCCCAAAACCCTGCCTGAGGCAGTGACTGCCACCAGCCTGAACCCTCCCTAACCCCCCCAACTATCTCTCTCCCCTCTCCGGCTTTCTTTCTCTGATGCTTTGCTCCTCTCTGTGCAATTGGCTCTGAGCTACAGACTTCTTTTGTCTGTCCTCATTAGAATACTGATCCTGTACACACACACACACACACACACACACACACACACACACACACTCATACACACAATCATTTTTCACTAATTGCAGTATCATTAGTCTTTCCATTGCTAGCCAGATGGTAAACAAAGGAATCTGAAAATTAAAAAGAGAAAATGGGAATCATTTCACACATCCACTTATTCAAAATCAACTCACTGATGTGTTTTAATAGTTCTTTGACAACAATGAAGCTTTATGGCACAGAGGAATGAGCTTTATAAGGCCATGGCTACACAGACTAAACATGTTAGTCCAATCAGTTTTGGTCTTTTCATGGAATCTGTTGACAGTAAGATAAATATACCAAACTTATCCTTTAACATCTCTCAGCACATTTATAACTCTACATGTGTGGATGCAAGTCTTGAGAAAGTACAGAGTCATGATGACAGCAGTGCAGTGATATACTGTAGAAGAAAAAAAAATCATAACTTCAAGCATGTGTCTTTGTAACCAAAGTAATTCATTCTAGACTACAACAAACTGAAACAGTTCAGATTTTGAACAGAACACAAAAACAGATTTAAACAGATTTGGTCTTCACTAGCACACAGGAAGTGATGCATTTTAAGTTCCTGGCATATTTTGAATTAATGGACAAAAAACTGTGCAGTTCCCATGAGTACTGACAGCCACCATGACCGAACAAACTCGTTAAAAACAGAAAATCCAGTAGAAGAGACATTAATATTGTGATTTTGAATCTGCTTCCTTTGATTGCCAGTGTTTCTTATTACAGCCTTTTGTTTTTCTTTGTTTGTTATTATCACACATTCTGCTTCTGAACTGTTCTTAAATTCTTGTCCTCCCTCTCTCTGTTTTTGTGTCTCCCTGCTGTAGGGAATCCAGGTGGAAACTGGTGCTTGTAAAGAGAGAATAAGTAATATAGACACGTCCATTCTCTAACTGCAGCAGCACTAGCTTTGTTGAGTTCCCTCTATATTCCCCCCCCCACTATCCAGATTACTGTAATGTCTATCTCTCTGTATGGTCAGGACTCCTCAGGTCCAGACATGAGACTCACACCAGCAGAAGGTTGGCTCATGCGTCCTCACCTCATCTCGCCCCATGACTCAAGCATTCATTCAACATAGAAAATGGTGTATATGCATTCATAAACACACAAAGATGTTTGACAAACAAAATCTGCATACTTTTCTCGTTCAATTGTCTGTCTGGTAATCTGGATCTATTGATTTTTTTCAGAAAAAGGAAATAAATAAAAAATACAAATATTGAATGTACTTTTACTGAAAATTTTAAATCTGAGGACATTTAAGGAAACTTGGTGTCAGCATTTTGGATACAGTGAAGAAAATAGGATAATATGGTTAAATAATTTAGCTTATTTTATTGGAAATGTATCTTTATTTGGTCATGATAGTGGAGATACAGACAGGAAATGCAGGGACAGGGGAGAGGTCATGTTAAAGAGGTCATATTATGCCCCTTTGTTTAATATTGTCATTTTAATGGTCTATTTACAAACATTTGCATGGTTTTATGGTCAAAAGGCACCTAGTTACAGCTGTGCAAGCCATGGATGCAGCCCCTCTTTCTTAGTCAGCCTGAAACGGGCTGTATTGTGTATCTCTTCTGATTGGCTGACTGTTTTCTGAGTGACACACGTCCAGGCCAATGACAGGTAACGGGTTTTAGCGCACAGGGAGCAGTAGAGAGGAGAGAAACTAGTGCGACCGTACGATAAATGACAGCAAAACGCATTAGAGACTCTCACAATGAGCTGAAATGAAATGAGTGCACATAAATTAGGTAAATAACATAAATGTCTTGTTTCTTTCAGAATTTGTGGGCTGCCCTTCCAAGGCAATGGTAGGGGACCCGCTAAGCGTATAGTTGTGACATCAAAACCTTACAGAAGTCCAAATGGCTCGTTTAAAGGCACAGTTTCTGAATATGAGCTGTGTGCATTTCTCTGTGGACCAAACATTCTGATACTTTCACCGTATTTATATAGCACCTAGACCTGCTTTATAATCAAAAGAGAAATGGAAATGTCCCCTTTAATGTTGGTTTGAGAAACTTTATGAAAAATGTGTCCAGACACAAAGAATATGAGCCTGCCTGCACAATAACAATTTGATGAGAAAATTGATGAGAATTGTTGGAAAAGTTATATTTCATACAAAGTGTGTTTTTGTTTAAGAGTAAACTGAACTAATACTCAATATATGACTTATCAACAAACAGCAGATCTGTAGGATGTTGTTTTATGTCTCTGAAACAAGCATGTTGTTCAAGCTTTGTTGGCTGTGACAGGTGCTTTATATACAAAAGATATTTCATACACATTCATGTATGCACAGGCCTTAGCAACACAGGGAAAAACATAATCAATAATGATGCAATCAGAGATTATTGTGGCCCACCAGTTAAATATCTGAAATCAGTAGTTATGGGTACAGACAGCGTTGCCTCTTTCAGACACAAGCAGAGAGAAATCACAGTTAACACTGTGCAAACAAGCCGGTCCCTTCAAATCGCTCTCCTCCACCCACTAGCAGCTGTCCATCATTTTGATTGGCAACTCAGAGGAGGGCTCTGATGGGCAGATGAGAGCAAGAAGCCGATCTCTGCCTCAGAGGCAACAGCGGCAGTCCTATGTTCTCCTGCCCACCTCCAACCACCTCCTCCTGCTCTCCTGCCCGCCTCCTGCAGGCCCTCCCCCCTCCTCAGCCTGCAGCCAATAAAAAGTAGACATTGTCTCATGGAGGAAATGTGTTGTTTACAGGAACCAGAGTGGTCTCTCTGTCTGTCAGGCTATTGTTAAAACATCAAGGAAAGACAAGAAAGCACGACATACATAAACTTGTCACCAAGAGCAACTGCTGCATTTAAGAGCATCTCTCCGACATCTGTAGAGCTCTGAGAAACTTCACTAAACATTCTTGCACAGAGAGACTTCATGCTGCTGGTGCACCTCCTTCTCTAGGCCGGCTTATACCTGTAGATTCTTGTTTTTCACCTGCATCATACTCTCCAGAGGTGACCTCAATCTGCAGGACCACCCTCATCTCTCTTTTTATGGACCCTCACCTCGCTCTTCAGGCCCACCACGGTCTCCAGGACCACCTCAGGCTTCCTTTTATGGCCCCATATTTCACTCTACAGCACACCACAGCTTGCTCCCCAGGTTGACCTTGTTCTCCAGGCCCACCTCGTTCTCCAGGCTCCCCGCGACCACTTGGTTTTCTAGCCGCCTCTGCAGGCCCTCACTCCACAGGCCTTCACTAGTCTCCAGGCTCCTCATGCCCACAGCTAGAGTCTCTTTGATGTTGCCCTCCTGGCAGACAACACAGGGGCTGGTGGACAGATTGGTGTGTGTGTGTGTGTGTGTGAGAGTAAAGTGCACACATACACGCACAAACACAGCAAAGAAATAAAAAAAATCACACGTGCACAGCAGCTATAAGATGATGGAGCTTCATTGGTGTGTATGTAAGTGCGTGTGTGTAAACCATACTGGAATACGTTCTTTTCTTGTTCACACACACAAACACAAAAAAGGCAAACATGAAAAGGACTGCGTGATGAGCGGCTGACAGCTGCTCGACTGGCTCAGCTTGGTCTGGCCACAGTGGGCGGGGCCTCGAGTGAAGATTGACACATGTCACCACCAATAAGACTCCAACCCCTCAACTGTCAAACTGCAGCAAACTGGCTGGCAGCCTCTGGGACGATTGGAACAACAAAAAAGTGAAACATAATCAAAAGGTTTTGAGAAGAACAATTACAAACAGAACAGATTTGACACAGACATGTTTGAGAACTATTTACAAAATGAAAGATAAAAATAGTGAAGAACATTTAAGTAAAATAAAGAAATGTTTTCACCAAAGGCTGATTTATTTCTCATAGTACTGTAAGTATACTGTATGCTTGATTTTGCAGCAGTTTTTCTCAAAAATTATGATACAGTTGCAATGTTTTATGTGCTCTTTTTGTGGTAAAATTGCGAGGACTGGGAAAAATTTCAATCAAAGGAAAATAATGTGATTTTTTAAAAACTACTACCAATGACGAATATTAAAAAAAAGCATACTGCATATAACAGAAACAACTATATTTCAGTGCTCATTTTAAATTTATTTTATGAACTTGAGAACCATGAGCTCAAAGTTATATATAAAAAAAAATACTGTACTTGAGTTCCATTTATATCATTGCTGAATATGCACTGCAATGACGTAATTTACCACAACATGAAATGCAGCAATTGGTCCATATCACAAGCTGGTTTGTTGGTTTGGCCATTTCATTCAGAAAAGTGGCAGTAATTTAGTAAAATTGCAAGATATCTTGAATTTGTGTTAATTATTGCGATCGCAAAATCACAATTTCCTGGAGGGACTTTACAGTCCATTGATGTCATGTGACCTATAGATTACCATAGATGCCAAATACACAAATCAACGTTATCATGTTTTTTGCAAATACTTTTTACAAAATAAAGAAGTTTACAAGATAAATATGAAATACCATAAATAGACTGTAAACAAGTAGACTGTAAAAAATATGGATGTAGTCACCATGATGTATTGTTTGTGGACTGCTGTTTTGAAGCTTTGAGTTAAGCTATTTGACATCGCCATCTTGGATTTGACCTTTGCAATCTTAGATTTTTGGAGCCAGAAGTGACCCTATTTGGATGAGAGGGTGGAGCTGACCCTTGTGCTAGCTGCTAGCTAGCTGTGATATTGCTAATGCTAATGCTAATTTTCACTAGTGAAAAACAGGTCTAAAACCATTCAATCAAAATGTACTTACTGGAAAAACTGAACATCCGACTCCTTAGAGGGTCTTTTATTACAACCAAACACTGAACAAGACTTTTTTAGGTGACCAAAATGTTACAATTAACTTTCATGAGCTGAAAACACACTGTGAAATAGCGGTAGCTACGCCTATGCTCTGTGACTCTGGGGATATGCTATAGTTACATTAATTACATTAGTAATCAATGTTGTCGCCGTAGTAGCGACTTGTCAATCACAAGGTAGCCATGCCCTAAAGCATATACAGCTTTATCGTCTATTTTACTTTTAATGAGAAAGTGTTTACTTTCTCAAAGACTTCAATACAATTGGACTTCTTTTTGCAGCCATTGGAGTCACCCCCTGCTGGCCGTTAGTAAGAATGCAGGTTTAAGTCACCTCTGCATTGGCTTCACTTTTCAGACCAAGTTGCTGAATAAGGAAGTGACGTCCTAACTGAAGACCTGTCTTGATGACAGGATTGACAGATTACATTTTCATTTTCATTTTAACCCCAAAAGAGCGTGGTGACATGTAAATGTAAATGTAATAGACTGGGGGCACTGTTTTGCTTATTGCATTTGAATATTGTCCACTGTATAGCAGGTTCAGTCTCTGAAAATGAAATGTCAAATGCTGTTTTCATTGTAATTTTCAGATTGTTAGAAAATTGCATTTTCATTTTAATTGTGACTTAAATAATTCTTGCACAACTGGAAAATTGGGCTCAATTGTTTATATTGTATTTCAATTTTCAAATTCTATTTAACATTTGAATATTGTCACCTGTACAGCTGGTTAAGTCTTTGAAAATGAAACGTCAATGCTGTTTTCATTTTCATTTTCACTTGTTAGAAAATTGCATTTTAACATTAATTGTGACTTAAAATCTTAAAAATTATTTTATTTTAACTTTCAAATTTGAATTAATATTTGAATATTGTCCACTGTACAGTGGGGTACGACTTTGAAAATTAAACGTCAAACAGCTTTTCCATTTTCATTTTAATATTGTCATACAATGCTCATGTGAGTGTGTGAAAATGAAAATGCAAATTGGATTATTGCATTTTCATTTTATTTTTTACTCAAATAACACATACACATATGGAAAATGTTAATGCTATTGTGGAATTACACTTTCATTTTCAAGTTTACATTATCATTTTAATTAAGTCTCCTGTGGGCTTCCGTACACTTAGGTTGAGCTAAGATAATTAATATGACCGCTCTGTCTTTTGGGGTTCAGCAGCCAAACTTCTAACAATAAAAAACACTGAAGAACACTCCCTGAAAATGCTCTCTTGTGCCTGCCATGTGCTTGCTAGGTTTATGACAATTTAATGTTCGCAAAAATTAAACATAGTTGCTAATTGGGTAACCAGATGCACGAATGTAATTCTATTCTCTCAGTATGATGTTACTGACCTTTTGGTTTGATTCCACAAAGGAGGATGAACGTGACTTCTGTCCCTCCATTACTGCCTTTAGATCTTATAGTGGCCTACTTTTGTTCTTGGTTTTGACTCCAAAAGGCATCAAAATTTACAGTATTCTACTGTATTTAGAAAGAACGGTACCTTCTGTCAGAATTTCTCTGTATTTTTACAGCAGTTTATTACAGTATACAGACACCAAACCACACATTGAGGTGACTAGTCAACAAGATGCACCTGGTGCAGTTGACAAAACTCGGAAAAGGAAAAAGTGGAATTTCACAATGTGAGCATGAGGAAAATAATGACAAAATAAACAAAAGACTTCCAAAAGGTTACTCTATGATGTGAAAACTTTCCACCTAAATAGATTCAGAAATGGCAATTTATTAAATCTTTTTGTTATCTAAGTTTGTTGGTGGTTTCAGTGAACTTCTTTCTCCAGTGAAATATTTCAGGAAATTCAGAATTTGGGAGTTAATCTTATTTCTCACCTAAGGTGCCCACATAATTTAGCCTGTGTGGACAGGGCTAATGGTCTCTAACCTGCCAAAGAACCTGTTAAAACTTTGTAAAAGAATCCTGCAGTGGTGGGATGACTCTAAGCTAATCTTCTGTAGTTCAATGGGAAAATTAGCATTGCAAATGATCACCGATGAACTGACCATTATCAGTGGAAAACCATGATTGCATTGGGGTTGCTGGCCTCATCCCCTCACTGCGGGGTGAACTTGGGGCTCTGCTGCACACGCATTGACACTCAGTGGTGAAACTTAATGTGCTCTCTATATGAATTAAAGCCAGAAGTCAGAACAATTAAGTGTCAGTTTTCTTCCACTGTCTTGTGAGAGACACATCAGCTCTTAAAAGAAACATTTTGCTCCAGTTATTGCTCTTCAAGGGGATCACGCTTTTTATAGAACTATAGGAATTCACTTACTTCTCCCTCAAGGGGTACTACTTAAATGTCATTTTTGTCAAGCAGATTATGACAAACTTTAGACTTCTTATTCAATATCGCATGTCACAGCCCATCAACCTTGATGTTGAGAGCAACATTAGACACTCTATAATGATCAAATGTTGTTTTGATTTGAAATGAGACAACAATGAGGCACCGTCAGAAGAGGATTCACTCACTATAGCTTGCGGTTGTAGCTGGATGTACGGCCTATGGCTGGCAGGCTGCTGCTAGCGCTCTGCCAGGCAGATGAGAGCCGGGTTAATGTTGGGATTTGTTCCCTAAAGCTCCAACACAGAGGAAATACTGATCAGCTCTGCCGTCAGCCTCAAGACCTGCTAATCGCTAATCAGCACTTACACAGCCTCTGTCTGACTCATACACACATACACACGCACACACATACAGGGTTGAGTAGTGACACAAATCACATCATGGCATTTTGTGTGTGTTTGTGTGCAAAGCTAAAATATATGTCTGGAACTTTTTAATTTTTCACTTTGTCTGCTCTGCACTTTTGTGTCTTGAATACAGAAACTAAGAGCAATTGAAATACACTTTTTCAATCACTTTACTCCAATCTCAATCTTATTATCCAGTTGTTTATCAGGAGAACCAAATTCTCAGGTAAATCTGGAGTCTTTTTTTTTACCCAGCTTAAACACAATAACCAGAAGCAACAGCATCCCAAACTATTTCAAAGCTGGAACTTGTTACCAACACACATCAAAAACAGCTACACAAGAAGTTTCACATTGCAAGTGGAATATAATATAGGCAACATGGTCAAGGGCGGAGGTTTTTTTTTTTGTTTGTTTGTTTTGTTTTTTTCTTTTTTTTGTTTTTTGCTTTTCTTTTTTTTTACTATTATCCACGTTTTAATTTTGAACTTATGCAGTGTTGCAAATTCTAAAATGCTCATGTCATATCTTTCTATCAGCTGCACTGGAGCAAATAACAGGTTTTCCTGAAAGTACACAGCTGTGCCAGAGATAAAAGTAAGCAAAAGAATTATGGAATTTGTCTTCATTCAACAAATGCACTATATATTCATCAGTACTAATTGAATATTTTTACATATTGCAACATTTCAATTACCACATTAGTTTTACCATATAATGTATATTTACTTTTACATGTAGTTTACACAAAACTAGATAACATGTGACTAACAACTAACTTATACAGATAGATCATTTTAAATTGAAGGTGCTGATACAATAGATATGTGGACTATTATTCAGTTTCTTTACATGTAACAATTTGGAAATCTTTAAGCTTAGAAACCTCCATAACTGCCACAGTTTCCTCCCTGAAAACAAAGAACATTTTTGAGTAAATAAATACACCTATTCATTCATACTTGAATTTGATTAAATATCTTGAGTGACATTTTTAGGATGAGGCAGCCCACAGTGTCATTGATCAACTTGCATGCTGACTGGAATGTATCTGATTTGTAATAAAAAGGACAACATGCAGCCTCAGTATTAGTTGGTCCACCTGGTAACTCCCTGTCATTAATTCAACATCTCAATCACATCCAATATCCACAGCTGATTTCACTCTCCAGCACTCCTCTCAAAACCACTATGATCAAAATCCCACCTCAGCCATTTTAACCTCCTCCACCATGCGCAGGTACTTCCTGTCTGTCCCACCCCCACCACCCCCTCCTCCACCCGCAGATTGGACCAGTCATAGGAGTAATATATTGTTCTGGGCTGGGCTGGCCTCTCCACAGGAACATTGGATTCTGTTTGAAGTCGTGATCCGGCATGGCCGACTCACCTGCAAGATCAATACGCCGGGTTCAAAGCTGCCGGCTTCACAGAGAACACACTCTTATTAATTTATAGAAACTTCTAGAAACTTTGTCTGAAGGGAAAAACCTCCAACTCTGTGTGGTGGAGAGACAGGGGGAATTATTAATATACCTGGAGAGAGAAAGAGAGACAGGGAGAAAGAGAGAGGAGAGAGACCGACCAACCATCTTCCAACACGTTATATGAATATTTAAATGAGTTACTGTTTGATGTGGATTGATCATACAAAAAGTGTGTGTGTGAGTGTGTCGGGAGGAGACAGATGGATAAGGAAGATGGTTAAAAGACTCATTAGATCAAGAACACGTGTGTGTGTGTGTGAGTGTGTCTGCATGTGTGTTTAACTCATTAAGGCAGTCTATTTGAGTTTTCCTTTGTTGTCAGATTTGATGATTTGGGGGAAATTTCCAGCCTTGGATTCAAAGCATTCCTGTTCGGCACTCCAAGCCCGCGGCATCAGGAATGAAACACTCGGCATTTATATTTAATGATATCAATTTATCAACAGGAACAATCTCAGGATGTTGGCTCAGATTTGATTCCATGTTCCCCTGTTTTACCTGAGGGACACATGCACACGTTTTCTCATTGCTGTGCCATTTCCACACGCCTCTGTTTCTCTCACATCTGCGCGCTGATAATAACCAACAACTTCCTGACAGTGCAGTTCAGTCTGTGTCTCACTTCCTTACACTTACTGCACAAACACTGAGACGGTGGTGCTGAGAGTACAGTGAGGTTTCGGGAGGAGTTTTTACATTTTGTAAGAAGATGTGAAACAAATCAAGCAGGTTCAAAAAGTGATGACTGGACTCCTACATGAAGGCGTCTCTCATGAAAGGAAAAGCAGTAGGCCTAATGACCTGCGATGGAATAACAGGCGTGTACAGCTTTATTTTGCAGAATGGAGTCTTAAAACAGGCATCAACTTGTGTGGAAAACAATTGATCATTGATTATAGAGGCAGTTGGATGCCCAACTTTTTATTTTGGTAGTTTCACCTTTATTGGACAGCTGATCATATAAAGACAGAATGAAAAAAGGGGAGAAAGAGGAGAGTATGACATGCAACAAGGTTTCCCAGCTGGAATCAAACCAGGGTCACTGCAGTTACATATGATACACATCTTAACCGCTCAGCCACCAGGACACACCAAGTCTCACCACTCACCTTTTAAAATGATCAAAACTCTAAAAACATCAATACTTTGCTTTGTGCATTTGTGTTCTGTGATTCTTAAATTTTACAATAGAAATGACATGACAGTAACAAAGCTGTAGTCGTAGCAAAATCAGCAAACAATGTTGGTAGAAATAGTGGTAGAATCGGTATCAATACTGTAGTGGGGTCGAATTTGATCAAAACTGAAAGCATTATTAAATTTGATTATCAAATCTTAATCCTTCCGCATCTCTGATCAAATCTATTTAGGTTTTGCTTTCAACAATTTCCTCTTTAACTTTTATTTAACCATGTCAGTTTGGAAACCTCATTTCCAAGCTAGACCTGGCCAAGACAGCAGCATCAAATACTGCCAGCAAACCAACACAAAATCTTTTCACAACCTAAAATGAGCCTAAAGAAAGCTTAGAACAGATACAATTAACAAAGCAGTCATTTGCTACAGAATTTGATAGAATCAGAGTGAGGTACAAATGTACCTTTTTGTTTTTTAAAGCAATCCGTAAACAGGAAGTTTACCTTTATCAAATGTATTCTCCTGTTTCTAACAGCTATCAGACCAGATCATCTACAGAAGATGGATAGTGGCGAAAAAAAGTTCCAGGAAAAAAAGATTCCATATTTTGGAAAATACCACAGTATCGCATCATCTTCTGTTGGTGTAAAATGGTTCAGTATGTTCATTTATTGTATACAAACTGCAAAAACTCTTTAAAAGGCTTTATAAATAACAACTTTTCAAATAAAAAATGTATAATCTAAAAATCTTTCTTTAGTCCATATTTTTAACACACCCTATTGCTACTAAAAAAATGATACACGTTTATCAGATTCATTGACACTTGCAACCTGAATCAAACCAGATCCAGAAGAAACCACCTGTCAGAACCTGAACACAGTTAGACATTGAATTCAAATATTATAGTGAGAATAAAACATAAACCTTGTTATCTCAAATATTTCACTCTTACATCAAGACTGAATGAAGTTTCTGAAGGCATCAAGCAGTATAGTTTTGAGACTCTGAAGCTGTTTTGAACTGATGTTAGAACATTTGTCCACTACTTTAAACTATTCTGTGTGAAAATGTTTGCTGGATCCTGCGACGACTGATCTGATTCTCTTGATTCAGGTTCCTAAAGGTGAATTAAAATTCCTGATCTGGAGAACCTCAAAGTCAAAGCATGCCATATTAATCACTGAGTGTCTGGACCTTCCTCCTCCTCTTCATCGTCCTCGTCTTTCTGCTTTAATGTGTTAGTCGAGAACTTCTAGAAATTGTGTGTGTGAGTGTGTGTGTGTGTGTGTGTAAAAGCTCCTCCATCGTCGAAACCAACCCAATTCAACTGGAGTGGCTTAAAATGTGTATGTGAAAGGGAGACGTTGAAGAGGTAGATATTGCATGGCTGTATGTGTTTGTGTGTGTGTGTGTGTGTGTGTGTGTTTGGACAGAAAGTCCAGTGTGCAGGCCGTTGCAGTGAACTCTGGGGAAGGCAGAGAGAATCATAAGTCAGTCTATAGAGAGCGAGGGCTTTCCCTTTCAACTAGAGCTCCCCTGGACTCTGCACACAAAAACACACACACAAACACAGACATGTACGTACATCCATGCACAGACAAGCAAAAACACACACATACTGAAAGAGGCACAAAAACACACACACACTCACACAAGGGACACGAAGACGTGGAAGCCCACATACACACACAGACAACACGGGATATCGCTACACATGGTTACACACACACACATACACACACACATAGAAGCATGTACTTATACGCTCCTACTCACACACTCTCTCTCTCTTTTTGTGTCTCTCAGTAGTTCCTCAGTGTTTCATCTGACAGCTTATTCCCAGTGTGGCTCCACTCTGTATTCACCCCCGGTCCCCTCAGCACAGACACCCTGTGAACACACACTCCCAGGTGGAGAAGGAGAGGCGGGGGGGAAAGGTGACCTCGGTCCACACACACACACACACACACACACTTAAAATGTCTTACATGTCTGCCATGACGACAAGCTGTCTCCATGATGCATGAGAGTGAAACAGACAAGTACAGTAAGAAAAATAAAAATTGCATCCAGCATCGAGTAAATGAATGATTGTGTCTTTTTTCTCTTGAAAAACCTTTTACATAACTGCTATGATATGATATAGATGATTTGAGTTTCATCTCAAAGATTTTGGCAGCCTTGAAAGTGTGAGGAAAAAACAACTAAAAAGGAGAGTTAAAATAAAAATAGAAATACATGAAAATTGTACTTCCTCCGAATATGTTGTAACTGTCCCTATAAAACTTCTAAACAAAATGTGAAAACAACTGTATTTAAAGCCATTTTTCGTGGGTTTATCTTTGTTTTATGACCTTTATGGTAAGGTGCATGCAGGTTGTTATAGTTTCAGTGCAGTCCTTATTCAAAAAATAACACAAAGTCAAAACCAAGCAGCAACTATCACGGCTTGGGGCTGAAGTCAGTGTGGAAGTACCTTAAAGTGTGATGCTGACAGCCGCTCGATGCTCCAACTGACTCCCGTTCAAAAAGCATCAACTTCTGTCTAGAATTACTAACTCAATCCTTTTTTTCAACGAGTTATTATAGTATCAGTCGCTAAATTCAGGCCCTCTAATAAGTGTGCTGGTGGTCATTTTGGAAACTATTGCTCTGTTGATAAGATTTGAAGACTTATAGTAGCTTTGGTGTCTGCTGTGTGGGTGTTGATTGACAGCTGTGATTGACAGTCCGCTCACCTGCTGCTCTCCCCGGCTCCGGGACTCGCACTGAGTCAGACTATTGTCGCAATATTTCCGTAATATTATTTTTACAATACCTGCCCTGTTAGTAAAATTTAGCTGAAGTAGCTAACATTAGCCCAAGTGTGCACCACTCGATGTTATCCGTAAGCTAGCATTCACTTCGGTCCAAAGTAGTGAGGCGTGTCTCCAGAGCGTGAAAGGCAACACCCAGCAATCCTTATTTGTAAGGTCCTGGCTCCAAACGGAAAAGATGGTGCTGATTATAAGCTGCAACTCTGGGATTCAAACTGGCTCCAATGCAAACCGATGAGTGACGTCACATCTCACTACGTCCATCTTCATATACAGTCTATGATCAGAACATAGGGATAGGCCTCTAAAAGCAAAAACTCACATACATATCATATTTCAATTGTGCTGTTTTTAAGTGCAAATAATCCTTAGTTTCTTATTCCTTGAGAGGTGAACCAAACCTTTCTATGAATAACAACTTTTGGAGGAAACCCAAAGAATCCAAAAGTGTCCTAAAGCTTCTAGAGAAGAACTTTGTTTTGTTCTTGCAAACCAGTTCGTCCTTGCACTTGGGTCCATGGGCTGAATTTGTTTTGTTTTTTTTCTGCGAGAGCTATCAGAACTTTGCCCTTATGCATTTTGTAGGAGTATCTACTTTTAGAAATTAAATCTTGCACTCGTTGAAGTCTGGGGCATCACCCTAGGGAAATAAGTAAATCACATTCAATCAGTCTCATAATCAAGAATTACTTTTCTCTGATACACTGACCTCTGTCTTCTGCTTCCAAAGAATACAATAGACCACTTCTTGCTGATAAATGAGGACATTTATTTATAGCTAAATGTCTAAAGAATCCATGATGAAGAAAATAAATAAAGGAATAAAAGATCTTAAATGGTGAGATAAACCTTAACTCACTGGGCAACAGTGAAGAACAGTGGAGTATGTGACTCAGAGGTATCGCTGGGCCGGTAGTCCGGTCTGTTGATTCCTTGTGATCTTGTGGCTGAATGTCAAATAAAATTAATCTGGCTATATTAACTTCTTTAGTTAGGATTGAATAATTCGGTTGGCTGGATGAAAAAAAAAAGAAAATACTATAAAAACCATAAAGCTTAGATGAACAAAAATATAAAACGAGAAAAGGAAACAATTCTTCAGTTGATACTGAGGTACACTGAGGCTTGTTTAAAAAGTTCAATTGTGCGCATGCTTTGGGAGCGAAACAGAAGGAAGATAAAGGAGATGTTTAAAAATGGAGAGAAAATAAAAACAGTGTTTCCTGAGCTCAGGTTGGAGGACCAGTCTGAAGGGGAAGTCCCGTCAGGCGCTTTTATCAACTAGCCAAAACAGGCAGAGTTTTAGACATTGAGAAGATGTTTTGCAACCTCTAATCTATATTAATTCTTTAATATCCCAACAGACAACATGGTTTGAAACTAACATAGCAGCTTTTCCTTCTGTGCCTAAGATGGCAGATCATCATTTCTGAATCAATCCAATTGTTTTATGTGCAAAAAGTCACATAATTCAACACACTACGGTCAAATAATCATGATTTTGAACATAACATTGAATGGTGATTATATAAGACATTCAGAAACACATGGCTAACAGTAGCTCTTGTTTTTTGTGACTGACCAGCATGTTAAGATGATGCACAGAGGTAGACAGTAAATTGATTACACAATAAAAAGAAAAAGAAAAAATGCAGTCTTACACACATGATATTTGCATACTTCGTTGTTACAGCCATTTCTGTCCTCAGTCCATACAATCTCTTTGATCTTTTGATCTGTCTGCACCAGCAGGGGTCCAGCCTTGTGCTGCATTTGTGTGTGTAAGTGCGTGTTTGTGTGTGATCTCCAACTAAAATAACCACAGGAGTCATTTAGTGTCTTTTGCATCCTGTTGTTAATTTCGTTTTCTCGCCGGCCCATCCGTCTTTTCTGAGAGACAGAGTTTGGTCTGGCCAGTGTCCCTTGTCACCGCCACTGGACGAGATGAGAGATGAAAGAGACAGTTCTGCAGACCCAAAAGTCTGGAAAACACTCACCTCCCTCTTAAGGGAATTCAAAGAGGGGTTGTCCAGTGGAATTCAAAAACAAGCAAGGCTGTCCTCCCTACAATTTTGAGAACCATCCTGCAGTTTATGTAAGTTTGGAGTGTATAAACTGACCTGAGTGCTACTGAGCAAAGTCACATTTCTTGTCTTTCTTTTTATGGATGGATGATGAGTCATCGTACTGCGCTCCAGCAACTGAAAGTTTTAAGAGATTGATGCATCTGTTGGCTGTGTTGGCATCATAATGTATGTGGGAGACATCATGTTAACATGAGTAGTTTGGGTCTCTACTTTTAAAAAGATATTTTTTAAAGTTAATTGTGTGTGGAGGTGGAGTCCTAAATGAAAAAAGCTGCTCTTTGTATTTGAGTAAAAATATGAGCATTTCTCCCGGATTTTTTGTCTTCTTAGAGTAGGAAACCATCTGAAGCAGCATTCAGGCGAATAAAACTCTTCACTGTGACTCAGCTGGAAAGACTGGCACCTGTTGATGACACATGAGAGTCATCCCGGTCATTTTACATCAGTTTTTGGTGCGACACGTGGTAATTTTAACGTCTCTTGAGCCCAGGCTGATGCAGTGGCCTTCTTGTCGCTTTTCTGTGTCATTGGAAATGTAACAGTCCTCTTACACATGGCTGGTTCATCTGAAAATATAAAAGCTCATACACATTACTCAGGCTTTGGTTAATAAATTCCCCAAATTATGGCAACCATTCCTGGACTATTATAAATACTACAGGAAATCTAACTAAATGTCTGTAACTGATAACCACAATCTTGTAGAATGTGTGTTTCTGTGTGTTGGCCAGTCCCCCAAGGGATGGGGTGGGTGGGATACAGGAACTTGGAGATTTGAAATTAGATGTAAATGTTTGAAAAACCCAAAAAAAAAAAAACCCAAAACATTTCAATAACTAGAAGAGTGCACTCAGTAGAGTGCAGATCTCTGCCAGGTGTGTGTGGGGGCAGGTATAGTAGTGTAATGGCATTATAACCGAGCATCCTACTAGGGTCACCTAACTGTATAAACTTAAAAAAACAGGATAAGTCCAAACTTCTCAATGTAAACATTATTATTTATTTAGGACATTTTATTGTAACATACCACACAAAATAAAACCCCTCCCTGCCTCCCTCTCCCCTCCCAAACAAAGAGGAGTTGAATCTCACTCAGTTGTCCCCTCTGGCTCCCTTACAGTCAAGAAGGCAGTGAAGCTAACAAAAACGGGGATTTATTCATCTCGTATCATGCCTAACTTTAGTGGATCATAAAATATCAGGTATGGAATTAATCTGCAGATGCTCCAGTTCAAGATGAGACCAAATATTTCTATGGATGTCAGTTTTTGAACCACGACGAAGGCCAAAATGTGGCCTGCAACAGAGCTGCCTAGCCTCTTAAGACTAGCCGATTGCCGGAAATCCTTTTAGCTGCAGTTGTTGATCACTTGCAGCCCCTACTGGCCAGTTAAGAGGAGTCAGCAGTCAATTGCGGTGTAAATCACATTATAAAATAGGTTTTTCAACAATTGTGAATCACGGCAACCATGAGAGGTCCTGAAGCATACAGTCGTAAATATGCATAAAAATATTAAGTTGATGTGTCCAATATGTATGTATGCAAGATTCGCTGCAACAGATACATGAACACACACACACGACCAAACATGTGATCTCCTCCAGGATTACACCTGGTGGAGATGATAATATATGAAACGATATGTAATAAATCTTTATTATTACTGCAGATGAATAGGCTAGTTGGCTAGCTTGGTTAACCCCAGAAGAAGATCCCTATGCTGTTAGCTACTGTAGCTAATTCAGAGAGCTACTTTCTGTGTTTACATTCAGTTAGACAAAGAGAAAAGCCTTTCAAATGATTTATGTGAAATAGTTTTTTGTTTTGGAAAGCTTTAGGTAGCTTGTGCTGCTTGTACCAACTTTTTTGCTGGAGCCTCAGTTTCCTGAATCTCCAGAGCGGCGATGGAGAGTGCAAAGTTAGTGTGACCCATGCAGACCGGCCACAATTATGAGAGTAAGAGGAGGCTGAAAATTGCTTTAATTTCCCTTTAAACTCATTCATCATATCTAGAATACCTATTGCTTCAGAGAGAGACAACACTGATCTGATCTACAGTATCAGTCTGTTAGTACAGCAACAAAAATGAACTTTTCTCATGTTTTGGTGGAAATAAAACCATTCAATGCTGAGAGCATTCAACTGAAATAATTCCATACCAAGCCAATCCTTAACTTTCTCATTCCTCCTCCTTCCTCTCTCTCTCTCTCTCTCTCTCGCTCTCTCTCTCTCTCTTTCTCTCTCTCTCCATGTCTTCCTCTCTCTCTCTCTCCTGGAGGTTTCCCCTGCAGCACTTTGGAAAGAAATCCAGCGTCAGGCAAACCGCCTGCATCCCTTGAGAGTGGGTGACATTCACAACCTGTGTGTGTGTGTGTGTGTGTGTGTGTGTGTGTGTGTGTGTGTGTGTGTGTGCATATACAGTATATGTGTACACACACACACATATGACTATGTGTATGTGTGCATGAATGTGTGTGTTTGAGAGATTGAGAGAGCTGTGGCTAGCCCTAAACCATCAGCCTAGCGGCACTACAGTAATAACCACAGGAATCAGTCACTACCACAGGCAATGAGTGTGTGTGTGTGTGTGTGTATAATGTAGTGTGTGTGTTTGCATGTGTGTTCATGAGTGTATTGATCTACTTGTGTGTGTGCATTTGTATCCTCTCTTCCTGTATTTTGTATAATTTCCACCATTGTGCAAAAGAATGCTTGTGTTTCCGTACATGCAAAAATGTGTGTGTGTCTGCGTGTGTGTGTGTGTCTGCGCGCGCGCGCGTGTGTGTGTGTGTGTGTGTGTGTGTGTGTTTGTGTGTGTCTGTATGATTTATAGGCCTGTAGTCCAATCACGGCTCAGTTCTTGAACCCTACATCTGTCAATCCAACCTCGACAGTGATTGGTCGAAAGGTCTAAAGCCATCGGACAAGGCAAGGTCACCACGGATGGATGGATGGATGGATAGATAGATAGATAGATAGATAGATAGATAGATAGATAGAGTACATCTGCATACAAGATAATTTGCTTCTAACTATATGCAGAGAATGTGAATTATATCATTTTCAAAAAAGAGGAATGATAAAATGAACCTGCTCTCTATTTCTCCCTCTCTTTATAATGCTCCCTCTCTCTCTCTCTCTCTCTCTCTCTCTCTCTCTCTCTCTCTCTCTCTCTCTCTCTCTCTCTCTCTCTCGTTGCTGCAGGGTTGATTGGAGGTTTTGTCACGCCTGCTTTGACAGGCCGGGCAGAGCTCAGGTCCCAACGGTTTGGCAATTATCCTCTAACCCAGCAGCCTACTACTGCACAAATGCACACGTACACACACACACACATACATGGCCTGCATGTCAATACGTCAGAGATGGGGAGACAGGCTGTCTGTGTTTTCCATCTCCTTCTCTTTCACCCTCTCCACATCTGTCTCTCTCGCTCCTTCTCTCTCTTGCCATCTTGCTCGCTCTCTCTCTCTCTCTCTCTCATTAGCCGGATGCGTTCTTAGAGGGGAGGAAGGTGTGAAACTCTTAACATTCCACTCTAATATACAGTCCATCTTAAGCCATCCAGGGCCTGAACTCACACACACATGCACACACACTTATACACACACACACACACCGTAATCCTGGGAGATCAGAAGGGCTCCTCTTCCTCTTGCTAAGTAGCGTTGGACCCGTCTGCAGACTCGCTGACAGTCTCTCCAGCTTAGCAAATGTACAGCAGCTTGTCAAGCACAGGAAGTAGCTTAGGCTCTGGAATTAACTTAAACATGTGCTTTAGAAACATGGAGGAAGCTACAGCGTCCAGCTTCATGCTAAAGCTGCAATGAAACGTATAACTTTATTTCAAATGGTAACGAATCAATAAGATACTCTGCACATGGCTGGTCTTTGTCTGTCTGTGATCCTACAGCTCTGTCCCACTTCCTTGCAACACAGTAGTAATACAGTATGAGTATGTGCTATTGTATGTATTAATGTTGGTTATGATGTATTGTTTATGTAATGATTTGTACAAATAGGATGTCAAGTGCATGCATGGGACATTGCTGCCCATTTTAAATTTGAAAACAACCCAATTAAAGTCAAAAAAATCCCAGCTGGACCTATAATCCCTATTATAATAAAATCTAGAAAATCAAATCTGCACTGTGTCAGATTTAGCTGAAAAATGTAAGGTTTAATTGTTGAGATCTGGGAACGCAGCACCAAAGAAGTCTTGTTGTGTACAACTTGTCCTCTATCATCTGTGTGCTCATGCTTCTTCCCCAATCATTACACTATATTACATTCATTTGGAAGACCTACAATAAATGCATCCAATGCACATAGGAGCAAAACGTGTTCAGTAGTACAGTGTAAGTGCTTAGAGATTTTGTTTTTTTTTTTAAAGAAGTGAGACATAAGTAAGAGCAGTAGTAGCAAGAGTTGTTCAGTTGTTATCTGAAATGTAGGATTTTTAGCCCCTAGCAGAAGATGGGTAGAGGCTCTGCTGTCTGTCTGTCTGTCTGTCCCAGTCAGACATGATTGTAGGGAGGTTGCAGTGTTCCCAGATTTCAGCAGTTGATTAAGTGATTGCAAAGTTATCATAACTGATGGATATGAAAGCCAAAACTATGAAAATAAGACCCAAGTTGTCATAAAGCAGATATTTACTTTAATCATTGGCAAGTTCAGCTAACAAGATGTTCTAGTAGTAAATACTATACATTTACACCACACTTAAAAATTTAGCAATTTTATAATGCATGCTGGCATTTTTAGTAAACCAGAGTGAACACACCATATAGTCAAAAACAGAATCAATATATGCAATTGGGATTGATGCTGAGACAATTAGTCATTTTATCAACAAAAAATAAACTGATAAATTCAAGTAATTTTTTCCAAAAATAAATAATTTCTCCAAAAGTCTCCACCTTCTCCTGTGTGCTGGTTTGCAGGTTTTCTTAGTCTCATATCATCATGAACTGAATTCTTGGAGGTTTTAAAACTGCTTAACAGACAAAATAAACATTTTGAAGACAGCATCTTGGGATGTCTGGTATGATTGGACAATTAATAAAAAAAAAAAAGAATCAAGAATGAAACACACCACTGACCACACTCACGGAAAAAATGATGCACTCCAAAACATTTCCACTGCGCTGATGTGTTGGTTGTGGCAGTGTATTGTAGAGGCTAGCAGCCCAAACAGCAGAAAGCTGTAATAAATGAAACAAAGGGCTGAGCAGCAGTACAGAGTTGACTTCAGGTCACATGTTCGGTACTTGCCAGTTTGCTGGGCTTTCCATGTAGCGAGCTAGCGGTGCTGGATTATCCCACAGAGTTCATCAGACAGCTCATCAAGATGAGTGACAAGTGTAGTGGTGGTGACTGAGGGGATGAATTTACAGCAGGGACAGCAGGTGAATGTTATTAGCTAGCTGGGG
This sequence comes from Thunnus maccoyii, assembly GCF_910596095.1. Lineage (NCBI taxonomy): Eukaryota > Metazoa > Chordata > Actinopteri > Scombriformes > Scombridae > Thunnus > Thunnus maccoyii. Next base: position 23,591,575 of record NC_056549.1, on the reverse strand, counting down.
GGGATAGAGCAGCAGCAGGGGTGTACTGAAAGGCCAGGACTGACATACTGCAGACAGGAATGTATAGTGGAGAGTAAACTCGATGCCAGTTAATTCTTTGGAGACACAGTTTTATTTTACAGAACAGTTCACCAACTGTTTTGAAGGTAATTCATTCACTAGATTCTGAGAGATTGTTCTCTCTTTCCTGTGGTTTTATACTGACTTGTGTCTGTTTACAAATTTGGAAGGTTTATCCAACCCAATCGCCAGAACAAAACGTTGGCATTGAACGTCTCTGAAACGTTTAATATCTATGTTTCAACACGTTTAATACGTTGCATATTAACATTTCAACAATGTGTATCATAGCAACATTTCTACAAATCGCAGCATATTAGCATTTCTATCCTTGAATAATGATGTTTTATGGTGTGACAACGCTGGGATTAAGGTCTAGTTAGGTTTAGGCACAAAGACCACTTGGTTAGGGTTAGGGAAAGATCATGGTTTGGGTTAAAATAAATAAAAAATAAAATAATAGGAAAGTCAGCTCATATACACTAAAAACACCTGGTTTTCTCGCCAGAAAAACGGCTGCAAATGTCCCACCTGCTTTTGTCGATTGAAATGGGAAGCGGGCATTGGTTTTGAGGTGGTCTTGAACCGTGCTCTCTGCTGATTTCCAACTCTCTGTGCCAAGAAACTTACTAACCATCCACCAACCCCTCCTCCTCCGAATAGGAAAGTCAGCTCATATAGATCGCATGTGACCTACGTCACTTTAGAAATGTTGAGATGATATGTTTTGTTGAAATGTTACTATGCTATGTATTACACGTGTTGAAATGTAGATATTCAACGTTTCTGTGGTTTGCAGAAACGTACAATGCCAACGTTTTACTCTGGCGACCAGGCTGGTTTATCTCAGTCTCCTAGTCAAACATCAAGACAGCATGGACTGAAACTGTAGACATTTTCAAACCTGTGGTTAGTTTTCTGTGGTCGGAATCAGTGGGTGAGTTGGTAAGCTTGTTGCATTTTCCCGTTAGTTCACTTTCTTTACACACACAAAATGCATCACTAAAGGTTATATGATGACATTCACTCAGCTCATTGCTTAGTTATGTTAGAAGTTGGGTCAGATTGAGGTGGTATTAAGTTCCCACCACAAACAAACTGCTCCAGAGGTGTTTTGGTCTACACCCGAGTATGATTATGTTCAGATCTGTCCAAATGAACTGCACCAACAGGGAAAACAAACTAGGAGCAGGCTTGAAAATGCCCTAAAGACATTTCAACACTTGTCCACAAGGCCTTTTCATTTCTGAAAAAATGTTTTTTTACCATGATTTCACATTAGAGTTGTTGACAGTCGATACAGTTATACGACTAAGGAAGCCTTTTTGGATTTGGTGGTAAAAAGTCTTCAAGTCAGCTTCAGTCCAGTGGATTCATCCTTTCTGTCTTGACTTTTTGACAGTTTAATTTAGCAGAGTGGAAATATTTGTCTCATGTCTAGAGTTTAATATAAAATGTAAATATAAAATAATCTTGTTTTATAAAACTATAAAAACATCTCACAACCCAAAAGGAAAACAGACCTAGTTTCAACTGCTATAATTTAAGTTTTGTTTTGAAATAATGCTACATTATTAGTACATTATTGAAACATGAGGAAATAATCCATGTTATGTCATGTGAGCAATAATTTTGCATCATATCAAGAAACCCCTGAATTCTACAATTGTTTTCACAGCCAGTTCTGAATAGGTTACATCAGTGGTTCCCAAACTGGGGGCTGTGACCCCTAAAGGTGTCACAAGATAAATCTGAGGGGTCACAAGATGATTAATGGGATAGGAGAGAATCAGAAACATATTCTTCCACACGAAATAATGTTTTTTTTTCAGACTTCTTTCTAATAACTTATTTTTTCTTCTGAAATAATGGAATTCACATCAGTTTGTGTACATTTCCATGACTGGACTCCTGGACACACTCACCTTTTAACTTCTTTAATCAAGTTGTTCATGTTCCTTTCCTTTTCCTGTTTTACAGCTTGGCACCATCGCCGCTTCTTGCTCAGCGCCCTGGGCGGTGTAATCGTCAAATCCATCAACACACTTGCCTCACATCAGATCAGCACGGCGCTCTTTGAAGGAGATGGACGCTGTAGCTTTATCAAACAGACAAAGCAGTGATCTTCCCTTCCGGCGTAAAACAACTACATACACCTTACACTGTAAGGTGTGTGCAGATGTTTTACATCTCCCTAGTTGTTTTGCTGTAAGGCTTACAGCAACAAACGTCTGTGTGTGTGTGTGTGTGTTAGTGTGAGTGTGTGTGGGTATGGAAGCAGAACAAGTAGATGGGTGTAATTTCATAGGTGTGTGTGCTTGTGTGTGTGTTCGTGTGTGTGTGTGTGTAGGCGGACCTTGCCTCAAGCTAAAGTCATTGAACAGTTAAGGAGTTCCTGCTACACTTCAGGCTAAAGCTGAAATGCAACCGTCTGACCACGCGTGAAATTACTACCCTTTCATGAGTGCAAAGCGCACACACACACATACCGACACACACACACACACACACACACACACAAAATTATACCTGGACCTTCCCACATGTATACTGTATGTACAGTATCTGCACACCTGTAATAGACAAGCAAACAAACACACACACACGTGATAAGAGAGTGTGCAGAAAGCATGTCATGGCTGTTAGTGGCAACATGGCATGGTGACATGGAAGTGTCTTAGAAGTGCTAATAGCCCTGCCATCCTCTCTCTCTCTCTCTCTCTCTCTGTGTGTGTGTGTGTGTGTGAGGGTGTGTGTTTGGTTTCAAGTCATTTTTGAACTGTACTGACGGAATATCTTTATTTATAGTACAATGCACTTTTCAAAACAACACTTACAAGATGCCTCATAACAAGCAAATAACAAAAAAACTACATCCGACTGAATGTATGGCACTGATACATTTTTGCACAATAGTTCTTTATTTTATATTTTTAGTATCTTCTTGTTATCTTTGCACAGTAGGAAATATTTCATAGCCATTGTCTTGTATAATGTGTATGTGACAAATCAAAAAAACGTATATCTATTTTCTTATCTAACAAAAACGCAAATTGAGATAATAAGGAACAAACATTAAAAAACAACTTAGAGAAGAACCTTAAGTCATGCAAAATGCATTAGAATAAACAAATAGCTACAGTATTTACAGCTGGTGCACAAAGTCAACTATGGGAATCACTGGAGGATTATTGGGATTGATTTACACCTGATTTGTCCAGTTGAAGGGAAATCTCTGAAGATCAATGCGTTACTTTAATGAGCTCTGTTACACTTTCTATCCATTTACAGAAATGTGTTGTTACAGTTATTATTAGTTATGAAGAGTTAAAGGAATATTGTTTTTTTATAACTTTTTTTGGTTGTGATAACATTGTTCTAAGTAATTTATATCTCAAATATAAAACTCAAGTTGTGATAAACCACAGATTTACTTTAACTATGTGATAATAACTGGTGTCATGCAGGAAATAAGAGGACCTGAAGTCACATACTGCACATACAGTATACACACATACTGCAGTTAAACCCTCCACACCCACACAGGTGTCCTCATTTATTCTGGCTGATGAGATTTCAGCTTCAGCTCAGGTTAATTATGTGAGATCACCAAATTACATGTTCCAATGTAATCAATACGGCCTATAGTACTGTGAAAATGTTCTTAGTGAGATTTTAAGATGGACATTAACCTTTAAGCTAAAAGAAATCCAAATAAACATAACATAACAATAATAAAGGTGTAATGGTCCCACACAAACAAGAACCAACTGTACAAACTCACACAGTGCTGAGAAGTCATCAGGAAGGGGTTAGTAAATATGCATAAGTGAAAACACCTGTGTACAGTAAGTGTAAGTCTACCACAAGTATGTAAACAATAAGGGCTAATGGGCCGTCCATGTTATGTAAGGTTTACAACTGCTGCACAAAAGTGAAAATCTTCAAAATGGGTTCAGATTTCAAACATTTTCTGTCTTAGGTTATGAAGTTCTTTGAAGGTTATGAAGTAAACTCTCTCTAAAGTAAACAAAAGCAGCTTGGTTTGACAGCACCAAGAATTCATCTCTTCAAGTCTTCAGAAAGTTGTTTGTGGTTGATTCATGTCACAGCAGTTCTATAGATATCTCTTCTTTCATGGTTAATTTACTTGTGTATAGTGAATATACTTGCAAAACAAACCTCCAGTCGCTTAATGACTATAGGTTTCCCATTAGTTCAGCTGCTAACTGATTTTAAACATTCAATAACACTCAGTCTGTCAATTGACACTAAAAACATTTCAGCTTACTTAGACTGAAAACTCGATACAGATTCCACTCATGGTTTCTATACACAACCTGTTTATCTATCTGTCAATCAATCTATCAACCTGTGCTAGGCATCTCTCTCTCTCTCTTTCTCTCTCTCTCTTACACACACACACATACACACAAACACACGCAGCCCTGTGTTGGTTCAGTAGGGTAATATGGTCTCAAGCCTTGCACCAGGCGGTGTGTCACAGTGCATTATCCCAATTTCAGATCACAGAGAGCATCATTTAGACACACACATACAGTACATTCTGCTTACACACACACACACACACACACTGAGCCATCACAGCAGTCGTCAGTTAGATTTGGTTCTTTTAAAGCGGAGCAGAAGTGTGGTAATGTCACAGCCTTGGGCGACAGACTACTAGCACCCTGACACCCATATTACTCCTTCCTTCTCCTCCTCCTCCTCCTCCTCCTCCTCCCCTACAGCTCACCCCACCCTCCTCTCTCCAGCCCGCCCGCCCACCACCAACACCACCTTCCACTTCCTCGCGGTGAACGCACTGAAACACACACACACATGCAGACTGTCACGGCATATCTAGCTCTAAAACTCCTTCTAGGTCTCTGTGTTTTTAATATCTCCATCTCAAATCAAGTGTGCTGTTTCTAGAGGAGCTCTGTGCTCTGCAGCTCAGAGAGAGAGAGAGAGAGAGAGAGAGAGGCTAAGATAGGTGCATTTAACATTTTATTGAGATTTTTTTTCTACCAGTTTTGAGAGATTATCATCTACACTTGAGCTGTTTTCATGTCTTTAGTGCGCAGAATCATAGCAGATGCCCTTATATTTGCTCGCTGTGTCTTTTTACATTGTATGATTGATTACTTTGGGTTCATTAGGTCAATAGTAATTCATCTTGATGTACAAAAATTGTCCAAAAAGTGACTCTATGTTAAGTTACAGTAGCATAAGGTTTTGTTTTTTTTTACACTGCATGTCTGTCACAAGGTTGTGTTTTAACTATGAGCACTCTCTACAAAAAGCTGTGTAATGTAACCACAAATTGGTTCCCTGGTGTCACACTGCAGCCGAGTCCTTTACAGTCAAGTTGAGTCAATTTATTTATGCAATTTAAATGTTGACCAAAGTGCTTCACAAAGAAATTACAGTTAGATAAAAACACAGACGTAATAATGAGGATCATGGGGAAAATTAATAAAATTGTAGAATAAAATAAAGCCAGGTAAAAACAAAAACTACAACTAAATGATTTATTCTGATTTGTCATTTCACTCACTTCCTCTCTATTGACCTTCATCTTTAACTTCAGTTTCTTCCACTGGATGTTGACAGTCAGATATTAAATCAGCCAGACTACTCATAAGATTACAGCAACAGTAAAAAAAATATATTTCTACAATCATATTGTGTCATTATTTCTCTGCAACTGTGGTAGAATTTCAATTTTTTGTCATTTTTTTTGGCCATCATTTCTATTTGTAATGATAACATTGTCCTTGCCAGGTTAATTGCTGAGATCTTTTACTGAGTCTGACAGAGAAAAAAAACACAAGCAGTCAAATGATCATAAAGATTTTTTGAGAAACTCCAGGTTTTTAGCCAAAAATTATTTAGAAGAGAAAATGAAGGCGAACAGTAAAATTATTACCCAAACTCTTTGTTGTAAACGTCTATCACAGCTTACCAACAGACTTCCTGGTACTTGTAGTTTATTTCCTGGTGCGATGAGGGATTATTACCAACATTTCATGTCAGTTTTAACCTCCAAATAAAGTGGTTAAGATAATCTGGCTATTTGATCAGGCTGCTCATGTTTCTTGCACGTTCTAACCTTATTCTAGAAATATTGTTATGTCCCAGATCCCATAAATTAGTCTGATGAGCATTATGTTATCATAACTGATGGAAATGGTGAGCAAAACTGTGGAAATAGATTGTTATTAACTGGAATTATCGGTTCAGATGCACTGAGTAAAAATAGCAGTTGTGGTAAGACTTGCTCACCAGCTGATGGACTGTGAATCACTGCTTCAACTACAGAGTTTTTCACCGAAAGTGGGGCTTAATCTGTGGTCAATGATGCAACGTTAGCATAACAGGAAGTGTATGTTAGCAGTAATGTTAGTTTTAAAGCTTATGTTGAGCTCCAATATCAGCCAAATATGTGGCACTAAGCTGCTTTTCACTTGTCTCCTTACCTCTGCCTCCACAAATGAGGCAATTTGGGAAATGTGATTTTAGCGCTCTGACACCGGTCAGAGCAAAACAGGAACTCTTGTGTCTCTGAACTGTGTTTACAAATCTGTGGATATGACATATCGACTGAGAGATTTATTCAGTTCAAACAACCTTGGCACTTCCAGTGGATTTTCCTCGGGTCCCTGGTCTGTCTAGTCATCGGTCACACTCCAGCTCAAGGACGGTGTGGGAAAACATTTGGGAGGAAAAGAAAAGACTGTTTCCAAATATGCGTGTGTGTTCATGTGCATGAGAGTTTTTTTATGGGTGAGGATGTCTGTGGTTGTGTTTTGTTGTCCAACTGCAGCAAGGTGTGTGTGTGTTTGTCTAGAAGTGTGCATGGAAACTTTTGTGTGTCCGTGTGTGTGTTAGATATGTGATAGCATGTTGGTGTGCATGCATGTATATTAGTTGATTTGCAAGTGTAGCTATGTGTGTGTGTGTGTGTGTGTGTGTGTGTGTGTGTGTGTGTGTGTGTGTAAGTGTGTGTGTGTGAGAGATAGACCATGGCCTGAGGTCATATCTGCGTCAGGCGGCTGCTAGAGCTCAGTGCCGGAGCATGATCCCCTACGCTTTTAATTAGACACATTAACATACACACACACATACAGTGCACACAGAAAGAAACCAACACACACACCCACACACACACACTTCACTTTCTCACTTCATCCTCTCTCTCTCTCTTCCTCTCTCTGCCTCCCACAATAGGCCTGTTGCATGACCCGAGGCTATGCCGACCACACCACATTAAAACCTGGACTAATCAACCTCATACTCTCATGGACACTTACCCACACACACACACACACACACAAGCCCACCCACATGTGAGTGCACACAAGTCGCACACACCCTCAGACACACACACACACAGCTTGTTAATTCTCCAAACAGAACATGAAAACAGAGTCACGGTGGTTACAGTCTGATTAAATGTGGTGACTGTGGCGAGGAGTAAATTAAACCTTGAATACGACCAAATAAACAACAGGACCGACTCGGTTTGGGAATAAAGAAGGTTGCAGGAATGATTCAATATGTCCCCTTAAGCTTTTTAACTGTACATCGTACACTTGTCAAGAGAAAAAAAAAAAAAAATTCCTGCCTGTGGTCAAATTGAACCAATCACCCACTGAGTAAAAGTATAATCATGGTGGTAAAAGTATTGCAAAATAATACCACCGTGCTCGACTGCAGGTGGAAGCAAACAGAAAAGATAAACTATACATTTTAGATACATACATACATACATTTTAGACTGTATATTAGAGATTTATAACAGTAGCCGACCTTTGAGGGAAACTACTGCTACATACTATTCTTTTTCATTCTGCTTGATGTGAATGATTTACTCATTATATAGAAAAACTCTGTCCATGCACATATTTTAAGTACTTCAGGCCAAAGTTAAACCAGAAAGGTGGCCTGAAAAATCTCATTTCTGTTTACAACAGACAGATTAAGTAAGAAGTTTGCCTGCTTTTTCCTCTTATACAAGTGAGAGTATTTGTTTACAACCTGTAAGATTGTGTGCTTGTGTTCCTCACTCTGATGGATTCTGTTGGTGCCTGAAATGTTATTTTAATGGAGGATAGGAATCACATGGGAAATCTTCAAAGTAAGACCCAGGCTGCCAGAAGAATGTACATTGTCTTTAGGGTTAACAGACTGTAAAAGGGGAATTTTTTATTCTTTTCACTTCTTTGGTATATCCTCAGACCTCATCACCTTTCACATCTGGCCACAGATACAGGACTCTAAAATGTAGGAGAACCCTCCAGAATACCTCATTGAACTTATGTGTATGCGCACGTGTATGAGACGATATATATAGAATGTGTATGTACATATATGACCTCGTGTCCATTGTATGTATTGCAGGTATCTGTATTTTATTCATGTGAGACAAGAGCATGTGCAGGCTTTGAAAACAAATTTCTCCAGTGGGAAAAACTGACTACCTTTCTATCTCGATACATATGAGACAACATACTGATTTGAAGGATACAGATTTTTGAAGGCTCACATCAGTTTGTGCATCACAGCTGATACTGTAGTTTGTTTGTTTGGCTATTTATCTGCTAAACCGTTAAAAAAAAACAAAAGTATTTTATTCTTGTCATAATGTGCATCATCATTTTTAAACCATAGCACCCTAAAATCACACTGAAACATTTCACATTTGGAAATTACATGTGTGTCTTAAAAACCCCACGTGATAAAAGACAAAAAGATTTTTAAAAAAAAGATCATTTCCCATGTGAACTGAAACTGAAGTTCATGCTCTCACACCACGTTCAAATCTGTCCAGGTTCAGGTCTTTCCATGGATTTGACAAATAACAGAATGAAGCATTTCAGACAAACTGGATCTATATCTGATTTTAAATTAAAAGTCATCATCAGCTCAATATCTTGATCTAACCCCGGGTCAATGTCTTTACTTGAGGATTTAACAGACAAAATATAGATAGATGCACTTGACTGTTGGGAGGTATCAATACCGGAACCTCCCTCATTTGCATGTTGTTTTTCTGCACACCAACAGACAACCTGCATTAACTGAATGTCGGATATTTGGTATCATGTGACCTCTGAAGTTCACCTCTCAAATGAATAGAAAAAAATGAAGAAGCAATCAGTAACCCACAGAAACCTTTTTCAAATCAGCGGACTTGCCTTGCTTCGTTGAAAATCAGAAGCTTTCCACCGGCTGGTTGCTTGAGGTGTGGACGTAACAGTAGCCTCGGGGTGCATAGCCAGGGATCCTTGAGGCTGCCATAAGGAAGTATTGTGAGTAATAGAGGCATGCACTGGCCACTAACCTGCAGCTAAATACACCGGGAGGCACACACACACTGTATAGACTCAGCGTCTTTGATCCATAAACACATAGACACACACACACAGGCTCCTGATAAATCTGCATATCGACAAAACAATTAAATAATATTGCACTTGTTTCTCCATCACACATATTCGCATAATTACTCACAGACAGGAAAATATGAGAATACACACTCATTACCTCCACATGTATAGTCCATGTATCCCTGTGAGACAAGACCACATGTTGATTAAAAGTAGATGACTTACATTTTCTTTAAAGAAATATACTTAAATTGGCCCAAATATCAGGCAACCTTGAATATAAGATGACTGAATCTCCCCCTCCCCCTTTTTTTTTTTGAAACAACTGTTTTTGAAAATAAGAAATATTTTATCAGACTAGTCTCCGTCTGGAAATTTTCTCTGAAATACTATTTGTCCAAGGATAAAAAAAACCCTCATCCTTGAAGCATTATTCTCTCAAAAGTTAAACTTTAAAGGCGAAACAATTCCCTTAAAGCAATATATATATCGCATATAAACCTAAAGTAGCTTTTCAAGTGTGGTTTGCCACTCTGTTTGTGCTTGCACACTCACCTGTCAAGCTGTTGGAGTTGGTTAAAATTATTGTCTCTGTCTCTTGAGCTCCTCTTCATGACACTCTGTGATATTAACTCTTGTCTGTTTGACAGATGATTCGGTCCGTTTCTGCAGTGAAGACGTTGTAAGGTAAGTGTTCCAGCCGTTTTCACTGTTAGGAAAGAAATGTGTTACATGAGCCATCAGAAAAAAAGCCCCCTTTTTCAAATGTAATATCCACAAAACATATTGTCTAGTATTCCATCCAATGTAGTGACTTTGTGTGGCTGTCTATTAATATGGCAAAAAAAACTAACAGGTGGAGGAAAATGCTGTTTTTTATTAGAACTGTTTTTATTATTATCATTATTCCTGTCAGGTTTGATTGCAGTCTACTAACATTTTTAAAAATGTCTTTCCAACCTTGCCCTGTTGGACGCCAACCTCATGATGTCACAGCATCCTTAAGTCACTTAGAAAAAATGTATCACAATTGATATGAATGATGACCAAAACTAAATAAATACTTCTTCTACAAGGTTTGTTAAAATGGGACGACAAATAACTTCCTTGTGTATGTAGTGAAACCTAATATCTTAATCAAAACACTGCTGGGCATATATATGTAATGGGGTCACATGCACAATAGACTCTTGTCTATATAATTACACAAAATCTGTCAAATTATATGATTTAAAAGCCTCCTTTCTTCTTCTATGGTCCTCGTTTTGCCCCCTTCACCTCTCGCCTTTGTACAATGTTCTTTTGGGAGAGGTCGTTGTTGATGATCATAATCCATCCCATTGTTTCTCATAGATTACTGTGTATAATTTTTGTTCCCAGTAGTGTTATAATGTCTGTCTCCACCAAGTGGTAACTACCACAGTTGGAAACTGAAGCCAATGCAGAAGTCCCTGACTTACCTGCTGCTCTCCTCGGCTCCAGGACTCACAGTGAGTTGAACTTTTGTCTCAATATTTAACTAAGTTTAATGTTACTTGAGTATGATACCTGACCTGTTAGCACACTTTAAAGAAGCTAATGTTACACCAAGTATGCACCACTCTGATTCCAAGGTAGTGGGGCGTGAAAGGTAGTGGGGCGTGTTTCCAGAGCGTGAAAGGCAACAGCCTGCACTTATTTGGAAGCTCCTGGCTCCAAATGGAAAAGATGGTGCCGACCGTAAGCAGCAACTCAGAGCTTCAAGCCGGCTCCAATGCAAAGCAATGGGTGACATCACACCTCGCTACGCCCATCTTTATATACAGTCTGTGGTCTCCACCTGTCAGCATATAGATTTCAGCATACTGGCCCTTAAAAACAGTTGTCTTTAAGTTGAGTGTTGTTAGCTTAAAGTAGCTAATTCTCATTTTTTCTGTATATTTGTTTATTTGTGTAGAAGCTAGAGCAGCTAGTATTATTGACATGGAGGTTCTGCTTTATCATTTGTCAGAATCTTCATGTATAATCACATACATCCATATTAGCTGTGGTACTTCTGAGTTTTGTGTTTTTTACTGAGCAGTTCATTTTACACACTATATACAAAAACAAACTCTAAGTCAGGCTATAGTGAGGTGACTGATGGTAAAAAATAAATTTAAAAAAAAAGCTATGAAAGATTTTTGTTTGGACTTCATGATATTTTTGGTTAAAGTTATGCGCTTGCAGCTGTGTAAACATAGACAGTACAAACACACACATACGTGATGGGGCAGTAGGCAATCGGACATGAAGGGTAGAAAAAGCTCGATGGTTTACGCTCCGAGCACCTCTCACCTGGAAAACTAATGATTATTGACTTCCCTCTAGCGAGCGTTGGGGACGTTCGCCTCAGGCCCTCGACCTGCTCCCCCGCGTTCCCTCAACACACAAACACCAATACACACACACACACACACGCCCACATGCCCACATAAGCTACAGAACTACAGTTGACACCAGACACATGCAGCCTCAGAGGCAGAAGGCATCGGCCATTTAGCGTCGCTCTAACGGAAACCACGCACACACACATTTAACATTGAGAGGCAGGGGTTAGCGAGGAGAGGAGCGGGGGGGTCAAAGAAGAGTTAGAGAGTGGGGAGAGGGGGGGGAGCTTTGTTGTCTGTCTTTTTTTTTTTTACCCCCAGTAGCTGCAGCATTGCCTGGGGGGCTTCAGCCCTGCCACTCCCCGCCAGAGGAGAGAGGCTGTCACTATGCGTCTGTGTCATTGTGTGTGTGTGTTTATGTGAATGTGCATATCAGCATTGTACATGTGTCTGTGCTTTTCCATTCGTGTGTGTTTCAGTGTGCAAGTGTGTATTTATGTTTTAGTGTATAAGAGTGTGTGTGTGTGTGTGTGTGTGTGTGTGTGTGTGTGTGTGTGTGTGTCACTCCCGCTCTGTGTCAGCTGCTTAAAGCTGCCAGGCCACATTGTGTCCTCTCTCTCTCTCTCTCTCTCTCTCTCTCTCTCAGTTTCCCTCTCTCCCTCGCCTGGCTCTGATTGGTCAGTTTGTTGGTTTCCGGTGGTAACCGAGGCGTTAATAAGCCAAGAAGGAGGAGAGAGCAGCAGTGTAGCAGTTAACAGTGTTTTAACAGGAACTTCTCTCAACTGTTTCAAGAATTGTCTAAAGTGGATTTTTTTTAGATTTCTGCAGATCCTTGAGGCAATTCAAAGAGTGGCCCTGCTCAATATGAGCAATAGTAGTAGTAACTATAGTCATAATTTATTGCAGGAATAATTTGGGAAATATATTTATTTGCTTTCTAGCTGAGATTTGATGAGACGAATGATACCACTCTCATGTCTGTGCAAGTATGGAGTTGGAGCAGGGACGCAATTAGCTTAGTTTAGCATAAAGACTAAAGCAGGTGAGAACAGCTAGCCTGGCTCTGTCCAGAGGTAAAAAAGTATATAACTAGCACCTCTAAAGCTCAGAACAGCTGGGTGTAGTGGCCTCCTGGACTCTTGTTGTTGCACAAACAGACTTCAGCAATGTTGAACAGAAGTGCCGTTGTTGGTCAAGGAAATGTTACACCCCTTAACTCCCTCTAAAATCACAAATTTTCATTTTTACATTTACGTTTTGTATGGATTAAATAAACAAATGAATTCGATTTAGAAGTGCTGGTTGGTGTATCTTTTAAATTTTGGACAGAGACAGGCTAGCTTTTCCCTCCTGCTTCCAGTCTTTATGCTAAGCTAAGCTAATTGCCTCACAGCTCTAGCTCTAGACATGATGATGATATCAATCTTCTCAGAAAGAAAGAAAGAGAATAAGCATATTACCCAAAATGCTGACGTATTCTTTTAAGAAAAAAATGCCAAATATTCTGTGGTTGCAGCTTTTCAAATGTGAAAATTAGCAACTTTTCTCTGTTTTATATCAGTGTATATTTAATGTATTTGTGTTTTGAACTGTTGATTTGATAACACAAACAATAAGAGAGGCGAGACATTGGGCTCCGTGAACTTGCCATGGGCATTTTCACTACTTTCTGTTGTTTTTGTTGAGATCAAAGCAAGTCTGTGTATTTTTCGATGAGCAACTGCAACCATGGCATTTTAATTACACTAAAACATATTGTAAAGGTGTCTTCATACAGAATGCAAAGCTAATTTTTGCCTCACCTCATTCACGCTGGACCGTTGGACCATGTTTATTCACCCCAAACAACCAAAATACCAACTGTACATTAGCCATGAGCTAGCTAGCAACAGCTACTCTAGCTGCATATAAGGTCAATTCATCAGACCCACTGGAACCAACAAATTGTGCAACCTCGCCTCTGCCACTTTTCGCTCGTCGATATTGACGTGTCGATAGCAGCTGACAAGGACGCAGAGATATTTACATCACAGTGTCAATAAGGAATGGCCACTGCGTGTGTTTCCCCATAAATATCCTTCTTCGCCCTCATATAAATAACTTCCAACCCCTGAACTCTAGTTGGTGTCTCTGTTGCTAGCTAGCTTACAGCTAATGTACATTTACATGTCTCAGCAATATCTATCTAGAGTTTTTGCAATAGTAGCTACATTGGTCACCATAAGCTACAGGTCATATCAGACGTAAACCTCTGTGTGTGTTGAATTGTGCCAGGGTGTGTTTTAATGAATTCATATTGCTTTTCATTTGTAAAAGAAAGAATGTTTTATTTCTATTTAGTCTCACTTTAAATAATTAATCAGTTAATTGGAAAAATAATTAACAGAATTATCAACAATGAAAGTAATCATCGGTTGCAGCCTTAATCGAGTTCTCTTTTTCCAATTAGGGAAGGTGTGAAGATACCACTACTATCTGCACATGTACAGTACAGCCAGTTCTCCAAGTCAATAATAATTCAACACAAATGCACCGATATGCAAACTGAGGCTCTATGTGTTTATTTGGAGATTTGTATTTGGAGACATGAAAACATGAGAGAGCCTCTGCTCGGTTTGGACAGCTTGAATTAAAAATATCAGCAGACTGACAGACACTGGCCTGTTTTTATTGTCAGTAAAAGTATCAGTTGACTGATGTGAGGTTGCGGTTCTGTGTCTGCTGCCGTCTGTCTGGGATGTCTGGCTGGATTCAAAACGTCTGTGCAACGTGAGGAGGTTTCCCACAACTGACAGATGTGTTAAAGCCGAATCGCCCCCCCGAAACCCAGCCGCGTCACCTCCGACACGCCGCTGTCAGCTTCCCCCTGACAAGCTCTGGATGTGAAATGTCTCTCTTGCTTAACTCAAAAGAAAGCAGCAGTTTCTTAAGCATTTAAAAATGTTTTAGTTGCTAAAGTAATTAAGAGTACTGAAATTTCAACAACTCTCATATTTTGTTTCCAGCTGGAAGAATAATATATTTGATATGGTGTGTTATCAAAGAAGAAATGAAAATTGGGTCGATTTAATGAGACTGTTTTACCCAAAACATTCTCATGATACAATTTTAGATCCTTACAGCATTTGACTTGAAACTAGACAAACATTAATGACTCATTGCAACTCCAAACAGCATAATAAAAAACTTTCACACCCTTTAAATACATGTAAACCCAGCATTACACAGAGAATCATGCATACAGTTTTACTATTAAAAACACCTTCAGGTCAGTATATCAAAATATACTGTAGGGTAGTAATGGACAGATGCTGAGTGAATGTGCATCTCCACCCTCCAAATACTTATTATTTTAATGATGATAACAGTGATGAAATGATCTGTGAGTGATCGGATGTATCTTACATTTCAAAGAGGATTCAAGGGCATAGATGTGATGACAAGATGCGTCATAGAACTCTAATAATTTTTGCATTGCGGACCAACAGGGATCCATGATACACTATCTGTCATTGTTCTTCACCTGTGTTGCATTTGCATTCGTTCACAACTTATCTTAGGTTTTGTCTCGGTGTAGATGTCACAGATATTTTCATGTTTGACTGTGAGAGGAGAGACAGCAGTGGGAACAATAGTTTAGAGGACAACAAGGGCAATGTCATAAATATATTGCATGTATTTCTGTTATTTGGGTTTTGAGCTGTTGGTTGGACAAAACAAGTAATTATAGAGCTGTGACCTTGAGCTAGGGGTACTTACATGTCCATGTTCACATTCAAAACATGAACATGAACACCACTGTTAGGTTTACAACTATTAACTATTATTACTGTTAACTATTACTGACTACTTAACATAAGCGTATGTTTGTATTTTTCTTTAGTGTCAAATGACCTCTTTCTGTTCCAATCCTTGTACTGCAGCTGACTGTCCATCAAGACACAAAGAGGGATTTTTTTTTTACTAAAAAGACCTATCAACTATCAACTTTATTTGACTAACTCAGACTGCTGAAGCCTCATATAATCTTCAAGTAAACTTTTATTTTGCTCAGAACTAGGACTGTGGATTTCGTACCCCATCACTTACATCGTAAACCCATTATGAAGAAATTTCAGAATGTCAGTATGATTACAGCAAGCAAAACCTGTTTCAATGTTCATATGAGCACCTGACTGTTCTAAGACAGGCTTGAAAATTGTGAACCTGTCCTTTAAGTACTACAATGTACTACATTATGTTAAATGCAGTAGGTTTTGACATATGCTAATGCTGCTAATGTCTAGATTGCTGACAAAATATTAGTCACAGAACAAAATAATTTCACATCCTATTCATGTCTGCACATCCTGTCAACAAATGTGACATTATCCTTGTCACTGATTTACCAGCCTACCAATGAACAGAGTAGAGAGGTGAGAATAAAGGGACATGTGGAAAGACAGGGCAGACTTTTAACTCTTTTAATTCTGCTGGAGGAAGCTGGTTAACCCTTAAGTGTTTTGCCCTGAGGACATCCATGAAAACTTAATCGACCCCACCTGGGACGGGCACCAATGACTGCACATGTATGTGTGTGTGTGTGCGTGCGTGCATGGAAAGGTTGCGAGCTGTGGTCAGTGAGGTATGCAGGTCTATGTCTTATTGATGAGTGGCTGGCGGTGGATGGGCGGAGTCTGTGGTGAGGTGGCAGCACCACAGAAGAAGAAGAAAAGAGCGAATCAGGAGATGAAGGCATCCGGAGGACCATATGCACCCGTTCAGATCGGTTAGCATGCCCAAAGGCATGAGAGCTTTAATCTGAATATGCCAACTTTGTACTGCATGCAAAACCGCCATAGTAGCTGCAGGTCAATGCGGTCTGTTCTGGTTTTCTGTGTGTCTGTGTGTGTGTGTGTGTGTGTGTGTGTGTGTGTGTGTGTGTGTGTGTGTGTCTGTGTGTGTGTGTCCCTGCAACAATGAGTGTGCCTGTCTGCAGACATTGATACATTCGGTGTCTGATGGTCTGCTGCTCATCAATAGCATTGATCACATCCTATCTTATCTATTCTGTATGGTAATGTATTGAAGCTAATGAGACACACACACACATACACACACACACACACACACACACACATACACACACACACACATCCAGAGCTCATCCCACCTGAGAGGTAATTTCTTTCTCTTGCTGAGAGGCACCAGAACAAAACATTCATTTATTATTCAGAAATATATTATTCATCTATTCAATTAGCTACTGTTCTCCTCAGCCAACCTAAAGAATCAATGTGGGCAATGGATATGATATGCACAGTCCATCGTCTGACATGCACACACACACGCACACACAGGGAGAGGTCAGTTAGACTGTGATCAGAATTCGTAATGGACTCTCCAACCGAAAACCACAGAAGAAAACTAACAGGCCAACAGCGACACTGATTCTTACACACACACACACACGCTAACAAACAGATACACATGAAGACGACACAGACAAGACATACAAAGAGGAGGAAAAGGTCAGACTGTGTAACTGATGAACCACAAGGACATTTCAGGAAGAGTTTCAGTATTTTTAATGTTTGTAATCTGTAGGTTATTTTCACTGTCGATTATTTTCTTGATTAATCATTTTGTCTATAGAATGTCAGCTAATATAAAATGCCATCACTACTTCCCAGAGGCCATAGTGACGTCCGAAACCTAGAGACACACACATTACAGAAGAACCAAGAAAAACAGAAAATATTGCCATTTGAGAAGCTGTAATGATTGAATTTATGTTTTTTAAAAATGACTGAGACGATGAATCAATCATCAAATTTAGTCAATAAATCTTCTCAGCTCTTGTCTGATGCGATTTTAGAGAATTTCTAAACTGCAAAGAATAAAATTCTGTTTTGGTATGATCACGGTAAAATTTAACAAGATATTTGCTATCGACATCTTCAGCCCCGAAAAATACTGAATTCACGATCAGACTTCCACAACACATGTCAGCCAAACATCGGCTACGTTACAAGCTTTCAGAAAGAGAGTGTGGTTTTAGTGTCTTAATAAAAAGATGATACAATGTTTCTCACACTGCCTGCAATTGTAGAAAGACAGAGGAAAAAAATGAAGTGTATTGATCTGAGCAATTACCCTCTTCAACTCTGTCGTTTGTACATCGTACTCCTACACTGTGCATTGTAAATAACAAGTAGAAAGTCAAGAGGTTGTGATATGTAACACTGTAAACAGAACCACGTCTGGGGACTGAAAACGTGATCGCTCTTATTAGTCTTTGGAGCTTTTTCTTAACAAATAGGAATAAGATACATCAGGCTTTGGATACACACATAATACTTGTGAGTAGATCAATTCACTGTTAGTTCGGCTCTACACATGAGATTTGTTGACAATAGATAAATACAGAAAATCGCCATGCTCTCTTGTATCACTCCAAAATTTAGAACATGAAAACAGCAGCTCAAAAGACAAAATGTAAGTAATATGAAATTATAGGAACTTCACATATGCTGTAGGTGACATAATAAGTTGCTGTTTTGAACCAACAGGGACAAGGCCTACTTTCACTGTTTACATAGTGAAATGAAGGCTCAGCGGATGAATATGTAGTCGAAAAGCTGTACCAAAATTAAACCTATACTGAGCTAATTTCATTTTTATACCGCAGCCAATGATCTATCAGGGACACATGAATGGATTTCTCAGACAACGAACGTAACAGTAGAACCATCTCCTAAAAACTGTATTTATTTGAGTTGATTCATTAACCAACAACTTTTAGAGCACAAACTGTTCATCAAAGACACACGCCCCCCACACTGTGACACTGACCTGTGTGTCAGCGTGTAACAGATGTCAGCCTCCACATCACTTTGGCATAAAGCCTTGACAAAGCAGAGTCGTTTCCGATAGGAATTAGCCAGAGGTTATATCCCCATTCGTCATATTTATCAAAAGAAAAAGAATCATCCATTTAATATCGTGCATTGCTCAGAGCCACCCATCATCAGACTAGATAATGTTGAAGAGATAAAGAAAGAGATGGGGAGTGACAGACAGAAAGAGAGAGATTGGAGATAGAAGAGAATAAAGAGAGAAAAGTGTATGTGTTCTTGTGTGTGAGCGTGCACAGCAGTAAGTACGCCTCTGATAGAGACATTGGGCCATTTTTTGTCCCTCCTCGGAGGGGATAATTATCTTTTGCATATTCATATATGCAAACACAACATGAATAATTTCCCTCTCCACCTTCCTCTCGCTCTCTCTAAAGGTTACCTCATTAATTACAGCCCAACAATTAGCAGGAAATATTTTTATAATTAATTATTTGGTGTTTCTTTGGCGCCAGTGTTCGTGCATAACTTACAGCGGGGTCAGAGCCCAGGACAGCTGTTGAGGGTGTCTGTAGCGAATGGCGTGCCCATGCTAATGCGATATATGTTTGTCGTGTGCAAGTGTGTGTGCCGAGAGAGAGAGAGAGAGAGAGTGAGAGTTGGGTGTATTACAAAATAAAAACACATCAGCATACTCGCCATCAAGGCAGAAGCAAACATGCTCACACAAATACAAGCAAATCAACGTGCATGTCAAGACAAAAACATGTGCACACACAGACCAAACACCCTCTCTTTCTCCCTCGTACTCACACACACACACACACGCAAACACACACACATACACACAGCGGTCTGAGTGTTGGTTGTTGCCTGTGGGCCTGTGGTCTTTGAACTGCCTCTCAGACTCCAGTCTGTCCAAATTCACTATGAGAGATCCCGCTCTCTGCCTGCCTAAACTACTGCAACTCAAACACACACAAAGAAAGAAACACATGCACACACATACCCAAAGACAGGCAGAAAGGCAAACACTTGTACTGACACACACGCACACACACACACACACACATACACTGATGGAAAATACACTTCAAATCGCTGCACCTTAGCTTCTGCCTGTAGAAGTTCTTAGAAAGTTGGTCTTGGTTTTTACCTGAAGTCTTGTAGAAATAAAACATTCAACATTCTCACCAAAAACACCAGATAAGAAATTATTTAAAAGATCATTCACAAACCAGACATAAACTGGGGATTGCTTATAGCACCATAAAACGTTCAACTATTGTAAACACCTAAAGAAGCAATCACACCAATATGCTTCTTTTTTCCCCCTCAAAAAGGAACATTTTATGGTCATACTCTAGAGCTCCATATGTATCCAAATAACATTTCAGGCACCTGGCCTTCATCAAAATGAGATAATAAACTGAAGTAATATGATGTTTTCTGTTTTTCTACACTGTTTTTATGTTTTTTTTCACTTTCTCATTTTCACTACTTCCTTGGTGAGCGTTATTCCATTATGTGGACTTTGCCTTTGCTTTGTCTAGTTGAAAGAAAAAACTAACTACAGAGAATTTATAGTAATAAAAGAAACACTAAGATTATCTACAAATTTCAAAAACATTATTCAAGGTTTTCTCCATTCTGGCTTTGTAAATGTGACAAAGAGTCACACAACTAGATGTTGTTCACTGCATTAGTTGGAGCCTCTTCAGTGGTGTTGGTCATCGTGGCCGCTCTCCCCAGAAAACTAGAGATGCAAACTGGGAGGTGTAAAAGTAACTTTCATTTCCTGCATAGGCAATGTTATGTAACTGGTAGCTGGAGTACTTTCAATGCTTGGATAGGACAGTCTACAGGTTGAATCATTAATAAAAATAAAGGAAATGTTTAAAAAACAGTTTTGTCCAAAAATATCTGGTTCTATGAGTAAGAACAAAAGTCAACTAGGACTCCACTCAAGGACCATTCCAATAAAAAAACATCCAATCACAGAGTTTAAAATTCTATTGAAGCTAAGATTACGCTTTGCAATAAACTAATATTATACAGTATTAATTAGATACATTTAAAATACAGTCAAACACAAAGATTGTCTCTGAAAAACCTTGGCTGTGTCTGAAATCACTCCCCTGCTCACTCATTCACTACTCCCTCTATGACACTCTAGTTTACTCAGTAGTGAGCAGCAAGTTGAGATTTAGACACTCAATAATCATCATTTTATTCCATCACTGACAGGTGTAGAGTTGCACAATGCTACTTTTCACATCTATAAATGTGATGCATTGCAATATGGGATTGTTTGGAGAAAGTAGTGCACATGCAATGAGCACTACTTTGCCATGACACTGAAATTGGGACACCCAAATAAAATGGTGGTCAGTAAATATAGTGTAGTGTAGTGTCATAGAGAGGGGTGAGACATGATATTGCTTTAATACATATATTTCCAAAGCTATTCGATCATCAGACAAGCACTTGTATACTGGTATACTGGCCCCCTAACCAGGAATTAAGAAACTCCTTTTTTCACTGAATGTAATTTATTTTCAGGAGGCCTGTAAAACACATAAAATTGCAATGCAACCATACAGACCACATGTTGAGACACTACGGGAAGCTGTTGTTTTTTTCATTATCATCGTTGATATATTGAGTCAACAGGTGTTTAGTGTGATGAAAGCTCCAGTTCTGCTCACAGAATTGAATGCAAAGTGAACAATATGACATGATACAGTACGAAAGGCTATAATACTTTACTGTCACATTTCCCTTCTCTCGCGTGAAGGCCTGGCATCTTCTCACTTTGAGGCTGTTTACACTTGGCTTTAAAATGCGTTTCGGTGATCCGAGACATATCACTGTTCACGCCTGTGTCTATCATGTGTCTCCAAGGTGTCCAGCTGACCACTTGTGTGCAGATTTCCTTGCTGCCTATGTCACTTCCGCTAGAAGGTCAAATGGCTCCGCGCACAGTTATTATGTCAGACAAGCACCAGATTTCTTTAGCACAGGCTAGCTAAGAAAACAGAAATGTTTCAAGAACTGTATACATGTATGGGCTATTCCAACTGTTGACACTGGCAGGACAAAGTCATTTGGTATTGGCGCGCTGTCACCAAAACAAACGCCACATCCTGCATTGATGACTTATTTTCCTGTTACGTCCTTGTTGGGGATGCATCAGGATGCATTAGCACTCACACTACAAAAGAAATGTGGTCAAATGCGTCCCAGACCACCTCAGCAAGTGGTTTAAGTGATCAGATCACAATGCATCTTGGTGGTTGTTTACACTTGTATTTAGTGCTGTCCACTTGTGATCCGATTGCCCAAGACGCATTTTAAAACCAAGTGTAAACAGGGTCTTTGATCCAGAGTCTCTCCTCCGCTGGTGAGGAAAGAGTCTGGATGTGACTGCGCCGCTGTACGCGTGTGTGTAGTTCATCTCCTGCCTTTAAAGAAGCTTGTTTCAGCACCGAGCGATCTGTCCTGTTCGCTTTCTCCTGAAGACTAATTTACTCACATTGCCTCTCATGTCGGCGCCAGTCTTACACCGCAGCAAAGGAGTTGTTGACTTCTACTGATGCAGGAAGGTGTGCATATGTATACTCATCAGTGCTAGTGTGTGTATTTGTGTGTGTGTGTGTGTGTGTGTTTGAAAGAGATAAATGGAGACAGGGATGACACGTGGGCGTTTGAAGAGTGAAAGGAAACATTCTCCCGCTCTCTCCTCCCATTAAATATATTTGTACATTTCATCGCCAATAAAAACAGCAAATCAATCTCATCCAGCACTCTTCAGAGGGCCCTTTGAAGTCTTCTTAGTAAATGACCTCCCACTTTCCCTATCAACTGCAACCCCACACCCCCGAAAAAAAGACTAGTGCAATATTTATCTCACTTCACAAAATTTTCAAGTTTTTTTCTTTCTTTTTTTTTTTAAGGAAAATCCTTGAAATTTTCATCAAAAGCATTCTAATCAGGCACTCCTCAGGTCAGCTAATGAGTTGGCAGGAGTGGGGCCCTCGCCAGGCGGTTCTCTTCAAAGGGCTAGCTCATTAGCGTTAGCGGCTCTGATTATGATACTCTCACATGCTCCCCTCACACACAGATTCATGCACACACACACACACTTGCTCGCTCACTGGCGCTCTCTCCTGCTTTCACACACACACAGACATAGAGAAAGAGAGAGCTGTCATTAGCCCAGTTAGCATGATTAGCATCATTAGCAGCCAAGGTCAGTGTTTGAAGCCAGAGACAGACGTGCGACCTCCATCTTTCTTCAACCAGCCGCTCAAAATGTCTCCTGGCTACTTCAACAGCTATAAAGTTACATCGCTACTGTTAGGCCAGAGGAATGAGAGAGGAGAGAAATGGAGAAAAGAAAGGATGGAGAAAGAAGAGAGATGAGGACAAAAGAAAACCGAAACAATGTAGCTTGTTGAAAGAAAAAATAACAAATTTACGCTTTGCCCTCTCTGCCCTTTAGCTTTCCAGGATTTTAGAAGCGAGTGTTTCCCACCATTTTTCTTCCCCGGCAACGAGAGAACAGAGTTCACATGTGATTTGCCACAACTCCACTGAGAATTAATTAAAAAAGATGAAAAAAAAGATGTCACCCCTCTGTGGATTATTCAGCCTCCCATTTACCTCTTGATAACATCACGTCTCGGTCTATGTGGTGACTCTTTGGGGGAGTTTTTCATGTTTGCTGACATTCATTGGACCGTCATGGTTAAAGCATGATTAATGTGAATAACTGAGTAACTTTCAACTCATGTATCAAATCTGTAGTGCTGGTTCTCAGGTCTGAGTTACATTTGAGACAATAGTTACATTTCCATTGATTTGTTGCACAATCTTTAATCAAATTTCTGAGATTTCAGTGCATGCATGTGCACCAAGAGTATAATATATTCAAGAGGATGTGACAAGATTAACTGAGCACCAGTAACTCTGATACGTTATGGCATTTTGTTGCTGCCTTCCACCTAAAAAATCATCTGTGTTTCCTCATTTTTTAAATGAATTAATTTCCATGTTCACCCTGTGGTGTTTACATTAGCAGCTATGGTGATAGAAAGGGGAGTGACTTGCAATAAGACCCTGTCTGGACTCAAACCAGATTACTAACAGGGCTAACATAACCTAACTGATCAGTCCCAAAAGCCCAGGTTTACTGCATATCAGTGAGGTCTACTAAAATGTATTTATTACAAATTTATTAAAAATGTACTATTTGACAATATCAATATGAAAGGTCCTCCATCCTCCATATTGTGGTCCTGGTCTTGAAGAGAGACTTTGTGTCAAAATGTAGTTTAAAACTTTAATTATTTTAGTTTATACAGTATTCATTTGTTTGTAAAGTTGGATTTTATCAAATTGCATAAGAGTACTGTTAGGCTGCAACCGACTATTATTTTTTTTTAATAGTCAATTGATTGTTTAGTGTATTAAATGTCAAAAAATGCAGATCATTATTTCCTGAAGCCCAGGTTAAAATATTCACATCATTAGTTTTTTTTCTGACCAACAGTCAAAAACCCAAAGATGTTGAATTAACTATCGAGGAAAACTGGAAAAACTAGCAAATATTCACTTTTGAAAGGAGCTGATATCAGAGAATTCTTTGCATTTTATGCTTAAAAAAATAAACAATTACTCAATTATAAAAATTACCAATTAATTTTCTGTTAATTGACTAATCAACCAATTATTTCAGCTGTAGTGTACTACCATATGTATTGGGGTGAATAGGGGCCCAACAACAAACTTTTCTTCAGGGACCCACAGGAGGTTAATCCAGCCATGCCACTGACACCTTCATTTATATTATTATTATTTTATGGGCTCTCTTGTAGGGTGGTTGCATGTACTGATGAGTGGCAGCATGACATGAATGCTGCTCAATACTGTCTGAACCAGAAGTTCCCAACTTTTTTTGACTGCTCATCACAGGTTTGTGGCCTTAGTGTGGACAGGAAGGATTTTCAGAGGTTCCCAAACAGGTGAAAATATCCAGTATTTCACATTATGAAAAAGAGAAAATTAAAGAAAAGTCAGAAAATAATATATAACATAATTTATGTAATAGTTGTTTCCCTGTCGTCTCTTTAATCATCTTGTGACCCCTCAGATTTATTTCACCCTTTCTGCTACTGCTCTAAAGCAGAAGCAGGTCCTGTAATGTCAAGGTGGATTAACAAATGTGTTTCCATCAGCCTTGATAGCATCTTCTCTTTTTTGCTATGCCCTCTTTTCCATCTCAGCCAATCATATGAATGTTTTTGCACATTTTTTTCTCTTCATTTTCCCCCCAAACTTTTTATGTCACCTTTTGGTAGGTCAGTCCATATATTTGTATCTCAACAAACACTGGATGGAAAACCATGAATTTTGCTACACTGTTCATGTCCCTCTCAAGATGAATCAGAATTGCTTTGGTGATCCCTCAACTGTTCATCTAGCGACACCGTCAGGTCAAAATTTCAATTTGTCCAATACTTTAATTCATGACCAAATTCCCTCTTATTTAATGGCATTCTCTGTTTTGTGCTAATAGGCAAATGTTAGCATGCTAATGTTGCACACTGCAGCACTGTGTCAATGTTCAGCCTCACAGTGAGCCTAACATGGACTCTTAGTCATGTTAATGAACAAATTGAGAGTGGA
Organism: Thunnus maccoyii; assembly: GCF_910596095.1. Taxonomy (NCBI): domain Eukaryota; kingdom Metazoa; phylum Chordata; class Actinopteri; order Scombriformes; family Scombridae; genus Thunnus; species Thunnus maccoyii. Next base: position 23,566,246 of record NC_056549.1, on the reverse strand, counting down.
CAAAATCTGGGTAACATACCTGGTGAAACCAGATTAACCAGATATTATTTTTACTCTTTTGTAATGTGTAACTGTTGTCTTATCCTGTTGATAAAACTACGCTGCCCTCTTGGCCAGGTCTCTCTTGAAAACTTTTTACCTGGTTGAATAAAAGAAAAACAGAAATTACACATCTCACCACTGACATTCTGGTAATATTTAGCCCAAAGAGGACGCCCCACTTACTGGTCAAAACATGATGACATAGTATTCACTTACTGGCCCAGGAGGTGGAGTACATCCCTCATGAAGAATCACATACAGCCTTGATATTTATTAGTTTACATTTAGAAAAGAAAGATTTTTTAAAGATGTTTCTTCTGCAGACAAAGTAACCGCAGCAGTATAAACCCATCTTAGCTGTTCTAAAGCAAAGTGTCTCCTGGCTTAGTGCTGGATTAATAAATGGATATCAGAATGAAGTGATGGTGTTCGTTTAAAGAACCAAGCTTGAAACTAAAATTACTATTAGCGGAGACTTTTCTTTTTCTCCACCAGCCTCCCTCTTGTTTCTCGTTATCCGTCCGTTCCCCTCCTCCTTCCTCACTTGTTCTCTGTGGTCAGTGTGTGACAGAGGCCCCAGGCTGACTAATGGCTGTGGGCGAGATGTCTGGGAGATGGATGTGCCCCTCTAATTCACTGGTGGTGGACACACTGGATTTAACTCTGACTGACTGTGGATGTGTTTGAAAAACTGTGTAAATGTGTTTGAAAGCTGGAAACAGAGAGAGAGAGAATGAGTGCTACTGTGTGCACGCATGCATGTACATGTGTGTGTGTTCCCAGAGTGAGCCTATTGAAAAGCCTCTCTCCAGTCTATCAGATTAGCTCCATTAGTGGATTAGCCGGATTAGCCGGATTAGCGGGTTAATTGGAGTCTGCTGCTGCGTTGGTGCGCGGAGGCTAATGACGGCTAACGCTAGTTAATCACACACACAGCCGCGTTAGCCAGCTACTGCCACGTCTGGCAACATGGCACACACATCGGGGAAACCAGCACACACCAGCTTCCCATGAGGATTAGGAACAAGACATGTTTGGACCACACATCTCTTGTTAATCTCATGTTAATAATAGCATACTTTTTTGCAGGGTTATCTATTTTTCATTGACTGCTGTTGTGTATGTGTGTCTTTTGACATGTTCAAGACAAACACAAGGCGCTAAAGGCAGGATCACAACAGGACAGGAATCAACGAGCAGTGGGTATTCACATGTGACAGAAGTAAAAGGGTTGCAGGTTTGAAATTAGGAACAGGCTGGAAAATCAAAATGTATCCCTCCCTCCAACAACTATAATATACACTTGTGCAAGACACATGGTTCCTGTGGCTCTCATTGAGCACATTTACACCGGCATGCAGACAAAATAAGTTTCCCAAACACCATAATTCATAAAGAAGTCCATCTTAAAATTCACCTAAATTCTTGACAATAGTGCATGTGACAGTATAATCTCAAATTTAGGGTGTGATTAACTCCTACCCAAACAAGATGAATGATATAATAGAGGACAACACTTTTCCTTTTAATCCATCATTAACACCATATGGCTCCAGACTCCTTTATAATTTCTTCATAGAACAATAAGCTGTTCTCCAATTTTTAGGACAATTTTTTTGGCATTTTGATCCCTGACTGAAATTGAACCAGGGATGTGTAATTATGTTTGTCAAAATTTTTCAAGTCTTTCTTAAAGCAATAGTCAGGTGCTCAAATGAACATTGAAAGAGGTTTTGCTCGCTGTAATCATCCCTCATGTTCACTAAAAGATCACTTCTCAATGCTTTTACAATGTAAGTGATGGGGGATGAAATCCACAGTCCTTGTATAAGTTAGTATAAAAGTTGTCTGAAGCTAATAGTGAGGCTTCGGCAGTCTGAATTAGTCAAATAATGTGGATATCTTCCAAAGTTTCTGCCTTTTAAGTATAAAATTCACTTTTTGCGTTTCCCTGCTAAGCTGCGGTGGAAGGATTGTAACAAAAAGAGGGAATTTTCCACTGAAAAGACAAAAAAAGTGAAAGATATTGGCCTGATTGAATAATTTAAACAACTGAAGCTTCATATGAGCTTCACATAAACTTTTAAATCCATTTTTGGATGGAAGGAGGGTTGAGGAGTTTGTTCCCCATCGCTTACATTGAAAACACATTAAGAATGGATCTCTCGATGGCCAGTATGAACAGAAGGAGTGATTACCTTTCAGTGCTCATATGGGCACCTGACTACTGTTTTAAGACTGTAGTCAGTCTGTCCTTTAGTGGTGACCTCTAGGTCACCAGGATGTCCCAATAAGACGGTGTCTGAACTGAAAAACCTTGCAGCACAGTCAACAATATCCATCACCACCAGTGCGCTGCATGAATTCATTTTCAGAGAATATACTACAACATGCTATCGCCATGGGCATGGCTTGAACTCATTTGCTTTACAACACTGTCTGCTTCCATCCTGCCTCAAATGGCCCCCTGCTTATTGTTTATTTTATCATAGACAACAAATCCAAATATAAATATGAATGCATGCATAGTTCAGCAGTGTTTGAAACAGCATGTGGCCACGGAAGAGTGAAACCTTTTGAAACAAATACAAATTAATATTTACATTCATGGGGCAGGCTAAAAATCTGATCTGGTCCAGTCACAGTGGTTCACCTCAAACATGAGAAAATTATATATTTATTGACAGAATATATAATATTGATTGATTCTCAGGCAACACTCTGCACTTTCACACAAATATGCATGTTATTTCATTTTGTTGGAGGGAGTGTTTGTAATAGTTGTACGAGTAATTGCAATATTCTGAGTAACAGTGGAGAGTTTTAGCAGTAAAGCAGTAAAAACTTTGGTATTAAAAGTAAAACAGTATCCATGAATTCTTTCCAGGTGCTGGATAGCAATCACATATTATGATTATAGACCATAGACGTTAAGTTTTATGTGATATTTTTGTATTATTATGTGCTAATTTTCAATATGTTATGATGAAAGATGGAAACTTTCTGCACACTGCTGTTTCATTCCCAATAAGTCTTTTTACTTTATGTGGACATGACTGACATTGTTTCAGCAGCTTCAGGTGTTCTTCAGGTGTTGTCAGAATGTCATCAGTAATCGTAAAAATGTTTATATCTGCACGCAATATTGGCTAATCCAAAAATATCAGCATCACATCAAACATCAAAAACACTTTTTAGTCCGTCATCTTAATTCAGACCGTGTCCTGGTGAAATTTTAACAAAGTCATCCACATGTGAAATGCAGTCCAGACCTGAGCTCGACTGGATCAACACCGGGGGGCGGATGTGTAAACAAAACCCAAATCAACCCCAATCACCGCCGCTGCAGAAATGAAAAGAAAGAGCTGATCGGTCAAAGCGGCGGTACGTGTTATGTTGCTGGTAGGATGTGGTGTTGGGAGCTGAGTGAGTGCGGTGTTATTGATGCAGTAGCCAATGAGGTCTGACACATGGCTTCAGGACAGGAAACGCCAGGGGTTATGGGTAAAATGGGTGTTAGCGAGAGCGTGCAGAAAACCAGAAGCACACCCACACCTATGCACACCGCTCGCACGCAAAGACATTAGAAGCAGGAATGTGGGCGAGCACGGACACACACACACACACACACACACACACAGACTTTCCATATATTCTGTGGGCACCTCGGCCTCATTAAGGGGAAGTGAAGGGCTCCCTGCTCATCTTTTAAAGATAAAACAAAGTGCTGTGATGTCATAGCTCATCAGCCTTCGCCAAGGAGACGAGAAGCACTTTAGCAGAAAGAGCAGAGTGTGTGATCGCCTGAATGCACAGACCTCCCTCTGACACTCTCTCTCTCTTGCGCTCTTTCTAACACACACACACACAAGTATACACACACAATCGTGGCGGCAGTGGATGGTGAATGAGGGATGCATGTTGGTTTGGGGCTAAACATGATATCTCCTTTCCCCAGGGCCAGCCAATCAGAACAGCCTGCCAGGGAAAAACAGCAAAAGCACTCAAGACCGGACCAGAAGAAAACACACACACACAAACACAAACACACACTCATAAACACAGACATACACTAATAGTCACAGAAACCTACAAAACACACACTCCTGTGCTCCCTGCATGCACAAAAACTCCCTCCGAGCAACCATCCAACCAGACAAAGAAATGCTCCGGCAGACACACACTCAAAGTGCTGGTTGAATGCGTTACGACATTATAGCAGGTCTTCATCATTATCATTATGACGTTCACCAATAGCCCAAATATCAGCGCTACATATGCAGAGCTACAGCAGCTATCAGCAGTACAAGCAAGTACAAAGCCGAGCCTCGTCTTCACCGCCAATGTTCTTAGAGTTGCACCAGTGCCTGCAGGGGGTGGGACCTTAGGGTGGGAGCTAGGGGGTATGGGGCACAGGAAGTAAGTACCTGGGGGGCAGCAGTCAGGGGAAGTGCCTAGAGGTCCAGGGCCCAGGGAAGACAGAGTCACCGCTATCGGCTCTGTTAAAGGGGGGAAGGATCGGGGCTAAGTGTTTCAAGGGGAAGTGTAATAGTAGAGGAAATGTTGTTAGGAGGATGAAACCATGAACACTAAGTTGGCATAAAGAAGAAAAAAAGATGACAGAGAGCCATAAATAGAAATACAGCTGAGTGTTGGTGATATACTGTATCAGTGTCACTTTTTCTCACCAGGCATTTCTTTGTATTTATTATATCTGTGTGGACATCGGTCGATATATACTGAAACTAAACTTTAAATGATAGTATACCATGCATAAACACACACTAATAATAACTGGGTTAAAATTTTACCCAGTTTCAGTAAATATAGCATCCATACAACACTGGGTTAACTTTAGCAAGCTGTTATTTTTTGACCCACACAACAAGCTTTAGCTAAAAACTGTAACAAATTTATTGTTTTTTGTACAAAAGGATGTGCATATGACACTCAAAAAACACACAAGTTATAACATGCTGTGACATGTACGTTTAAAAAGAGTAGAGTAGATTATAACAAGCTTTAGTTTGGGTTAAGAACCCAACAGTAAAATAAAAAATAACACTAAAACTGGTTCTGTAGTTTTAGTGTTAAGACAAGACAAAACAACCTCTTGTCTTGAGTGGTTTTCAGGGTAACATTAACCCAGTATTGTGTTGGTGCTATATTGATCCAAACTGAGTAAAATTTTAACGCAGGGATTTTTAGTGTGCAGCTAAACGCTCAAAGATATTTTCCACCACTTCACACTGCATGTTTAATTGTTTCCTGATCAATATTAGGCCAATTTTCTTGTACATACAGTACCTGAAGGAACTGCCTGGTCCAAGAATCCCAAATCTATAGTGGCCCACAAGGGACAGAAGTAACATTCAACTCATTGTAAATTTTGAACAGATTGAAAATGATATTTTTGTCATCACAAGATCAGGATGGTCAGAACAGGTTAAGCAAAAACAATGATACAGTATTCCCTATTGTTTTAAGCTCATAGGAGATACATTGGAAACAACAGAGAATGTGTTTGCTGAATGTTCTTGTATTCAACTAATTATTTTCATCATCATTTTTTCTATTCTATTTCTTTTTCTTTTCTTTCTTTTCTCTTTTATTTTCTATTTTATTGATTGGCTGATTAAGTGTTTAGTCTATCAAAAAGTAGTGAAAAATGACCAAAGATTTTGAATTTTCAGTGATATAAAGCTAAGAGTTATTATCAAGACTGTCAATTACTTTTTAGTTGATCACATAATCAATTCATCATTTCAGCAGTAAAGACACATTCAGTTTATTTAAAGTTTTATTTATTAATACCATGTATAAAAACTTCACAGAATAGAATATGAGACATCAGTGCTGCATTCACAAGTGTAGACACAACATGTACAGCACGACTCCTCTTACATTAAAGGATTGGTCTTAAAGCAACAGTCAGGTGCCCATATGAACACTGAAATAGGTTTTTCTTGCCATAATCATTCCTCCTGTTCATACTGACCATTAGAAGATCTCCTCTAAATCTGCTTCCAATTTAAGTGATGGGGGGCAAAACAGTCCTAGTTTTGAGCAAAAACGTGTTTAGAAGTTTATCTGAAGATGATATGAGGCTTCAGTTGCCTGAGTTTGTCAGATAAAGTGGATATCTACCACAGTTAGTCTTTTTATTTTTTATTAAACTACAAATTCACATTTTTCTGTCGATCAACTACCTGATTAATCATCTAAGCGCTTCTTTACTATCCATTCTCAATATGTCATACAAAAGGTGTTTTTTGCTTGTACCTGTGTGTACACCTTGTATTCTCACACACATACCTTCCAATGGAGTGTATACCATCACTGTCAAGCTGTTTATGGTAGAAATCCTGCACAACAAAAAGCGGAGTGCAAACAACAGAAAGCAGAGTTTGACAGTAACAAGTCAAACCAAAAGTTGCAGCTTTGCTCTCTGCTGTGTGACTTTTTTTTTTGAACCTCCCATATGTGTAAACTCATAGACACCCTGAAAACTGCCCTGTGATGAAACGTCGCCTGTCACACACACCAGAGAGAAGACTCGCTCCTTCATGGTCTAGTTATGCAATGAGAGGGCCAGAGCTATGGTATGGAGCTCAAGCTACTTGGCCAGACTGGGAAAATGATCAAATTGTAACCACATGAGTCTGGGAAAGTGCAGATATGTGAATCTATGGGCGGCATCCGAGTCAAATCATCAAACCACAGCTCAGGTGTTGCTCGCTGACAGAGGATTAGAGAGAAGAGACTCTCGGGTTTGTCTGAGAAGTCGACTCCGGCGTTCTTCGGTTTGCCTGTGGGTCTCACTTGGTTGTTGACCCCTAGATCTTGACAAGAGTTTTCTCTCACTTTCTATTACATCATGTCAGCATGCGAAGATGCGAAGGAGCAAAAAAAATAAAGTTTCAGAGCATCAACAGAAAAATATCAGATAGATTTTCCTTTTTTTTTCTCCCTGCACAGAATCTTTTTACAACAATTACCGATAATTAGTCCCCACATCAAAAATAAAATGAATAAAACAGCAGTGACCCAAGAGAACATGGGGAACGAGGTGAGGAATGGGGGGTGGTGGGGGGTGGGGGGGTTGAGGTGAGGGTATTTTGGTGATGGCAGGGTCATTATAGGGTGTAGAACAGTGTGGAAGAGGGGGCACCAGGGTAGGGAGGAGGGACGGTGTGGGGGTGATGGTTGAGGGGATTTGCGAGGGTTGATGGCTGGGTGTGATGAAGGGGGGAGGTGGAGGAGGGTGCAGCTTGGAGGCTGGTGTGCGGTGGGGGTGAGGGTTGGTGGTGGTGGTGGGGGGGGTATCAGTGGGGAATGGTGTCAGCTGCAGAGGCAGCAGGGAAAGCCGACATCTTAATAAAACAGCCTCGGGCTAAATCCCATTAAAGGCCTCAGAGCCTGTTACCACTGCTGGCCAGGTAGCACACACACACATAACACACATTACACACTACACATAAACACACACACACACACATCATATATTTGTGCCTGCGCGTACACACACTCTCTCTCACACACACACACACACACAAGAATATATTATATATGGATCCATGTGTCCGTCTCTCTGTCTGTCCATGTGTGGGGGTCTTTCTTTGTGCTCGCTTTGTGTATGTGTGTGTGTGTGTGTGGTTTCGCCATCTGACCATCATGCAATTATACCCTCCGAATTGCACAATGCTGCACACACGAACCACCAAACGTACCTATTGTTGTTGAAGGTGCAGAGTTCATTCACAAGCCAATACACTCAGTGTGAACCGGTGGCGTCAGCTTCGTTTTGACGCATCGTTTTGCCTCCGTATTCGCTTCCGACACCTCTCCTCTCATATGGCCAAGCTCACCGCTAGAAGAAATGTCGTGGCTGCAGCCATGGTTTCTTGGCTATATCACTATAGACTAAGCAACAAATATGATACAGATGACACAGGCTTAAAAACACAAGAAATGTGTCATTATATGAGTAGCTCATGACACAAGCTGAGATCCTAACATCATGTTAGTCTACCTAAACATTGAATATATGCTGTAAATCACTTCTACAGACTCAGTTGGTGCAGCAGTGCAGCCTAGCAGTATCTGGGAAGTCTCAGTCGATCCCTGCAGCAGCCATGTTCTGTCAAAGTGTCCTTGAACGCCTACCAGTTCACTCATTATAAATGGCTCTGGGAAACAGCATCAGTCAAATGACTAAAATGTAAAAAGTGAGACAGTTGGGAAAAGGGACAGGTAGTTGGATGAAAACTAGGATTTAAAATGTCAGAGGTGTAAAAGGACATCCTTGTGATTCTTTCAAATGTAACGTTTTAATTTCCCTCTGTTGATGGAGAGGTCTGATCAACACCCAGAGGTCATCTTTTAGGTCACACTTTTTCTTTCCCACTTTCTTGTCCTAAACAGGCCGACGGGAGCCTCCACCCTTCACCACCCCGTTCTACAGTTCCCCCTGGTGGATGCAGATCAGACCTGTCTGTCTTCAAGGGACAAGTGAGACATAAAGGCAACTTGAAGAGGAGTTACAAAAGGGTAAGCTCTAGTTGGAGGTATCTTTTGACATCCCTATCCATGTTTAGTACAATATATAGTTAAAATATGGGAGATTCTGTCCTTTACAAAGAGATCTCAAAGCTCAAAAATCTTTTTTTTTTTTGCCCTCTATTTCATCATCATCTCCTCATCATGACTGACACAAGTGTATTTGGCAATATTAATATTGGAGAAATCAGACAAAAGAAAGGAAAGAGGAGGTTCGTACAAGTAATGTGAGTTCATGTTACACACCAGTGCTTTGAGAGATGGAAAAACATATTTCTGCAACACAAAATGTTTTTCCTTCCTGGACTTTTTTGTGATTTTTTTTTCTGTAAAATATTGGATAGTTTCACCTCTTAAGCCTTTAAAATTCTTTAAAATGAAACAATTCCAGAAGGAAGAAAACACTCACAGCTGGTATGCATATGCAACTCGTGACTTTAAAAGGTTCGCTTTTGTACTCTGCACACCTGCATACAGCTGTCTTCAGCTACACTACTGAGTACAACACTGAAATGGGAAGTCATATTTTTAAAGAGGACAGTAGTATCTTTTATGCACGGCAGAGAAATCTTCACCGGTGCAGATTAGCTCTGGAGGAGATTTGTCAATGATGGCAATTTCTCCCTGGAGCACTACAGACGCTCGTATGATGAAGAGTATATAAACTGTCCTCTGAGTTTTTATCTGCACATACACTCTCTGATTCTGGGCTGGGATCCAAATACACTGGCCCAAATAAAACATGCTCACACACACACACACACATACACACACACAAAGTAGGGGGAGATCAATATGAAAGAGGAATCTATATGTCCCAAAGTTGAAGTTCAGCCTCTGTCTGACAGAACACACAAGTTCCTGTTGTAGTAAACTATTGTTTTGACAGGATGTCACTTCAGTTCTGTGGAGTGTGTGTGAGAGCGCCGAGCGCCGCGCGCCTCCTCTTTATCTCAGGCCTAAGGCTACTGTCACTGAGCCGGGGGGAGAGTGGGAGACCGAGGCAGACAGACAGAGGGAGAGAGAGAGAGAGAGAGGCAGGGAAGGAGAGAGAGCGAGGCAGGGAAATAGGGAGGAAAAAGGGAGAGATAATTCACTTGTCAGCTGCCTGATGAAATGCCATTTTAACTGAAGCTGCTAATAGGAGCATTACGGGGGTTCAGCAAGCCTGAGACAACTTGCTGATAGTGAAGTCTGTGTGTGAGTGCATCTGTATGTGTGTGTGTGTGTGTGTGTGTGTGTGTGTAATGCCAATACATCCACACTTTTTTCTTCTCTTTCTATAAAATCTCTTGCTGCCAATAGTCAAATATATCATATCTCTGACTCCATGCTGACTGGGTCAATGAAGATTTTTTGTTTTCTTTCTCCACCCAGTCATGCAACCGGCTGCAACCAACCCAGTTACTAATTACTCCACAAGACTCTCACTTGTCAATGCTCATGTTAAATCAAAGGGTTAAAGAAAACTTCACAGCTTCATCTAATTGGAGTGTGAGCCTCTCAGCATGCTGTAGTCAAACTTTTTACTTTTTTTTTTACCTTTTAAAAGTTTTAGAGGATAGATTTACACCAGGTGAACATATTAAATGGTTAAACACTGAGTCATAATTCAAGTTGTGAGACTCTTTACATAACGGTAAGAAAAACATGCTTAAATTTGAGATTAAGTAGTGTGAGTGGAGGTAGGTCTACCTTCTGATTTAAATGACAAAAAGTTTTTAGAAAATATACAGAATTTAAAAGTTTCTAAGTAAAATACCCACATAAAGACTGGCTTTGCACATTTTTGTGACATATGGTTTGAAAATGATGACACTATGTTTATATAGCAGGTTAAAGATATTCATTGAGGCTGAACTCCTTATAAGTTAAACATCATCAAATATTGCAGTTCATCTGTCTCATGAATACAAAAAACACGACAAAAGTACAACGTTTGTATAAATAATGAAAGAGCAGAAGAATATTTTCTGGGTCAATCTGTGTTTTTTTTAGTTGTATTTTCGGCTAAAACACATTAAAATCTGCTTTCTCTCTCACTAAAACGCACAATTCGGAGTCTAAAGAGGCAGGCTTTACAAACAAACACCTTGGATAAAGTGTGTTTAAGTGAGCTTGTCCTCCACTACATCCCTTCTTAATTACATCATTTGAGTTTGAAGTAGACTTTATACTGTAGTTCTTAATGTTGTAATATTTTAAACACAATCTCAATTTTCTGCGCAAAAAAAAAAGCGTTATCAATATTAACGTGGCATTTCACTAAAATAAGGAATTTCTCGACATAAATCATTTTTGTAAAACAAGTTCTGTATTTGTTGTTCTTCCCTCTGATGCTCATTCTTCATGTGTACTTTGGCTCTTTTCCCAGACAGTCTTGATGGCGCATTAGATTTCATGCAGATACAGTGGGAAGCTTATATGCAGCATCATCACAGCAACCAGTTATACTGTCCACCAGCATTACCGTTTTTCAAAGGAACATCTAAGACACACACACACACACCCATGCACACGCTCGCTCACACAGAGAAAGGGTTAAGAGAGCCCTGAGGCCAAGTGATTTACGCAAGAATGGGCTGAATAGTTACTGTCTCTTTCTGCATGTACGCGTGCAAATGTGTGTGTGTGTGTGTGTGTGTGTGTGGGCACTCAAGTACTTAAATACTTCACCACAATACAGCAATACTCCTTTCCAGCCACATTTAAGAGATAGATTGAAAAGACCTTTTGTCAGACTAAAATAACACACACATACAGACAGATGCATTAACACAGGCCTACTGTGTCTACTGGGTTAAACGGATAATGTAATGCACAGACATATGGTGCACACATTAAGAGCTGACCTTCAAGGCATTGTTGCCAAGCTTATAAATAACAAATCAATTATATTTTCAGAAAACAATCAATTTATGCTTTTTCTTTTAAATGAATCTGTATCATTTAAATAAATTTGATCTTCTTTTGTGATTCCTAGTATGACTGTCTGCCTTAAAGATACGTCTCAGTAAGTTTCCTCTGGGTTTTCCAACACAATATATATTTGATTGTAGCATCATGAGCAAAAATCAACCATTTTCTGATAAAAACGATCAATTTTTTTTGCCCAAAGACCTATCCTCATGTAACCAACAAGAGTGTAATACCACTAACTACACAGAACTCATATTGAGCTCCTAAAGATATCGACTTGGTGCTATAAGCTGAGTAAATGGCAACTTCTGACAAATTAAAACACAATATCCAGATGATACAGACGAGCAGAGAGAGTCAGTCAGTTTGCTTTGGTTGGGTTCAGTGTGTAAAGAGCCTGAATGCCATCTAGTGGCTGCAGCAGGAGGCTGTGCTGCTCCCGTGGGTTGACTGCAGCAGCAGCAGCTGCAGGATCATAGATCACAAACAGAGTAACTTCCATGTCAACAGCACCCCCTGCAGGGGGAACCTCACACTCCTTTATCATGCAGAAGATCACTTGTATTGGTTCAGTTTGACTTGTCCATGATTGGAAATGTTTATTTTTTTTAAAAACAGGTTACAGGTTACATTGTTGTTGCACTCAGCAAACCTTGCAGGTGTGTTTGATGGTTGTGTGGAAAGTTAAATTACTACCTGCTGTAAAATCTAAAAAAAAACAACTTCATTATCAATTTATTACTTTCATCAAGTTTTTCTTTTTTTTTGAGTCAGCAGCAGACAAATAGTGCATCCACTGAGCATGAGTCTGATACTCTTTCAACTGTAAATTGTAAATAAACAACAACAATATGCTCATTTTTACAGCTGACATATGTTAAAGTGTTCAGCACTCAGGTCGCAACCAGGAAATGAATATATAAAGCTACATGTGTGAGGCAAAGCAGCTGGAGGGGACTGGTTCCTCCATGACACTGACACTGCTAAGCGGTTTCCTGCAAATTATTATTATTAATATTATTTTTGCCTTCGGTTTGGTTTCATTTCTCTTTCCTAAAATTTCGTGTTGATTAAGTGTGACCTTCTGTAGTTGGTATTCATTGTTTGTCAGTTAGATATTGCTGCTCGGGATGAAGCTTCCTGTGGGCACAAGGGAAAAAAAATATTTATAATTATACCTAAATATGAAAAAGTTACTGTACCAACAGTCTAAGGATGGAGGCTGTCGTGCCGTACGCATTGTGAAGCCCTTTGAGGCCAAGTTGTGATTTGAGATTTTGGGCTAGCTTAATAAAATTGACTTTACTTGACTGTAGAAGCTTTCATAAAGTGGATACATGTTTTGACGTCTACTAAAGAGACAGAAACAAAGTAAACTTTATCTATAAACTGACTTTTATGGAAATCGGGTCTCATCACCTGTCAACTCCTTTCCTTTATCAGTATTTCCAATAGAAATCATAATAGAATGATAGAAAAGAATATAGTAGAAATACAGTTGTGTGGTATCTCCAGCCATATTAATGTCCCAGTGGCCATCAACATTCAGCTGGTGAAGCGAAAACAGGGACATTGGATGGGCCTTCAGTGGCTGACTGAGGAGGAGCAGGGGACCATGGAGACTGACATGTGCACACACACACACACACACACTCTCAAAATTGTGTGAGTTTGTGTGAATGTGCATTCTCTCAAGGTGTGTGTGTGTGTGTGGAGCTGTGGATCCCCTAATTTAGCCTCTAGAGAGCTGAGACGTCGGGGTGTCAATCTCACTGCGCCGCTTTTTTCCCCACTTAACTTTTTAACCGAGTTTCCTCCTCTTTGCAATCCTCTGTATTTATAGCTGCCAAGCCTGGAGCAGCCACGTATGTCTCTATGTGTGTGTGTGTGTGTGTGTGTGTCTGCGGTATTTACCAACATTAAACTCTTTGTGCTCTCTGTTTGTGCGTGTGTGTATGTGTGTGTGTGTATAGCTGCACAGCTGTTGATATTGTGGGGTTAGGGGTTTGGTATTTCAGTCAATTTCCACCGAGACGAAGATGAAGCGCAAAGCGAGAGAGACAGAGGAAGTGAGGAAATCGCTGGAGGAAAAAAAAGAGAGAGCAGAGGAAGAAAGAGAAGGAGGTGAAAGGGATGAGGAAGGAGGGATGCTGGTGGTGGTGGTGGTGGTGGTGGTGGTGGTGGTGGTGGAGGGGTTTGAAGGGGGTAGAGGGATGGATGGAGGGATGAGGCAGACTTCTGGCCGGGTGAGCTGCTCTGAGACTAATTAAGGTGAGGGCAGTGGCAGAGACAAGGTAATGATGAAGAAAAGGATTTACTCCCTCCATCCCTCCGTCTAAGACACACACCACCACCTCTCTACCCGTCACTCAGCCCCTCACTTCCCTTCCTTCACCCCCCCCCCCTTCTTCTCATCCCTCATCCCCTGTCCATCCCCCCCTTTGCATTCCTCCTTGTCCTCCTATACTTCTCTTTCCCGTCTTGAACCAGTTTATATGACAACACACGATTGCATTTAGTGTCACTAAATAGTAGACTACATCAATCTGGCTATGAGCATCAGATGTGATAAGATGGAGGAGGACAGGAAGTGTCACTTGTGTGATTTGGATGAGGTTGAGAATGATGGTTGTTTTCTGCAGTCAGTTTGATCTTAGAGTAAAGCTTTTCCTGAAAATGTCTGCTGGACCTCCGGCTCTGGTTGATGTGACAGATGAATGTAGATTACAGAACATGTTTAGTTACAAGGTGTTCTCAGTTTTTGTCGGACGTAGGAGAGCGTTGTATGTTTGACTTGTTAAGTTATATCTGATGAAATGTGTTTGACACATGTGTATACGCTACCATTTTTCTTTTTGTTCTGTTCTTCTTGCCTCTGTAGGTAATGTAAGTCTTGTAAGCCCATGAGGGCTGGGCACCTTCGGGTGTTTGACACTTGAATAAAATAATCAGAAAAAAGAGAGTTGTGAAATGCCAAAAAAAAAAAAAGTGAGAGAATTTGTTCAATATGTTCAATATGTGTACGAGTACAGGCACTAAATGACATGAAGAACACAGGAAAGACTATTCTGGAAAAGTCCTTCCTTCCTTTTTTTCTGAGTATTTCTACTGACCCGTTTGGGAATCCCTTTTCACTGTTTTCCATGGATACCTGAATAAAATATTCATTCATTTATTCATTATTTGAAAGAATTATCAACTAGTTTGATTAATCAAAAGCAGCACTGAAAGTGTTGCATTTGTTCTGTCAGCCAGTCTAGAGGCTGTCACTCCAAACATCAGACTCGTTGTTTTAGATGGAAATATTCATAATTGTCAGACTAAAAAGAGATGGAAAAACTTCAAAAAGTCTAAATATTTTCATTGTATATCTCTTAATTTAAAGGTGTTTTCATTCTCTCAGTAACCAAATTTCCCAAGAGGTAAAACTTGTGTTCAGTAGTTGTTAAAATAGGCACTTTCTCTTAGAAATGATTTTTTATTACCTGTTAGATTTTTTTTGATTTTGCTAGACATTATGAATTAATCCAGCAATATTCAGTACATGTTGAAACAATGGTTCTTTGTGTTTTCTAGACTATTTTCTCCGTCTTTACAGTCTTATACTGCAGAACTGTTCATCTTTGTTTCCCTCCAATACACTCTACAGTACTACCACTGTCAGCTGAGAAATTCATATCTTACAAATGTCAACTTTTTTGAAGAACCTGAGAGAAACTGGTTTTGACCACCAAGCAGTTTTCTCAGCTTACAGGTTGATTTTTGTAAGAGCTTCATAAAACAAAGGGGGCTATATTTTTCTCAGTCAATAGGTTATTTTCACATCCCAACAAAAACATGTCAAGTATATATTGTCTGTAGTTTACTGCATGTCTTTTAACTTATGTTAAATTAGTGGTTATGAAGACAGTTTTATTTAAAATGAAATATCTGACATTTGGAGACAAAATGACACATGGTTTTAGAAGTTAATTGTAGGCAGTAGAGAGAAAATAATAACACTAAACTACAGGTGTGTTGAATTTAATAAACCATGTTTTGCAACAGATCTCATCAACCTGTAAGGTTTATTTACTTGCATTGCACTTCGGCACCTTGAGGCCATTTGACCTGAAAAAGCTTTGGGTAATTAAAAAAGAATAGCATACTTTCTTTGTTCTTCACATTTAAACGTTTTAGAAGAAGAATATTCCTGTTCCTCTTTCATTTAGGAACATTATGTATTAAAAATGTACTGTAGCACAATTATTTTTGTCTGTTTGCATTTTTTTTTCTTTTGACATGTTATATATTCTAATTTAACACATATTAAATCACCTCAAAACTGGACAGATTCTGTTTATTCTCACTTATCTCTCCACACAATTATCATTATTTTTATTTCTTTGAAAACTATTTTTTTAGCAAAATTATCTAAATATAATTACTGTTATAGATTTATTTCAAATCTGTTGCAAATAAATATTTAATACAAATATTTCACATACTGTATTTAGTGATTTTACAAAGAGATTTTTTAAGAAACTTTTTTCAGATTGCAGATCCTAATATTTAAGCTGCTCTACTGCATGTGCAGGTTAAATATTCAAACAAAAATTAAAGGCTGAAGAGGAAAATATTAGAAATATATGTATACAGATAAGTTAAAAAAAACTTAGAATAAAATAGAAAAATGTAGACTTGCAGTTAAAGAAACATAAATACAAATAAGTGAGAACTATGTAAACACTGCAACATTTTTTTTTAATTTAAAGATATTTGTTCTGTATGTATGTGCAGTAAGTATGTCTATGTACAGAGGTCAGCACAGTGCACATGCTCAGTGCAGGAATACACAGGTGACTGACAGTCTTCATGGTGGTTGTTTTCCATTTGACGCCCTTTTCCGGTCACAGCAGCTCACTAATCTTGCTGCTGTGTTTGCACATTGCTGTATTTCGCCCACAGATATGGAAGTTTTTTCTTATTAGCCATGTTTTCAAAGTCTTTTTGGGTGGTTGTAATCTGTGGGTAGTATATGTCTCTGATGTCTTGGCACAGTCGGCAGGTGGTTAAAAAGTGCAGCTCAGTTTCCACCTCCCGCTGTGTGCAGTGGCTGCACGGTCTGTCTTCTCTGGGGAGCCAGGTCTGCCTGTGGCGGCCTCTCTCCACAGCGAGGCTGTGCTCACCGAGTCTGTACATAGTCAAGGATTTCCTTAGTTTTGGATTGTTCACAGTGGTCAGGTGATCTAACACTGAGTATCCTCTGTTTAGGGCCAAATAGCGTTCCAGTTTGCTCTGGTTTTTGGTTGATTCTTTCCAATGTGTCAAATAGTTTTCTTTTTCTTTTCTTATAATTTGGTTTTAGTCAATTTGGTTTAGTCAGTTTCTTATAATTTGGTTTTAGTTAATGAGGTTTCTGTCTGGGGGCTCTGCTTGTGTTTGTGAACAGAGTCCCAGACCCAGCCAGCTGAGGGAGCTTCTCTCTAGGGTCTCTCTGTAGGTGAAGGTTTTGTTATGGAGCATGTCAGGGTCACTTTCTTTTAGGTGATTATATAATTTAAATGCTCTGTCTTTCATTTTTATAACTAGTGGTATTGTCCTAATTCTACTCTGCGTGTATTATTTGGAGTTTGCTGTTGGATGCAGAGAATGAATTTGCAGAATTCTGCATGCAAAGTCTCAATTTGGTGTTTGTCCCATTTTGTAAAATCTGGGTTGGCAAGTGGACCCCACACCTCACAACCATAAAAGGAAATAGGTTCTATAACGGAGTCCAATATTTTAAGCCAGATTTTAAATTGGGATGTCCAACTTGATGTTCCTTTTGATGGCGTAAAAAAATCCTTCTTACCTTGTCTCTCAGGTCGTTCACAGCTTTGTTGAAGTTACTTGTGGTGCTGTTGTTTAGGCCGAGGTTGATATTGTTTTTTTCTATGTTCTAGAGCAATGATATCTAGAGAGAATTTATATTTGTGGTTTTGGAGGCTGGGTCTTTTTTGGAATATCATACTTTTTGTCTTGATTAGATTCACTGTCAAGGCCCAGGTCTGGGAGAATTGATGCAGAAGATCAAGGTGCTGTTGTAGCTTCTGTAGTTGGAGACAGGAGCACCACATCATCTGCAAACAGTAGACATTTGACTTCTGTGTCTGCTAGGCTGATGCCAGGTGCTGCAGACTGTTCTAGTGCCTTCACCAGTTCATTGATGTATATATTGAAGAGGGTCAGACTCAAGCTGCATCCTTGTCTGACCCCCTGGCTTTGGGGAAAGAAGTCTGCGTGTTTTTTGCCAATCTTGACAGCGTACTTGTTGTTTGTGTACATTGAGCTAATGATGTCATAGGTTTTTCCCCCAACACCACTTTCTAACAGTTTATACAGCAAACCCTCATGCCAAACTGAATCAAAGGCTTTTTTGAAACCAACAAAGCAGGAGAATGATTTGCTTTTGTTTTTGTTTATTTGGTTGTCAATTAGGGTGTTGAGGGTGGAGATATGGTCTGAGGTATGATAATTTGGTAAAAAAGCCAATAACCACCATCCCATGGTGTTTATTGGGGTCAAACTTGTCTCCACTTTTGTGGAGCGGCGTTATCAGTCCTTGGTTCCAAATACTGGTGAAGATCTCACAGCCAAGGAGGATGTTGAAGATATTTAGTAAAGCCAGTTGGTATTTGAGGTCTGTGGATTTTATCATTTCATTTAGGATGCCATCAACACCACAGGCCTTCTTGGTTGGTCAAGTGATTTTATTTAGTCTTTTATCTCTATCTTTGTCTTTTATGGTTGACTTTAAACTTTGTAGTTTATCTTGTATGTGTTTTTGCTGTTTATTCTTTTCTATTGGACCAAAGAGATTAGAGAAGTGATTTACCTATACATCTCTATTTTAGATGGGTGGGTCCTCATGTTTCTGTTTGTTGTGTTGTTGTGTTCCAGTTTTCACAGAAATAGTTTTTTTTATGGATTCTTCAATAACATGTAGCTGGTTTCTAACCTGTTGGTCCCTTTTTTTCCTCACTGTATTTTTATACTGTTTTAATGTTTCACAATAGTGAAGAAGTATGTTCTGGTTTTCTGGATCTCTATGTTTTTTGTTTGATAAGTTCCTTAATTGCTTTCTGAGATTTTTACATCCATCGTCAAACCATTTGGCATTTCTATTTGAGGCCTTTAGGTTTTATAAAGAGGCTGAAATGCCAAATATATTATTATATTATTAAGGTTTGCTACTGCCCTGTTTACACCTTCGCTGTTGAATTGAGAGGTTTTTTCCAGAAACTGGGAAAGTGATTAGACTTGTTGCTTAAAAGCATTCCGGTAGGTTTTCACACTACCTTCCTTCCAGTTGTAGCTTTCTTTAAGAGTCTGTAGTTTAGTTGGCTTTGATACTTCATGATTGCGTGTTAGTGGGCTGACAGTCTCTGAGAGACACCAGACTGAGGTCAATGATGGAGAAATCAACTGTACTGTTACCCAGAGACACTGTAGGTGTACCTGCCGTAGGAGTCCCCTCGAAGCCTACTGTTGACTATGTACAGGCCCAGCGAACAACAGAGCTGTGACTCATGTTTGTTGTTACTTACTTCGTAGTTTTGAAGATGGGATGTTTCCACCTCCTAGTAGGTGTTTGTGTCCCTCTGTGCTGATTGTATCAGCTTCTCATCTTTTCCTAGCATTGAGGTCCCCATAGACTACAATGTGGCCATGAGACTGGAAATGGTTAATCTGCTCCTCCAGGATAGAGAACATGTTGTCTTTAAAATATGGGGATTTGATTGGGGGGATGTAGGTAGCACACAGTAGGATGTTTTTCTCGGTCTAGGTAAGTTCCTTATTTATTTCTAACCAGATGTAAAAAGCTCCTGTTTTAATTAACTTAATGGAGTGGGTTAGTTCTGATTTGTACCATATTAACATGCCTCCCAAGTCTCTTCCCTGTTTGATCCCTGTTAGCTCAGTGGACTACCAGCTCTCTGTAGTTTACAGGACAGCCAGTGGTACCATCTCTTCTGTACATGTCTCCTGTAGGACAATGATGTCTGTGTTTGTAATTTCCTTGGTGAAGTCGGGGTTTCTGCTCTTAATTCCAAAGGCAGTCAACCTCAGACCTTGTATATTCCAGGATGAAATAGTGAGATATTTGTATTCCATGGTTTATGGGATTATTCTTCCAGTGGTTTTAGGCCTGGACCATGATTGCATAGAGCTCGCTGAGCATCTGGTGTATGCTCAGGTCACAACATAGGTCACAGCAGGCTGGGGCTCTGCCAGGTGTAGGGTTGGGGCTTGCTCTGCTCACAGCCTGTGTATATGTGTTGTATGGGGTTGGCAGGAGGGGGATGGTCCTGGACTCTCTCTCTTTCTGTCATGCAGGTGTGTGTTTGCTCGCTCCTACCAGCTGTGCTCCTCCATTGGTTTTTCTCTTCATTATTCTTCCACTTTTGCTCCTCAGGCATCTTTCTGTGGGCAAACAGGAAACTAAGGCAGCTTGTCATGAGGCCTCCTGTTCCAATCCCGCCAACTGTGTTCCTGTCAACCGACGGCAACGCTTCCCTTTTCCAAACGTTCACTTCCACCCACACGTATCCTACATCTGCTTCTCGCTGTGTTTTGGCGTCTTCTTGTTGCAAATTTGCATACAGTTTGCAGAAACACAGTCTTATCCTTCTGTACATCCTCTCCTGGTGTCTGTGTCTGTCACAGATGAAAGGTGAAATGTCTCCTCTCTTTAGTTTGATTGCTTCACATGATCAAATACTCAAAGAAAAAGTTTGACGTCAAACATTTTAAGCATTTTTAATTAATGTTGTTTTACCTGCACTAAACTAAAGGTCTTAATGTTAGGTATATAATACTATCTCAACAAAATACATTTTTTGCTAGTAAAAAACACAAAAATAAATCTCTTTGGCATCAGGCCTGATAGCAGCAGAACTGAACTTCCATGAACTTTTTGGTCAGATATCACTTGTCAGCGTACTCTAGTATCCCCATGCAATGCCCCAAGCAAAGCTGCAGAAGTCTCTCTCAGTTCACCTCCTTCCATAGAAGCTGCTACATTCGTTTCTATGTTAAGTCTGAAATCAGTATTATAAGTCTGCTGGTACTCAGTACTGTAATCTTCTGTGAAGTTCAAAGGAAGCAGAATGTGAGCAGAAGGTCAGGGTTTTAAATCTCAAGAAAAAGTGGATGAAAAATTGATCTTATTATTAAATTAATAATTTTAATATTACTTCCCTTGCCTTTGAGCAAGACATTACAAATAGGGACTTGGAGTCTTTGAGGAGATCCTAATTTACTATTCCAAAAAAATAAATTAACAAAATGTGTCCAGACACCAAGACTTTAGATTAACATGCTTGAAGGTTTTTTATGTAATCTTTCCAAATTATATCCTCAATCTCATTTTCTTGTTTTGTGTAATGATCCTGTTTATTTCAATTTTGTATTTCTTTTCTATCTTTTATATTTCCTGTTATTTAAGACTTATTTAAGGCTTTTACTGATCTTTTCTTAATCTTCTGATTTTGTGTTGTTGTTGTTTTACTCTCATTTGTTTCTTTATGCGTTTGGATTTATCAAACTGTCTACTGCTTAGAAAAACCCCCCCATAGATACAAGTTTCAAATGAAATAATGAAAACACTCCTGCCACTGCCAGTATGTGTTATGGTGACTACAGGCTTGCTTAGACAATCATGTTAACACTCAGCAGAACAGAACAGTAGCAAGAACAGAAGAACAAGCTCGTGGGGGGAGAGAGAGAGAGAGAGAGAGAGAGAGAGAGCAGTACAGTGCTTAATGAACAAACGTCTGAGGAGCACACTTAGTGTTTCATGTTTAATGAAACATGTTGTCATTTTACTATTATAACACTAATACAGGTTCAGGTTTACAGAGTATGTTGATATTTGACATTGAAGCTCTGTCCCTGAAGCACACCAAGCTTAGGACAGCAGAGATTGGGGAGTGACGAGAGTAAACTTCACCCAAAAAATCTCTTATGTCTCAAATCATCTTATGAAGTGTTCTGTAGTATTGATAAGCAGCAGATATAGTTGGACATATAGATAGATATAACTATAAAAGCAAAAAACACTGTTTTGGGTGTGTCAAGTTTGAATATGCCACTTATCTGAAAATGGGGCAAGTTCACATACTGTAGTGGATGCTTGTTTAAAGACATTGAGAGCAGTGTCAGATTTTAATGAGGCTGTCAAGTGAACATAGAGAACAATGCAGTTAAAAAACAATCCTGCTCTTTGTTTTTTCTGTATTTGTGCCACTCAGATTGCATATAGTCAGATCCTTTGGGCTGAAACAAAAAAATAATATTTAAGTTGTCTTGTGCAAACATGTAATCAGCTTTTAGGTTACTTTGATGTGAAATTCAACTGGAAATCAGGCTGACTCTGCAGAGTATTCTTTTCAAATTTGATGTAATTGTGTATGTTTCTTGCAAGAAAATCTATACCATCTCAGTACATTTCAATAAGATGTTTGATATTTTCTGCTTCATAGTGCATAGGGCACAGTGTGGAATACTGCATCACTAATAGATAGCTTTTACTTCCTGGGGTTTCAATGAAAATATAAATCCCCCTCGCTTTACAACACTGGATGGTACACTTGCATGCATTCTTTTTCCTCGCTGATTTTCCTGAGGAAGTCAGTGAAATAACTAGACAGGAAAGAACAGCTTCTAAAAAAGTGCATCCTCTGTACTTTCACATATAATGATGGGAGGGAGCAGCATGAAGATGGCATGTTTGATCACTGAACACATCACATAAAGAAGAAAAACACCTCAGGAGAACTTTGGTGTCGGTTGTTCCTACAGACATCCTCTGTACACTCCTATAACCCAGCAAACTGTGTAAAAAATGTGCAAGAATGCAGAAAATAACACTTGAGTACTCTTTCAGTTGCAGATGAGCTAAAATAATACATTATACAATGATTCGGAGAGATTGTGATAACAGGTTCTAGCATTGACAAAGTGTAATATATATATCTATCACACCAAATGTTACCATTAAATATCAGTAACCCATGATATCTGACTTACAGTAACCAGGTTGTTTTGCAGCAATTTCAGGTGATCATCATATAGAAGTTAGAAATTGTCATGTTTAACAATACGAAGATGGATTTGCGGTTGTATGTGCATTTTGACTGCATATTTAAACCCTTTGCTTTCACTGACCTACCTGGCCAGTCACCACAAAACTCCAGATAAGTGTGGGTGAATTTTGGGGAAATTATTATAAAATTATGCACAAGGCATCTAAAATATTTCCAGTGTATGGATATAAAAAAACATGGAGTCTCTCTATTGAATATTTCACTCAATATAAACATGTAAAATCAATTAAGTTATTGGAATTGGATCAAGAATATACAGTATTTGACACTGTCAGAGTGGAGTTGATTTTTCCAAACCTAAGGCTACTTAAGGGGGAAAAATGGGGGTAAAAAAGTCAAGAGTTTAATTGATGCACCTTTTGACTTGCAGACCTGTAGTCTTAGTCTGATCAAAAACTTTGTTCAACAAAATGTTCTGATTGTCAGCTTCATACAGTGTGCAGGACCTTCTATATTGTTTTTCCAGCAGTGCCTGCTCTGATGCACCTGTCTCTCAAGACTTATACGCAAGCTTGCAGAAGGACAACTTTTTAAAGAGCTTTTTGCTGAACTTTTTTACACTGTCTTCTCTTCCTATGGACATTGGAAAAATAAACCTTGTTAATTTATGCATCACCTGTCAGCAAACCTGAAACTATTATAAAAGTTTTAAATAGATTTTAATGGGTTTTAATGGTTTATATGGGACTCTATAAGGTTTTAAATTGATTCAGGGTGGATTAGATAAGTATGTTTCATGGTTCTATAGATTTTACAAGTGATCAGTACATGATCAAATTAAATAATGCAAATTGAACTGTGTACTGAATCACCAGTGACACTGACTGCATCAGTATGTTTGTGCATCGGAGCCATTCTCACTAGTGAGTGAAAGTGCCCTGGTCAGCTCTGCTGTGATGCACAGTATGTTACTTACAGGTTAAAAGCCAACTAAAAGACACCAAAAGCAACAGAAACAATTAAAAGCTGTAGCAAAAGAAGTTAATAAACCTTTATATAAATAGTGTTTCTGCACAGACTTAGTTTTGTACTGAGCTGAACAAAACAGTTTGAACCAGCAAGCATACATAGAATCTAAGACTGAACTAAAGACATCCAGACCAGCCCCTTAATATCAAATCATTATGAACGGTGATGTAATCACTTAGCTTCAGAAGATAAAGAAATGTTAATCATTTGCATGGTGGCATCTCATTCATCTTGACTCTGAACAGGGACTCTTATGTCACAAGGTATTGCGCATCATTTAATGGCCCGATACAGTATTTTTGTATCATATTCTGTACACAGAACTGCCAAACTCCAGAAAACTTCCTTAAAGGACCTTAATGAGTCATGCATGGTCAGCAATCTGTCACGTCAGCTCCGTAATGCTGTCTGGTTCCGTGGTGACGGACATTTTCAGCGATGCAGGGACTTTCTCCATCATTTTTCAGTTTGTTTCACCTGATGATGGAATTTAAAATCACTGTCTAGGTGGTTGAAGCATGAAGTATGAGAATAGACAGAATACCCCACAAACTGTCTGATGAAGGGAAACACACACGCAAACACCGGAGTTTTCATCTTTATCTCAACTCTAACCTTCTAACTAAAATTTACCAAAAACAGAGACCAGACAAAAAGCTCATTTTGCAAAAATATCCTCATTGCAAGGATCAAAAACCTGAACAGGATAGAAGCACAAGGACACACACATCTAGAAATCAGGCCATGTTTCAGTAACTCCCCAAAATCTGTTGGGAACACCCTCTTCATGAGAGGAGGGGGTAAAAAACAAGCCCTTGACAAATGGAGTTTTTGTCTGCAAAAATGGCGAGACGACAACCTTTGACCCCCGTTTAGATTTCAACTCCTAAGAGGCGGGGCACCGGCACACAGTGGGCGCTCTCATTGGACAAGGTCATTGGACATTTCAGCCCTGTGGGGGGGACGGGGACGTGATTGGAGGGCGAGCCGTATGCAGAGCGCAGGATGCACGGCGAGAACAAGAGACACCGACACAGCATGAGACACATACATACAGAGAGAGAGAAGGAGGCTGAGATGAGAGAGAGAGATGGATGGATGGAGGGAGGGAGAGACGAGGAGGATGGTGTGTGCGTGTGTGTGTGTGTGCGTGTGTGTGTGTGTGTGCAACAGAAAAGCCCGGATAGCAGTGCGTCAAGAGTGCTGTCAGTCACTCATCCATCCAGCTGGCTAATTGGCTCCTTACCCTCTCCTCTGTCTCTCTTTCTCTCTCCCTCTCTCACTCTCTCTCTCTCTCCCTCCCTCCCTCCATCCCTCCCTCCCTCGCTTGCCCTCTCTCTCTCCCTCCATCAGGCGTTGCTCCTAACTGCGCGCCGGAGGCCAAAATGCAGATGAGCTCTGCCTCGCGTCAGGGGGAGCTTCTGCTCTGCTTAATTATCTGAGTGTGTGTGTGTGTGTGTGTGTATGTGTGTGTGTATGTGTGTGTGTGTGTGTAAGAGAGAGAGAGAGAGTTAGCTTATCAGCTTACCGGCCCACACACACACACACACACACACACACACACTGTTCGTGCTGCTGCTGCTGTTGCTGTTGCTGCTATGCTAAACAGCAAGGCATCCTGGGAATTGCAGTGACAGCTCATTTTGGTTTTTTCGCAGTCTATGTATGAAAGCTGCTGAGAGACAACCCCCACCCCCCCCTCCTCCCCTTCCCTTACAACACACACACATACACACATTGACATATACACACACACAAAACCCTCTCTCTTTCCCCAGTGCTCATGGGAACAGGTCCGGGGCCTGTCACTAACCCTCCCTCCCCACCACCCCCCACCACCAGCACTCCACCCTCCCCTCATCGCCGCGGTGACAGGGCTTGTTGACAAACGCCAGCAGTCATCAGGGCACCATGGGAAATCTTCTGCCACCATTTTGTCAGCAGAATGACAGAAGTTGTTAATGTCTCGCCTCTCACCCTGACACGAGACGCCGGGGCTGACAGACTCTGACACGCGCCATACACACACAAACACACACACACACACACACACACACTCAAATACACACTCAAATACACACTCACACATAAACATACTCCTTGACACGCACACACACACACACACACTGCGGTGCGCAGCTGTACACTGACACAAATGTCACGCTCGATACAGACACAAACACACACATGCTCGCACATACACACACACACACACTAACATGCTGCACACACACCATTCATGTCCACATTTTGTGCCCCCCATCCTTCACTCTCCCCCCATCTCACTCAACTAAATCAGTCAGTGTATGTTAGAGTGTGTGTGTGTGTTGTCTGACAACTAGATGTGTATGGATGTTTAGTGTGTATGACTAGGGAGTGTTAATGAGGATATGTCTATGAGTGTGTACGGCTCCTAATGAGTTGTACTCTAGTGTGTGTGTGTGTATGTGTGTGAGTGTGGGTGTGAGAAAACAGTGTCTCAGCTCTCGTTATGGATGCGGCGTATGCATCTGATACAGTCTATGGTCTGATCAATAACATTTACAATCCCGACAGGAGATCGAGCGTGGCAGACAACCCTAACTGACCGTTATGAGAACATGATGAACTCCGGACAGAGCGCATACACACACACACTCACACAAACACACACACACACACACACAGATACATATGGCCAGCTTCTCTGGACAGCCAATTACCGTTCCTCATAATCCACTTGCTCCACACACAGCCCCTGCCATCCACCTGTGTACAGTCGGTGTACAACCGACAGACGTCGAGATGTATTTGTGAGTGTGTGTGTGTGTGTGTGTGTGTGTGTGTGTGTGTGGGTTGCTGAGGATGCCAAAGTTCCATCCAGAATCCACAAAGATTCACCGTCTTAAGCACACAGGCCCCTGATCAGATCAACATGGGTAGTTTACCACATTTCGCTGCGCTAGCTGCCCTGTAAGGAACTGAACTATCTATTTAATGTCTCAGGTTTTTATTGAGTCCCACCTGTAGGGACATACGCTGTAGAATTTGTTGAGGATGGAGGAAGGTGTTTATATATTGTGCTTCATATCAGCTCGTGTGGAAAGCAACAGTAGAAACGTAAAAATGTGGCCACTTTCAGTGTATGGACAGAATGGACAATTACAAAATATCAAGAATATTTTCATTTTGGTGCTAAGTTTACACAGGGTTTTCAGTATCAGTTCAACATTAAAATTTTTGTTGGTTAGAAAAGGCAAATGATTTTCCACCCCGTGAACTTTGACTCACTGTGAGCTTTTAAACTTTTGAGTTGAGCCAATTAAATATAACATATACCAGACCAGGTGTACTCAAGAATTCATGTCACAAGCAATGGAATATAAGGAACGTAGTTATACGCACATCACATGTAGATGCAAAGTAACTGACACATACATTTAATGTCACTAATATCAGTCTGATAAGATTTTGTTCTAGCGTTTCTAGTGAGTTTGCTTGTCGTTGACTTGATCTCCAATTCATTGGCTATACTGTAAAACTACAATTGCAATAGTCATTCATGTGTTGCGTGAGTGTAATTACAGTGAATTACAGTAAAGCTCATCTTTCTGAGGACCCCTAGAGAGCCTCTCAACATGAGCACATAGATAAACAAAGACAAAGATAAATATATCTTTTACTAATTTGGAAAATCTTTTGATACAATATAAATTGTATTGAAAAAAAAACATTACTTTTAATACAAATTAATGTCTAACATAAGCAAATTATAAACACATACACCTAGTATATTTACAGATAAAAAAAAATCATCTCACAACTATTACACTATTAAACCAGAATAAGCAGCTTAACAGCAGGGATGGTGGTTGGGTTGTCTTATTTCTCACACTTACTCTGATCATAGGTGCTTTATTACACATTTCTATGCTCTCCAAAGGTGTGAAAATATCCACATCTCAGACAGCGAGCACTGGACATTGGAACAGTTACCATAACAATTGAATGTGTAATATAAACTAAGGTAGGACACCCCCATAAGTTTAAGGGACTCTGGCTTTTAGTTTATTTGGTGTCGGGCTATTATCAAGGTATCACTAATGTTGTAACCTAGAAATAACAACAAAAAAAAAAGTTTAATCAAAGAAGGCTTTGAGGAAACTTGCATGTCATCTACTAATCAATGCATCTCAACTGCATTTGTAATGTGGTCCACATGAAATAAAATACAGAAATGCACAACTCAGATTTGAGATATTGGATAATAACAATGACTCAATCAAAGATACTCACAAGTCTGATCTGTGTATAATGAGCTGCATCACATCAAACATTTATTATCAGTAGCCTGCAACCACTTTAAAATCATCTGTCATCAAGGTGCATACCACCTTCTACTTCAAAATGTTTTTCGGAGATCAATACATATAAAACATTTAAACTAATGTTGCAGGTATCTCCCTGGGCCAACAAATAGTAAACGAAACTAACTAGTTTTCTCAAAGCTCTTTAGAGCCCTCCAGCCTTACTGTTGAGTTAGTCAACAAAAAGTGAGTCTTTTTTCATTGTGTGAGCTCGTCTGGTTCAAGGCTCCTACGTGATGATCATATGAGCCAGACTATCAATAGACTACAGTTCTGACTAGTGAAATCATATAAGCTTATTTAATACTATACACTCACACACACACACAGGTTGAGCTCTGACACTTCTGCAGTGTATTGAAATTCAAACACACACTCACACTCACATTGGCAGGGCTCTGACACTTGCACCGTAGACACCAAAACTTTTAACAATGCACACACCCACTCACACATATTCTGACACTTGTACAGTAAGATGGTTATATGGAAACCCCACATACACACAGAGAAAGAGATAAGATCTTATCACCAAATTAAGCTCAAATGTAGCCTAGTTATAACCTAAGTGTTTAAGTACATTTTTACACATCACTAACTTAAAACTACCAACCAACTGACTAAACTTACTAACCAAATGTTGCCTTGCTAATATCTGAGCTGTTAAATAGGCTAAGTAAGCCATAAAAGAGGTCACATGGAATATGGTCGACATATCTAACCTGAGACTTTACATTTCACACAAAAACCACAATATACCTCAAATTATAAAACATTATGCCAGTAACGTTGGACTAAATGACCAAATAATGTTAATTAGTTTAGCATTGTATGAATACTACTAAATCTAAAATGCACATATTTCTGCTGGTATGCAGATATAAATAAAACAAAGTCACACTTGCATTCACAAAGGATTGACAATTAAAGGATGGGCCCACAAGATTTCAAACCTGTCTTAAAGGTGCAGTGTGTAGATTTTAGTGGCATCTAGCAGAACAGACTTGGCAGAAATGGAATATAATCTTCAAGTATTTTTTCATGAGTGTTATTAAAGTAATTCAATATAGGCATGCTAGCATTTGATTGGTTGAAAGGGAGGGAGACTATCTGAAGGCTCATGTCACATGCAAACATCAAGCTTACTGCCAGACACTGAGGAGGCGAGAACTGATCAGTGAGCTGACAACAGTAATCAGGGCTGTCAGTCCATACCTCAAGCATGGACAAAAATTTTGTCTTTCTCCCTTAAACTTACCCCCTTTCCTCTATTGCCTGCACTGCACAGCACACATAATGTAATTTTGTCCATGCCAACACATTTTGTACTTTATAGATATCATGCCAGATCGCACCAAAAAAGAGAACGGATATCAGGACTTTTTCACCACACAAATAATAGGTAGTAAACTAGCCAGTAGCCACCTTGATCTAAAATGAAAACCTGTTAGCTACCAAATGTCACCAGCCTTTCCACTGTGGAACTGATGTTAGTTAACAATGTTAGCCTGCGTTAACTAGCAAGCTAACCCTGGCTTCTGTCATCTGTAAGCTAGCAGTCAGGTTTCTAGCAGGAGTAAACATAAAATGGGTGGATATATCAAAATATGATTTGAATTTCAGTCAAGGAATCCCATGAAAATGTCACCATTAATGAATTATTTTGTATGCGGGAAACACAGCAGCAGACTAGACACATAGAGCAGGCTGATGAGGAAACAGGTTTATCTTCAGGGTTTTAGGTGAGGTCCTAATTATGAATTATAGTTTGCAATAACAGGGAGGCATCAGCGTTAAAGTTGGTCTTAGGATGTTCAGCAAATATAACCTTCTAAAGTCAACATGTTTGATCATGAGTTTATTTGGTTTCATAAGATCCTATTCACTCAGTATTTAAAAGTGCCCTCAAAGATAAATGGGACCCCAAGTTTAACCACGTTTGTACGTATCTTATTCATTGATGCATCATTTCATTACACATAGGAAACTCAGAAATCAAGTAAAGATGCTGTAGGGCAGGTTGAGGGAGAAGCAGCTGACTCACTGTGAGCTTTTAAACTTTTGAGTTGAGCCAATTAAACATAACATATAGCAGGTGTACTCAAGAATTCATATCACACACACTAGAATATAAGGAGCGTAATTATATGCAGCTTCAGGGCTTCAGGTGAGGTCTTTTAATGATACTGTGATTAAACATATGCTATTATGGATTAATTGTAAATTACCAATTTACATGTAATGTAACCATAATCTGCCTATTTTGATGTTAACTTAGTTCTAAGTTAGTATAACACAGTTATTGTTGATTTGTTCTCTCTTTAGGCGACAGTCAGTGTGAATTAAGATGATCCTGAAGCAAGTCAGTGCAGCAGTGACATGGACATGAGGCATAAACATTACCAGCCTAATCCAAAATTCATAGAAGTACAGCAACTTCCAAACAAAATGTTGCAGTTTCAGGTGAACTGGTACAACCAGTATCCATGGCTTCATTATAGTCCAACACTGAAAAACGTTCATTGTTTTGAGTGTGTCAAAGCATACATCATTAAAAAGACCACTTTGGAAAAAAAGAATGACCCTTCCTTCTGCACAAAGGGTTTCAATAATTGGAAGGAAGCTTTAGTTGCCATCGAGCCAGAAAAGCACACCATCATGCAGTTACAAACAATGCACAGGAGCAAACTCCAGTTCACACACAAATATCAAGTGCATGGGCTAAAACACAGGAAGAGGTGAAGCGCTGTCTGGAGGAAATAGTGGGTGTTGTAAGGCAGGGAGTAGCATTTCGAGGATATGAGGCAAATGAAGGGATTTTGTACCACCTTGTGAAGTTACTTGCAAATGATGACCCATGGTTATGTCAGTGCCAAATGAATACTTAACTTTGCTTGGTAACACAGTTGTCGGAGGCATTGCAGCAACAATCAGGTTCTCACCAGTCGATCACTTTTCAGTCATAACGGATGGCACTCAAGGTATACTGGGAAAAGAGGAAATTTCTATGTTTTAGATATATGGACCAAGACCTGGTGCCACAGGAAGTCTTTGTGGGATTGTATGAGGTACCAGGGGCAACTGGTGAGCAGATAGCCAAACTAGCTACGATGTGCTCTTGAGATTGAATATTCCATTTTCAGGCTTACGAGGTCAGACGTATGATGGCGCTGCTAATATGGCAGGGAAGTGTTCAGGGGCACAGGCAGTGTTTAAAAGAGAACAGCCATTGGCTCCGTATGTGCACTGTGGTGCACATTGTGTAATAATGTGCTTGCAGTGCCTCTCCCCTAGTATGTGATGCATTACAGTGAGTCCATGAACTTGGAACTGTTAGCAACCAATCAAGATAATTCAGGGGGTTATTGACTGGACAGGCAATATCAGAGGGGCACACCAAAACAGTGAAACCTCTGTGTCCGACTAGGTGGACAGTGTGTGGACAAGCTGTTGATACAGTTCTTAGTCAGTATGAGGCTGTGTTGTCCAGTTTGGAGGAAATGGCCTCAGTTGATTCTGACTCTGGCACAAGAGCCACTGTCTCCTAGATCACTTCCAGAAGGGAAAGACTGTTCTTGGACTGCTGGTAGCATCAGAGGTGTTGCAGTACCAAACAACTGAAGGCATGCAGGCTGCTATTGGGTATGTTAGCTCAACTCTTGATGAGGAAAAGTTTGAAGAAATGTTTGAGAAGGCAGTGTCAATGACAGACTCCCTGGGTATTGAGCCAATTCAAATCCCTCACCAAAGAAATCTCCCCCCAAAAGAGGCACTGGTAGTGCTAGTCAGCATAAGCCAAAAACACCAGAGGAATACTATAGGAAAGAAAGACTTGGTTAAGATCTACCATGTCTCAGCACTGCCTTAATAATGTAGTTGTATGCCATGTACATCAAGAGGCCCTTGACCAAGTAGAAGATCTTAAAGATATTTGCCAACAGTATGTATCTGTGAATGACCGACATAGGCATCTGTTTGGATTGTTTAATGTATACAGATCTTATATGTTAATAAACCCTTCGCTTGTTAGCATTAAACAGTCCTCTATTTTTTTTTTTTTTTTATTATTTTTTTGCAGTGATCACACATCATTGGTTTTGCATTAGTATACAGCCTGGAGGGGTTGTTTTGTTCCTACCAATGATGAGACCAAACCTAGGAGGGATGATTACACCGAGGAAAGCCTCTGTCAGTGTTCATTTAGGACTTTTAGGATTTAGGATATAATTTAAGAGAAGACTTAGTGAAAGATACAAACTTATTGATGGATTTACAGTTATCTGGTCCAGTTAAACATTCTGTCTACTAGTAACCGCTCAGTTCCATAGCAGTTTAGCGGACATTGTTCAAAGCAAATATTGACAAGTAATAGCTATAGGCTATTGACTCCCCAAATGCTCTTGTTGGAGCTTTAACTGTCAGTACTCTTTGTCATAATTCTTTTGTAAATGTTGATTTTTATTTAGTTTTTCTTTGTTTGTTTGCTTCTAGCCAAGCTAGCCATGTACAAGCTGTCTAGGTCTGCAACTAACATTTATTTTCATTATCAATTAATCTGTTGATTATTTTCTCAATTAATCGATTAATTGTTTGGTCTATAAAATTTCAGAAAATGGTGAAAAATGATGTTAACCATTCCCAAAGCCCAAGATGACATCCTCAAATGTCTTCTTTTGTCCACAACCCAAAGATATTCAGTTTACTATCATAGAAGACTAAAGAAACCAGAAAATATTTGCATTTCAGAAGCTGGAAACAAAGAGCTTCACACATATTGTAAAAACATGACAGTGATAAGGTGGCAATTAAGAAAGCAAATATTTCCCAAAAGTTGAACTATTGCTTTATTTATTTATTGCATCTGCAATGTAGACAGTTAACCTATACTTTTGTAAATCTAATACCTTATGACTGTAATTCATTTTTACAGTACCTTTAGTATCTCTATTTTGTGTCTGTGATCACAATAATTGAATTTGTTGTGTTTTATCCAAAGCTGTTTTACAGTTTTACAATTGCTTCCAGTAAAGACTTCAAAGGCTAACTGGTCTTCAACCTTTATTGGAGCTCACTGCATAGCTGTGCACCTACATGCAAGGGAAGGCAGGATGTGAAGTGAAGTTCTTGATTGGGCCTTTAACTCATTAGAAGAGAATCCATATTTTTTTAATATTTGTAAATATATTCAAAAAATTGGGGAAATTATAAATAAGTGTTACAACTGACCCTGAACTGCCCCAAAAAGCAAATTATTCCATCATTTTGCACATGCGTGTATACACACAGATCTGTGAAGGAAAGTAACTAAGTACATTTACTGAAGTACTGTAATTAAGTAAAATTGTGAGGTACTAATTTTCCATTTTATGCTACTTCATACTTGCACTCCACCACATTTCTTTCTACTCCACTACATTTATTTGACAGGTTTAGTTACTTTTCAGATGAAGATTTACTTTTACTTGAGTAAAGGACCTGAATACATCTTCCACCACTGACACATATACACATATACATACAGACATCCGAGGTTTGTACAGTGCACTGAATGAAACTTGTTTTAACACACACACACACGCACACACTGTGCGCGCGGAGCAGGTGGAGAAAAGCGCGAGTCAAGTGCAGCTTTCAGCAGGTGCCGCCCCGCGTGAGCCGGCTAGGACGAGATGAAAGAGCCCGCGACACACCGACTCTCTCACCGACTCCCCCCACCACCGCCTCCCCGCGCGCTCGGTGAGGTAGATTTGTAGTGACAGCAGCGGGTGCATTCGCCAGTCATTCCCCATAAAAGGTTCCGTCTGATCAAAGCCCCGCTGAGGCAGGGAGGCGGCCCGCTATGTCGGCGTGTGTCTGCGTGTCTCCGGTGTCTCGCAGTGCTGAGGCGGTTTTGAAGCTTTAAAAACACAAAACCCTCTCTGTCTCTCTCCCTGCTATTTACATTTGAGCTCCGTTTTGCCTTGGCAGTAAAACATTGGTTTTATTCCCTCCGCCTGTAGCCCGTGTGACAGGCTCGGCTGCATTAATCAAGTCTTGCCGCTCAGAGTCAAGGATTTCTTAAACTGGAAGAATTTAATCTTTAAATACATTTTAAACGGAAGTGTCTGACTGAAGTTATGTTAACAAGCCCCCAACCTGAGGTGTGTGTGTGTGTGTGTGTGTGTGTGTGTGTGTGTTCCCCGGTGAGTGCTGAGGGGGGATCGTACACACCAAACCAGAAAAGAGGCAATGTGTTTATATAAATGTACCCATCCGCAGTCAATTAGACAAACACTTAACGCGGGTGTAAAAGTTCGGTTTATGAACACCCAGATATCAGGACGACACCGCTGCAACCTCAACTTTTAAGTCACCTGCCAGTCATATTCCCAATTTTCCATATTCATGTTTTAAATCACCAGGAACCCCCCCCCCCCCCCCCCTCCCTCTTCTTCTTTTTTTTTTTTTTTTACCTCCTCATTAACATCTGTCGACTCGTCAGAAGCAGACAGCAATTTTCACCATCAATTAAGTGCAGTGGAATCCAAAGTCAGTCTAGATGTGCTGACACACATCTTGGTACAAGGCCTGGATACAAATAAATGCAAAGATAAAATCTGGCAATTCAAGTTCTGAAATCTGTTAAGAGTATAGCCTACACCCCCCTCTCCCAAAAATCTGTCCCACAAAGCTTTCTATACATTGATCTTTTTTTTTGATTTCTTACTTCACTCTCCCTGCTGAATAAAACATGACCCAGCATCACTGCTTGAAGTGATCATTTCAAAAAGTGTAGATAAAATGCATTAAACTACTGGCAAAAACAGTCACTGAGCTGCGTATTTTTATATGCAGTGGATGAAAGTAACAAAGTACTTTAAACTACTCTACTCAAGTAAAATTATCTGCATGAATAAATGTAAATGTCTTTGAATTGCTTCTTCTGTCTATCAGTCCAAAACCCAAAATGTTTTCATTTTAAACTTATAGTTGATTAAGTAAAACAAGCAAATAATCACATTTGAGAAGCTGGAACCAGTGAATTTCTGACACTTTTTCTTCAAAATGATGATTCATCAGTTATCAAAATTGTGACAGATTAAATTGCTATTAATCCACTTATCAATTAATTGGCCAATCATTTCAGTTCTACAAAACACAGTTATCCAGAAATTTTGCAGTATTTACAAAGTGAAGAAACTGGATTGGTGTGTAGGTGAGAGAAGTACAACTATTATAAGAATCCAAGCAAAATGGAACAAACAAACACAGAAATACGTTACAGTGTGGTCGTCATCACAACGTTTAATTTCAACAGTTTGTAAGAAAAAAATATTACAGCGTTTATAAACATCAGCATCACTGTAGCTGGTCTGAGTGCTTAATCTTTGCTATGTTACATTAGACTCAAAACGGCATCATGACGCGCTCCAAAGTCTATAAAATCAAATGCGGCATCCTTCAACATTATTCTGCTATAAATTAACAGCCTCTATGCAAAGTTGAATTTACGCAAAGTTCCTCACACACACACACACACAGTCACATTCTGAATCCGACTCCTGTCTGATCAAGGCAAAGTGGTGCTAGTATGTACACTCTGTTGTCTGGATGTTAGTCACTTGTGTAGCCGTCACGATGAAGCTGAAGATCAGGTTACAAATGATAATGCACGTGTTTTAGTGGGGGTAGGCCTCGATCACCATGGCATGACCCTGGAAAACACAAGATTACAAGCATGTCAGGAAAACTAATCAATAGAATGGAAAGATAAATTTGATCAGTTAAATCATCTAAATTAATAAAGATGAACGACAGCGTTATTAAACATTCTTTTTGAAATACAAATAAGCTGCAACAGAAAATTGCAATTTGGAAATTTTTTAGTGTCAAATAGTCTAGATACTCTATGTGTTATGTGGTGCACACCGTAGAAACATTCTGCATTACAATAAAATCTACATTTCCAAAAGTTTTAATATTACCGGCAGTGGAACCAAACAGTGTAACACTTTAAATTGTGAAGTGTAACTTTAATGAAGGGGGGGAAAAAGTTATAATTCTACAGTTTCGTGTTTATCGGTCACCTGTCCTCCAGCAGCACAAGCCGCCACCAGTCCGTACTGTCCTCCCTCCTTCTTCAGACGGTGCGCAACTGTGGTTACCAGCCTGCAGCCTGTGGCTCCGAATGGGTGACCCAAAGACAGAGAGCCTCCCCACAGGTTGAACTTCTCCATGGGAGGAGTCCCCACCTAAACACACACACACACACGGTCAGGACTGAATATTTCTTTGTTGGTTATCAAAACTTCTCTTAGACTGAAATAGAATATAAAAACAAAACATAGGCATGAACTCAAGGCAAGATATTAATGGTTCCCTAAAACCATTAACATGAAACTAAGTGCTGCTTTGCTCTTTAATAACTATTAGTTTTTAGATACAGAATATCAACAGCTTCATCCTTTAAAGTGCACTGTAAATTTCGTTGTAATATCAACACAAACTAACAAAACAAGGTCTAAATTCTTTCACAACTATCATTTACAGAGATTTTGTATCATCAGACTGTCATATCAACATGATTCCAGCTAGATATGAATTTTTTTCATAATTATTGTGCATGAGACGGCTAACATTTGAATATGCAGTATGGTATGGATCTCCTCTGACAAAAAGCCAACAGCTGCAGCTGTCTTTACCTTTGATTTCCTGCCCATATACGTCTGGGCGAACCAATCTGAGTCCATAGCCTTCAGATTTGCCATTATCTGGCCCTGGAAGACACAAAAAAATATATATATCCGCATGTTACCATAGATACCAGACTGAAAAGACATTGATTTCTACTGATTCAAAAGTACTAAGTAGTGCAGGATGTGAAGCAAACCAATCAAATCTTACTCCACCTCTCCTCAAACATTGATGTCCATGAATAATGCAGGCCACAATTGGATTAAGGCAGACACAGAAATGGGATCAATAACTCTGGTTCGGTTATTTGAAAAATGCATATCTATAAACTTAAAATATATAATAGATTGACAGGATAGTAATAGATTAATCCAAACACACACTCAAAACTTTTTCCCAGATGTGTTGTGATAACTTACTGCGAATGCCTCGTGGAACTCAAAGACGTCAATGTCACTCATGCTCAACCCGGCACGTTCCAGGACTTTGGGTGTACCGTATGTTGGCCTGAAAGAGTCAAATAGAGTAGGAAAATTCATATTGAGTCACCAGAAATAAAATTAAAATAAACTTTTTCCCCTCCAACTCTCTTGTTTTCAAATGAACAATTCTGCCCAAATATCAGTTAACTACACACATGGTCAACTATCACGGTTCCATCTCAGCTCTTTCCTTAATAACTAGATGCTTAGGTTCTCTAGATTTGTCTCTGACAGACATATTCTGCTACTTTCTTTACATTTTAATATAAATATATATGAACAGTAATATATGAACTGATCAACTGATGATCAACTAGTGCAGAGATAAGAAACTGAGGGACTTACCCCAAAAGCAGCTGATCTTTGGGGTCCTGAGACACGTAGACAAAGTCTCTGCCAGGATGAAACATAACATGATCAGCACATCAACTGAAATAACATCATCAGGGAAATTGAGGCTGCTCTTCCAAACAGAGAGGAGTGCAGTTACCTGAGGTAGGCTTTAGGCTTGTAACCCATAGCCAAGGCTTTCTCTTCGGACATGATGAGCACAGCAGAGGCACCGTCAGTCTGAGAACACACATGAACAAGCAGTTTACAGTCAGGGCAATGCATGAGTGGTGACAGTGTGAGCTAAATCAATTGTTAATGGAAAAAAACACAAGATTGAGGGGAGGATAGTGTGGGAAGGACCATCAATAGTCCCAGAAATTCACCAGACTGTTAAAGCTAATGAACGAATCAAACCCAAACTAGCTAGCTTAACTGACAAGATCTGCCATCCTCAATCATGATTTAACAGTGTTTGGCTTGGGCCACTGGCTGGCTAGAGTTGAAGTGAGGTTTACACACACACACACACGCTGTTTTAAACCAGTAAAGAGTAATTAAGAGCACTGAAAGTGCTGTAGGGCCTGGTGTGTGTGTGTGTGTTTGTGTTTGTGTGTTTACCAGGAAGGAGGAGTTGGCGGCAGTCACTGTGCCGTGAGGTTTAATGAAGGCTGGTTTCAGTTTGGCCATCTGCTCCATGGAGGACGGGCGGATGCCGTTGTCCTTGGAA
This sequence comes from Thunnus maccoyii, assembly GCF_910596095.1. Classification (NCBI taxonomy): domain Eukaryota; kingdom Metazoa; phylum Chordata; class Actinopteri; order Scombriformes; family Scombridae; genus Thunnus; species Thunnus maccoyii. The sequence continues at coordinate 23,528,067 of NC_056549.1, read as the reverse complement.
ACAATATCACGACCTAGGAAAGACAAAAATGAATCAAAAAAATCAAGACAAAATTATGTTTTTTATGAAGAAAAACTTAAACTTCAAAACATGGCAGCAGTAAACATGTCGCAACTGCAATCAATCACCTCAATCCATATATATGAGATTCAAGCCTGTTTTATACAATGTAATAATAATGATTTGTATTGTCTGTAGCCTTTTCTTGCAAAAAAAAAGTTACAATACTGGCATGCAGTATAATGCCAAATGTTTTCATCTTGAGTCAAAATCCCATCAGTTGTATCTGAGGTGTTATGATTGCTGCATAATCAGGCAAACTGACAGAGCTTATCAGTATCAAAATGTACTTAAATGACGGGTTTGATGAGTAATGTCCTGTATTTCTGGTTACAAGGTGTTAAGCAATGTTTACCTGGCACTTTGAAGGAGATGACATCCTCCAGCAGCCCTGCGTCCTGGGCCTTTTTGGCCAGACCGTGTGATCGCAGAGCAAACTCATCCTGCTCCACTCTGGAGACCCCGAATGCAGCTGCTAGACGGTCAGCACTGTGGCCCATTGTTTCAGCTGTAGAGAACTCAGCCACAGCAGGAAGCTACAAACACAAAATACAAAGGTTACAATAGGGGATACTATACTGTACTTCAGATAAAACAGAAGTACTTTGATTTGATTTCTGATGTTTCAAGAGGCATTCCCATAAATTTAGAATCAAACCATTCAAGTACATCTGATAACAAAACTGATAGTGGTGCAACTCTCATAGAGCTTATGTGAATATATACCTCTGGGGAGAGGTGCGCCAGCCGGATGCTGCCAATCAAACTGAGCCTCTGGCCAAAGGTCTTTGCCTTGTTGAGGGACAACATGGTCTTCCTCATCTTGCGGCTGTGACGGATAGGAACATCGGACATGAACTCCACTCCCCCTGCCACAACGGCATCACACTGGCCTGCAGCAATCAGACCAACAGCTAGAGAGAAGGAAAGAGGAGAAAAAGACAAAGAAAAGGTCAAACGGGGAGGGAGGCAGCCAAAAAGAAAAGAAAAAAACCAAAGGGGAGATTGGCTACTGTATTTTTTTTCCTGTGCATCCTTAAATGTAGGTGTCTGTCTGTAATGACAAAAAGACACATCTGATCATGGTCTCCTGCTGTGATTCCCTTCATTATTTTACACCAGCAGACATTTCATCAAGAATCAGCACTTCTTTCATTGTCATAAGATATCTGTATTGTCTTAAGCTTTGCTTTTGTTTGTCAGGATTCAAATAGTGCGTTACTTCACTACACAGCAGTAAACAATACATAACTAAACAAATGAACAATACCATCATACAATGTCACTCTTTTTGCAGCTTCAGTGTGGGACTACATAAGCCTGGTGATAGGTTTGTTAAATCATAACACAATATGTTTATATCAGGATACAAGTCCAATTAAAGCTGCAAGCAGTGTTGGTCGGGACCTCGCACTCTGGCCCGTCAGGATCAGATCATTTTTGCTTTTTAAAAATGAGGGATATTTATTACAAGTGAGGTGTGCTACTATTTTGAAAGATTGATTGGCAGGATGAGAATTTTCTGCAGGGTGAGACATGTCTGTCTTGCTCACACCTGTGTCATCAAAATCATGCAAGTTTTGGGCCCATTCACTTGAATTTCAATTAGTAAATTGAGAGTGTGAGCGAACCCAAACCTTTTTGAACATTTACTGCTTCCACATAGTTTTAGACACAGACTTCATTTGAACTTTAAATGAGTCACGAGACTTTAACCTACAAATCTTGAATTTACATGTGTTTTCTATCTTTTACCGTCTTTGAGATATTAGAGTGTGAGTTGTAAAGTCTTTTCTTGCTCCTCCTGTGATTTTATAATGAGTGTGTATTGCAGAATGTTTCACAGCACTGAGGGAGTGACATCACCAGGAGCAGTCAGAGATGAGGATTTTAGAGTACACTTCTTGTGAAATCTCATAAATCCCATGACTTTGGCCAAATCTTACATTAGAAATCATTTTTTTGTTTGAAATTTCGTGGCGAATCCATTGATACAGGTTTGAAAGTGGTCAGACTTATGGTTTAGATGTCAGAAGCCTCTGTTTGACACAAAGTTCATGCCCATATATTGCCTCCCCATTGGTTTACATTGTAAGGCGTGATGTGGCACTGCAACTTTCAGGGCTTATAAAATCCAAACCATTCGAGTTATTACAAAGTTTTTAACAACTTTTTTTCAGCACAGTGTCATAAGTCATGTATCAAAGTTTGTTGAAGTCCCGTAATAATAAAGAAAGAAAGAAACAAACAAACAAACACACACACGAAAAACAATAGGGTCCTCACCCTTAGGCGAAGACTACTGTTTTACAGTAGTCCTCTGCCTTCTGGGCTCGGTCCCTAATTAAAGTAAATAATTTATAATATTATATAAATAACTATAATCATTGCCCAGCCCAAAATATACACGTCACAAGGGGGTGAGGCTCGGGTGTGGAGATTTCAAACACCACAAAGTCAAAAGGAAGATGGAAAAGGATCATCCTCACTGACATACCTGAGGTCATAGCTTGGTTGGAGGAGATGCAGGCCATGGTGACGGTGTGAGCTGGGATCTTGTCAGAGAAGCCTGCACCCAGTGCTGCCTGAAATCACAGTCAAACGACAAGGAGATACACAATTGTGATATTAGTTGATGAATCGATTGTTCGATTGAAAGAAAGTTAATCAGCAACTTTGATATTTTCAAGCAAAAATGCCAAAAAATATGCAAAAAAATAGACAGTAAACTGTAAATCCTTGGGTTTTGGAGTGTTGGTCTGAGAAAACAAGACATTTGAATACATTCCCTTGAGCTGTGTGCAGTGCTAGTGTGTAAGATCAAGGCTTAAAGAGAGTATACATATGAAACATATTCAAGGTGTGTGAAGGTCCAGATACTACAAACATTTTGGGGTGTACGTGTGTATGTGTGTGTGTGTGTGAGTGTGTGTGTTGATACCTCTCTTGCTACATTGCTTGTCTTGACCTCCTGAATGACTGTTCCATAGATGATGTAGTCTACGGCGTCTTTGGGAAGAGCTGTCTTGTGCAGCAGACCCCTACAGAAATCCAAACAGTTTTTAAGTCACGGCAGCACTAAAAAACAAACAAACTCATGCATAAAGTGTCTTGTGAAAAGACTGAAAGGAGGAAGAGAAAAACAACATCCTGAATAGATTTATTATATTTATTACAGAGCAGTAAAAGTGAAACTCTTGTTTTCAACAATTACAAGGGATCTTTTATTATGCAAGGTGTTTAATGCCACTGATCCTTGAAGGTTTCACTGGTTGTCTTTATAAAAAGTGTCATAATGGACTTTATAGTGTTATAACAGTTAACGCAACAAACACCACAGGACATAAATACACTTACTGTAGAGCTGCTCTGGCCAAGTCATGGGGCATTAGGTCAGCATACCTGTAAACACACAGCAGTAAAGTTTCACCTTCAAGCCACTGAGATCATCTCTCACTAAAAGTCACTGGACTACAAGTTGTAGTTTTGAGCAGCTTTCTTGTCAAAGTATAAGGATCATAATCTTATGCTTCCTTCAGGCTATAGCCAGCAAACTTATAAGTAAAGAGTAGAGACGTACGTGGTTCCAGACAGTAGGAAAGGGGTTCGGACTCCTTCGACCAGTACTATGTTCTTCAGACCAGGTCGGGCCAGAGTCTTCTTGCTCTTTGTCTGAACTGAAAAAAATAAATAAATAACAGGTTCACAGATTTTGATAGTTGAGAGTTGACCTGAGGGATCCACGTGAGCATACAAGACTGGAAGCAGATTTATTTTAGGTGCATGTAAATGAAATCAGTTAGAGTAATGACTTACCCTGAGCCTGCAGCTGTGCTGACGTACTGAGAGAGCGCGCAGCTGAAACACACACACAGAGAAAGATGTCCCTCATCATCCTCCATTTAAAATCTTTTAAAACACGTCAACCCTTCAAACTTAAGCAGGCACCAACGTCTCACCTGATTAACAGTAATACACATTATATACATTACACTGTCAAGAGCACAAAACAATGTTTTAGCAGCTTGAATTCATAAAGCAGATGTCTGTATCAATTATACAACTTGGTTCAATCACCAAGTGACAACAGGGGCAGACAAATGATCAAAGTGTTGGCCATATATCATATCTGTATTATTATTAATATAAATGTTCATAATGATATGTTGAAAAGAAAAGTATATATTGCGTTTCTGGCTTCCTGTAACATTTTTTATTATTCCTGTGATGTAATGTGAAGCCTTGATAACTGTTTAAGGTGTAGATGACTCACCAAACTGCACTGCCCAGGCAGGGCTGACTGGGCAGCTACGCATCGAGGTCAGCAGCATGGAAGCCATTATGTTCTACAAAGAAAGAAATTGTAATTGTGACTGCAAAGTCATCACCATAGCTCTGAAAACAGCTAATGAAAACATTTCCATATGCTAAAAAATGTACTTATTTCCACTTTGTCTTCTTTTGCTCAAACAGTTAGCAGTCTGATGATTTCCAGAAAAATTACACTGAATGTGTGACAGCTTTCAAAATCTTCTGAGATCCCTTGACCACTTCAGGTAATTCTAAGCTTTCTTTGTCTGAATTGGCATTGACATTTTTATTCAATAATTCTGCATTGTTTGTGCTGTAATATTCTTTTATTTTCTGTAGAGCACTTTGTATTGCCCTGGGTATGAAATGACCTATATAAATAAAGCTGCCTTGCATAGTTCTATAGGCAAATCGTCAACTGTATCAACCTGAAGGAATGAATCACACTAGACATTAAAACACAGCATGAGTCTGTGTTTCTAATTACCTAACTCTGACCTATGACTATGCAGATTATGTGGTTTAATGTGACAATATGTGTTAGAAAATGTTAGCTTATTTACAGGAAGTTTGAACACACCCCAGCATAGAGAGAACAACAGCTAGTGTAGAGAGAGCTAACTCCATGAACAACTGTGCAAATTAAATGTTAATTTGCCTATCAGTGCAGTAATTTCATCTTTAACAATGTGTTGTATTTAAAAAGCTTGTTATATTATCCATTGTGCCAGATCTTCATCTGAAAAGTAACTAAAGCTGTCAAATAAATGTAGTGGAGTAGAAAGTACAATATTTCCCTCTGAAACGTCGTGGAGTGGAAGTATAAAATAGCATCAAATGGAAATACTCGAGTAAAGCATAAGTACCTCAAAATTATACTTAAATACAGTACTTGAGTAAATGTACTTAGCCTACTTACTTTCCACCACTGAACCTAAAACACCTCTAACGATGCGTTGAGGTCCTATTCTGTTCCGCATTTGCTCTTATTGAATATAAATTGTGTTGACTTTAACACAGCAGAATGAAAGATAATTTGACCAGCTTTAATAATGTTTCCTCTTATATGTTTTATTATGTGGGATAATATGACATATCATTGACGGGTGACCCAGCCCAACCCCCTATCTATCCCCGCTTTGACCCTTCACCTAGATTCCTCTCCTGGAGAATGACAGAGGCAGAAACCCGTAACCTCCAGACTCAAACAGGGTCACAACTGCCTACAGGTCGATTAAATATTTGACTATATAAAGTTAAGTTCACACCAATTAGTAAAATACATTTATGACACAATTTTAATAGAAAAACAATGAAGCTGAAGGTTAGCCTCAAGCTAATAGCGCTAACTAACGTTACTTGCATAAGTTTCCAGGGCGTTTTTGTATCTAGCCCGCTATTCCCAAGATGAACAAACATATTTGCAGGCTTTTTCCCTTTAACAGACTCATTATCAGGAGTGATAACCGAGGTGAATCTTACCTGTATTTGAGTTGTGTGTATATCGACGCTGCTCCCCAGTCAAACGCTTGGGCAGACTCTCCGTCAGCGCTTCTGAACTACAAAACCTAAAGACCTACCAAGATAGTAGCTGACCAAAAATATGCCATAACGGACACATTGACAACCAATAAAAAGCCACGTACCTGCTCGTGTTTTAGAGCTCTTTTAATTATAGTTTATTATACCGACATCGCAAAACATCACCTTTACATCAAATGATATATAATGATTTCAATAATTTAATATTTTAGGCGACGGCGATACAACAGCGTGTTGTGGGGTCCTTATTAGACAACTTTTAGGCCTCCAACCAACAGCCTGAACGTTTTTGTAGGTATGTAGGGTGCAGTTTGGAGATGGCAGTTTGACAGGTCTGCAGCCTGCAGATACCCTTTATTGTCAGGTGTGTTTTATGAAATTAATAATTTAAGGTCTGTTTTATTGAAGACAATTCCCACGTTTCCAGTAGGTTTGGTTTTTAACTTTGGTAGGGACATTTTTTTAGTTGGGCCAAAATAGTTATAGCTCTCTTTTCTCTTTCATATATTCCATATGCACACATAAGCACAACTGCAAACATGTTTACTTTACTGAATATGTATTTGCTGACTTGTCTGAAACCGAACTTGTAACATGTTGAATTTGTCTGATTGCTACAGTTTGTTTTATTGTTGGAAATCTGAGACCAAAATTAATATTTAAAACTGACATTTCATACAGTATAAAATGTATAATGACCTGCAGGTAGTGTTCTACTCTGTTTGAACCAACTATCTGCTGTAAGGTTTTCAAACCTCACCTGAGATCCTGCAGATCTGTGCTTCTTTCAGTTTATTGATTGATATCTTTAAATCATCTCAGAAACTTCTACTTGTATTATTTATCATTCAACTCCCAAACTTATGGTTAGATATTTCACTGTGACATCAGCTTACCTGTGTGTGTGTGTGTGTGTGTGTGTCTGTGTGTGTGTGTGTGTGTGTTTCTGAAAAAATCAGTTGGACAAGCTGTGGCACATTTACCTTTCTTTAAAATAATGTTCATGTTTAATGACACGTGCAATAATAACTCTGCTCCTGATCCACTCATGGAAAAAACAAACAAACAAAAAAAAAACTACCAGATGACCCGAGAGGTCATTATTATTATTATTGTTATTATTTGTGTGTGCGTGTGTGTTTGATTTGGTGTTCATTTTAATTGTTGTATTTCTGTACTTTTAAACTTTTCTTTTAAATGATTTTATCATGTCAATCAATTGCTTTCATGCTGATTTTAAGCACCTTGAACTGCCATTGTGAATGAAAAGTACTATACAAATAAAATCGACTTGACTTGATGGAAAAGGAGGGTGGCATTAAATGGTTAATATTTCTCCCATTATTTAAAAAATAGGTTTGGTGTTTGGATTGATTCCAGAACAATTTTGTTAGCTAAGCTCAGTTGTCACTGACACTTTGGTTCTTCTTTAAAAAAAACCTATATTCGCTTTGGGAGGCATCTTCTCCCACAGTAATAGAGTTGTTTAATTAAATGACATGTCTAAACAAATATCAAAAATTAGCTAATAACACCAATGCCTGAAATTTAAATATAATATCAACTGATATTACTTATGTCCAGTGAAGTCATTTTCAACTCTGTGAGGTTTAAACAATGAATACTAACCGCTTCAAATGAACCCACTTTTTGCATAAAACACACAAACCTTTTCAACTCTGAAGATATATATCTGCACAGTTTCTTCCATGATACTGTCTGTCTCTCCGTTTCATTGATAAAAACCAAGGTGAACTTTCACCTAGATTGTGGCAACAATACTTAGCAAAGTCACTTGGTGGCAGTATAATCCCCAGACGTTAATGTGCAAAGCTGCTTTAACATGAGTAAAGCACTTTTACAATACTTCTAGGGACATAGAAAAAAACATATTCTACCCTAAAATGTCTGTGTCTCTTGATAGTCAAGGCAGCATTAAATTTCCATACATAAATTAAGTTAATATTATAGGCTGCCACTCTTTTGATACCAGAATAGTAACTTTTTGTGTGTTTACTTGCTGTGTGTCACTATTGCTGGTTTCTGATTGGCTGTAAAAACTCAAATTTAGCACATTAGCAGCAGTGGAAGAAGTATTCAGACCCTGTATTTATGTAAAAGTACCAATACAGCAATGTAAAAATACTCCATTACAAATAAAAGTCCTTTATAAAAAATTCTACTCAAGTAAAAGTAATACTCAAGTAAAGTACAAGTACCTCAAAATTTTCCTTAAATACAGTACTTGACTACTTACAACCACTGCACATTAGACAGAAGATACAACTTTATGATAAAGGTTGTACTACCCACAGTGGAAATGTCCTTTTTGCCAAGGTCAGCAACACTTCCATACAATCTGAATTTCTTCTTGTAACACTCACTCACAACACTCTGGTACTAATATGTATGCTGTGTATCTGTATCTATGTATACACTGCCTGGCTGGAGTAGAGCTGTGTTAACACTCTGCCACTCTGTGATGTGATCCCAAAAGTAGATCAAGGGTCACACCTGCCTCTGCCTCATGTGATGACAATCTGGGTCATAGTTAATGTTGCTGTGTTGCTCTGTGTCTTAGGTCATGTGAGCAGGTGTCTCTCAATGTCTTCATCACTGGCAGGTAAATATCAGCTCACTAATGGGGCCAGACTGATGATTTTTGGAAAAATACCAAGGTAATGTGAAATATTTTATTAAAAGTCAGATATTATCAAGTTGATGTGTTCCTTCTCTGATATGAAGGTTTCTCCCAGACCAGGAGGTGAATTATGCTGTCATAAAATGGCCAAAAACAAAGTTTAATTATTTTGTTTTCCCTCTGTCACATTAAATATGACCATCAAAGCACTGACTTAAAATGTAAGATTTTAGACTAAATTTGTGTGCTAATGTTCTCCAAGGACAGGTGTTAAACTAGCAGACATTTGAATAATACAATACTGGTAGCCCCATATCTGACGGTCTCTCATCTATTTCACTGTTTCCTCCATCAAGCTCAAACACACGTCAGCTACGAGCTCAAGGACGATGTGGCAGTTGTACGATTCAACGATCCAACATCCCAGGTGCTTGTGTGTGTGTTCTGTGTGGGTGTTTGTTTATGGACGAGAGTATGAGGCAGTACATGCGTGTCAGAGAGAGATTATATTTGTGACAGTCTTGACGACCTGTCTCAGTCTCACACTGACAGATGTGACATGATTAATCGGAGCATGTGTGTTTGTGTATATGCAGGTGAACGCGCTGTCGGTGCAGATGCAGTCTGAGCTGATGAAGGTGATGGGTGAGATCTGGTCCAACGGCTCTGTGAAAAGTGCCGTTCTCCGTCTCCAGCAAGCCCAGCTGCTTTATCACTGGCGTGGATATCAAGTAGGCTTTTTAAGACTTTAACAAGGATTTCCCTGCACTTGTATATGGTTTGAACTAGAGTGAAAAGGTTCATTTTGTTGCATTTTCACACTTTTCTAACAGCAAGCAATGATGATCTAGTCATGTAAGAGCAGTGACAAGGTAACCCATCTCTCTTTGGAAGGTCAGCAGATGTTCAAGAAGATCGAGAACTCTCCCATTCCCATTGTTGTAGCCATCAATGGCTCTGCCTGGGTGGAGTTGTTGAGGTACAAGGGTGTCTGTGTGTGTGACAGGTGTGAAAAATGCTGCTTGTGTGGACTAAAATGTGACTAATTCTTTGACTTCTCTGTAGTTTGCGATATTCTGCCAGTACTGAGTTACCACCAAAAGCCGAAAAACAATCCTGGGTGCAGCAGAGGTCATGCTAGGACTTGTGCCTGGAGCAGATGGCACTCAGAGACTGCCTAAAATGGTATAAATACACACACTCATATTAATCAGTAATTACTAATGGCTTGAAAGCACCGCCACAGTGTTGTGCTAGTGGCTACTGAGTTACACAAGAGTATTTTAAGGTCAAGTGTCTCACTCAGGAGCACATTAGCTCACAATATCTGCAATCCCCTTGTCCTGTGTGTGTGTGTGTGTGTACGTGTGTGTGTGTGTAGGTGGGTCTCCCCGGAGCATTTGACATGATGCTGACAGGCAGGAACATCAGGGCTGATAAAGCTAAGAAGATAGGTCTAGTGCACCAGCTTGTGGACCCTCTGGGTATGTTCTACGTGTGACATTTGTAGATTGCTTTGCTCACTAAGAAACATAGTATTGTTTTCCTGCTGTGATCTTCTGTGATTTGCTCCTCTAGACAAGGGTGGGAGAGGATTAAACTTTATTAAGAAGCTCAAAATTGTGAATTAACTGATGTAACTGATGCAAATTTTGCTTCTTATGTTCCAAAAAACATACATCCGTTGTTGTGGCAGGGACAAAATGTATACACCGCCGCTATGTTTTCAATGGTTAGTTTGTCCTTTGTGAAGGTTTACTCCAGGTCCTGGTTTGAGGCCTGAGGAGGAGAGGACTGTTGAGGAGGTGGCAGTAGGCGTGGCCAAAGGAATCGCAGACTAGAAGGTCTAGTTACAAAGGAGAAGGGTCTTTATGTCTCACAAGAAGCTTGACAGCAAGCTTCGGTTTTTCCTGTCAGCTGTGCAATGCTGCTTGATGAAGCTGGCATTGATGTATCATTACATGTAGCAGAGGTAATGTTCTCCATTGGGCTGCAACTAATAATTATTTTTTCATAATTGATTAATCTGCTGATTATTCTCTCAATTAAGTGTTTTATCTATGAAATGTCAAAAAACGGGGGAAAAATGCTTGTTATAATTTCCCAGACCCAAAGAAGACATCTTCAAATGTCTTGTTTTGTCCGACTAAGAGACCAAAACCCAAAGATATTAGGTTTACTATCATGTATCACACATGAAAGCATTAAATCATCATATTTTGAGATTTTGCTCAAGAAATGGCTAAACTTATTATGAGATTATTAAAATAGTTGCCTATTAATTTTCTCTTGATGGACTAATTGTTGAAGATCTAGTAGTCTGACTGTTGTTTACAGTGTGAGGCCCCTGTAGTTCAGTTCACTTGGAGCCCCTATGAACTCATATAAGACTGTTGGGGATAAAATTGAGATAATAAATCAGAGGATTTGTTTGTTGTCACTCTTTTTTTCTTAGTTCCGTTTTTTTCTTTTGTTTTCTCCTTACTTTGGGATGTTGGGAAAATGAGGTGGAGTGGTATAATGAATAAAGAGTATTAAAAAAATGATCTCACTCTTAAAAAAAAAAGATCATGTGTGTCTGTTGCAGCTCATCAGACTCTCACATCCAGTACCTGCCGATGTCTTGCTTTATAAACAAGGCAGTTCTATGTCTCCAGGAGTGAGTACTGACAAACCCAGCAGAGGGAGACACTGGAACAGTGTTCGGACTTGACTTCCCTGCTTGGGCGGTATGTCTCTTAGTTAAACACACACATCCTGAACCATGTTTTAAATGGAAATTTTCCAATACTGGTAGATTTTCACTGCTAAGTGCCAATTTGGTAGATTACCAGTGATCATTTCAATCAAAATGTAATCCTTAAATCTTGTGTTATTGCAGCCCTTTGTATCTTGGACCCCCATCCATCAGGTCCATTCAGGTTTGTGGACTTGATCGGGGTGGAACGTCTCGTCAGCATCACGATGCATTTCGAGAAAGTTTATGGAAACCAGTTCACACCCTGCCAGCAGCTGCTAGACCACACCAAAGACCCCAGTAAGAAGTTTTATACATGATCCAACATCCCTTTTCTAAAATGACCCTCAGGGCTGAAACTGAGTAACTCATGTCAGGTCAAGTGTCCACAAGGCTGGTGTGAAAACGGGAATGATGGAAATGTAACCAGAACCCAGTGGTTCTGGGTACAAGGAACTGCAGCATAATTTATCTAAAACCCAAAGTATATGACATTTGTTAGAGAAATGCACAATTTAGTGGCCTTCAACTTGTGGCCTTTACATTGTTTGAGTGTTTGTTTTTACGGTATGCATAATTAATGCTGTTAAACAGTGACTTTGCCTAAGGTATTTTGTTTTTTTTACAGGTGAGAGTGGGTTTAGGATAGTTTAATGATCTGAAACACTAACTTTATAGCAGGTCTCCTTTTGGTTATGGTATTACTGGGGGGAGGGTATGTACAGAGGCAAGAGGGAAGTCAGCTAATTTGTTGAAAATCTCAGTGTAACTCAGGTGATACAATTTAAAACGTGTTTGAAGTATGACCTTAACACGGTGACATACCTGGTTCTTGTGCTCTTGGTTTCCTCTAACAGAAACCAGCCTCCTCCCCATATAAAGACTCTCCTGTCAAACTGAATGTGGCTTGAATGAAGAGGAGGGAATGCACTGTTTTTTTTTTCTTTTTTGTATTTACCTGTATACAACTCTTCTTGTACATACCGCTATTTAATGCATGGACAAATTTTGATTATAAAGGATTATTACTAAAGGATAGTCAGGTTCCCAAATGAACATCAACATGTTTTTCTTGCTGTAATCATTCCTCCTGTTCATACTGACCATTAGAATATCCCTTCATAATGCACTTGCAATGTAAGTGATGGGGGCCAAAATCCACAGTCCTCCTTCTGTGCAAAAATGGATTCAAAAGTTTATCTGAAGCTAATATGAAGCTTCAGTGTCCAAATGAGTCAAATCAAGTAGACATCTTTCAACGTTACAGTCTTTTTAGTGCCAAAGTTCCTCTTTTTGTTACTAAACTTCCACCACAGCTCAATAGGGAAACACTGTCCGAGGAAACACAAAGAGGGAATTTATACTCCTGTTCTTTGTTCTCTTTCTTATCTATTCATGAATCTACAGTCAGAAGATTGTGATTCACCTTGTAGCTTGTTGGTTCAGTTCCAAGCTTTCAATTGTTCATACCAATTTTTTAAAATGTTTTTATGAAGGATGATTTACCTCCGAAACCACAACCACTGCAGTTACAGTGGTATGTTTCAATTTTACTTGTAGATAGTTATAGATACCTGAAATAAGATTCAAAGTTCATTAACTCTGGGTCTGCCTGTCATATCGTGTCCATGTATACTGACAGCGTTGTCCTTATGACTATTCGTGGCTATATATCAGTTTGTACTGCCCATGTCTCCGGTAACTGACCGAACTAGGATTTTATTTTCATTTTCTTTGAATGCAGTAATAACTGTAGTCCTGCATCTGGCCTGCAATAAACCTGCAATAAATCCTCCCTAATTCCTGCCTCCCTGCATGTCGTCACAATTCCAGCTCCCCACAACCACCAGGGAAAACAAAACAGGATAACTTGATTTTCAGAGGTCATTTAGTGTCTATTTATTGTGTTTTCTCTTATTTATTTCTTCATGGCTCTTCTTACAGTGGTCTTGCAGTTACATGATGACAGCGTACATCAGTGCTATGTGGGTGTGGTAGACCGAGGAGAAGCTGAAATGTCGAGAGGGGTCATGAACTTTCTGAAATGCTTTATCAGAAACTCAACATCAGCCTTTCGTCTGGCTGCTTTTTTATCAAATTTGGGGAATATAATGGAATTTAAAGACGTATGTCAGACATTATGCAAGAACAGCAGTGTGTATGGCAAAAAGAGAATCACAAAAATTAATAAACCAGTTTACTTTGACATTTACAGCATAAATTGTATTTTCACAGTTATCTGGCTAACGTTGACATTCCTGCTTCTTGAAATAACCCTCCTTGTATAACTTTTTGTAACAGAAGTCATATAACATTATATCATCACCACCCGAATGAAGGTATGGTTTGTATTGTATTATATGTAGAATTCATAGAGCAGGCCCTCATTTAACTTGGATAGCAGTATGCAGCTGTATTCAACACTTGACATGACACATTTCCCCTCAGGGAAATTATTTTCTTGATTGGTCAATTAATAATTTGGTCAATGAAATTTAAAAAAATTGTGACAAATGCCAATCATAATTCCCTAGAGGCCAAGATGACATCTTCAAATTTCTTGCACAGTTGTAAACCAAAAGATATTAAATTTAGTATCATAGAGGACTAAGAAAACTGATTTTCTGGCATTTTTGCTTAAAATTTACATATGAATTGATTATCAAAATTGTTGCCAATTAATTTTCTGTCGATCAACTGTCAACTAATAGTTTCAGTTCTAGAAAAATGCAAACAAGAATAATGGAACAGATAAGAATGGTTAACACATCAGTTATACCGCCACAAATTTAGAGAATTATATAACTCACTTTGGAAGTTCCTTTTTGTTATTTAATGACTGGACAATCACAACAGTTGTTTAATATCACATGCAACATTAACAACCCTCCAACAGTTTAGATTGGGCACTATGGACCTCTCATAATATTTTTGACAAATTTTGCTGTTTTTTTTTAACTGGACCCAGTACTCCTGTCTCGTGGTGCTCGGTGATGACATGAAAAAATGGATTTCTGTGTCAACATACAATTAAGCATAATTTCATTTATTATTACGCATGACTAAATCAAGCATCTCAAACAAGTGATCTGAGGTACATTTTAAGAACTCTATTTTTGAGGCAGCACATCTGTGTGTCTGACTACAGACTGAATGACATCTTGTGTTACAATTAAAGGGGATGTTAATAAAAATGTGTCACTGTCCCAAAACACAAAAAGCTGTAAATGCAGTGATGGTTCAGTGAATCATTAACTCAGGCATTACTTCATTGTATGCTAAGGTTTCTGACTTTCTGCATTGTTCTTTTCTTTTTTTTCTTTTTTCTTGTTATCAATTTGTTGTTTATACCAATTACAGGCCACAAAAGCTCAACAGGACAAATGAAGAAGACTGTGCAAGAGACTTGTGTAGAGGACAGGTTCAGTGATACATTTATGTTGTTACATCTCCTACTGTACTGGCAACCAATGAAGGCTGTGAATTCCTTTATGTCCCTCTTATATTGCAAAAACTCTCCTTAAAGAGTTGAACCATGTCTGTCTAAAGTTGTTGAGTTGAAATTTTTATATTGTAAAAATATTTTTACGTCAAATGAAGGCAAGTTTTGTACTCATTTCATATTTTAAACTGGATTTTTTAGCAATCAAAGGACCACAGCATGGAGGCTGTGTAGTAGTGTAGTAGTGCTGGAAATCTTTCTGTTGTCTTGTAGCATGAGAAGTGTTGTGGTTGACTCACCCCCAGTGACACATTAAAACAGGTCACCTTGTAGCCATTTGTTAGTAAACTAGTCCCAGTCTGTGATTCAGACAGGAAATATTCAGTCAGTCTGTCAGAGACTCCTGGCATGGGAACCAGTTAAGTGTCAGTTCCATAGTTTGGCCACAGGGAGGCGTGGTTTCCCACAGCAAAGTCTCAGCTTCAGTCATTGGGGCTCAGCAGCCAATTGGTCACAGTGGAAGGCACATTCAGTATGGCTCAGTAGCCAACAGGCACATTATCAGGACAGTGTGTGTGTGTGTGCTGTATGTGTGTGTGTGTGTGTTTGTTAGATCTTGGGCCTCCATCCCTGTATGAACTGTGTGATCTTGGTGACATGGAGTCGGCTCAGGTGGAAGTCATGTGACAGGATGTCCTCAGTCAGCTGCACCAGGAGGCTGCCGTCAATTCGCTCCCTCTGGAACACGGACACCGCTGCTTCTGATAGGCCGATGAACCGCAGACAGGCCGACACTTCCTCCAATGACAGCGCAGACAGATCAGCAGGAGGCCGCCAGGTGGGGTCAGTGGGAGGGGCCAACCCTTCAGTCACTCCTGTGGATGTCCCGCCCCCCTCTGCACCTCTGGAGGAATCTGTCGTGGGATTGGCAGTGGGCTCAGGTGAGGGGCAAGGCGATTGGCGGTTGAAAGGGTTCAAAGCCCCGAAAGGAGCGAAGCGACTCTGCGGGGGTGGCGGCCTCAGTCGAGGCCCAGAGGTGAAGGAATCCACCCATGGCTCTGCCCAGGTGGCCTGCGCTGGCTGAGGATTGGCTGCGTTGTCTGCAGGGAGGGCAGAGACCGGCTCAGGGCTGGCAGGGTTCGGGGCGGGGCAGTCAGCCCAGGAGCACGGGTAACAGTAGAGAGAAGCATCTGGTGAGGGCGAGCAGCTGGGACAGAGTAGGAGAGAGTGACATTAGTGTCTAGCATCGGTCAGCAAGACTCAAAATACCAAAACATGTCATGTGAAAACTTCTAATGATCATACTGGGGAGCATTCTATAGTTTTGTATCACAGTTTAAGAGATCGATCCCTTGAAACCATTTATTTAGTAGTATGCAGGCCAAAAGCCACTGAAGGATGGAGGGCGTTACATACTGAATAGATTCTATAATCCTTTCAGCTTAATTTGCTTAATTTTGTTGTAAGGTGAAAGTTTTATAGTTATAAATAATCATTTCAATCACATCTAAATGATTATAATTCAATATGGAACAGGTCCTAACATGTTAAAACATAGTCATTAAAGTACAGTTGATACAACAGTTATATGTCATATGACTAAGAAATGTTCACTTTCATGCAAACCTCTTTCTAGCACTTTAAAGTCCCCTTCCACTCAAAATGTGTTTTTCTTCTTGTTCCTTCAGTTGGTTGTTTGAGCTTCACTGTACAGAATGATGTATGTACAGAGTTTGACACTAGAAGACTGTTTTCACATTAATCTACTGAAGGGGGAGAGTTACTCTGTGCTCACCTTAATTCTCAGTTTAACATATGCATGGGTTAGGGTAAGGGTGATTTGTGACATCAAAACTAGTTTTGAGCCAATCGTGGTCCAGCATGCAACTTACACAGTGTGTGATTAGGAAAGTAGGAGATCTTGTGTCCAGCACAAACTTTTAAAATGAAAAATATTTGCATATTCATATATTCTGGAATTTTTAATGAGGGTAAAGGACTAGATGTAATTTTAAGGATTTTAACGAGGTAATTGTCCTTTTTTTGTGGAAAAAACATATTAGACACAAATGATTATTCAAAGTACAGTATTTTTATGGATCCTCAACATGTCTGGAGGGGATCTTTAAGGACTTCATTTCCATTTTGGCTTAAAAGCTGAAGTGTTACATTGCTTAGAAATTATGGAAACATCTTCACTTCTGTGACAACTGGGCAAATTCTATCTGCTGAAGAAGATCTCAGCTACTAAATGAAGATGAAGATGAACTTTGAAACTCCAATTTAGTGTACATGTCTCAACATCTTTTGACCTGTAAATCACCAAATCAGTGCTTACTGGGTTTGGTTACATAATACGGTTTTCAGAATGTTTATTTTTGTCTCTATACTGAAACTTCAAAAAAACAACTAATAATATTAAAGATAAACATATTCATGCATCATTGTTTGTAATCTGATCAAAACTTGAAGCAAATTAGGTCTTTCTATAGGAAAATAGGTGTGTGTTGATAATTTATACAATTAATCAATTGAACTGTTCCATACTTTAAAAAAGTAGCTGAAATGGAAAATAACTCTCTCTTAAAGGTTCTATATATAGCATTTTCCATATTTATTGTGAAATTTATACTGCTATCTTGATCTATGCTGTCTTTACAACACATGCTATGTTGTTATTGCCAGCCTAATTATTCTAATTATTTTGTACTGAGTTAGTTGCAGCCTTTCAAATATCAGATTAGAAAACACTGGAAGCTTTAGCTCCATTTGGGGTGCAAGAACATGAAACCTCTCCCTCAATCCTCCCTCAGTAATTTTGCTAATGTCACAATGATTTGTTGGTTAAAAAGTCTGATGTGTCGCGTGGTTTGAGTCATACTGTACCTGTCCTGCAGTCCGGAAGAGTAGAAGGAGAGGTTGGGTCTGGGGGAGGTGGAGGTTTTGGGGAAGCGAGGAGGGACAGGAGGGCTGGGGGCTGGGCTGGAGATGGAGCCTCCTTTAGAACACCGAGGGGGGACCGGAGGGGCGATCAAGTAGCGACACTCCTCTCTCACCTACACACACACACACACACACAACACAGAAATGACAGCCATAACAGCAAAAAAAAAGTTAACTCCTAAAACTTCTCAGGAGGTTTTATGGGAATATTTGTGTGTAAGTGTGTGTGTGTGTGCGTGTGCCTGCTTGTCTCTATGTTCTGGTTGGTAAATGTCACACTTGGTGACCTTTAAACCTCAAACAAACCCCCCCTCCCCACACACACACACACATGCACACACAAGCTGACTTGGCAGGCTAAATATCAGGGAATGAAGAACACTGTGTGTGACAGGGTATAATCCAGCAGCATTGCAGACATCAACACCCACACAGCCTCTCTATACCGCTGCTAGCTGCCATCACTTTGAAAAAAAAAAAAGTTAATTAAAGAAAACAAGCCTGATAATTTCACCCTTACAAACACAGACTCCTTGTACACCATCATATGAACACTGATGTTATGGGGAAACTCTGAAATGTGAATGTTTCAGGAACTATGAAAAGCAGCCTTGTTTTCAGTTTAACACACCATTTTCTGGCTTGAAAGAATTTGGTTTGAAGATGTTTTGATAAATCCAAGCATTAGTCATCCTAAAGGAACATTAGACATAAGAGTCATGGTTTTCCCTTAACAGAAACAATATGCAAAAAGAGAATGAGATTTTACAAGGAGTAAATCAGGTAGAAAGAAAACTAGCCTCAACTATCTTATAATAAAGAAATCTTAATACCACAGCATAAAAATACTCCACTACAAGTAAAAGTCCTTCATTCAAAATCCTACTAAAGTAAAAGTTCAGAGGTATTATCAGCAAAATGTACTTTAAGTATTAAAGTAAGTACTTGTAATGCAATAAAACATCCCCTGTGACTGATATACGATTATATGTGACAGTGTTAGATTGTTAATACTGATGCATGAATGTGTAAGCAGCATTTTACTGTTGTAGCTGCTTGAGGTGCAGCAAGTTTGAACTGGTCCCTCCAAAAGGTCACAGGATAAGTCTGAGGGGTTGTGAGATGAATCATGGAAGACAAAACAAGTGAAAAACTAAGCTCTGATACACAAATTCATGTTCATTTTTTAGACTACTTTTTAACTTCTCTTTGCTTTTTTGTGAAATAATATATTTAGGATTTGACCTTTTTTGAGCCTTAAATGGCTATTTAAATAAAACCATCTGAGAAGTTACAGTGAGTGGACTGCTGACAGCTCACAGACATCTGAAACATGATGAGGGGAGGTAGACACTGCTTTTTTTTAAGGGGTCACAAGCCAAAGTGATTGGGAACAGTTAGAGCTGCAACTAATGATTATTTTCATTACTAATTAATCTGTTGATTATTTGCTCAATTAATCGATTAGTTGTTTAGATAAAATGTCAGAAAATGGTAAAAAAACAAAAATGTCAACCACTGTTATCCAAAGCCCAAGGTGAAGTCCTCAAATGTCTAGTTTTGTCCACAGACACAAAAGATATTCGGTTTACTACCACAGAAGATTAAAGAAAGAAAAAATATTTATATTTGAGAAGTTGGAATCAGAAAATTTGGAATTTCTTTTCTTAAAAAATAACTCAAAAAGATTAATCAATTATCAAAATAGTGGGCAGTTATTTTAATAATTGGGGACTAATCGATTAATCAACTAATCGTTGCAGTTATAGGAACAATGCATTGTATTTTATTTTTATTTTAAGCTTATCATATGTTGTGTCTGCAAAATCTTAATCTGTAGCTGTAAAATAAATTTACTGGATGTGAAAAGTGTAATATTTCCCATTGAAATGTAGTGGAGTACAAGTTTGAAGTTGCATGAAATGGAAATACTCAAGTGAAGTACAAATACCTTTAAATTTGTACAGTACTTGAGTAAAAGTACTTTTTCCACTGCAATATTACACACTAGCAATTAACCTTATCTTGTACATGAAAACTTATGCATTTGCGGTTCTAAACTCTCTGGTAGATTTATCCTAGAGAAAATATGTTATTGTACTGTCAGGAAGTCATGTATTTTACGCTTCCAGTACATTTTCATTCAAAAGATTATGATGGTTAGCACATTTAGCAAGGGCAGCTGATTTAACAAAAGGCGCACAGCATTGCTCTAACTAACTAACTCTCATCTAAAATGTAGAAGCTATTTTAAATTGTTTAATACTATTAATTTAAGTAGTCTAGATCAAGATTAAATTGGTGCAAATTCCTGACCTCAAAGCCAAAGCCCCCCCTCTTTTAAAGAACACCTTCAGCTTTTTGAGAAAGAAAACCCTGATGAGAAAACTGCAGAACAAACCCCCTTAATGAGAAAGACTATGAATTACAGAAAATAGCAAAACAGAGGCTAGACAGGAGGGGGGCAGGGCTTCAGCTCACTAGTAACCATCTCTATACTAGTTTTGTCATAAAACCCTTACAGCCACTGAAAAAGAGTAGTTTTGCTTGTTTTGTCTGACCAACACTCCTAAAGAGATTTGGTTTACTGTCAAATAAGACAAAAAGAAGCTGCAAATTTTCACATCTGAGAAGCTGGAATAGGGGAATGTTTGGCTTTTTTTTTTGAAAATTGACTTGAATTATTCGATTATCAAATTGAGCACCAAGTGGCTAATCAACAGAATGGTTTCCAGCTTCTCAAATGTATGTGCTATTTATCTGTTTTACACAATTATTCGGACAAAGCAAGCTATTTATCATATTTATGGTTTCTGAGAACTTGCGATGGGCTTTTTTTCACTTTTTTTCTGATATTTAATCAAAATGTAAAAGTTATTTAAATTTAAAAAAAAATGACTGACTGAATCAATAATACAAAAAGGAATCATGGCTCTAAACTCCATTAGTTCCTATAATACATGCAAGGAATAAGTGGCACTGCCCCACCTGGACTAATATGGGATGAGATGACATTAGCACTTATAGTCATTACGGCTGGTGCTGTGTTCACGTCATTTGGGATTAATAGGAAAGATTTCGAGTTAACAACATGTAAGCATTCATCAAGATGTTTACAGAGTTGGTCGAGTGAGGATAAAAATATTGTACATTGACAATATAACACCATATCCATCTAATTTGGGTTTAATTACATTGAACAATAGTCTTTGGCTGATGTGAGGCATCCATATTTGTTTTGCTTTCAGGCACTTGGTACTTTTATTATTAGGTGCTGAGTCTGATATATCAGAGCTTTCAGAAAAATCCAAGTTTCCCAGTCATAATTATGACTTGGATGTTGACTTGAAAGCTATTTACAAGTCGATACCTCTGACATGACATGAACATCAGTGGACCAAAGAAAGAGTGTCGCCTACAGAAACTGCAGAAATGTTGTCATGTGTTGTGTATATATGGCAGCCTTTCCAGGAAGTCAATGTGCGTGTGTGTGTGTGTGTGTGTGTGTGTGTGTGTGTGGTCAGTGAGGTTTAAAAGCTGTAATGTATGAATAATTGAAGCCTGGCCTCCTCACTTTTAACAACCGGATGCTGCCTTGGACAGAAGAATGAGAGACAGTGATATGAAAAGAAAGACAGAAGGAGGGGAGAGAAACTCACAGCATCAGATTTTGGAGGTACAGGTGGCGGGGTAGACACTCTTGTCACCACGGTACCAAGAGAACCGTCCAATGAGGAGGACGAATGAAAGGAGATGAGGTTTGGCTCCTTTCCTAAGCCCTCTGCGTTCTGATTGGTCCAAAGTTCCTCATAAGGGATCTCCTCACTGGTCCTCATTTCAGCCTCAGTCCACTCAGGAGTCATATACTCCCTCTCCTCACCTGGCCCCTCCCCCATTCGGTCTCCGAGAGAGTCCCTGCAGCGCTGTGATAGGCTGTCCGAAACCCCGCCCCCATACCCGCACATCGACAGCCTCTGCAGCGCCGGCGCCAAAGAGTCCTGACCCGACACACACACACGAGAACGCCGCGGGCTCACACACTCCTCCGTCATACACTCCAGCTCTGGCCGGGTCTCCCGAACAGCACGAGAGTAGGCATCCGGGTCGAACGCATGTCGCAGTAGCAGGCTCTCCAGTGCTGCCGTGTGGACGGAGGCCTCAGCCACGTTGAAGCGGGGCATGCAACGCAGCAGCAGGAAGTGGGAGGGGGAGACTTCCTGTCTGCGAAGTACCATGCAGAGCACCACTGTCTTGCTGACGATGTTGAGCAGTTTGTAGCGGTGGCCCTCTCGTACCGCATGGCGGTCGTAGGGGTTTCGCGGTGGCCGTGACGGCACAGACACGTTGACAGGGAGGCGAACCCTCTCGATGATGCTGCGCACCGTATGCTCTCCTCCCAGCATGCCCTGCTCCAAAGGGGAGCGTGTGCAAAAGCGTCCACGGCAGGCAAAGGGCAGGCTGACGCTCTGATTGGTGCGATGGTTCATACAGACCAGGCAGGGAGTTTTACCTGAGGAGGAAGAGACAGCAAGAGGTCAAAGAGTTACCAGTTATCCTTAAGTTATCATCCCATGCAGTCCTGCCAGCGATGTCACATTTCCTTTTTCTAATTTTTTAATGAATGTCTGGAGGGTTGAAGTCCTAACATCAAAGATGGGCTTGCAGCTTCTATCACTCAGTGCAAACTCTCATGTGGTCCTGGGGTTTAATATCCATATTCTAATATACTGCAAGTGAGTATTCTTTTTATGAGGAGTTGAACCCTTCCTGATTTTAAAAAGGAGAAAGTTAAACCACTATTAATTTGTTGGCACTTGAAAAATTAGTTTCCTTTTTCTTCTCTTACCTTTATCCCCTTTATTTACAATGACCTTTATCATCTTTTCCAACTTCTTAGATTTCTCTGCTGTTTAAAATAATGTTCAGCCCTCTCTGCCCGTTCTAATAGCATGACACTCCACTAGCTTCAGTTTATCAGTCTGGTGATCTTTAATCTGTGACAATCTCGGGCTTGTGGGAAATGGTGTTTGTTAAATGCTGCTGAAAATAGAAATGTTAAATAAACAAGCAAATTGCGTTTCCTTCAAAAATGTAAACATCTCTGTATGGAACCAGCATGAAATACTGTTGGGTACGTTTATGTTGTAGCACTTGATTTTTTTTAGCAATTTGCATTATTACAAAATTTTGAATTAGGGTTCCTTATTTCTGAAACAGAACTCAGAAAATCCTCTTTAACTCTCTATAGCCACTGAAATAGGACTTCATAAATATCAAAGAGCTCAACACACTGAGTTTGGCCTTATGGCACAGTGAGACCAAAATTCACTTTCCATTCATGTGTATGTGAAACGGGGCTTCCGATCATGAATTGACCCGCCTCATTCACTCTGGACAGAGTTCAATCAGACTGAACTTTGACCCCCCTTTGAAATCGAGAGGCTCATTTGAGAGAGGGGGTGGGATTGACCACTCATTCAGGAAAATATTGTTTGTTTATAACTGCATGGCGAAATTTAAAAAAAAAACAAAACAGCAAAGACCAAGATGCTACTATGGCGGGATGCTATTATACACTGTATAACTCAATCACAACTTTGTGGGCTGTTGTTGTTAGGCTACTAGTTGTGCGAGCTCCTGTAGTTTATGTTTATGTAGTTCATGTAGTTTATCATGCTATTTCTTGTCCTACCCACCCAACCCCCGTTGCTTTTGACCACAAACTGTGAGTAAATTTCACCAGGTGGATTTTGGTGTAACGGCAGCTTTACTTACTTCGGGGAGTCTTCCCCAAGCGTCTCAAGAGCGCGCTCAGTCCCGTCTTTTCCTTAGATGGCGTGGCACACAGAAGCTCTGCCTTCCCCATGAGTGACAGCTCATCTCCAGCCTGCAGAGTGAAGCTGTAGGGCTCACTGTCCTCGCTGAACTCCCCTGATACCACCTGCAGCGTACACATGCATGGATTTGAATTGGAATTGGAAACGCGCCATGTGTGCATCTATGCAGAAGTGAAAGAGGGCGAACCTTGACGCTGAAAGTGATCGTCTCCATGACAAAGACCCGGTCAGGGAAGACTCCAGCAACTTCCTCCACACTGGAGAAATACTGGACTGGATCCCTAATGTCCCGGTCTTCATCCAACAGCTTGAACTTTCCTGCAGGGAGGATATAAACAGGACGAAAAGAAGGAGGGAGGAAAAGGAAGGGTGGAATTTATTGGCGGTATGAAGGACAGTGAATAAGTTGCAAGAAGACAAATAAAGTGAAGGGAGCACAGAGGGAAGAAGAAGATGAAGGAAAGGGGAGAGAAGGAGGAGAAGGAAGGAGGGAAAGAGGGGTATGATGGGAAGAGTAGATGAAGAGGAGGAAGGGAAGGAAAGGTAAGGAAAAGGAGAAGAGAAAAGTTGCTTTTGTACTTTACGTCTTTCTTTGACTGCCTACAGTCTTACTTCAAACACACATCCGCAGTAGACACTGTTTGGACGAGAAGAATACAAAGACACCTCCGTGACCTATGACCTGGCACCAGCTCTCGGCCAATCAACAGCCGACGGGGTTGGCATGGCAACCAATAAAGGACCCCCATTCTCACGCAGAGCAGAGACACATCACCATGGAGACACTCACACATACACACACAACTCTCTCCCCCTTTCACTCTTTCTTTCCTTTGCTCATCCCCTCTTCCGTCTGTAAATCTTTCACACTCATGCTCTCCGGATATAGAAACCAGGCAGTGTTGCAGTCCACTGACTGTGTTTGTGTTCTTGAAACTGTAAGTTTTTTGTTTTGTGCCACTTTTTGATGTTGTAAAGAACCATTTCAATTACATTTTCACTTGTGCACACATTATTCTTTAGTCTTATTTACCAGTTACTCGGCCGGCTCTCTGAGTCATTATGGTTGTATTGAACAACTATAACCCTCGAAGGGTCCTCCTTTTTCTCACAGAGTCAAAGTGTTTGTGTGTGTGTGAGGGAAAGAGAGATGAGAAAGTTTTTTTGTCTGGGAGGCAGAGCAGAATACCAAACTCCACCACCATCCTCCTCCTCGCCAGCGCCTCCCTCCCTCCCTCTCTCTAACCCTTCTTTCCCCTCCAACCCCCCACCTACCAATTCAAACAGAGCCCCCAGGATAAAAAGCTTCCACCCACCGAACAATACCAGCAAGTGCTACTTTTCAACACAACCCACCACCCCTTTCCAGAAAAAAAAAAAAAGAAAAAAGTGACAGGCTGAACAGGGGTTTGAAATGAAACAGGGTTTACCACTATACCAAACAAAACTCCAGCTCCATCCTGGAAACCTTTACAAATAAGAGGATTATTCAGCTAGAAACGAGATCTCAAATGTTACCAAATGAGCAGAGATTTGACACCATATTAACAAGTTACTATTAAAATGTTGTTCCTATAAATAAAGACAAAATCTCCACTCGTGTAGCTTTTCCTACACACAAGGCTTTGGCTCCACATTACAAGGCTGGCTGTGGCGCCACTTGCTTCCCTGAAATCCATTCATGACAAGGGATCATTCAGCTTTTCTGTCCTCTACACTTCAGTCATCCTTGCCTCTTACTATACAGAGGAGCAGGAGAGAGAGAGAGAGTGAGAGAGAGGAGGGAGCATCCTGTTGTCCATCCCCAGGGGGAAACCTATATTGCTCTCCTCCGAAGCTTATTTAGACTTCCTGTATGAAGTCATCACACAGACATTAGCTCATCATCAGAGATGATGGCCTCTGATTAAACAACAGCTCACCTGTCATACTTGAAGAGATACAAAGGTAGTCCTAAAAATAGTCATATATTTAAATTGGCTTTGCTGGCTGGCTTTTTCTTGTCTACCAGAATGCTAATGTTAAAATGGTTCACAATTGAAAAGGATGTCAGGTTGATGTAATGCTACACGGCCCAGCAGCAGAAATACACACAACAATTCAGGCTTATCCCAAACTGAAGGCACTCTGTGGCGAACCTTATAAGGCTTTTGCTCAGACCTATTAGACTCCTAAAAAAGTCCCAGCCATGAACATTATAAATCAGCGAGAAAAAAATACAAACAAACACTGGTAATTGTTTGAAAGAAGGAAAAGAAATGACTGATTGAAGGAAATGTTATATGTAAAAAAATAAATAAATGGAGAAGCAAAAACCAAATAAATCGGAAATACTTTTATTTGTGGCTGGGTATCTTTTAAGATGGCAAACTTGGAATGAGAAAGGCTATCAAAAGTTTTCTTTGTGTTAAGCGCATGTGGCCATATATCACTCATCTATCACTCTGACTGTTGTGACGGGGTTATAAAAAGGTTATTATCTGAGATGATGTCCTAATCTGCCTTATCTTAACAGTTCTTGGGGTGAGGCAGGAAAGGAAAAACAATCATGTTCATATAACTTTTGGAGTTCCTGAACTTTTTATCACTTATAATCCCCAGACGATACAGTGATAAAGTGTCTTACAGGTACAATGTGGAGGTTTTCACTACTAGTAGCGCTGTGCACAGTGTATTTGTTATATGGCTAACTGCTTGTAATACTGGCAACACCGGCAGTCAGATGCTTCCCATGTGAAGTGCTGAAATGTCTAAAATGACAATGATCTCAACATACCCCCCTCTGACCCAAATGTTCTTTCATTCTTCTGAAAAGGAGCCTGAGTGGCGGCACTAGTATGAGGTGACATCAGCGCTCCATCAGTGGAGGAAGCAACGGAGAGGAGGCATTAAGATCCAGTTACACAGCGAATAATGTGACTGGTTGGTAGGTTGGAACAATGGGATTGTGGGGATAAGCTCCGGTGAGGTCATACTGACTAGAGTCATTCAGCAGGAAGACGACAACTCAATGGGCAGGAGCCAGGGAAGGTCACATCTACAGCAGCTGGTAGGTTATGTAAAGGTGGGCTGAAGTGAGTGTGTGTGTGGGGTTTATGTACATGTCTATATATTGGGGTCTAAAGTTTAGGTCTTATTTTATGTACTAATATCATTATCTTAAAATTTGACCCTGTCCATGCTGTAAAATAACAATTTGAGTTTTAATATAAGAGTTATTCATCCAATTCACACTTCACACACATTTAGTATTCATTCAATTACAGTTAAGTTATTTTATTTACTCCAACATAAAGTTTTCCCTTTTTGTTTCCCCTTTAGTAGCTTTAAAGGAATAGTTTGATATTTTGGTAAAAGACTTTTTCTCTGTCTCGCCGAGAATTAGATGAGAAGATCGATACTACTCTTGTGTCTGTACGGCAAATATGTAGCTGGACAAAGCAGCCGGTTAGCTTAGCTTAGCATAAAGACTGGAAACAGAGCCTGGATCTGTTAAAGGCTAACAAAATCTGCAAACCAGTACTTCTAAAGCTCACTAATTAACACATTTTACTTGTGTCAAAACAACAATTCACCGTTTTACAGAGGGGTTATGTGCCAGACTTTTTGCTGGCCAGGACCAGTTGCCAGGCAACCATCAAAGACTCCAGGCAGTAACTGGTCAAAGCTGAGAAACAGTCCAACACATAACCCCTGTTAAAGTGGTGAGAGGTTGTATATTTTTACTGAACAGGCGAGCGGTATCAGTCTTCCTATCCACCTCTCACCAAAAAAAACGAAGAACTGTATTTCTTTTAGATTGTTCTTACTACACACCTTCTGACAGTATAGTATATGTATTCTGTAGCAGCTTGTTCAAGCTCTTATTTGAAGCCATAGACAGGCTCACAAGGAAATTAAAGTTACTACAAGGAACTTTTAACTGGTTATGAAACAGTCTCATGATGCCTCTGATGCCTCTATATGACCTATATAAGCGAACCAGACCATCAGTGAGAAGATTGGCGATTTCTATATAATTATTTTAAATGTCTGCCATCGGGTCGGATTCCCTGCAAAATCAGACTAAATGATTTATAGACCAGAAGAGCCTACATGCTACATTACATGTAGCACTGTAGCATGAGGGAGTACTTAGACATTACTAAGATGAGGGGGGAGGGGGACATTTGTCTTCATTTGATATTGTTAAAAGTAAATTTAGACTTGTTGTTGGATTCCCAACTCATTTCAAAAAAGATGAGAGAAAAAGAGAGTGAGAGAGAGAGAGAGCAGCGGTGGTTGAGCGAGCTACAGAGTGAATGAAGAGATTGAGCAGTGGTGTAGTGAGAACAAAGGAGTGACTCTGAGAAATAAAACGTTATTTTCTGATTGTTTCACAGCGGTTACGTTCTAAAGCACAAATAAACACACCCACAACCCCACACAACCTGGTGCCGCATTGCCGGATTTGGTGTGAATGCAGCCTTACATGTAACCTAGACGTATGAATAGTACTAAATCAGAGTTTACTTTGCTTCACCACCATCATATTACAATTATTAATCTTACATAGCCACAAATACATACATTACCTCATCGCTATGCATCCTGCAAACAGCTGTGTCTATAAAAGAAAAATAGTGTTAAAAATAAGTAGCGTCTTTCTTTCACTCCCTTCCAGAACAAATGCACGCACTAGCCAAGATCTTTACGATACGAGGCAATGGTGCTTATGGGAAATGCAGTCTTCAAGCTGGGAAAACGCTACCGCTTTTGTCCACAGCAGCTGCTACAATCAACACAACATGAAAGTTCCTTATAGTAACTTTAACATGAAGAGTTGCTTTTGTGCCTTAAACTGCATGAATTTGATATGGTTCTAAGTATTGGATGGTGGTGGACAGTTTTACACTGAAGCTGGTGAGGAAGAAAAAGCCCTTTTGATGTTTATACTGGAATATTAAAATATAAAAATTCCATATGGCATAATTGCTATCTTTAGAGACCTTGGGATCTTTACTAGATTTTAAAATACACTTAAATTGGTATGAACAATTTCAAGCTACACAGTATGTGTTTTTAATGACTGGCTGTTGTTTGTTCGGGTTTCATCCCAGTGGGGAGACTCCACTGGGATTCAAGGATTCAAAGACTTTATTGTCATATGCAGAAATAAACAAGTAATCAATGCAATGAATTCTTAGTTTGCTATGTCTCTACCTGGTGCCATCAATTACTCTATTTAAAATATATTAGACACTAAGTTTTTGTTTTTTTTAAGTATTTGTAGGCAAATAAATACAGACACCCACACACACATTCATATCCACCCACCAGTCATGTACATCATGTACATGATGAATCACCAAATACTATTAAAGACCACTAAACTTCTATTGTGACTCTATTTTATTGCCCTGTACAGTTATTATTTGCTGTTCCAGTTCCCGTAGTCTATCTGAACTGCACTGAGTCAAATTCTTAGCAGCTTGGTTGACATGGGAATTAAGTATTGAACTTGAACTTTACATTTTATTTTTAGTACAGGGTGACCAACCCTACTCGAGAGCAGTGGTAATTCTAAGACTTGTCTTGCCATTAACCAAATAATCAAATAAAATCAAGTTTTACTGAACAAAAAGAAAGAAAACTGCTTAAATGTCATTGCAGGTTTTTGAAGGAAATATCAACACATCAGATAACATTACTTGCCACTATCAGTATATCAGTTTGATGCTAATCAGTCTACTATATGTTTGTTAGCAGCTTTGTTTGCTAACCCCTGATGAGACATGAATTCCCCACCAAAAATAAACGACTGGAAAATTTTGACCTTGTGATAAAATTGTGTGTTTATTTTCCCTCTAGGGAAAATGGACATTTATGGGGAAATTGATATTTTTAGGTTTAGGATGAAACATTAAGGAATATCTGTAGAAAGCAGTTCCTGTGTGTGTGTGTGTGTGTGAGTGTGTGTGTGTGAGTGAGTGTGCGAGCGCTCACCCTGGTATTGCAGAGGGATGTCTATCTTGGGTCCAATGACGTAGTGTCCTTCCTCTAAGCTGTGGGCCGTCACTGTGGTCCACTGACGACAGGAGTGTAACAGCACCACATCCTCCTCCGACAGACCCTCCACACATTCACCTGGAACACACACACACACACACAAATGGATTAGCCACAAACAAATAGTCTACCTGCCTCAGGGCTGATGAAACAACAGGTTTTTATTTCTAAGGTCACACTAAGTAGCTTAGCAATAGAAAAACACTAAAACACCCCACCACACATACACACAAGCATTCAGGATTCAGTGTCCATAATTACCACCATCAGTGACGGTTCACCACCCCTAACCTACTCATCAGGACCCCGCTATGTAGCTGGCAACCCGCTATTACACAGCCCCCATACACACACACACACACACACATAGCTTTCAGTAGAGCCATCAGCACAACAGCATTGATTTCTGCTGATAGCACAGTGGTACAATTCAATCACACACACACACACACACAGCTCCCTCTCACTCTCTCTCACACTCACAGACTCACACACCGATCACATGGATGGCCGTCCTTTTGGCTGGGTTGCTGATGGATAGCTGTTTCTCTCAAACCTTTTAGTCAAACAAGCATGTTGAAGGATGGCTGAATGCAGGACACACAGGACAGATGATGAGGGATCATAATCAGAAATATAAAAGGTTTCAACATATATGGACCTTGCTTCCTTTTTGGGAGTTTGGACACTTAGGATTCACATTATACTCGTGCTGCTGTGTCACAGATCAGTCCAGTTGGCTGCGCATGTTAAAGTTTTTGCTGTATGTTAAAGGCTCAGTTCACCCGAATCACAAAACATATTTTCCCATGTAGTGTTTTGAATTTGTATCAAAGTTATATGTTGCAAGACTTCTGCTACCACTGGAGCTACTGTATATCCTGTGAAAAGTACAAAAAAAAAATCATCCCCACGGAAGTGCATGCAGTAAATAGATTATCTTGATTGACTGAGGCGATCTTACAACAAAAAAAACCCTCTTGGGGTAATTGTTTTTATGTGATTTGAGTGAACTGACACTGTTTTGCCTAATATGTGAGTGTGTGTTTGTAGTGGTTATTCCGAAAAGAAAGCCCCTAGCACAATCAATTACAGCCCACCCACACACACACACTGCACAACTGAACCACCGTGTTTCCATAAAGATAAAACTGTTCCTCGTCATTGTTAATATGAAATGAAGGGGAAAAAACTTGAACGAAGTGCTGACATCATGGGCTCTTGTGAATAACTAACCACCATCTGGGTTGGCAGGCTGTGCAAACAAGCAGGCATCTGTGGGGTAACTACAGTGCAGTTAATAAACACCTACGGGTGCTCTCTCTCCGCCTATAATGCACACGCGCGCCGTCACAAGTAAGGTGCGTAATTTTCGGGGATCATGATGACACGGGTCGGGTGCGCGCTTTTGTCCACGACTCAAACTTGGAGATTTTCCTCCTCGTCGCTGCTCGTTAGTATTCACCACATTCACCGACAGATTACAGCATTTACATATGAAAAGAATTGAGCAGCACTTCAGCAGCACAACAGACACTTTGTGGCTTTTCGGGCAGCTCTGGACTGGAACAACTTTGGCCATGACACCCATCGCCCGTTCCCAAAGTGAAGACCCCAAATCTGGAGGAGCAGAGATTCACTTTGGCAGTAAAAACATAAAACGCATGAATGGAAAAATGAGCACAAATGTCGGGCTACATGATGACTCTCTTATGCAAGGCAGTCGATTGGTGTTAACTAGGAAAAGTCGATGTCCGAGTATAAACCGTCGCGTCAAGGTAGCCAGATTTAACCAAAATACTAACGGAAGTACTGGTTTCAGAGTAAGAGCGTCAAACGTGCGGCTGGCATCTCTTTTCTCAATTAACTGTCATTTTAAAAATGCTCCTGTAATGTACAAGTTGATACTAATAGTGATTGGACTTCTCTAATGTTTTGTCAGATCAGATCAATGGTGACTTATATATCACATGTGATGAACAGAAGCATCATTTTCTTCTGGCGGGAATGTAACTGATTTATGTGTTAAAATGTGCTGGTGAATATATATTTTCAAAAAAGTAAGGTGCAGCAGGCAGGGCACTGATATGTGATAGAATAGAGTAGTAAACACGGTTACAGTCATGTGATATCTAGTGTAAGTATTTCTGATTTCTGACAGTAAGGTTCATTTTAGTAGAAACTTCATCTGACCAGTATATGCAGTGTAATGCTATTTTAATTCAAAGCAAATCTGAGCTGTATATCCTTATGAAACTTGTCAGCAAAACTTTGAAAGTGGAGCTATGAGAGCAAGGCACATCCCAGACTGAGATATTGGTATTGAGATACTACAGGATTACATGTGAAGGAGCAAAGAACTAATTAATTAACATTTAAAAGTGAAATACAATCTCATAAACAGCAGAGAGACTTGCTCTTTTCTTTAGCAGCCTATTCTTTAGTATAAAACATCACAGACTGGCCATGGTAGTAAATAAAAGTGTACTGTATATGCAGAGTGCGACATTAGAGGATGGGTTCTCAATTTTTCAAGTTTGTGTTAAAACAACAGTCAGGAGCCCAAATGAACACTGAAACAGGTTTTTCTTGCTGTAATCATTCCTCCTGTTCATACTGAACATCAGAAGATCTCCTCATAATGCACTCACAATGTGATGGGGGACAAAATCCACAGTCCTTCTGTGCAAAAATGGATTTAAAAGTTTATCTGAAGCTAATATGAAGCTTCAGTCCAAATGAGTCAAATCAAGTAGATATTTTTTAACGTTATGTCTTTTTAGTGCCAAAGTTCCTCTTTTTGTTACTATACTTCCACCACAGCTCAACAGGGAAACACAAAGAGGGAATTAGATGCTAAAGACTGTAAATGTGTCAGATATCCTCTTGATATGACTAACTCAGACTGCTGAAGCCTCATATAAGCTTCACATCAACTTTTAAATACATTTTTGCACAAAATGACTGTGTGGACGCACTGTGAATTTTGGCCTCCATCACTTACACTTAAACAACCTCTTTCACTGTTCATATGGACGCCTGACTGTTTTTTGAAAAATTGTGACTCTGTCCTTTAAATTCCTGGATTTGTGGGAGTTTATCAGTCACATGGAACCATTAACATGTGAAGATGTTGCCACGTCAAAGTTGGATAACAACTTGTAGATAGCTGGGCAAACGGACAGCCCTGCACTCATTTATCTTTTTATGCTGTATTAACACTTTACATTCATTACATTTTGTATTTATGCTTTACAAATAAACTTGCCTTTAAACTAGCTATTTATCCCCATTAAAATGTGTCTGCCTACATTATAGGGTGGTTTCTGTTTAACTTAGAGAAACGGTTTTTCTAAGTTTATGTGAAGTTACCCTCTAATAAGCCAGTAAAAATGAAACATTCCCACGGTGAATTGTTTTTTCCTTTTGAATAAAAAAAATGTAATAGTAAGGATTTATTTTTGAACGTGTCGACCGGAAGCTTGATAGATTTCTGGCAACCTGACAGTTGAAATACTCCACTGACTCCTCAGTACATTGCTACACTTGTTCCAACGTACCCGCGTCGTTATTCTCACATAAACCCCACAGAAACACACAGCCATCGATAAATGATTTTTTCTTTTTTTTTCCTGAGCGGACGACCTGATTAATCATAATTTCTCATTAATATTATCCCGGTTATCGTAACTCTGGTGGCGCTCTGAGGCGAAGAAGGAGCGTCAGAGTTAGATAACAGTTGTCAAAAGAAGCAAACAGCCCAGAATTGTTTTTAACGACCGTGCCGGTGGTCTGACTCTTACCGTGGGCCAGGCGGACCAGAGTGGGCAGACGGAACTTGCTGACCACCGCGTCCAATGGCAGCGCCAACGGGCTCCAAGTGATCTCCGACAGGCTCGCCGACAACTTCTCCATCCTCCCGGGTCATCACTGTACCGGAGATAATGGTGATGATGATGATGACAATGATGATGGTGGTGATAACGATGAAGAGGAGGAGGAGGAGGGTGATGGAGGTGGTATAATGGCAAAGAGTTTCGCCATGTTTGAATGTAGGAAAGAAGAGGGAGCGCAGTCACAGTCGGTGCGCACGAGCGGTGGGAGGGAGCGCGAGCCCTCTTTCTCTCTCTCTCTCTCTCTCTCTCTCTCTCTCTCTCTCTCTCTCTCTCTCTCTCTCACTCCGTCACTCAGTGAGGTGGAAAGTAACTAAATACATTTACTCAAGTACTGAGTAACTGTGACTTAAGTACAATTTTGAAGTACTAGTAGCTACTTTACTCGAATATTTCCATTTGATGCTACTTTAT
Organism: Thunnus maccoyii; assembly: GCF_910596095.1. Taxonomy (NCBI): domain Eukaryota; kingdom Metazoa; phylum Chordata; class Actinopteri; order Scombriformes; family Scombridae; genus Thunnus; species Thunnus maccoyii. Next base: position 23,494,199 of record NC_056549.1, on the reverse strand, counting down.
ACTTCCATTCCGCTACATTTCAGAGGGAAATATTGTACTTTTACTCCACTACATTTATCTAGCAGCTTTAGTTACTTTTCATACGAAGATTTGACACAATGCATAATAAAACAAGCTTTTAAAATACAACACATTGTTAAAGATGAAACCAGTGGTTTCCAAACTTTTTGTCTTTTGACGTCTTACAAAAAGCAGTGTGTAGTCGAGTCACATTTCAGATGTCTATGAGTTGTTAACAGCTCCACCAAATAGTGGTTTTTCCCTCTAAACTTCTCACATGCTTTCATTTCAATAAATGCTCAAATGATCCAATATTTCACCAAAATCAAAGATTAGAGTAAAAGTCCAAAAACTGAAAATAGATTTGTGTATCAGAACGTTTTTTCTTCTTCTCTCTCCCATTAATCATCTCACGACCCCTCAGATTTAGCCTATCTGTTGGCCCTTTGGAGGGACCTGACCCCTAGGTTGGGAACCACTGGACTAAACTAGCTAACTGTATATAAAGTAGTTGAAACTAGCTCCACCTCTTGCATTTACAACAGTAACATGCTGCTCTAACACTGATGCTTCCGTATTACAAATCTAATGATGTCATATATAATAATATATCTGAACACCTCTTCCACCACTGGTGTTTGTCCTCCCCTCACATACACACACACCAAATAGCAAAGTCAAACAAAAGATTTTGTGGTTTTTATAATTATACTGTAGAGGAAAAAGTAGATGTCAAGAACTAGCATTCATTCCTTGTAATTTGTGAGTCTCCATCTTCATATTTAATTCACAACATTTAAGAGGCTAATATGTACTTTTTACTCCAGTACATTCATTTCAAAGCTATGGTTAGCCTCCTTGTCACTTTGCGGATTAAGGTTTTATACACAAAATCAACGATGAGTGCTACAACATACAATGCGTTCCTGGTGATTAAAGGACAGGTTCACAATTTTTCAAGCCTGTCTTAAAGCAACAGTCAGGTGCCCAACAGCAAAAGATCCCCTTCAAATGTGCTTTCAATGTAAGTGATGGGGGCCAAAATCTTATATGAGGCTTCAACAGTCTGAGTTAGTCATATCAAGTGGATATCTGCCACATTTACAGTCTTTAGCATCAAATTCCCTCTTTGTGTTTCCTCAGACAGTGTTTCCCTGTTGAGCTGTGGTGGAAGTATAGTAACAAAAAGAGGAACTTTGGCAAAAAGACTGAAACATGAAAGATATCAACTTGTTTTGACTCATTTGGATGCTGAAGCTTCATATTAGCTTCAGATAAACTTTTAAATACATTTTTGCACAGAAGGAGGACTGTGAATTTTGTCCTCCATCACTTACATCGCAAGTGCATTATGAAAGGATCTTCTAATGTTCAGTATGAACAGGAGGAATGATTACAGCAAGAACAGTTTTACATTAGCTCATGCTGGTTACACAATAATGCATCAGTATAAATAATTCAGTAATATGATATATTGTATAACAATATAACACATGGGACATCTTCCTGCATAATGCATAATGAGTTTTGTACTGTTGGTTGAGAGAAAAGAAGACATTTGAGGATTTCACCATGGGCTTTGAAAAAAAGTAATTGACAATTTTCCTTATTTTCTGACATTTTATAGACCAAACAACTAATCAAGGAAATAATTATTAATAAATTAATAAAAGGAAAATAATCGTCAGTTGCAGCCTTTAAGTAAATTTTGCTGGTAATACTACTAATGCACTATTTTCAGATTTGTAATCAGAGTTTATACTCCCAAAGGTGTAATTTTACTGTGTTGTATAATTAATTTTACTGAAATAAAGGAGCTGAATATTACTTACCACTAGGTATACTGTCCTCAAACTTACTTGCAGAAAGTCTCTTTTGACCTAAGGAGCTATGGGGGATTTACTATCTATATTTGGGCATCTGTGACATAAGCTTGGCACCAGAACCAGGAAGCAGCCATGACAGCACCTCCAGACATTTATTTAATGAGGCAGTATTGTGGTTGAAGAAACGCCTACACACCAGACCAGTATCTCAATCCTACCGCAAAAAGAAATCAATTCATCTCAGTGGAGCAACTCTACAAAGAAACTCCTGCATCTGTTGCATCTGTTGCCTGTTGAGGTGGATTTTATGGTTTCAAACTTTAGTCTGCTCTGTTGTTTCTAACTAAACATATAATGTGTTCAAACACGACAACTTGTCCACAAGTTCAGGATATTGAGAGACTTGACTTTGATTTCAAACCCACTGTGCAGGTGTACAGTACTGACACATGTAAATATCAGTTTTATCACCAGCACATGTAGACAGTAGTGATGTTGCTGAAGTGGAATCGGTTTATCCAACTCTTCATCCAGCACTAAACTTCTGCCCTAGGCAGGATTCTGGTCAACTCACTCTCAGTTCAGTGAACCAAACTGTAAACAGAAACTGATTCATTTGATATTGATTCTTGCCAACACAGCAGTTGTGATGCTACAGTGCTTTGTGCCATAATCTAGAGTGACAGTTCAAAAGAATGACATAACTGATGCTAAACTACCATGGTAAATTAACCATTAGGGCCTAACTGTCAATTTTTTTTTAGAGGTACCATGTGGAATTTCTGACCTCTAGTAGCGCTATGGAGCAATTTTTATGAGTGGGTCCCCATTTAATTTATCGTGTGCACGTGCACAAGGGTGAACGTACAAGCAGGTGACGCGATTCATAGTTTCACACTATTCCAATGATCTACAGGTGGCTGTAACAGCCAAGAAATGCAGCAATGGGCCAGGAAAGGCAACGCTGCACTAGCGTTTAGCATTGCACTCCTAAAATATTGTTCAACCAAGATGGCCTTACTCCATTTTCAAACTTGTAGGTTTTCAGCTCCAACTGACGCTTCCTCAAGTGACATCACATGAGGTAATTTATCAAACTATGCACAGCTCTCTGTTTCTGCTGACCTGCAAACACGCTTTGATGTGAAATCACTGGAGTTCCCCTTTAATAAAATAGGCTTTGCAAATGTTTTGCAAGGAAAGAATTGCATTCACCATGTTAGTTTGACCTCAAGGATACTCACGTGTATCGGTGAGTAAAACTCAAAAGTAAACATAACTTCTGTTTATTTACAAGAAAACTCCACCGGACAACAACACCCACTCAGCACCATATCTGGCAGTGCTGTAGTTTATTCACTTTTCAGTTAGTTAAAATATAAACCCAATCTGTGATTCACTGGCCATAAATAGTTAACTCATTAATTTTACTTCCACAACAGGATACAATAAACACCGAAACACTAGAGTATATAGTTGTCCACAGAACCATATAAACTGGACTGAACCACCCAAAGAGTGTTGATAAAAATGATATCTAGTTTTTGCTCCTCCCCCTTAAGGATGTGGCACTGGGCAAGACACCTAACTGAGATGCAGTAGTTCCTTAAACTCATGTTATTAGTTAATCTTTTCCATATGGGTGTTTGTGGTCAACACATAACTGCAAAATAAAGGAAATCATATATATAGTCAGTAGAGATTTATTAACAGTGTGTGTATAATGTGAACACATTGTCAGTGCTGAATGTAAACCAATACCCGTTGATGGTATAAGGTGTTAGAAAGTTGAGAATATGCAGTGAGTCTTAACTGTACACCAGTAAGCATACCTGCAAAGGCAGTACTTTGATACAAAAGATAGTATTTGTCACGTGGAAATACATTATCAATAAACATGAGTCAATTTGTTTGGAGACACAAACACAATCTGCTCAGCATTTTTCAAAAAAGGGCCTAATGTTAATTCTCACACGTTCTTGTGATTCAAACATCTTTTAAAGCTTTTTTCTGTCTGCAGTCACTGCTGCATGAAAAATCTCATGTTGCTTAACTTTATGGCTATTATGATACAAAACTGACCCAACAAAATCCAACAACAACAAAATCTGGTTAACAACTTTATTTGTTCCATATTAACAAAAATTCAAATATGAAGCTGGACTTCTGGGACATTATTTAACAGCAGGTGGAGGGGGTGGTCAGCATGATGGAAAACTCAATGGGCTGGTTCTGCAAAAAGAGAAGAGAAGAAAATGACATGTTTAATGACAACTTGATGTAATACATGCTGCCCAGCCAAGCATGAGCACCAAAAATCAACATTACTCAGTCTGGATAAAAGACTAAGCTGTGGTTGATGATAAACAAAATGAAAACATAAAAGTTATCCTGTAAAGCAAGAGTTTACCTCTCAACTGAAAACTGGACAGACACATTTAATCCCTTTATTCTAGCTGTAAAATGTGTCTTAGAAAACTCAGACTGATTTCACAGTGATGACAGGATTAGCTGTTAGTCAGTGACATCTAGAGGAAACACATGTAACTGCACAACATCTAACGGCTCATGTTCACTGCTGCAACTCCTCTCCACTAAACAAATCTGTGACTGAAGAATCACATAACAGATGAAGATAATGACTGATGGCTTACCTAACCACTCTAACACCTGTGTGTAAATTTATATACTTATAATATATTTTCACCCTTCGACTAGACTAGATTGTAGACTGTGCATAAACTATCTCAAAGTACATAAGAGTAGAATACACAAACTTGGTGATACAACGAAAGCTACATTTTTGGTCTCTTGAACTCGTCCAAATCTAGAGTGAATTTTAATCACAAGCATATTGTAGTTTTTTTTTTTTTTTTTTTAATGTTTATTACTCAAGTGCAGTTCATGGAATCTCAAAAAAGATCTTAACCTGACAAAAAGATTTCTCTGGTTCACATAGGACAAGAACCATATGACTACACAGTCAAACATTCATTTTGTCTGTAATCCAGGTAGTAATAATAATAATTTTATTTGTATAGCACCTTTCATACAAGAAATGCAGCTCAAAGGGCTTTACAACAAAAATTACATGACAAGGATATAAAAGAACGTAATAGCATGTAGAAAAAAAAAAACATTGATGTAACATAAGATGAAAAATAAAATTAAAAGTAAAATAGTACATGTGCAATATTGATAATATTCTCTATCATAGTTTGAGTAATCTTTTATTATCTGTATAGTAATAACTATAGTATATATAATGACATAGTAAGGAATGCCTATTTAGCTAATCCAACAAATTCAATACCTAATAAATTGCCCACAATACACCCAGAGATCAGGGTCATTAAGAGGATACCACCATGGTATATGGAAAAATCTCTGATGTTTGACAAATTAATATAGTCTCACAGTAAATATATAATCATGATGCCCAACCCTAATTATATAAAATTGAAATTGGATTACAAAATGTTAGACTACTTACTGTCCTTCACAGCTTTCTTGCCTGGAATGGGAAAAAAACATAAATTATATTAATAATAATACATTTAATTTGTACCACACTTTTCAGTGCTACGGTGTTAATAACACAGAACACACAACATAAAGAAATTAATGAAAATTATTAGGCACATTAACCTCTACCATTGAGACACTGTGCATCAAAATATTTTTAAGTGACTCCAGCTGGAGCTGCTTACAGCTTCAGTGTTCAATGATGCAGAGTCATGGCATTTATTCAGCGATATGAAAGCCATTTTAATTCAAACCTGTGTTCAACTTTAGTGTTCTTATATTGTATATAATATATACATTGTATATATATATTGTACAATGACGAGAGATGTTTGCTATATTTATTGGTGATGTTTACAGATTTGTCCAACTCAGCCTGCACAAGGCGCAAAGAGTGATTGCTTTTCAATCTATTCAAATCACTAAAGGTAATGCAACTACAACATAGGATCAAGAAGATGTTATACTGTGCAAAACCAACTTGTAAGACCAACTACATTGCTCCACATTTAGTTTACATGCATATAGATTTTCAACATATTGTACAGATCAGTAAGACTTGAACTCACCTCCATAGGAAACTTTGTAGTACAGGTAGGTCATAATGCCAAGACCCACCCACATCTCTTGGTATGCCTTAGTGTAGTAAGGGCCCATCTTGGCCCACCAACCTGCAAACGCACGTCCAGCCATCTGTGGGAGAAGTTAACAACAAAGTCAATCAAGAACTCATGTACTTACAGTCAGCATAATGACATAACTTTAGTTATGTCATTGTCCTGACTGTATGACTGAAACATCAGAAGACCTTGTCCAAAGGGCCATGCAAGACTACGCCAAACTTCATTCACAAATGTACCAGTTTACTTATTTCTTGCTCCTGACAGAGCTATCTTAAGCTCGAATATTTAAGTAATGACAGTTCATACTTTTGGTGCTATGCATTTAATACGTTAGGATGCACTAATTTAGACTTGAGCTTAACTTAAGAAACGGGTTCTTTGATTCAGACAATTAACCGTCAACTATTCAACAAGAACATAACTTGGTTGCACCCAGAATGCTGCATTGACCCTCAGCTGTGTCAGGCCTAGCTAATGACTTTGGCTAGCGAGGAAATACTGATGAAAAGAGACGGTAACATTGCTCCCCTCCTGTTTTTCTGAACTTTAAGTTTTAGTAGCAGACGAGACATTGTTGTTAATTGATGTGTGTTAAATTCGCCGATTTATCTTAAATGAACATAACGGCTGATGCTAACGGCTAATGTTACTGCTAACATTACGAGCTCGAATTTACCTCTAAGTTAGCGTTAGCATGTCTAAGGGTCGGTTACACAATGGAGGAGAACATTTACAAGCAGTTATATATCTGATATCCACATTTCGTTCATTTAACTTGTCTAGTTATCTTATCAATAATTAGCCCCCGTCTAGCATATTAGCAACCTCCTCTGCTTTACAAGGGAATGCTAACGTTAGACTAGCCTTAGCAAGAGGCCAGCTGGTGCATAAAACCACAGTAAGTATTAACTTAACTTTAACTACCCGTTGTGAAGAAACAACTAGGTTTCTGTTGTGATTACAAAGACTTTGCTACATGAGTGCAAACACTTTATCTTACCTTTTAGTTTGTCACGCTGCAGGAAGAAGGTCAACCTGGCCGCTGCTGCTAAACGTCAAAGTCGTGCGAGAGAAGCTTCTTCTGCTTTTCACTGTGTAGTTTTACTCTAATATTGCTGTTCGTAGCGCCACCGAGTGGAGGTACACGGTTAACAAGCTGAACTTATATATCTCTATCTACTGGCGCCACCTCGAGGATTCAACTAGAATTACAATATAGTCGACTGTAATCTTTTCTCATATAAATACATACAAAAATACTCATGTTCAGTAGTGGAACAAGTATTCAGATGCTTTACTCAAATAAAAATGTAAAATATACTTTATTGCAAGTAAAATTCCTGCATTGAAAATCCTACTTAAGTAAAAGTACAAAAGTATATCAGCTTGTTGTAGTTAAAGTATTGCAATAAATGTAGTGGTTTCGTGCCTCTGACTGATATATTATTATATATGACATCATTAGATTATTAATAGTGAAGCATCAGTGTTAGAGCAGCATGTTACTGTTGTAGCTGCTGGAGGTGGAGCTAGTTTCAACTACTTTATGTATAGTTAGCTAGTTTAGTCCAGTGGTTCCCAACCAAGGGTTCAAGCCCCTCCAAAGGGTCACCAGATAAATCTGAGGGGTCGTGAGATGATTAATGGGAGAAAAAACAAAGTTCTGATACACAAATCTGTTTTCAGTTTTTGGACTTTTTCTCTAATCTTTGATTTTTCGTGAAATATTGGATCATTTGAACATTTATTGAAATGAAACCATGTGAGAAGTTTAGAGGGAAAAATCACTATTTGGTGGAGCTGTTAACAACTCATAGACATCTGAAATGTGACCCCGACTACACACTGCTTTTTGTAAGACGTTAAAAGCCAAAAAGGTTGGAAGCCACTGGTTTCATCTTTAACAATGTGTTGTATTTTAAAAGCTTGTTATATTATCCATTGTGTCAAAACTTCATCTGAAAAGTAACTGAAGCTGTCAAATAAATGTAGTTGTGTAGAAACTGCAATATTTCCCTCTGAAGTGTAGTAGAGTGGAAGTATAAAGTAACATCAAATACTATTCTTGAGTAAATGTATTCAGTTACTTTCCATCACTGCTCATTTTGGTTTTATATAAATACTGAAATCTGGGTTATTATGTAATATTGGCATATTAGAGGACTGTGACAGAGTTTGATGACTAACATACAGCAGCTGCTTGTGCTATCAAACCTGACGACATTTTCCTTTAATTTGTGACTTCATAATCTGTGTTCTCTGAAATCAGCTGAGAAAATGTGAAACATGAGAACCACCGCCCCAACTCCAGCCCAACCCCCCCCCCCACCCCTCCCCAAATCACTTTCAATTTGAGTCACACACTGTTGACATGGTGAAATTTGGCTGCTTTTTAAACTTGATGTTACTTTATGTTACACAGTTTTAAACTTTCCAGAGGAACAGATGAACCATCTTTCACAGTATCTTGTTCTGCTTTAAGGTCCCATTGCCATGACGGAGGTGAGAATGTGAGGTGAGGCTGCAGCTGCTATTGTTTGTGGCAGACTGTAGACTGTCCACCAACTCACCATAGTGAATAAACAAATAAAACACTGGCACTGAACTCAAGGGTAAAAATGTCACTGTGTTACATGATCTACTGTTGGTTCACCCACTTTCTCCACATTATGAAACCTACTGAGAAAAATAAAAGCAGAATTACATTTTTATCATGTGCTGTCTATTGCAGAGTCATGAGCTGGGATTACCACAGTAGGAACCTGAAACAGTATCACATGGATGCATCAAACCAAAAGTCTTTCCTAGTTTTTCATGTCTCCCAACTTTATATTACTGCAGTAGTGTAAAAGCCAAACAAAGAAAAGGAAGCCAGACAGTTCCTAGACAGCCCAGTCATAATATTCTGCTCCTGCATACAAAGATATGATTACTTTTAAGCCAAAAGGTACAAAGTTCATATCAGAGCCTGCAGGAGTGATTTCATCCTGTAGCAGGCGTGGGCGGGACTTTCCACTCTTATTTGACACTACACTCCAATAGAGAAGAGGCACCTTGTTTCAGTTATGAGGACCTAAAGGCCAAGTCCTATTTGAAGGGACTCGGTGAATCAACACTGCCAATATGAAAGGACACAGCTGAGGAGATTTACTGTACACTTCTAATACTCTATTCTTCATTGTAATATGCACTAAAGTAGCTGTCTTCTGTGACTACAGCTCAGCTACAGGTATGTTAGAGATTTGTGACCAAGCCATCTGTTTTTGCATATGTATCTACATTATGGCAGTGTGTTACCGGCTCTCTCCATACTGCACTGTCTTTGTTTGAGTGTTTGCATGTGCGTACTTGTATCTTTGTGTGTGTGTGTGTCTGTGTATCTGTAGTAATGTTAGGGTGTGGATGGGTATGACTAATCATACAGTGGAGGCAGCTAACATTAATGTTTTGGGAAAAGAAACTTTGACACTACTGAGTTCACTTGTTTTTCTTAATGGTGCTGTAGATTGCTCCTCAGTAGATCATTTACTATTCATGTCTCCTGGATTTTTATGAGGTTGATTTTGAGCTACGCGTGGAGACCGTATGGCTTCAGGTGGAGCAGAGGATGACGATGGAGGCATTCCATTGGACATTGACAATGTGCACATGCTCCTTCAAGGTCAGTCTATTCCTGTACTTTTATGGATGTTGTGACATGTGATGTGTTGCAGTGGGGAATCACAGTGGTCGTCAGTCTTTGAATTGTGTTGAGGAGATATTTCAATGTGTCTTGTATCACTCTGATATGACATATAATGTGTAACATTCATTTATGACCTAAAGAAGTGGCTAGAAAATGAAAACGGAAAAACATTACTATTCAGACTTTTAAGAAGTTAAAGGCAGTTCAGACCCCAGAAAGCATACAGTTACATACTCACAAGTCCTCAAATCTAAGTGTTTGGTGAGAGTGGAGGTTGTATATGTTTGTTGGTGAGTCCAGTCTTCCTTACACATAATGCTTCCTCACTTTAACAATTTGTATTCTGCTGTCTGGTTCGTGTGTGCTTCAGTTTCATTGTGCATATAAGACAACTTGTGATAAGACAACAAGCTTGTTAACAGGTATACCCTCAATCACACACACACACACACACACACACACACACACACACACACACACACACACACACACACTGTAAAAGGGCATCCTTGACATTGTAGTTCTTCAGATATTTAGATTTAGATAAAAGAGATTTTTGAAACTCTTTTTTATTTTCATTGCTTGTGAATTGTGTTACAATTACACAGTAGTATCATAAAATATTCCTTCAGAAGAGACAAAAATCTATTAATTGCTCCGCTTTATATTCTGAATTGGGAAACTCTTAAATTGTTTGGTCCACACCCCCAAGACTGCATGCAGTTCTGTCAGTTATTGACTGAATTATTTAATTTCCTGGTCAAATGGGGCTTTAATCACATGCATAATTGCAGTTATTGAATTGTTCTTGTTACTTCAGGAAGCATAATTAATGTATACTATATGTAATGATGGCCATAGTCATAAGAATTACCTTGAAATCCAGCATATTAATTGATTGGGCAAATATTTAGTCACTAAACATGCTGGTACTCCTAATTTTATCTCAAATATATCAGCTTTGAAAACTATGCATATCATGTCTTTATGAAAATGTACCTATTAATTTAAGTGTTGCACCTTTTTAAGCAGTGCACATTTTAGCAAGGAAGAAAAACAAATTTCATGTAACATTGTAAGTAAGTGTTTTCCTTTAAATTTCATCTGTGATTAATGTCAGTTATATCCTTACACATTTTTGGAGATAAGGATTGTATTGTGCAACAGGGATTATCTGACATAGGAAGTTTTGATTGTGCACCAAAAGAAACAAAGTGCCTGAACATGAAGGTACATGTAATTCACTTGGTAACCAAAGACTGATGACATTAAGCAAAGCATACAAAAAAAAAGATTTTTTTGTGTACAAAACATCATCTCACAATATGAAGTCATGCTGGCATTTTGTTTGTTTGTTTGTTTGTGAACTTCTGAAAAAGCTCCACGCTTGTAAAGTGATCTGAGAACTCTATCTCTATATCTATATATTTATCTTAGAATGTGCCTGAGAGCAGAAAGGTATTATTAATGTGATAAAGTCTCTCACTGCTGCACATGTTGGGTGGAGTCGAGTGATTAAAAAGCTCAGGAGTTTCCTGGCTTCGCAGGCTCTCAAACAAACAGCAGAGTCAGAGTCAGACTCACAGCCAAATCTGATATCAAGTGTGAGCTCATGAATCGGAAAGTGACTGGGTGCTTTTCTGACTGCCTCAGACCAACCTCTGAGGTCCTTTATTTACTAAACATTCAATCATAAAAAAGTCTCAACACATTTTTTTGTAATTATAGTCTTGTTTGGTGGCAGGAACAGACACTTAGATGTGTAATCTTGCAGCACAAACCCAGAATACTTATAGTGTAGAACAGCATTGCACACAGATACAGACAGTAGTGGTTCAGTGTTTGTAAAAGCAACTTTTTTGTGTTGGACACTGTCATTCATATATATATTATATATTCATATATATATATATTTATAAACAATTACATTTTAGCCAGAGAACATTTCAGCCACTTATTTTTACAAGTGATGAGTATATACATTTGACACCAAAATTATTCATGTGTTTCTAGGAAATCATTCTCTTCATTGCCCTATGCAAACACTTTACTGTATAAACTCTTTTACTGGAAACACTTTTTAAGCTAAATCTCAACAATCTGACTACATTTCCAAGCTACTTGCACATTTCTATAAGCCTCCTGTCACTTCCATATTGACATGGAAAGTCGTTATAATGTTATATATAGATTCATGTTTTGGCAACAGAAGCTTAAGATCCGGTCCAGTACCTCTGGAGATCCATGTGCACCCCAAACTCCTAAGTGTACATGCGTATGTGTCTGTCTGGGAGTTCATTATGGCTGTGAATGTGTCTCTGTGTATATTTGCTGTGTGTGTGTGTGGGTGTGGGTGCTTCAGTATCTATGTCTGTCACTGTCTTGTAGCCAGATCCCGGCCGATAGCCTTACTTTGCTTAAAGAGCAACCCATTCACTCTGAGGTCAGCCAGTGGGAGAGAAGGCACATATATGTTGTTTGAGTTATGTCTTTACTCCTTATACATGGGTTTATTGACTATTGTTTATAACCATGGAGTGTCGAGAAGTTCTTCAGGCCTCTAATGTCGGTGAGTAGATTTTGCTGTAGCTCAAATCTGAGTTCCCACTGCTATAATGACATTTTTGGATTATTATGGAATTAACAGATAAAGTATTCAACACAGAGACAGTCACACAATACACAGGTCACATTTTAGGAATATGCTGCTATATCTGATGAAGTGTTTGTGCATTTGTTCCATTAGTCAGTGGTTTGCAGTTCAGTTTGAAATGAAACTGTACAGACTGGCACATTATAAGAAAAAATAAAGTTGAACATCAAATTCTTTGCCAATTTCCAAAAGAAAGTGAGTGGAACTTCTGTATAAATCATTCTCTATGTCTGCATCATATAACATAATGGTGGTAAAAACTGTTTGCAAAACATAACTGCATCCAGGTGACCACACCAACATGAGAAGTGATAAATGGACTTTCACATAAAGAAAAACTGAGATGCAACTCACTAATTCATTACTGCATGTACCTACAGCACATGCTACTGTCAAACTGAGGGTTATGCCTTTATTATAGGGACAGTGGAGAGATGACAGGGATTGAAGGGAGAGAGTGATGAGGGGTGACATGCAACAAAAGACCGCAGGTGGATTTGAACTATGGATGTTGTGGCTATATGGCATGCGTCTTAAGGCCACAGGGGCATGCCATGCTGTCACACTGTTTAACAGGAGCTTCCAAAATCCAAAGGAAATCATCAGTTTTTAATTCTAATTTGTGTTTTTGTGTTACAGCAATCAGTTTGATTGTCTAGTACTTCAATGCTGTATGAGATGTAGAGATCAGAAACCACTAAATTTAAAATACATCTTGTATGTCTATAAATGACAATTCTTTCTGTTTCCCTAACAGTGGAGCAAGAACAGATTCAGAAAAGGACGTTCACCAACTGGATAAATGCTCAACTCTCTAAGGTATGCTGGATTATCATATTTCTGTGCGGTGCTTATAGAATAAAATGAACATGATCTTTGATGTATTTAGGGATGGAAACAAGAAACTACAGCCACCTCATTTCAAGGACAAATCGCATATAGCTATAAATTTGTAAAGATAAAACAGCTGCTGGAGCAGTTTTAACACTCAAATTTGTATTTCTACAATGGGTAGCATCAAAAAAAAACCCAATTTAACTAATTAAAGGACCTGCTCTGTCAAAGATAAGATAATTTATTGGAGAGTATAGTGGAGAGAAGCAGGAAAGGGACTGATGAGAAAACATGTAACTGTCTCTTGCGTGTATCACATGGCTTTCCTGTCATTTCAAATACTCTGCCTGCTGACCTTTTACTTTCATGTTTGAGGCTGAACATAATCTAAACCCACCTTTAATGCAGCAGATTGCTCAAGCAAAACCTGATCAGAAGTGCCGATCAATGGTTTGGTCAAACAGTTAATATTTCTCCTACTTCCTCTTTCTAGTAATATTTGGAATTAATGAAGATATAAAAAAACATTTTCAAGAACCCAGAGAGAAAAGTGACATGACGCCATGCTGTGATAGGGCTGTAAATGATATCAAACAAGCCGTACAGTGATTTGCTGACTCATTGGTTGGACAGTGAAGTGGAGTGAAGCAGCTCACCCTGGATCTCGTTGGAAAGAGACCTTGAGCCGCTTGTGACACGGGCACAAGAATATAAATAGTGCTTCAGTGGCGCAGAACAGCACGTAATCTGAACCCGACCTCCTCTCCGTAACCGCATATCCATATGACTGCACTCCAAAATCACTCGTTCATAACTTGACATCTGTTACACCCAACTGAGCTCACTCACAATCCCCAACAAGAGATTCTTCCTTTATGAGGACAACACTTACCGTTGTGACACAAATACTTCTGAGTGGATCCATTACAGATTCATAGAAGTAGCCAAGAGCGTAGGTTCGGTTTTAACTTTGGTGGGGACATTTTTTGTTAGATGGCCAAAATAATTGTGTATGTGTACTTGCTCTCTATCACTCTTTCACTTTCATGTGCACACACACATGCACACATAAAGAGCCTGATTCTGCAAAATGTCTACTTTACTGAATATGCATTCGCTGACTTGCCTGAAACTGGATTTGTATCATGATTTTTCTCTCATTTTTACATTTTACTTTATTGATAGACTACTTAACTATAAATCTGAGACCAAAACATTTAAAAATAACATATCATAGACTGTCATGATAAATGTTACATTAAAATAAATGTATAGAAACCTGTAGGTAATGTGCTGCTCTGTAACTCGCTGCTGGAAGGTTTTCAAACCTCACCTGAGATTCTGTCCTGCTTTCAGTTTGTGGACTGAAAGGCACATATATGTTGTTTGAATTTGAGTCTCTTTAAATCATCTCAAAAACTTCTATTTGTATTATCTTTCATTCAACTCCTGAACTTATGGCTTTCACTATGACATCAGAGCTCACCTGTCTGTGTCTCTGTGACTCTGTGTGTGTGCTAACAACAGCTAATGCCTGAAATTAAATATAATATCAAATGATCTTAGTTTTGTTGGGTGAAGTTGTTTTCAATTCTTTGATGTTTGGAACATTTAAGCTATAAATACTAACAGCATCAGATTCTCCACCTCACTGTCTCCACCACTGCTGCTGTTGCTGCAGGCTGTTGCTAGTCAATAAGACTAGAGCTTGAAGTTGAGGGTTGCCAGATCATCAGGTTGACTATCCCCCATATCCTGCACTTGCCAACTCTGCCAACTCTGCAGGGATCTTCCTGTTGAAATTATGTGGAGTCAAAGCGACTAGATTGCTTGAGATTGGTAAAAATATTGGTAGGGACAATCCAACAACACCTTGATATTGGTAGGGAAAGTTGCCTACCAACCTCACCCAAATCTACACCCATCACAGTAGGTTTCAGATGTTTGGGTTGTTGCGTCACTTGTAAAAGTCCTCTATGTAGAATTTAAAAAATAACTTTGTTTTCACAAGTTGATATACAAAATTTTTACAGCATGACCCACAATATAGTTCACATGTCCCAGGACTTGTGTTGTTTCCTGTTGCACAGTAGATTGTTTTTCCCCTTTGGTTTACAGGAGGATAAGCATGAAAGAAATGATTTTTCCATCAGCATTTTCCCACTTAATCAAATGACACAACAAAACCTTGAATAACTTCCTGTTTTGTATAAAATGCAGCAAATTTCCTCTTCAAATATGACACTGTGACCCAGGGTTATTTACAGTTATTTATACACAATACTCTAATTTGGTATATGTTTAGTATTTTTTCTAAGGTCTCAAATGAATGTGGTGTGAAGATATATTGATCTAGATGTTTGTTGTTGCATGTAGCACATTTGACAATATGTTTGGACTCTTTCTGTTTCAGTAAGTGTTGCTTTAATGGCAAACATTCTCCAGCAGCTTAGATGCATTTGCAAGCTGCTACTGCTGCTTCTTGTTTTGACGTTTAAATGAAAATAAATGAGAACACTTTATTGTGAACATCTGCCTTCATCTGCTGAGATTCCTCAATTCACTCAGTCATTTTATGTGATGAATTGTGCTGCCAGACAGACTCAATAATACAAATTGACCTTGTTCATTGTTACAGAGAACACCTCCATCATTTGTGTCAGACCTGTTCTCTGACCTCAGAGATGGGTCACGACTGCTTGACCTGTTGGAGGTGATGAGTAGCCAACGTTTGGTGAGTTACCATGATGTGCTTCAGACATCAGTGAATTGAACAGATTCCTACAAGTGTATTAAAAGACCTGTTCTTAACAACTAGAAAAATATTGGTTGAGGCAAAGAGCCAAAATGAGACATGCTAAATTTGCAGATATGTTGTCTTATCTTCACAGAAAAGACAAAGGGGCCGTGGGGTTTTCCAGCAGAGGGCCAACATTGAAACAGCACTGAACTTTCTCAAGAAAAAATCTGTAAGTTTCCACACACACACAAAAATAAAACCCCATCTGAATCTGTGGTGTGTTTTATTATTAACTTTTGTTATGGTTGGTTGGTGCAGGTCAGACTGGTGAACATAAACATCCCAGATATCATAGATGGAAAACCTTCCATCATTCTCGGCCTTGTATGGACCATCATTCTCCACTGTCATGTGAGTGCACATGGTGATAGTAGAATATGAATGGCGGCACATACTAACCAACTACTGCTTCTGCTATGAGGAAGAAACAGAGGCAACTGCAGTTCTGATGTAAATTGTAGAAAATGTAGAAATACTGATTGAACTCAAATGAAATCTTCACATATATGTTTAATATATAGAGTTGTCTGAACAGTTTGATGTCTAAAATCTTGTGTATGATAGTAGGTTTAAAAAACATATTGATATGTGCTTTCCACCTATACAATAGCCATGATATTAAAAAGGTATTTATTAAGAGATTGATCAATTCTAATCTGGAGAGTTTTAACCTGCACTGATTATTAATTTTGATCAGATTTCACTCATTTATGAGCAAATTTGACGATACTGATAATTTGATTAATTATACTTCAATTTCTCCATCTCTATTTTAGATTGAGGAGCTGGCCAGCACTCTCTCCTTCAGCTCTCGTCATTCATCCCTCGACTCTCTGGCCAGTTTGGACTCCTGGTCCGGCAGCCCAATCCCAGCGAGTCCAGTTCCTCCAGGCCAGACATCGCCCCTCCACAGACGCTTCCGAATATCCGCCAAGAAAGCCCTGCTCATGTGGGTGAGGGACCAATGCCAAAAGTGAGTTTTTAAGCAAAAATACCGATGCGTTAAACAAAGGCACAACAGATTTGTTAGATATTTTATAAAAGAGTCCAATGCACTTGTAGTAAGGAGCAGAACAGACAAAGCAAAAAGTTTTATGGTGGCTCAGTGGTAAGAATGGTTCCCTCACAGCTTTAGACCTTTGTTTGTGGGGTTTGCATGTTGCACATCTGTGTGCTTAGCTTTCCTCTTAGTGATCCCTTTTCCTCTCAAACAATATAAAACAGGTAGATGAGATAAATTGTTTATTCGTGTGAATATTTGTGTTAAAGCACAGGATATTTCAAAGTATTTAAAAAAAAAATCAAATTCAGGTGTGGATATCCTCCACTCCTCTTTATTAAATCAAGCAGGGGTAAATAACAGTGACTGAGGTTTTGCTGCCTCTAGAGGACTAGCTTAGACCCTCTTTGTTTTGCCTTGTAATAATCACAAAAGTGTCATGAATGCTTTGAATCCCAAGTAAAACTCTCTTTTTTCTTTCTTCTCTCTTTTTTGCATCTGTTTTTGTCTTCTTCTCTCCAGGGTTGGTTGCTTTGTCAGTGTGAAGGACTTCAAGTCGAGTTGGAGAAGTGGAGAGGCCTTCTTGGCCATCTTGTGCTCTCTCAGACCACAGCTGGTCGATCTCTCTCTGGTCCAGTCCAGAAGTAACCTGGAGAACCTGGAAGAAGCGTTTCACCTGGCGGAGAGGAAGCTCCACATCGCCCGCCTACTGGAGCCCCAGGGTAAGGAAGATGAAATCATTCAGTAGTGTTTTACAGTGATATTGTTAAGTTTCCAAATAATAACAACTGTCTTTTAACTTGAAATTACTGCTCTTAATATGCAATATTCTTGAGAAACAAATCTAATACTGGTTTTATTTAATGTAAATGGAAGTGAGTTGCCACTCTGATCAACAATAAAGTCTTTCTCTGCATTTTCTTTCTCCTAAGATGTTGATGTTGACGACCCAGATGAGAAGTCCATCATGACTTATGTGGCCCAGTTTCTACAGTACTCCAGTGACATGCCAACGCCTGATGAGCATCTGGAGGTTAGCAGTCAAACCATTCATTTTAATCACTGTGTCACACTGACTTCAAACCCACTAAATACACAGGTCTTATTTCCCGGAGTATTACATTCGTTGTGTGATGTTTCATGTGAAGAAGCCAGTGAATTAAATCCATAAAAATTCAAGATGCGGAGTTACAGAGTAATAGAATCTCTGCTTCAGTTGGATGTTTAGTTCTCTTTCGCCCCCTGCTGCTTCTCTTCCCTGTCCTCAGCTAGTCTTCTCATACTCATGCATGAAACTGATGGATGTTAACCATCTTCTCTGTCCTCTTCTTCCAACTCTTTCCTTCATGCTTTCTACTGGTGGTGGTATAGCTGTTTCCTCTGGTTCAGCCCCCCTGTTTCTCACCTGTGAACTTGCCTTCTCACTTTACTCCAGCAATTGCTGTCTCACCGTTACGCCAGGTACCGTAACTATACACCAAGCAAAGAAGTCAGTATATGTTTGTCACTCTTTATATGTCTTTCAGTCACACGGTAATTTGCATTGACGGGGGCATATTTTTATTGCCCAACAATGTCCATCAGATGCATGGTTATGCCTGCAAGAGCAAAGTAAGACTGAGTCATATTTTCTGATCTGAAGTTGAAACATTTGTTTTTCTTCTGATGCATCCAGGATTCAAAAATCATTCTTCTCAAAGAGCAAAATGACCGTTTAGTTTAACTATTTGGTTCTGTGTTTCTTCTATTCGTGCACTGATTGTGCAGCTCACCTTGCTTATTCACCCCACTAAACACTTTTATGGTGTCTAAGTGTATTTGTTATCTGTTTCAATTGTGAAAATGTAGGCATCTCCAAGTGAGCGTGCACGAGAGGTGACTTGCTGGCTGCAGCAAGCCTATGACGAACTGTCAGAGACGTGGACGGCTGCAGAGAACTCAAGCTATGCAGAAAAATATCAGGTAAGGCAAGGCACAAGAAGTGAAGATTAATATGTATTTTTAAATTTTTTTTTGCATTATGGTGGAGTGATTTAGCGCTGTCACTGTGTGTGGTTCACCAGGTGTTCCAGAGCCTTGCTAGCTCCTTCACTGAGCAAAGGAGACCAGTGATGACCCTCTTCTCTGCTATAAGACGATGCCCCGAGCTGAGTCAGGAGCAGCATGCTCTCAGGACAGCATGGGATCGTCTGGAGGAGGAGGTGAGGAAATAAGGAGTAGGGTAACACTCTTCCCTCAGAAGAACAAAAAGTCATTCTTGTCTTCCTCTCATATTGCATCTTGTGCTTTAGATGTTATGAAAGTGGAAGGAAAACCTGCTCCTGTGGGTGCTTTTGGTCTAGAAAACAACTTCATATTCCTTATCTTAGCTGACTCACCACTATTTTACCAACAGTAGTTTGCAGCAAACATTGTGGGCTGCAGGTTTCCCTCTCCAGATACAAGTAAAACTTGATGGAAGAGTAATGACCGCATTGCATTTTTCCATTGCTCAGGTGACCAGGTTTATACCAGGTTGTATATGTGTGTGTCATTCCTCAGCTGCAGAGATGTAAAGCAGACCTGGATGTGAGTCTTCCTCCTCCTCTGGACTCAGTGGCTGTGTGGCTGAAGCGTGCGGAGGCAGCGCTAACAGAAGAGGGAGAAACAGTGAAAGAGCACACAGACGCTGCCAAAGAAGCAAGAGCACAACAAGACACTCTACAGGTTTGATTTAAAAAAAAGAAACTGTATTTTTAATGAAGAGCAAAACCATCTTGGTGATTTATTTGGATTCTAGAGTATGCAATCGATGGCTTTGAAAACTGATGTGATACAGATATTGATTATTTTGCTCAAAAACTGAGCTTCAAAATAAAGATATTTTACATCTGATCTTCCTTGTTCTCAAACATCCAAAACAAACAGATTTTTTAGTGTTCTGAAACCCTGAAATAACAACAATATTTATACTATGTGACATGACCGGGTCAGATGTGAGTGCTGTATATATACAGTATGAACAGGCAGCATAACAACATCTTGATAAATCTGACTTTAAACTATTATCATTCAGTTTATGTGCTTATTTGTTGATTTAAGACTTTAACTAAGGAGATGAGCCACCACGTGAATATCATCGACACTTTCCACAACATGGATGACTCCAGGAACATAATAGTGCCCCTTGAAAAGTTTGATGAGATAAAAAGACGGTACGTGACTTAATTGTACAATTTCTGTAATCACTGTATTTTCTGGATTCATTACTCCCTTATAAATATTTAAAGCCATGGAATCTTAAACTCACTGGTATTAAAGTGATCTACAGTTGCGTGCCAATAAAATCATTAAATAATGTGTTCCTTTTTTTATTTGAAAAAAAAAAGATTAACCAATGTCAGAGTCACAGCCAAGTATCAAGGGATCAAGTTGGAATACAAGGAATCCCGTCACACCGTACTGGACCTCCTGGGCCGCATCAGTGCAAAGGTTCAGTCCTGGAAAGCTCCCTACAGATCCCAGGAGACAGTTATTCTGCTTCTCCAGGACTGGCATGTGAGTTCATATGAAAGAGGAGGATGTAAAATCTTCAAGTTTCAAAAATGTAGTGACGTGAGCAGCGGTAATGTAAGTTACTGTAACTACTGTCAAATAACACAGTTAATATGATTTAGTCATTTTAATGAACAAACGGTTTAAATGAAGATAACCTGTAGCGCATGCACTGTTTCAGCCCATCAGAATGACTCAGGATCTTATATTAATAAACTAACTTTGCATGGATCCAGGAAAAAACGTATCCTCTTGATTTTAGTTGTTCATGTGATTTTTTTTAAACTCTGGTAAGTAATCAAGTAAGTTATTCCTCTTGAATAACCAGCAACAGTAATGATTTTTATTGGTTGTCTAGGAAACAGTGGAGCGCCAAGGTCTGCTTTTGATTCTGATGGACGCTCTCCAAAAACTGAAGGAGAGGGCTAATGCTTACACTAGCAAAGCAGCACTAGGTATGGGCTTAATGCGTGTCTATGGTATGATAAAATTATGATTTTTACATCACGAAACCAGACTTAAACTCCTTACTCTCTCCTCTCCCCGCGTCAAGATTCCCAGCTAGTTACTCGACAGGTGAAGGAAGCAGAAAGTGAAGCTGCGCTGGTCACACAGGCTGTGACGACTGTGAGAACAATGATGGAGAGAGTGGTGTCTGCGTGGGAGACGTATGATAAGTGCCTTACCTCTCTGCACACATGGCTGGCACAGAAAACACAATCTGCTGCTGAGGGGACGCAGGTAACCTTTATGACTCACACTATCCAGTGTTTGCAATTGAGTTGTGTTGTGCAGGTTGAAGAGGAGGCAGAAAGTAAAGATGCCTCTGTCTGTTCGGTTGCGGTAGGATATGAATGAGTGGTCGTCATGTCAGGCTCGGGTGAACGAGGTGGGGAACTTGCTCATTGAAGTGACAGAATCTTCAACCAGCCTTGTTCTGGCCGAGCAACTCAGCAAGCTCAACAAGCAGTGGGCTGAATGCATGAAGAGGACTATGTTTGTAAGTATGCATGTTCTCACTGTACTTTACCTTGTGGTGAGATTTTACATAAAGGGACAGTTTAGATGAAATTGATACAAAGGATTTTAACTGTTCATAATTTTCACAGAATGAATCTAAATATTTTTTTAGATGGGTTTATTCTACCCTTTTTTGTTGTAGTTTCATCCGGTGAAGGTTATAAGCTTTTCTTCCAGTGTATTTTTTAAATTTCATTTTAAATGTGACATAAAACAGGCATATGGATATGGATAACAAAACATACAGATATCAATGAGGGTTACGACTCAAGAAGCATGTCTTTCCTAGGAAGTGTCATCGGAGCCTGTTGTTGGTCCCCTCTGTCTTCAAATGGTGCATTCACTGTCTCATGAGGCCAGCTGGCTACTGAGACAACCGCTGGAGGTGGCATCAGTCCCACTGAAGGCTAACAGACAGAAACTACAGGTTGGCAAAGTTACAAATGAATGCATGGGTGTGAAATCAGCAGCAAAATAAAGATAAGATTTTCTTGTTTGTCTTTCTATGCCTGAACTACTCTCTCTTTGGTGTTTCTTCATTTTTCTGTCTGTCAGCTACTCTGTAAAAAGTTAGTGGAGGTGGATATGTCATCCGTCAGTCCATTCCCAGACAAAGACAGCCTCAAAACTCTCCCAGAGGTATTCTGTAAAAACTCACTAACTTACTGTGATGCAGTTCAAGATTGTCACATTATCCTGTCTCTGTGGTGCCGGTTTTATGTGTTATACAAAGTGACAAGCTGAGACAAAGGTTCAGTGCTAACTGCTTGTATATGTATGGTAGATGCTGGTAAAAGCAGAGAGGACCTGTGAGGAGCTGCAGCGGGCTGCATCCAGGCTGGAGGGCTGTTTGGCAGAGCTGGACCACTGGAGCTCAGAGGCTCTGGACTGTTACCAGCTCCTAAAGGAGAAAGAGCACAGAGGACACTCTGCACTGGAATCTGCAGCTAAAGTCAGTAAACTGAAACTGTGTGCACCTTCTAATTCAGCATTTCTTTTCTTGTTATGGATAAGTCAATACAAAAGAGTCTGATTTATAGTAATAATCTTTATGATTCTTGTGTTTTTTCACTCTGTTTTGCCTCCACACTTGGTCCTAGGTGCTCCTAGTGGTGTTTCCTAGTGAATACCTGTAATCAAATTGTGTGGGCTCTGTAGTAGAGTGACATCTTTTTTCATGAAGTTTCAGTTGATATGTAAAAGTTGGGCTCATGGGACATGGGATCCCTCATGGATAGCGGATGGCTTGGGTGTATGATAAAATATAACCAATGTAACCAAAACTATGTTGGCTCACTCAAATGTGATGACTTTATGGCAAAAACAAACCATGACTGTGTCCTGTAAAGTTTGTAAAGTATGCTAATGTTTGGTTTGGGTCCTTCTTTTGTTAGGGTTTGATCTCTCGAGGCCTGCAGCTGGAGAACCAAGTTGTGACTGATGGACAGATGCTGCAGGACCTTGTGGGCCGAGTCCAGAAAACATCTCCTCTGCAGCACCTCAGTACCTCTGGCATGCAGCACAGGATCTCAGAGACAGTTTCCAACTGCCAGGTGAGTTGAATTAATGTATGATAACTTTTTCAGTTCTTCAACAACTTGACCAACTTATCAGACCATGTGCTTTGTTTATTTTTGTTTTCTTAGGAGATTCTTGGAATGTTTAGCTCCCTTGGGTTTAGGCCACATGTTGGTGAAGCTCCTGAGAAGCAGCCACCTTTGGAAACAGCCCATCAGATGCAAAAACAAGCACAGACAGGGTTACTTGTTGTGGCCAGAACTAAACATGTAGACCAGGTTGGGAACGTTAAGCTGCAAACCCAGGACCCAAAACAACATTCTTTTCAGATTCCATCCCCGACACCTCAACCGAGGACAAGAGGACTCCAAGGTCAACCTAAAAATTACACCCATTCCCAGAGCACAAAACAGTCAGTCATTGTCATACCCCATGTCAAAATCCAAATGCTGCCTCAATCTGTAAACAAAGTTGAATCAGAGGCTATGATCCGGTCACAATCATTCTTCAAATTCCCCGCTCAAGCTTCAAGTTCAAGTCAAAATGAACAACCTCTGACCCAAACTCCTGTTGGACCAAAGTCTCCGAAAAGTCCACTTCTGTCTAAACCCACACAAAGTACAGTCACAGAGGAAAAGACGGGCTTGTCCCCCTCACAAACTCACAAATTCCAGCCTAAATCCAGAACAAGAGAGCAACCAAACACTTCACAGAGTAATAAAACGTCTTTACAGCCACCAGTTATGGTCCGCAGTGAAGTTCATTCAAAGGCCCAGTCAATGGCGAAGAGCAGGCTGGAGAAGGCCAGGTTTCGTTTGCAGGGACGCATCCAGCAAGCAATCAAATTATTTGGCGGCAAAGAGATTTCAGAGGCGCAAGCCAAGAAGAAACAGGTACAGTTTTAACATAAAGAGATAGATAGATAGAATAATACAAACATTACTACATAGTATTTAGTTGTACAGGGAATTTGTTTGAAGTGTAGAAAAAAGTATATATTTTTGTCTTGAAACAAATCTCATAACATTTACACATTGTATCTTTAATTTAATGTTTTAAATATTTGAAATTCTGAAGTCTTCACCTTCAGAATTTTTTTCCACATTTGTCTAAAAAATGCACTTTTGCACTTGCTGATAAGTCAGTCATTTATATACTTGTTGTTTATTAAAGGCTTAAAACAGAAGCTTGGTCTGGTTTAAGACTTGCTTTTCATGCTGCAACATCCAGACTGTGGAGAAAAAAAAAATCAGAATTAAGACCCGTTTTTTAATGGTCTGTGGTGTTTTGCTTTGCATAGCTTCCAGTTTGTTTGTGCATGTTTGTCCAGCTCTATGTCTTTTTGTGCAGAGGGCTTTAAAGATTCTGCAGCCTGCCTTCCTTGAGGAGTTCCTGGTTGCAGTGGAGGGTTATGGGGCCTTCTGCTCGGGGCCCCAGCTCCAGGACTTGATACTCCTCACTGACTCAGTCCGAAAGCAGTGGGAGGTATGACAGGGACTTGACATTGAGTCTATAAAAGACTGATGCACTCTCTAGCAGGGGTTGAGTCACTTTTGTCATATAGAAAGGTTTTACTGAGTTTTAAAAACAATCTAAAGGCTTTAACCATATATTAAAGAATTCAGAAACACACAAGCTTACATGGTTTTATTGTTTTCTCATCAATTGTTATCCAGTGCTATTGTGTCTCTCAACAGTTTCTTACAATCTCTAACTTCTTCTAAAATAATTTTTACTTTTTGTGTTGTCCCATTTGTAACACTATAACACATACTCACTTACAGAAAAGCAAACGAATTTAACAGTATTTAAAAGAGCTTTAAACCAGGACAATATGGCATAGTAACTAACATTTTTTTGACAAACTTAAAAATGTTCCCAAGTAAGTTTCTGCCTGTTTGTGTCACACCCAGGATGTCCACAGAGAAATGGCCGCCTTTCTTCCTATATTATGGTGTAAAATAGGAGAAAAGCCGCCATTTTCTGTTGTCGCATGTGAAATGCATACTAACTACGTTCAGCTTGAAACCGCTGACCAGATTGACCATGAGTCTTTGCAGCAGCAACAGGTACTTGTGTACTTCTGTAACATGGCATTAACATCTGATTGTGCTTTGTGGCCTGTTTGGCCTGTGGTCTGTTTCTGGAAGAAGTTCAGAAATTCAGAGAGAAAGATATTTGAGTTCATTTTCTCAGAAGTTCACATTCCTTCCAGGCCGTCACTGAAGGAGCTCAAACCATCGAGGAACGTGCTGAATCACTCCAGAAGCTGTGTGAAACACTGGCACCGAGAGAATCCTCCTGCCTCGCAACAGACCAACTGAAGGAGTCAGATGAAGCGCTGGAAACAAAACCCAATGACATAGAGCTCCTGGATGACAGGTAAGATGTAGTACAAACATCATGAGGTGTAATGTATTTGACATGTCATCAATTAAGGAAATAAAAAGATTATTAGATGTATTTCCACACTCTGAAGTAACATTTATGCTTATTATTCTTGAACAGTCATTTGTGTTTATGAGTGAATTTTAGTAGTAGCCAGGACGCTTATAGGTAATGACATTTATTGAGAGTTTGTGAATTTGAGAAAAATACCCCAAAACAAATTGAAGGAGCTTATTTAATAACAATTGTCACTCTGTAATCCTTCAAGTCTGTTAATTCTAATGAGATGTTTGTTGAACTGAGTGGTTTTTAACTGACTGGCCCTCGACCTCCCCCACCAATGAACATTTCTTAACTCAGCAGGAGACGGCAGCTCTGGGAAAACACCCCGCTGAGAGCGACTGGTATGCCGGTCGGCCCACAGCTGAGCAACAACTTCCAACAGAAACCAAGCGTGGGCGGCTCACAGCAAGACCTCTCAGCTGTGGGTTATGCTGTGTCAGGGCAGCTTCACGGTGATATCATCAAACTGCGAGCTCGGGACGTTCCGACAGAGAATGAGCAACACCTGACACGAATTAAAGACCGTGCAAGATCTGGGCAAGAGCCTTCACTTCAAGACAAAGAGCAGCCGCTGAAAGCTCGTCTACTGCACATCACAGAGAGCAGTCAGCAAGTCCAAACTCACGTACAGGTATGAAGAAATCACATCAATGCCTTTCTTTAGATGGTCCTCTTTTTTTTTTTTTTTTTGCTTATCTTGCTTTTTCTTAGGTATTTTTAGACTTAGTGGACAGCTAGACACAATTGTTTGCACTTTTTTAAGTTTGAAAAATGTTTTTCTTAACGTGGAAATCAGGTAATATGGAGTACTGTCACTGTAATTTAAAGGAAATTTAGATTTCATATTTCAGAGTAAATTGTCACTTCCTGTAAGTGAAGATTTCATAAAGGTTTTGTTGAGATTGTTTTAATTTTCAATGTGAAATCAACTGTAGATCATAATTTGGGCTTGCGAGGCAGATATGTGGCATCTTATTTATTGAGAATGATACATTATTCTTTGTTGCAACCAAATTAATAACTTATTTATAGATAGTGTCTTATTAATAATAAGACACATGACATGACATGACATGTATTATTTACATCAAAGAAAGGAGAGTAAAACTGACTGATATTGATTGATATAGATTGATATAGATTGATATTTTGGCACATCCTGTGGAAAAAAGAGAGAAATGGAGTTAGGAGCATGTGGCTTTTCCTTCCTTGTTTGATGTCCACCTGTTAGCCAGAACCTCAATAGAAAGTTTTATATCTGTTATTTACATTAAAATTTTGCCTGTGCAGCAATTCATTTTTATATCAGAGTTAGCATTGTGTCATCATACACATGTAAATATGATGTGACTTGTCATATGAACCAAGTTATAGTGGAGTGTGTATGTTGCATATGTTAATTAGTTTATACGTTGCATTTAAAGTGGTCTTCCCTGAAGTCTTCCCAGTCAGAAATAAACACAGCCGTTTCATCAGCTGACACTAACAAGCCACAGCACCAGCTGTAGTGCACTAATCCTCCATAATTGGATAGGCTCACTCCGCTCCATCTTTTCTTCATTGCTCTGTTACCATGCGACTCTTCCATCTCTCAGATGGTTGTCAGGGGCGACACTGTGGAGACCAAGCAGGAGGCAGAGTGGACCGTCATCCCAGAGACAGCCGTCCCGCTACAGGAAGAGCTCTCCTCCGAACAGGAAGTACTAGAAAGGTATAGTTTCATATCTCATTTAGGATTTAATTCACATTTCTGCTGTTTTACAATCTGACCGCATGTGAAATAAACTTTTAACTAGAACCAGACAGATTAGCACAGTAGAACATGATCCAAAATTGAAATCTATTGGATGTCATTGTCACGTGAATCAACAGCATCCTTTAAAAGTGACAGTTTTATACTTTTTTTTTTACAATTAGTAAGAATTTAGTGTGAATTTACAGTTTGTTACTGCCTGTCTGAACGGTTTTGTTTCATTTAAACAATATAATTACCCCAAAGACACATCAGTCTGTACCTTGTTTTCAGTATAATGAAGTGACAATAAAAAAGACACTGGTGAGATTAACTGGATTTTTCACAGATTTTGGAGCAGATTCTGTTCCCATGTAGCCTTTTAGTCTCAGGAACCGGCCCGGCTCCATGTCAGGTGGTTTTTCGCTGCCACGTCGTGCCTTAAAACCATTTAACGCACATCTACTTGTTGATTATCACATACATATATATATGTATGTATATATAAATATTCAAGTCGGGTAAATTTCTCTGCATGTGTATAGTTATGTATTTTGGCATTGTAAAGCACTTTGTAATCTGCTTTTTTAATAACATTTTAAAAAATGTTTATAGTTTATTATTATTATTACCTCAGTGCAGAGCAATGTAATCATAGGATTACTGGTTTTGATCAAAAACCTTATGAAATATATATTAATGTATTATATTACATTATTATGTACAGCATTATTTTTGACAAGGACTGACAATGTAAAATAAATTGAATTTCAAAGTTCATTCTTGTCTTTGGAAACAGCAGTTGACAAAACAATCTCATCTCATTGTTTCATTGTTTCAATCAGATGACATAATCTTCCTTAGCAGATGCTACATTGTAGTACTATACATAATAACAACTTATTCTGATCAGTAAAATCAGTTGCTTTTACGTTGATGTTTGTCTCAGGATGGGATCTCTAGAGAATTTTGCAGACCTCATGGGGTCAGCAGATAATCAGATGGCGCTGATCACAGAGAGACTGGACCGGATCATCAGAGACCCTGTGGACATCTCCTCCATGACCTTGGCTGATCCTCGACTCGTATCGGACTTAAGGGTACATCTCCAGTTTGTTCAAACAAATAATACTTTATTTCTGAGTAAAATATGTAAACATTAATCTCTGTTGAACTACACAGGAAATGGATGACAAACTGCAGTCTGAAATGAGAAAGCTATCAAAACAAAGTGCTGAAGAGGACAGACCAGGGCTGGAAACCACATCCTCTTCATCCCTCTGCCAGGCTTTCCACAGCAGTGTCCATCATCTCGAGCAGCTCAGACAGCGGCTAAAGAAGGTTCATTCAGCTGTCTGGTCCCTGGATCACTTCCTGGCCACAACAAGTGAAGTCGAGGCTGAGATCCCAACCCTGCGGGCTAACCAGGACCCCAGCAGGCAGCGAAATGAGGCAGACTGGGAACAGGAGAGAGTTTCTTGGCAGGCAGTAATGCAGCAGAGGTTGCAGACTGCTGTGGAACAATCTGATAGTGTTGACAGCATTTTAAAGGCCGTGGGAATGACTCTGACCATGGATGGTGCAACTGTGACGTGCCGGGATGTGGTGACATCATTTTCCCAGAAAGTTGTAGAAAAAGAGCTGATGAGAACCAGGGAGAGGGAGAGCAAAGAAGATAAAGACAACAAACTATTTCTTCAAGGAAAGGAGAAAATGCATGAGGATGAGGAAAAGAATTCAGCAGAAATGTGTCAGACCGATATTAGGGATGATTCACCACTGCAGGGCCGAGCAGAAAAGCAGGAGCATCCCACTCCAGGTGTGATGGAAGAGGAGTCAGGATTGGAGGCAAAAAGGAGCAGGCTGGATGGAGAGAATGACACAAAGACACAAGGGGGAGAAGAGCTCAAGGCTCAAACATGGATGTTTGAGGGTGAAGTCGTAAAAACCAAGGACCAGAGGAGGAGAAGAAGAAGCCAGGTGAAGACAGAGAAAGAGGAGAAGGAGAGTTTGGTCCAGAGGAGTATTGTCTTGTTAGGAGCCCTGAACGAGATACAAGGAGCAGCTGAACAGCTGGGGCTGCAGGAGCCCACCCTGCCTGCTCTGCAGCAGAGGTATCACTGATCTGGCTCCAAAAACAAATCATTTGTTGTGTTTGTGAATGGTGATTTTTCTCTTAAATTCTTCCCTTACAGCTTTAAACTTAAGAAAGAATTAATTTTATACAGTAAATATCTTAAATAGGAAATATTAAAACCCAATCACCCCAACAACATCAGATGGACAGTAATTACACTTGATAAATGGTGTGTCAGAATAGTAGCCTCCATTCACACCTCTCCCTTGTCTACGGATGACTCTAATGATTGTATTATCCCCTTCAGGACACGTGCCTTGACGAGGCTGGAAAGCCAACTTGCTAGCCACCTCTCTGAGCTGCAGTACTTGTGTGGTGCATCTTCACCATCAGGAATCCCTGACGAGAGCCAAACCAGAGAGCTGGAAGATCTCTGGAAGGAGACAACAAAAGCTGTAACTGAACGGTAAAAAGAGTCTCTGATCCTTAATGATTTACTACAATGTCACTCTAGTCATATGTAGTACCTTGCTGAGTTTGGTGCCTGCGTGTGTGTTGTGTTTTGGATGAAATACAGGCTGGATCAGTGTTGTGTCCTAACAGAGCTGCTGAAGAGGTTTCAGAGCATTCGTGGTGAGCTGAGTGGGACACTGCAGAGGGCAGAAAACACTATCAGTGAACAAGCCTCTTACATGGGGAAAGACAACCTGCAGAGACGACACACTCAGGTATAACAAACTGTATGATTAAGATGATTAAGGAATACAGCTGTTGTGGAAGTTGAACAACTTGTCAGTAAAGTATAGAAAACAGACACCAAAATCATTTGTGTGTACCTTCATGATGTCACTTTCACAGCTTCACTGAATGTGTTTTTATATTAGTTGTTCATCTTTGTGTGAATGTACGATATTCCAGGTCCAGGAAACCAAAGCCGAGCTGAACGGCCTCGGGGATGGCATAGAGGAGGTACGCTGTATCTGCCGGCAGCTTCACACTCATCTACGTCAGATCCCAGAATGCACCATCATCCCATTTGAGAGTGAAGCTGATGCTCTAATGGACCGCTGGCTAGATGTGAGTTTAGTCACTTTTAACTCTCAACTCACCATTTTTCCTTTATTTCCAAAACTTAATGAATCTGCTTTTATTATTTCCTGTGCATATCATATTGTAATGAACCAAAAGAAGGATTTTGTAAGTTTTTTTTAATTTATTTTTTAATTTTTTTTACAGTGATCTAATTCAGTATTTCCATTTATTCTTTTTGTCTCACTTTTCTAAGAACTTGTAGGCTTTATGATACAAAAATTCAGTTTTGTGGATGTATATCATTTCCCAGTAAGCTATATATTTTGTTATTTCTTTGTAATATATTTCTAACCTACTGCTATCCTTGTTTTGCCACTTCAAAAGTATGTATCATGGAAGAAATATTTTGTCAAACCTCTCATTTAAATTTTCAGAGTAATATTTTTTCATTTCTTTGCCGGTTTGCTTGTAGAGAGCACATTTTACTGCACAAATAGTACTTTTCCTTTTGTTTTATGTAAATAGTGAAATGAATTATCATACAGGAGGTCATTACAAAATATTACAGTTCTAAGCTGAGTGCTGTAAGATGAGTGCTAGCCTTCATTGTAAGTACAATTCTTGCAGATATCAGAAAGAACAGATTCTCACCTTGAAAACCTACATCTTGGCCTGACTCTGTGGGACGGGGTCCTCCAGCTGGGGGCGGAGGTGGAGAGCTGGACTGCCAATAAACTAGCAGTGTTTGCTCAGTCTCCGTCATTTCAGACAGACGAGGACATCAGAGCCTTGAAGGTAAAACTGTCTTCCTGTTTATCGATTTGAAAATGTCTCTCGGCCATCAGACTTAAATACTCTCCAGATTTCTACAGTTGCTTTGAACAATAATCGCCTCCGTTTCACTGTCTCCAGAATGAGATCATGACCCGGGAGGAGAGTATGGAGTGTTTCCACCGACGAGCCACTGAGATTCAAGTGCTGCTTCAAAGTACAGAGCCCCCTCTGGAGCTGCAGGTACAACATGAAGCTCTGGTTTAGCTTTCTGTTAATGATGTGGGTGTTTCAGGTGGAAATAGAGCTGCTGGAAGGACAGATACAGTAGATATGAA
Organism: Thunnus maccoyii; assembly: GCF_910596095.1. NCBI lineage: Eukaryota > Metazoa > Chordata > Actinopteri > Scombriformes > Scombridae > Thunnus > Thunnus maccoyii. The sequence continues at coordinate 23,462,780 of NC_056549.1, read as the reverse complement.
AAATATAGTTTTGGTTTCAGCTTTACAGGTGTATATTCCTGTTTACTATGACAGTAGACCTTTTGTCTTGCCGGAAACGGTGATCCTTTTATTTTTGCAGGTTTTGGTGTCTTTCTACAGTACATTATAGCTGACTTTGTGAATTCTGAGATTCTAAATTGGCACTTTGTTGGTCAGTTCACAATCTAAAGTGAAGACGATGCCACTATTTCACACTTTAAATCGCAATTTCTTGAGATTTTGACATATTTTGACATGCAAGCCACAATATTTTGTCAGTGGAGGTCTCTTGCTTGATTTTATTTTGTCTAGGTGGTGGAGACCCAGATGAGAAAGAAGATGGAGCAGCTGAAGGAGCTTGTTTCTGAAGCTGAGGATTTTTACAGGCAGATGGTGGCTACTAAGGTACAAATCACCACCAGGATGGCCGAATGCTGCAGCTCCCTACAGAGGATTCAAGACTCCCTCCCCAATCTCAGTGGCTCAGATGCTGCAAAAGTCCTCGCAAAACTTAAGGTAAGTGCTCGAATGAGACTTGTAATTATGAGATTTGTAATTATAAATATACCTAAATCAGTATATGTTGATCAAGTTAAATCATGGGACTGTGCATGACCTTTATATGTTCATATTTTCGTGTAAGGTAGGAAAACAGGTGGGAAATCTTTTGACGGGAAGTGAAGCCTGACTCACTAATGATGGCTGCTCCACCCACATCACCCACATAAGGGGAATTCATGTGTGCAGTGTTATGACTTCCCTTTTTCCTGATATCTTGGTAGTGAAATCCAACATTAAATACAATTTGGGACAATGAATGTATGAAAATTGCTCACACATAGCTCTTGGTAACTTTGTACTTTCAAAGCGTTCAATAATTGCAGGAACAGGAAATTTCGATGGTTTGAAGCTAGATTTTAGCAGCAAGAAACTAACACTAAGAATTTATTTCATAAACATGAAAGATAAAAAAAGTTACAGTAAGTCGCACAGCAGCATATGATCCTCTCAGCAGCAGACACAGATAAAACTGTCAGTCTTTTATATCCTGCCATTGGCATTGACCCCACCACAATATAGAGACTATTCTTATTCTTACCCTCAAACTTTTAAACCAAAAATACTTAAAAACTACATTCCGATTACAACATTACCTAAGAAATGTTGTACACACCAAACAGAAAAATAAGCATTGAAACATCTACTTTAATACACGTAACAGCCCTCACTATTTGAACACTTGGTTCCTCCTGGAACTTTTAAATTGGTGTTGGACAATCTGGGGACTCTTTTTATGTGAACACCTTGGAGAGGAAAGATGAGAGAAAAAGTGAGTGAATGAACAAAGACATTGTACTCTTGCACACTACAAACAATCAGTCAGTCAAGTCTTTTTTGGTATGCGTTATGGAAAAAATGAAAAGCCCATCAGCTAAACTAATATGTGTTTCTCTTAAAGACCAGCCCTTCAGTCAGTGCATGCTGAGAGGCTGCTGCAGTGTGCACAACACCACAAATATAAAATTGAATCAACCACAGCAGTTTGTGCATTTATTTATTAGTTTTTTGTAAACTGGCATATAGTGCAAGTAAACCTGTGTAATGTCCTACAATACAATGAGTTCCTAGTAACAAAATGCATCATGCAAACCTTGATGAGGTCATATAACGGTGGGGAAGAGTGTCAGTTTCTGTGTGCAAAAGACATCAATTAAGTACAATGGAGAGAACCTACGGCATGAGAGTATTTAATTTAATACTTTAATAGCCTAGTGTACTTTAAGCCACTGTGTTTTAGCTATAGTGGTAATATCAAAACACTGTAGTAGACAGCAGTGCCCACTAGAGATGAATGAGTGGAAAGTAACACACGGACTGTACCAGATTTCTCCAGGATTATTTTCTGTTTGTCCAAACTTATTTGAAAAAAGTTAAAATCACATAAAAATCCCAAACACAGGCAGTAAAATTACTGTGTATGTACTTTAAATGTTGTGTTTGAATTTGCCAAATTAGACAAAGTAGACATTAATAGTAGAGACTTTAAAATGCTAATCCCATTCTGTAACTTCTTTTCTTCTACAGGATCTATGTTTGGACCTCCAGAGTCAGGATGAGCAGGCGGAGAGCCTGATGGAGGATCTGCAGGTTATGGCCTCCATAGCTAGTCCAGAGAGCCTGCAGAGTCTGTCTGCAGATGGGATTCAGCTGCAGGAGAAAGTCAGAGCCACCCACCAGATCTTCTCTGAGGTGGAAGAACAGACTCAGAGAAATATCCAGGATCTTGACAGGTAACAAACATCATTCTTAGAGAATTTGAGTGCACATAATGTGAACAGATTGACACATCTGCTATGAACTGTTGATTTATGTTTCTTTCATTCAATGTGACACGCAACATTTACACGTTACAATAAGAGCAATGAGAGCTGCTGATCAGGTATTTCTTGAATCTCATTAGATGCTTCCTGTTTCTTTGTGGAGTAGCTGTTTGATCAGTTGACTGAGTTTCAAAGACTGTCATCAGGGGATCAGCAAAAAGAAACAAAGCAAGCAAGAATATAACCTGACTGAACTCAGTTCATGAGTGTTAAGATGAGTGTAAGAAGGACCAGCTGTGTTTAGTAAAGCTTTCAGGATGCATTTTAGATTGCAGATCCTGTTCTCTACAAGAATGGACATGTAATGTCAATAATTGTCATTTTATGTTGAAACAATTATAATTTGTCAGTTTAATCAATTTTACTTTAGAGGACATCAGATTTGGGACATCAGAATTTTCTGTATGTAATACACACAAGTTCTGAATCAGTCACTTTCTCACCATAATGTCACTTTATTCTGCAATGCACTATGCATACAGTACGTATGTGTGTGTGTGTGTATGTTTGTGTGTGTGTGTGTGTATTTCTGCATGCTCATGCCTGCATTCATACTGTGTGTGTGTGTTATAGGCTGCAGAGGGAGAGTGAGCATTTGGAAGAATGGTTGCAAGCCACTGAGGAAAAAGCAGCAAAGGAGGAGGATCTTAGTCTCCTGCAAGAGGAAGCACTTCAACAAAGGTGAACTGTTTTCTGACGAAGGTCTGTTATCAGGCAGTGTGCAGGGCAATATATTCTGTAGTTTATACTGCAGATGCAAAAGGCCATATAAAGCACTAAACTTGCATTAACATCTAAAGTAGAGAAACCAACAACAGTTTGATTAAGCACACTTGAACAACCTGCAGTCGATCGGTGCTGTGATTTTGAATAATGATGACTCAAGTGGAGGTTGTACAGTCTGTATTTGCCTTGAGGTGACTGACTCATGATTAACTACATGACTGTTGTTGTAGTTTTTTCATTTACCCCACTTGTTTTTAAAGTAATATGATATTTTTGAATGGATTACAACTCCTTGTTTGGAGGAATATGGTCTGGTGCACACCGTTACAGTCAAAGCTTTGAATAAAGTGCAGCACCTTATCACACACAGAACAGCTCCAATTTGTCTTTTGCCGACGCTCTCTCATCTTTAAATACATAATTTTTAATGTTAAACTTTGTTGATTATGTGTAGGTGATTTTTTAAAAATGTTTTTTGATTAAGCTGCAGTGTTATGAGATTTTTCCATTTGTACTTATTTACCACATGAGCACATTCTTGGTAACTGTGCCCTGATAAAGACAAAGCTCAGTTTTAGTTCCCTTGCTAACGTGTCAATAAGCTGTAACTGAGCATCAACTCCTGGCTTATTTTTCTCCCCTGCAGGGTGAGAGCAGAGGCCCTCAGTGAACTTGTGTCATCCTTACAAAGCAGCACACTTCAGCAGTCTGCACTTGTAAAGGAAAGCAGCAAACTGTTGGAACGATACTACAGCTTCCAAACCAACGTACTGGGTGGATGTGTGGAGAAGGACAGCTCACTGAGGAGGGACACAGAAGTGTTTCAGGCTTTTTTAAAGTCCAGTCAGTCCAGGGTCGAAGATCTGCGACAGAGTCCTGTAGAGCAGAAACATCACTGTGCTCAAGTAAGAAACACTTTCTCTACATATCTGGTAGATCATGTTCTGTACAAATCCGAATACGACCTTAAACACAACAGAGGTGTTTTCTAGGAGTGAATACTCCTCCACATGGAGTATCTATGTAAAACATTCTGCAGTAAAGCAACATTACTTGTAGTATTTTTAGTAAATATTTTTATTCTGTTTCATGTAGTTCTAAAGTGCGGATGCTTGCAGTAGTGAGTAATGTTATATAAGGGTGTGGTCACACTGATCTCTCATCTGTTTTTTTTTTTCTAGATTTGTTTCTACCTGTTTCTTTCCTAAGGAGTGTCCATTTGTTGTTGTTGAAAACAAAAAGTTCCTTTGTAACTATCCATGCTGCTGCATTCTTAAAAGGTTACACAGAGACAAAAAAGACAGTCAGCAACATACTCTGTCAGTCTGTGCAGTCACAGATTAGTGTGATTGCAGCGTTAAGGGCTAAATAACTAATCTGTAAAAGTATATTTCAGGCTGTGGAAAATGCAACGGTAGAGGGGAAAGCATGCCTTGAAGAAGTTGGAGTTACTGGAAGTAGTCTGAGCCCCAGACTGTGCGATGGAGACGATCTGAAACAGAAATTTCAGGAAAATGAGTCAGAGCTCACCTCCTCTTACCTGCTCCGAAGACAGGAGGCCTGCTGCAGAGTGCAGGAGCTGCAGCACCGAACTGCTCAGCTCCCAACTTTATTCCCCTGGCCCGGCACCGCTGAGCGTCGACAAGTCTGCCTTCTAGCCCGTCAACTGCAGGATGAAATTGAATCCCTGCAATTAACTCTCATCAGCCTGGATGAACAGGGGCAAGACCAGACTGGGAAAACCAGTGACGCCATCTGGAAGGATTCCTCCCAGGCTGAGCTGGAGACCTGCTGCTCAACACTGATGGCAGAGCTGAATGTAAAGATTTCCGTGTGAATTTTCATGTATACAGTGATTTAGTGTAATCACTCTAAAAGCTCTCTAACTGTGGCTTGGTGTAACTGTCCACAGGGTGTGTGTTCCCGCCTCGAGGAAAGTGTGTGTAATGAGGAACATTTTGGCCAGTTGCTGCAGGACTGCCGCCACAAACTGACATCCCTGCAGGAAAGGATGTCAGCCTGTCAAGCCCGGAAAGAAGAAAGCTATGCCAGACAGATCACTGATGTAGCAGCTCTGGAGGTGAACTCCATTAGATTAACTGAGAATGTGAACTTATCATAGCTTTTTTTATTTCACGTTCCTTCTGTTTTAAACCCCTGAACACGGCATCTTTATGAAGGGGATGGAATTTTTTAAAATTAAGCAACTAATGCCGTCTTTTGCGTATTAAAACACACAACATGCTTATCTGTCACTCTCTCCACCTCTGTAGGCTTTGCTGCAAGAAGTAACAGATGTAGAAAAAGACCTTCTGCAACTTGTAACACTCAAAGACTCCATCGCAGCCAGTTCCACAGCCGAGGCCCAGGCCAGCCTCTGCCAGGAAGTCAGTAACCTCCAAAACCACAAGAGGGCGCTAGATAGTAGTGTCAGAGAAAATCTAGCACTGCTTGAAGAGAAGAGGAACCAGAGTATGCAAAAAGTGAAGGATGAAGCCTCCTGTGTACAGATAGCACTAAAAGACCTGGCTGAAAACTTAGGAAAACTTTCTGGGAATCATGAAGAGTTGCCTCACATTAGCCAGCTTAAACAACAGTGGTGTATAATACAGGTAATGTTGTAAGATCATATAAATTATTATGTTACTTTATCCCAGAATAAGAGTGTATAATTTATAAAGGAAGAACTGCTTCATGAATTAAAGTAGACAGCTGACGATACCATCGATCACTGAGGCTTTTTTTTGTCTCTCAGGACTGTGACAACAGGTTGACAGTGTTGGCTGCAAGAGTTGATGACCTGCAGAGGACTGGAGAGTCAAGCATCACACAAGAAATGCTTCCTGCAGATGTCATTTTGACTGTGGATGCAGCTGCTAAAGACCTTGACAGGTACTTCATCTCATTGCTGCTTTCAAAACAGGAAAGTTGAATTCCTCAGAATGATTAACCATCACAATGTTTACTCACAATACACAAGCAGGTTTTTGGATATGTTTGATTTAAACATACTATATATCAGGGCTGGGTGACAACTAACAATTTAATTTCATTATCATTTAATCCGCCGACAATTTTCTTGATTAATTGATGTATAACATTTCAGAAAACAGTGAAAGCGCCTGTTAATTTCCCAGAGTCAAAGATTAGATCTTTTAATATCTTATTTTGCCCGAATAACAATCTAAAACCCAAAGATATTCAGTTTAATATCATGTATAACAGAGAAAAGCACGAAATAATCACATTTGAGTAGCAAAATCTAGCATATTGTGGCATATTTGCTTAAAATTTCACTAAAATGAATATTTGATTATCAATATAGTTTAATCAACTAATTGTTGCAGCTCTGCTATACATAGCATTTTAAAATCAATTGGTCATTGGCACATTAGTGTTAGGACCATGGTGTAATTATAGTAAACAAATAACAGCATTGTACACCTAACTTGATATTTCTTTACATTTTAGACTTTTAGACTTTTCTTGAGGCTTTTTTTTATATGGACACGCATCCATTTCATTTGCTGTTTATGAGCTTATGGCAGGAAAGGCTGATAAAGCAGGAATCTCCAATATTTATTCTCTACAGTCAATAAATGAATACAATGAAACCCATTCAAAGTCATGCTCTGTTTGCAACATAAAGTAAAAGAGGTGATGAGATGAGGTGGTGAGAAATGTGGTTCAAAACTTGAAAACACAACTGCAACATGTAGCACTTGAAGTGTTCGAAATAACTTGAAGTCTATAACTGCCTGTTTGTTCACTCTTGTGTTCTCACTTTAGCCTCAGGTCAATTTTTCTGCAAAAGAAGAATGAGTGTGCAGAAAACACTGCCAACAAGGTGAAACAGGCCATCAGCCAGCTGAAGCAGTGGAGCCAAACAGTACAAGCTGAACCATCATCACCCAACCAGGTATACACACCAATGTGTCCATCCATTTTTCTACTAATGCATTAATTACATTCCTGCTAAATAACAAAATGTAGTGGTTATAAAATGCTACAGTAATCTCAGACAACAAACCTGTCAACAAATCCCGTAAAAAGACCAAAACCAACAATGTTTTAGTTCATATGTTCAAATGTTTTAGCTCTCAATGCTTTCTGACTTCCCTACCCTGTATGTGGCTCTCAGCCCCAAGCCCATTTGTTCCTACTCAAGACTAAAATTTTAAAACAGGTCACAAATATATGGCCTAATTTTTTTTTAAAAGGACTCAGTAATTTCCTGAAACAGCTGGGCACTGTAGTTTTTAGCAAACATTCCTCAAACAGGAGTAAATAGTGCATTTGTTAGGGACTATTTTCAGCAGTGCATTAATACATATTTGGCGCGCTAGTGTGAATTCACAGCAGTAGGACGGTGTAGGTGGCATTGAGCCAAAATAAACTACAGCACTCATGTTTGTGGTGATGAAAGAACATGTCACCCACTCCAACACTGTGACTCATTTTATGTGTAATAATTTTGTACAACAACGGAGGAATAAACTATATCAGGGTTTAGCTGCACAGTCATATTTGTTAATAGGATCGATTAATTGTTAAAATTTCTCTTTCCATGGGATTTGTTGACAATAAGAAAATGTAGAATATAGCCAGCCTTATTGTTTAATATAACATTTTATTATACAAAGTCCACTATAAACCAGTCAGGATATTCATATTCTATAAACAAGGGTGTTTCTCAACATTATTATTTTTCTGATGCATGTTAAGTGAAATGAGGTAGCTCTCATGTTCTGCAGGTTGTCATTGCCATTAAAATTCAAAGTATTCTGAATAATATCCAAAAAGAAGTAAAATAAACATTAGGTATTCTCTGATCTTGATACTGTTGCTTGTGGAACATAAGGGTACTTCCATGAGCCTTTGTGTTAATACCAGGACCAATAACTTGAGCTTATCTGGCTTGGACATTTTTCTACACAGCAAGATTTTTATGTCTTTTGCAGAGCTGCTCTCCAAATACCACAGTTACATCCTCTAGTCTTGAATAATTCTACAAGGGACATACTTTCTCTTCTATGTGGTACATGGTGAATTTAATATAGCCCTCAATTGGGTGGAGGTGGCTAATTTTGTTAAAGGTTTGCTCTTTCCCATTACTAAAGATCATAAACGTGTTGGAACTTATTTTTCTATCAGCCTTACCATCTGCTCCTGCCAAAAATTCTGAAAGCCTAACTGTGACTTTGCTTTTCTTGTTTTGCCAGTCTCCTGAGTGATGGTGTATGTTTGTTTTAGTAGAGCAATTATCCGGATGTCTCTGAATTTATGGGATAACTATTTATTCGTGGTAAAATCCAAAATAATGTGCCTTTTTAACTTGTAAAACTAAACATTTTACCAACTACAAATGATTCAGGCTCACTATTGAATCCTTTGAATGCTTTCTGAGACAACTTGTCAAAAACCTTTTATCAGTCGGAGGTTTGAGTTTGTATATCTGTCTGTTTCTCAGGCAGCTCTGGATGAAGGTTCACAGCTCCAACAAGCCCTTCATGAAGTGTTATCAGAAGGAGATTTTCTTCTAAACTGTTTGGGTAAAAAATTCACAAAGAAACAAAAGAAACATGCTTCAGATGCCCTCAGTGAAAGCACACATGCCCTTGAAACCTTAACTAAAAGCCTGGTGAGTTTCTCTTCAGTCACCAAATTGTACAATCCGCTGTAATAATGATATAGAATTGATTGTGTTCTTAACACTTTCGTTCAATTTCACAGGTTTCACAGGTCAGTCAGAGTCAAAGAGAAGGAGAATTGGAAGAGACTGTTAGAAGCGGAGGTGATACGTTGCACTCAGTTTCACCTGATGAAACGTTGACCATGTGTCCTCCTCCTTCAGCATCAGACTACAGGAAAAACTCTGATCTGAATGACAACAAAGTTCAAATCAAAGGCTCTTCCTACATTTCAGAAAGACATCATCCTTCAACAGAACCTGCCATGCACACATCAGGAGGATCACATGTGGATGCTAATGGTACAAAATTTGACCAAGCATGTATTTCTATGCAACAAACAGATAGCCTTACGCAAACAGAAGATGCCTTAGCTCCTTATCAAGTCCAATTTGCAGAAATCCCACATATTTCCATATCAAAAACTCAACAACAGTCACAAGAGTTAACATCAACTCCTCCAAAAACAGAGACAGATTTCTTTAAGACTGATCTCAGGCCAAAAGATATCAGCACAATAAATGTAAACGATACAGAGTGTTTAGTGTCAGAATCGCCTCTTACGCTCAACAAGAATTTAATGGCTCAGCAAGACAACACTGAGCCTTTGCAGAAATCCCCAGATATTGGTAATGGGGTAAAGCTAGAGGACATCCCATTACCAACTCATGAAAATCAATCTGGACATGTAGCAGCACAATCAGACACATTTAGGGGAATTAATGCTGCACAAGAACTAGAGAAACACTGTAAGGCCATTAGTGTGACCCCAAAGAGAGTGTTTACAATTGTGTTGGACATGGAGCCAGATGAACTCTGGTATCATAAGGAAGCAGAGCTGGTTGATGCAAAGTACCAGAATTTCAACAGTTCAAGGCTCCCCGAGAGGAAATCTGGACTGTTTTCAACATCAGTCATTCCTGAATCAGATAAAACAGATTTCAAAAGTCCTTGTTTAGATAATCTTGAATCAAGCCCATCTCAAGTGACAGACTCAATGTCGGAAACCCCCCCTGCTTTAGTAGGTACAGAACTGAATGAGTTAAAATCTACAGGTGCCAAATCTAGATGCTTAGAAAACTTAGAAACCCATGACAAAACACACAATGAAGTGTCGAATTCCTCCATATCACGTGGCTCTGTTGCTGAATTTCATGTCAGTGGTTCAGATCCGGCAGGAACAACATTTCCGCATGTCAAACAAGAGGAGATGACAGATTTGTGCCACCCTGAGGAGCGAACAATGAGCCCAGTCTTGTGCACAGTGAAAGGTTCAGTGCAAACAGGAGAGTCTTTGACGGAAACCCAGATACAGCTGACGGCTGTTGACACCGCACAGAGCAAAGGTACGGGATATGCAGAGATGGCAGAGGGAGAAAAGACTGAAGAGGCAAGTGACCCTGACCGCACAGAGACCAAATATTTAAAAGTGCCAGAAAGATGTGAGTCTACAGTGCCAAATGTGGAAAGTGAGTCAAAGTTACCTGCATCGCTGGAGGCCAAAGAGATGACACAGGAGCAGGTAGGTTTCATATTAGTGTTCTACTTTGACTTTCTTACTCACCCCTTCTTTTTCTCATAATTTTGCTTTTCTGATACAAAACTTGATTTGTTAGTGAGGCACGCTGGATGGGAAACACATAACATCTCTTGGTTATGAAACTGAAAAAAGAGACTCAGCTTGACTCTCTGTGCCTGTTGTAAAGGTTTATTTAGTGATTACAACAATCAATTATTTAAATTAAATCAGATATCAGCCGCTCTATGTCATCAACCTCCAATATGATGCAATTTGTTTGATGATATTAACACCTGGGTGATTAGATAATGATAATAGTAAACACACCACCAAATCCTCAGGAAAGAAACATAGAAAAAGCTTTTGTGTGGTCAGTTTTCTGTGGGTTAGCTGTTGCCTGTGTACTCAGAAGAATGATTACAAAAAAGATGAGGTAGAAATAAAGATCCATATGGTCTGCTGTGACATCCAGAAAAACTAAGGAACTACCCACATTCACTGCCAGTGCCTGAAAGAGAGGAAAGATAGACAGCCACACATGCATTATTACTTTACTACTACTACTACTCTTTGGCTTTTTTGCCTCTTTCACATTTTTTTGCCTCCTGTAAATGTGGTAACTGCCAGTATCTGCAAAGAAAGTGCACTCATTTGCCAGCTTATTATAAGCTTTTTTTGACATTTATATTATCTGGAGACCACTCATCACCAGACCTGTTGCTGGTGAGTTTCTTCCAGTTTCTAGATTCCTTTTGACAGCATACGCTGTAGTGTTCAAAAATACTTGACATTTTTGGACACCAAAACCAAAGTCAACCTGTCATTATTCTCAGTAATAATAGCGTGCCTTCTCGCTACAGCTGACATTTGTTTCCCATGATGACTGCTGAGTGTCTTAAAATGTTCCACCAAATACAAGATTTATTAGAGATTTATTTAAGGGTGCTGCAGTGGGGAAGTCAACAAGTTGTGTTTATAAAAGACAGTTTGATCATCAACTGTAAGTCAAACATACATTCTGTTTTTGCTTAAGCTGCACGATTAGAGTGATCATGATTCAGGGGACAGTTCCAATAAAATGAATTAAAAATTACAATATTTCTCTCATTTCTTTTTTAATTTTCCAATTTTAGGTGAATAAACACTTGAGATTTAACCAGAGATATTAAAGCATACACCAATATAGTGTTCAGAAACGTTTGAACAAAAATGTACAGTTTATCCAAGCTGTGACAAATACTTATATGACAGGTATTTATTTTAAAACCCTAGATAAGGAATGCTGCTTTCATACTGTAGTAGAAAGTACACTCAGCTCCTGGAAAGAAATAAAGTTTACTTTCATCAACTGCCACTTAAGTTGGTCATATGCCCCTAACTTTCTGAAAACCTCTTTTTTAAGTCAAAATTGACTCAAAGGTGCAGTGTGTAGAATTTAGTAGCATCTAGCAGAACAGACATGGCAGAAATGGAATATAATATTCTTAAGTATGTTTTAATTAGTTTATAATCACCTGAAAATAAGAATTGTTGTGTTTTCGTTACCTTAGAATGAGCCCTTTATATCTACATGAGAGGCTGCAATCTGCAACCTCACCACCAGATGCCATTAAATCCTACGCACTAGTCCCTTAAATAGTATAAAATATTACTCTTTTTACTTTTTTCCCTGCAGCAAGTCGGAAATGTGCTGTGTGTGTTCAAATTCTCTTCCCGCTCATTCACACCTTGCTCCAAGACACACCATAGTCATGCCCAAAATATTTCAAAAGGCACCCCCCCGTTTGCAGTCTAGTAGCTTGACAGTTCATGTCATGTTTTGGTGTTTGCCCTGACTAACCGCATTATAACAGATCAGTTGTTTCTTTAAAGAGGGTAGTAGGCAGTACTTTGTAGAATCCTTCTCCCTCAGGGCAGACTGCTCCCTTCTTAGGCACATTCCTGTTTTAACTGTACTGACTCGCCGGGCCACCGTCAACATAGTAATATTCACTGCTGTGAATCGAGGAAAGAACAGGAAGCTCTGTTATTATCTGTGGACAAACACAGGGAAGAAAGCTCAAATGTGACGCCACCCTTGTCGCCTGTGTTGATAGCCTCAGATCCAGCAGGACATGGAGCCTGAGAGGACGGCGCAGGAGTTGGCAGCTGATCCAGGAGCCGGAGAGGTGACAGGTGGATCACCTGGATCTGAGTCCAGCAAACACACGTCCACCATGCAGGACATTTTTTCCGAGATCCAGACCTTGGTGGAAAGAAGTAACATTATAAATGTAAGTATCAACTGTTTTTCTGCATCAAGAGCTGAGCTTGTTAATCTACAAAAATATGTTGTTATGAGTTTACTTAACTCTTACTTAACTCTTCTCAGAATTTGTGCACCAAAGGTTAAATACTTATTCAATTCATTCCTTTGATACTTATGATACATTATCTACAAACTGTCGTTGCACACAGCATAGTAAGTAAATGAAACTCTAAACATTTGAGTTATCTCTATCTAAGGGCAAGAAGTCAATTATAAATGCATGGAACAGTGAGCAGATAAGGCCGGCAATTTTTGATTGATGTTTGTGTGTTTCCATGATGCCACTGAGAGGAATGTCCACAGGAAGGGACCTATGAGATGCAACGACTTCCTGCAGGGTCATTAGCAGAGTCTTATTTCCCTGAGTACACAGTGTGTGACTTGTACTGCCACAATTTGAACACTTTTTATACAAAATGTGATACTGCTTAAGTTTGGAATGATATTATATCATTTTTGTGCTCTTGTTGCCCACAATCATTTTAGCCTGCGATGAGGCTACTATTTTTAGGTTTGTAGACAGAAAGAGCAAACTATAATCTGATGAATTTGTTGGCTTTTCCTTTTTTTGGCTTGTGTTTCTCCTGCTTTTTACACTATTGTCATTATTATCACTTATAGGGGCTCAGGCTTGTAGATAGCTCTAAAAAACTGTTTTATTTATACATATTTTTCCCACCATTTTTATTTTGTTTGTCATGTCACAGAGGACACCACACATTGATTTAAACTGGTACCTGAAGTCCTCTCCTGGTGAGCCAGAGATTCGATTGGTACGAACAGTCCAGAAGGTTCTGGCATGTCGATATCAACCAGCACGGCTGGATGTCACAGCTATGGCCAAACAGCTGGAGGAGGCACAGGCATGTACTTCTATTTACTTATTTTCCTTAGTTAAGACCACTATACTTTGCACTATCTTCTGTTTCATAAGAAATTCATTTTGGTGTAATATTTTTTTTAAATGAAATAAAATAAATAGATATTTAATGTAACACATGATCTATTATCAAAAAAGCAATAATGTAGAAAAATGTAAAGTCTGTTGTCTGCTCCGTCGGCTGTAGGACTACAACCGCTGCGTGCTGGAGCAAGTGGCTACAGTGAAAAACACAAGTTCTGCTGGGGTTGGTGACCCAGGTGTGTTGAAAAGCGTTGAAGGACAATGGAGTGCTGCACTGCTGGATGCATCTGCCACAGTGCAGGTCAAAGCTGCACAGCTGGATCAGGTCAAACAGTATCACAAACAAATGAATATCACTAGAGCTTTCCTGGATGTTCTGGCGGCTGAGAATGAAAAAAGGAGCTTGTGAGTAATCTCTTAATTTGAAGCCTATATTGTAGTAAACAGCATCATTTCTTGAGAGTATTTGTTTGTGTACTTGATATACTCATAGTCTTTTGTTGCTGTTTTTGTTAGAAATGCTTTAGGAAGTAGTGCTCTTCAAGCTGAAAAACTCCATGCCCTGCTGCAAACCATGGAATTGAAGAAAGACATGATGGAAGAGCTCCTCCGATTAAGTAGCCAGTTGTCGGTCCACTTGAGCAAGGCTGAAAGCTCAGGTGCTCTTCTTGCCCAGCTTGGAGATGTCCAGGAAGAATGGAGGCTTTTGAAAGGAAGTATCAAGAGAGCTCTGCAGCATGCCTCAAACTCTGCCTCTCAATCCGCTCTTCTCATAAAAGAGGCCGAACATCTTAAAGAAAAGCTTGAAGCTCTTCAGAAATCCAACATTTTCACACAATCTGCTGGGATAATCCATGATAGCAAAAGCATGTTGGAACTGATTTGTTTGACTGCAGACCTAAAACTGTACAACCAGCTTTATCTGCACCTACAGTCCCAGTCAGACGCTCTTGTCCATTTCTCTCTGGGTCAGAAAGAGAAGATTGAGATCAAACATAATCTTCAGGAATTGTGGTCCTTGCTCAACGTCACCAAGAGCAAGCTGGACACTTCCACATGTAGCGCTGGTTACGTTTCTTCAGCTAAGATCAACAATCAATTACGGGACTTGATCATATGGGCGAAACAGGCAGAAAACCATATCTCAATTGGGAAAAAGTTGTCTCTTTTCCCTGAGGAGGCTCGTATTCAGATTGTTGAGATGAAGAAATGTCAGACTGATATTTTAACCAGACGTTCCAACATGCAGGTAGAAGTTAAAGAAATGAAAGCCTTAGCATCTGACATGGATAACGAGGAATGTGACCGAGTATTGAAGACAGTAGAAGACCTGTACAGAGGCATTGCTGAGAGCTTGAATCATGTTCTTGACACCATGAAGAAAAATCTACAGGAGAGGGAGAAACTATTAGGCCAGCTTGCCAGCATGGATGTCTGGCTAGCGGAAACACATGCTAATAGAGACCCCTGTGCTCACATTGAGAATGTTTCCAAAGCTGATACAGGAAAGCTGGAGAGTGAGCTAAAGATTCACAAGTTAACCACAGTTGAGATAGAGAGGCATCTACATCTGGTGGAGGTAATGGCAGAAAGTTGCAAGGAAGTAGCAGCAGGGCTGAGCCCAGGAGAGAGCCGCTACCTTGTCAATAGGCTTTCAGGCCTTTGGACAGAATTAGATGTATTGCTGGCTCATGAGAAAGCAACCAGCTGGGAATTAGAGGAGCTGATTCATGAGCGGGCCGCTTCAGATGAGGAGCTGTCTACCATCCAGGCTAGTTTAAAGCAAATCTCCACTGATTTAGAGCAGCTTCGGTTCCCCTTAGCACAGGAATCCTTTTCAACAATTGCACTAATGAAGCACATGCTAATGGAACATCAGTGTCAAGTACAAGACATTCAGCACTGCCAGGAGGCCAAGCGTAGCTCCCTGCTGTGCGCCATTGGGGAACTGCAAGACAGGTGCAAAGCTCTTAGTATTCATGCCTTTGAGCAAGACAAATATCAGCACCTTAGGGGACAAATGGAGGAATCTAGGGACATTGCCAAAGAGCAAATCCAGCGTGCCAAAGACAAAACAATCAGAGTGGGTGAGAGGTTCAGACTATGCCAGTCACTCTTAGTTGAACTCCCTTTGGTGAAGACACAGTGTCAAGAAGCAGCAGACCAACTGGAGGCCATAGCTCAAGAATTGTATCCATCACAGCTTAATTCAGAGAGGCAGAGGATTCATCACACTGTGGAAACTTTAGTCTCCTGGGAGCATTCTGTCACAGATCATATCAAAAACCTGGAGGCCAAGCTTCTGCTAGGGCTACGTCTTTCCTCTGAGCTTCCTGCCTTAATGGAGCTTTTCCAAAGTACAAGACTGGAGCGTCAGGAAGCCAAACCAATCAATCCAGATGAAAAAGCAATAGACATTGCACTACAAAGATGTTGGGTTTTTTGGAGAAATATGGAGTCTGGAATGCGGGTGTTTGAAGCTTTGGGACAGAAAGAAAAAATTAACTTAAAGAAGAACTACAAGGAACTGTACTCGCTTAGAGATGCTGCAATGAAAGAGTGCCATTTACAAATGGTAAGCTTAAATATTTTCAGTTAATACAGCCTGCTTTTGAGTTTTTACACTGCACAATTCATATTTTTTGTTTCACTAAATTTTGCTTGATCATGTATTCAACAGGAGAGTTTATCCCAGGCTCGAGAATCCTTGAAGGATTATCAGTGGGCTGCTCAGGGAGCAATAGGCTTCCTTCATAATGCTGAAGCCACCTTCTTATCAGCTCCTGGAGGATTTCTGGACTGTACTGAGGAGCAAAGACAGACCCAGCAGGCTCTAGAAGCTCTTGAAGATGGATTTCAGGCTCATATCTGCCACCTTGAGGAACTGGTGCCCCAGCAGCCCTGCATGTCGCGCCCAAAGATTGAGCAGCTCCACATTAATATCCTAAGTCAGTTGTTGGTGGGAAGAGCTATACTGGAGGCCCAGGCCCAGCTCAGGCTGCAGTCCCTGCAGAGGTAATGAATAGCTTTCTAGATGTGTTTCTGCTGTTCTGTTTTGCTTGTTTATGATTTTAAAAAAGAAAGAACCCTTAAAGACAAATTTCTCACAGGTGTGAAAAAAGACAAAAAAGTCACAGGAGCTGTCATGAAGACATACGGCAGCGTCTTTCTGGATTTGGAGCCAAGATTTCAGACTGTGCTGCAGTACAAGTGACTTCATATGACAAATGTGTTGCCCAACATGAAAGAGTTAAGGTAGGTTAGATTAGCAGTAATTTGCTAGTGTCTAGCAACTGTTTCGCTATTCCATTTGAACCTTGCATGTCCTTAATTTTGACAATAAACAACTCTTATATGTTTAGAGTCCCACATTTACCTCTAACTCTGAATGCTTTTAAGTGTTTGACCCATATATGGTACATAAAAGGAAATCTGCCTGATATAAATTTTAATTTGAACTTTTTAAAAATCTCTGCATGAAGCTTCTGATGGAGGATCTCCGCAGCCTTGCTGGGAAGATAGAAGATCTGAGAGCTGGATGTCCAATGCAGGGCTGTGGGGTTGGAAAGGGCAGCGAGCTTGGTGCTCTCTGGAGTCGCTGGGTATCATTACGACGTGGAGTCGGCCTCCTGATGGCACACACAGAACAGAGAGGAGAGGAATGGAGGGACATCACTACTACTGTGAGCTTTACTTAGCATAGAGGCTTTGAATGAATCAGACAAATGAATGAATACTAAATTGAAATAACTGTTTTAATATGAAACTTTAAATGTGTGTGAAGTTGCAGAACTGAGGGATTATTGCTAGACAAATGTATTGAGGATTAAATTCTATTTTCTTTAGATGGAGCAGTGTTGCAGCTTTTTGGCCAGTCTTCAGGCTGATGTTCCCGACTCCTCCACTGTGAGCTTCACTCAAGAGGAACCCCAGGAGCTTCTGGCCCAGGCTGAGATGCATCAGGCTGGGCTGGAACAAGAGCAGCAGGCTTTAGCCTCCCTGGAGCATCAACTGGAGCACGCTCTGAGTTTATCCAGTTCCCAAGATCCCATCAGTCCTGGGCCTGTTGGCAAAACACTGGTGAAGATCCAAGAGAATGTCAGGAGGTAGGATTTGTTTGATATTCATGTGGACAGTGATTATTCATTTATATCAGAGATGCCAAAATGAGCCTGTTCTCCACAGCTTGAAAGAGAGGAACCTGCTGGTGGTAGCTGCAGCTCAGGCAGAGGAGAAGGAGAGACAACAAGTTCAAGAGGAGATAGGAGAAGTGGAGCAACACATAGTTGCCATTCTTCCTGTGCTGGAAACCTGTTCGAATCTAAGAAAACAACAGGTCAGGCTCCTTTTTATGCTTTATAGTGAAAGTTTGGACATTTGACAATTTGTAGAAAAGCAGACACCGACTATTATGAAAGGAAAAAATATGACATTTTATATGGTTGGTGTCTGTTTATAAGTGATCCCAGCCCCAGTGAGAAACATAATCTGTGTGCATGTTTTTGTCAGTTGTAGCTACAGACCACGTGGAGCATCACTTATTAGATTTCAGACCTTAAGTGGTCTTTCAATGTGCTAATCAGTCTAAACTGTCTCATCTGTGAATACTTAGCAGTACAATAAATGCTCTATTGCCATCCCTCTGCTTTAAAGATAGATCATGTTAAACTTGTGAGGGGTTGTGAACTTACCTCAAACCTGTAACTGGATAACAAATACATTTAAGAGAAAAAACGAGTTTAGAGCTATGTTTTTACTGCCTTCTTTCAGTTTCTCTCTCTCTTCATTTTACCTGGTCTTCCCTCATTTTCTCTTGCATTTCCACACTTACAGGAGCTCAGAAAAGAATTGTCTTCCCAGAAGGCCAAACTAAAATATATCATGGACGGTGTACAGAGCCATTATGATGAGATTCCAGCTGATCTCGGCAAACGGATACAAGAAGTTCAACTGTCCCTACAGAGAGCTGAGGAGAAGGTAACAGACAACAGCGCTGAATCCATTCTCAATGACATACAGTATGATCTATCTTCCCGCCAAACCCTCTTTAATTACTGTGTGCATGTGTGTGTGTTATTGTTCTACAGGTCTTGGAGAGGAGCAGCCTGGTTCAGAAACTGGCTAGTCAAGTGGTGGAGTTGGTTTCTGGCCTGGAGAAAGTGAAAGCAATACTGGAGCAGAGAAGTACAACATTCAATGAGTCTCAAAATGTGCTCAAGGTGTGTGTGTATCTTTTGGCTTTTGTTTAGTTTGTGTCAGAGTCTGCGTGTTATCATATTTTTGATAATACTGTTTTTATATATGTTAAAACAAATGAGATTATTAGTGTCTAAATGATCACTTTACAGTAAAAAGGGGGTAACCAACTCTGCTCTCTTCTGACAACTGAATTGAATCAAACAGCTACTATGTCCTAAAAGCAATCCAGGATTACATTGTTGCCTCAAAGCCCTACATATACTGTTGATCCTCTGTTCTGCAGCATGTGTGGGATGAGCTGGATGCATGGCACAGCCGCCTGATGCTCCTAGAGAACGAGGTGCAGGATCTTGCGGAGGAGCAGCCAAATCAAGCCCATCTACTCATGGACCAACTCACACAGCCACTGCAGCTCTACCAAAACGCAGCGCAGATGGCCGAGCAACGCACTGCCTTCCTCAGCAAGGTCAGGCACACTATGTTGTATTTTTTTAAAGCCCACAGTAGGGTACTGAATGCACATCACAGGTCAACATGTCAAGGTGAAAAGAGGCTTCTGAAAGTCTGGTAAAGCAACTTCCAGCTTTGAAATATTTTGTTAATACTTTTTCCTCTGTCTCAGATCCCTGCCTGTCTCCAGGAGTTTGAAGATATTCTGTACAGTGCCATCTGCTGGTTGGATGAGGCCCAGTCATGGCTCAACACTCCCTGCTCATTCACAACAGCCAGAAGCCTCCAGAATCATGCAAAAGCCCTGCAGGTCAGAGACACGATGTAACTAGCAAAAAACGCATCAGATCATGTCCTTATTCTTTATTCTTTATTTAGATCCCACTTCCACAGAGCAGTCGCTTATCTTCCTGGGGTCTACAAAACATGAGCCACAATAAAACAAACAAAGATTGCATTCATCATTTAAATGAGAAAAAGCAAAACAAGCCAAATATAAAGATCAGAAAGTACGTGAAGTAATACAAACATAAAAACAAAAAGCAAAATTGTTAAGATAGAAACAAATGAAAAAAAACATATATGTAGGATTTATTGAGACATGATTCCGTTTTAGGCACAATATCCACAAGCTTTTTTACAGGTTTCATGTTAAAGATTAATCTAATTCTAAATCCTGAACTGCAGTTGGTTCTGGACGACTCTGTGAGGATCAGGGGCACCCTGCAGGACTTTAGATCAGTGCTGGCTGAGATCTCTGCTGTGTGTGACATCAGCACCCAGGAGGAGAGGCTGGACCAGAATGACCAACAAGTCCACACAATGCAACGCAACGTCCTAGAGCCACTGGAGCAGCTGCTGCAGGCTGTTGTGGTAAGAATTTTAAAAAGAGGACTTCCTGCAGACTGCAGACTTTCAGGTTGTTAGTTACCCCAAATGCTGGTGGCATTGCTGGAATGATTTTGTTGTTTTTTTCCCAAATTTTGGTTGCCAGAGAAGATTTTCCTTCTTTAACTAGATCTTAACACCTGCCTGAATGTCTGGGATCTTTCTGTGTGACTGGAGTTCTCCTCAGATTTATACAACACACATATACATACAGTATATGGACACTGGAAAGTGGCAGAAAACATGGGCAGAGAGAGATGTCATGCTACAAAATCAGAAATAAACCAGGGAAATTTTTGATATATGGCATACGTTCCACATAACGGGGCCAATTTAAGTCCCAGTCAGCTTTATTTAAACATAATGTAAAATCAAGAGATATGCAATCAATAACATCATGAAATTACATTCCTTTTGATCACCAAGACAGTTTTTTGGGCTGTTACATTCTCCTGCCTTATACAAATACAAATCAAGCCTCTGAAAAAGTAGCTGACAATGTCCTTTTCAGGTGGTGGAGGCCATGGAAGCTGAGCTAAAGATGATGGAGAAGAATGTCCCGAAGATCAGAACGATTTTATCCTCAATGGACAACTCCAGCATCACTCTGACGGAGCATCTCCAAAACCTGCAGGTGAAGCATTACGATAATTACTTATCAGTTTCATGCAAACACAAACAAACATGCAAATTAATTGAAAAGAAAAGAGAACATGCAAGCAGTGGTATAATAGTAAAATAGCTTTTCATATGTCAATCTTCAGTGTAAAATTAGCACAGATGTATGACGTATAACACTTAAAATATCTGCTGCATTCTCAGGTAGAAAGGTAACAATTTGCAGTTTTGTTGAGTTTTGGTCAACCGATTTAGATCCACCAAGCATTAGTGGTTCATTGTAAACTGTACCGTTTACTCACATGTTGTTTGTTTTTTTCAAAATCAATCCAAAGGTGATCCTGGCCAATGTGCAATCGATGCAGAGGACACTGGAGGAGTTGGAGAAATGCAAACCAGAGCTTCACCTCCCACAGGGAGCAATGGAGAACCTGGTGGTCTTCTCCAGAGCTAGACTGCTCCTGCAGCCGCTCGTAGAGCTGGAACAACTCACTCAGCAACAAACCTCGCTGCTGGAGGTATAACAAAGTCTGAATGCCACTGCACGTAGAAAAAACCGTGTTTGATCCATTACTGTAGAGGAGTTAATGATTGGACTGCTTGTAGCTGCAGTCCTTAATTTGTTGCTACAATCATATCATATCACATCATCCTAACCCTAACTGTGAATGAAAAGCAACAGGGAGTTAAACCCAAAGTTTGAATCTTTCTATAATGTTTCTTTTTTAATAAAACACTCCTGGTTGTTCTGTATCTCTGGTATTGGAAGTGGCCCTCGGCTTTGTTCCTCACAGCACAGTAGCGCCAATATTTGCAATATACTGCAGTACAACCTGGAATACATGTTTCTTCAACTTTTGTCGCCTTTTTCCTGTTTCTCTCTTTCAAAGAACAAGATTAAGGAGGAGGAGGAAACCAGTAAAGATCTTGGCGTCACCACAACCTCCAACCCTCCTGAAGACATTCAGCAGCCAGATGGATCCACACAAAGAAACTTCACCCAGGTAATAATATGATTAGTTAACATTCACCTTTAAACACCAACTAAAAACAATGCTAGTGTGATGTTTGATTTTAAGGCTTGGCAACTTCTTTGAATTAAACCAATTAAACGCCTTCTTTTATTATTTTGTGCTAACAATGAAGAGCAGTCTGCCACTTTTTAATCAAACTGTTTTGGGAAATAAAAATGATAGTCAACAAGTCCAGGTGTCTCACTGGTCACTGAATTTTGGAAGCTGTATTTTGAAAAGGAAATGTCAAGAAAAATTGATGAATTCTTCAAGGAAGCCCAGCTTGGTGACTATCATTTATTCCCTCTGTTCCCTTAAATAACATAATGTCTGTTCTGCTGTGCCTGTGCGGCAGGCTCAAGCAAATCCTCAAAACTGATCTGTTCTACATACTACTGGCAAACTGCATATTGTACGTCTTTGCATGCAGTTGAAAGTAATTTTTAACAATTATCTGGGCCCAGTCTAGCTTCGTTAGCTCAGTTTTTGGATGTGTGTAGAATCACATTGAGATTACTGAATGCTGCACACAACAATAAAAAAAAAAAAGTTAAGAAGATAAATAATCTTCCTCAAAAAGCAAATACTTGTTCTCTTAATTAATGTGTATACCTCTATTAGACTCTGTTAGTCACCAGGGATGTTCAAGCCTTTTTTTGTACTTAAAATGTACTTGAAATCACATTTGTCAGCTTTCAATTAAAAAAAAAACTTCATTGCTTGAAGAATACATAGAGGAATCATCATATTTTAGTTAATAGAGGAAAGAAAAGGGTCATTAGAAAGAAATTTTATTGTTCCATTTTCCTGCACAGTTTTAATCATATCATTCACCCTTATCACTAAAAGCAGGAGGATTTTGAGGTGTCTAATTCAGAGGAAGAAGAGGATGAGGAAGATGAGAGTTGTCACTCATCGTCCTCTGACACACTAACATGCAGTGTTCCAGAGGTAAATCTGATGAATATTTGCAGCTAAGGAGAGCATGTCTCTGGGTGCCTCTTTTCTTTTGGGTGTCACTACATTACTGAAAACCACTGAAGTTTTTACTTATTCAAGACCTCACAAATAGTCACACTATCAACTAGTAATTCTATGTGTTTTGGAATGAAACTCAAAACTTTAGAGGTTCTTTCTTTCATTTCACAGCTTCACTGAAATTTTGCTTCACCTATTAATTTTCAACTGTACTATCGCTTCTCTTTCCTGTGGTGCGGAGGATTTTAGCAGATCTTTGCAAACTGGACAGCATGCTGACATGACACTGTGCGAGGCAGGCAGTCCTTTTCCAATTTAGCGCTGTCAGAAGCAGCTGCTTGAAATATGTTGCTCCTCAGGACCCTGTCCTTTCATACACACACATCGTATGCATGCGTTCGTGCATACTTTTCATTTGCTTTTGTGTATTTTTTTGTGTATTTATACGACTCGTGTATTAGGACCCAGAGGACACGCTCAATGCTACAGACGTGCAAAGTGAAGATGCATCTGACATTAAGCCACTCGCTGATATTAAGGTAAGATATGTTTTCATTTGGGAGATGATATTTGTTTGATGAACAAACATTTCCTTCTGAAACTTAACCTTGAAATTATTTGGTATGTTTTGGTAAGTTTTTGATATTATTTTTTATTTCTTTATGCTTACTGTACATACTTAACTCCTCAAATTGATAAGTCATTTCTCTTGTGTCTTATTTTAATATAGAAACTAATAAATTTAAAGTAAAGTGATTAAAGATTTTAATATAAAATAAAATCTCTTGTCTTTTAGGCACTGGAGAGTCTGACGGGTCAGTTTTGTTCTGAAGTGGAGACGAGTTCAAGAAGTGCTGAAAGTTCCTCTGTTGAGGCTTGGCTTGATACCAAGTTTGGATCAGAAAATGTTGAAACTGGATTAAAAACAATGGAAAACAGAATAGATCCCAAAGCTGAATCTGGTGAAGTATCAAGACTCGAAACTGTGACAGAAACAACTGATCCGCTAATCACTACAGCTGCTTCACTGGACCAACACAGACCTCAAAATCATGAAACTATCGTCACTGAACCTCATGTACAGTCCCATCAGGCAGTGGAAGACACAAGACTCATTCCTGCAAGACCTATAACTCCGTTCACTGCCACAAGAGCGTCAGTTGAGTTCATAGAGGAGGAAGATGGAAATATGTCTTCGTCCACAGCTCCCCATCAAGGTCTGGTAAGTGGCTGAGGGAGAAAGGGAAAAGCTCTTTAAGTGAATTTTCCACAATAAAAAGCAATTTTTAAAAGCTTATTTCTTAAAGTATGATATCAATCAGTAAGTTATGTTCAACTTTGATATATGAATGAATTAATACATTTTTTATTTTTCGTGTCATACCATAAAAGGTATACTATGCAGGATTTTCCTAAAAAACAATGTATAGACTCATACAACAGTAATCCATCTCAATCATCACTTATGACTCACTAGAAGTGTGTGGCAGTGTATTTATCTACAGAGACTCTGCCCTCTGCCTGTATTTTCTTATTTTTCTATTATTTTTCTATGTTCACGACACTTCTGGGCGTCAACCTTTGGACAGTGAGTGTGTAGCCCCCAGCCAATAACAGCTCGCCGGGTGTGAGGTCAGGACTCGTAGCCTAGCGACCAGGTTACATCACTGTCTCCTTCTCTCTCCTCTGCTCCGCTCTGCTCTCTGTCTCTGTGTCATGGATGTATAAAGAGCTGCAGGTCTGTGTGTCTGCTTGACTGAGGACGGGGCTGAGCTATACATACGCAGAGCAGAGAGGCCAGAGCGGACAGGATGTAGCTCTGCATTCACACAAAAGTTTGAATGCTGTGTATTTACAAACAAAAACTAACAAATCCTGCATAGTATACCTTTAAGTGGTCCATTCCACATATAAATAACAATTTCCAGTGATTCATGTTCCAAAGAAAAACAACTCACTGCAGCAAACCTCATACTGTATGTAGTTTGGGGAAAAATATGTTTGTCACAAAAACAATACAAAAGCAGCCTATACCATTTTGTCACATTACTCACATTAAACATGAATGTCCATTTCACAAAGTGTTTTCATAATTTCAGCATCTTCCATAAGAAAGAATAATCTCTCTCTGTAGTTATCATACAAAATGCATTTCATTTTTTTACTTAATTTAACTCACATAACTGACAAAGCCAATCCTGTTCTTCAATACCAACAGAACGTTCTGTTTCCAAATGTAATGGTAAGATACCACATCCCAGCTGGGCACACAGAGATCTTTTCCTTTTAGTCAGATAAAATTTCAGCTCTAAACTCAGTTTTGATTAAACCATGTGTTATTAGTTTTGGACCATTTCAAACCACGTTAGCCCATTTCTCTTTAAATGGATGAAAAACAAAATCAGTAATCAAACCAATGTTAGCTTTTTCTTTTAAATGTACACTTCCTCACAACTTAATTTTTGAAATATAGTGTGCATAATCTCTGCCCAAGGACCACATGTCTGTGAATCCCACATGAGGATTTAAGAGGAATGATGCAGTTTGAGTCATGACTTCAGTGTTGGATTAATCAGTCTTCCACTGATTAAAACCCTCAAACTGAATTATATCTAATGTGATGTTTCTGGAGTGACACTCAAATAGTACACAGTAGCAACAGCAAGAAACTCTTATTTAATTTATTTGTTTGCTTTCATTTTACTTTTCAGGATACTCTTAGTGGGCTGACGGAGCAAAGTGAAGTCAGCACCAGTCATTTCAGTTTAGTAGAAGAATCCCAACATGCCCAGGACTCCTCAGAGGTGCCAATCAGGTAAAAAGTCTATTACTGGGAGTGGACGAGGCTTATACCTTGCATGAATATTGTGTGTTGCTGCAAGCATACATCTCCATGTGCTCCCTTGGGTCTCTAGATTGGCCGGACACAAAAAAGATGATGAGGAGCAGCAAAAGTGGAGTCGACTTCATACCCAGATTTCTCAAAAACTGACCACTCTGAAAAAGGTTCAGGAGGAGCATCAAACTTCACTCAGCTCAGAGGATGGAGGCAATGAAAAGGTGAATAAAATGAAAATAGTTTCTGATTAATTGATGATTAAGACAAGCTGATTGTGATTTTTTTTGTGAGACATAATGTGTGTGTGAATGGTGATATATACTGTATCACCACAGTATATATAGATGCAAAATGATTCCCATGCTACCAACTCCTCCATAACATCTGTTACCAGAGCAACCGTGGATTAAACCTGAATGCAGAAAGCAAAGGAGGAGAAAAAAGATTTTGTCATCTATATTGACACTCCTGTCACTTTAACAGTTCATAGTTCCACATGATTAGAGGGACCAATATCAAGAACCTTAAAAATGTATTATACTGTTGGTTGGAATTTGTATTTGTGCTTGCTGGTAAGTGATAAAGCTGCCACTAAAATATTTAGTTTTACAGGAAGCAAAATGAAACACCCAGCAAAATGTCTTTGCCCCAAAAGGAAAATGAATGACCACAGCAGTAGCTGTAACTCCTTGTATCATGTCCAGTTATTCCTTCAATGCTCTCCTACTTATGTTTTTACATCCATTCTTTTTTCTTTTGCCCACAATGACTTAAACTACGAATATCTATTTCGGTTTAGGTTCCAGAAAGAGAGCTGGTGTCGACAGGATCTGCCTCTGCTGTCCTCCAGCGGGTGCATGAGGCCATGGCCATGCTAAGACAAATAGTAAGTACAGAGCTAACATCCCAGCATACAAGTGTGTTCCTAATCAAAAGGACCCATCCATAAAGTGTTGACTGATTTAAATAATACCATGAGTTTGAGAAACAGTACCACACATTCACAAGACAAATGATCAGCTAATATTGACGTTCCTTGTTTAACAAGCTAATTTAAACAAAATGCTATGATTGTTTGTCTCACTAACTAGAAACAGGAAAATGTGTGGACAGTATGTATTTTATGTGTTTTATTATTGTTGGTGGAAACTGAAAGCTAGACTAGCTAAATCTGGTACAGTACATCAAATGGTAACATTTATGTTTAACACGGTACATGGTCCCAATAAATACATAAATACAAAATTAAATTACTTCAGCAGGAACTTTCTTCATCAATGTAGCAGTGAGAAGCAAATGAATAGCACCTGCTGCCAGATCCTTTCAAACTGTTATTTCATAATGCGTTAAAGTTGCTTTCAAAAAGAGCTGAGATGCTCCTAAATATCAGACTTTTAACCCTGGAAAACACTGTGTAAAGTGAGAGTGATGACTGTGTGTTATTTTACAGGCGAGGTCTGCAGATGGTTCACATCCAGATGTAAAGGAGGAGTTTTATGAGGCTGTACGGAGGGTCCTCCTCTGTCTGGATGCTTTGACTGACCTACTGCTGACTCCTGGAGGAGCTGGTGAAGATGACGCCCAGCTGAGGCTGCTACAGCAGGAGGTGACTGACCATAATGCAGCTCAAGCATGTAACAGTATATTTTGGTGGCTGTGCATAGTGTAAAATTCACTGTAATGTGTTTTAAAAAAGTCTTTTCTTTGGATGTACAGCTCATATTAATTTCTAAAAGCAGGGTTTTCTTTTTGCTGTTGTTTAGTGTGTATCAAGTGAGCTGGTGACTCTGGCTGGTCTGCTAAGAAATGTGGAGTCAGACACCAGGCCTGCGCTTTTGGGGGAAGAACCAGACGCTCTCCTCTGTTTGACCTCAGTCCAGCAATGTCTACAAACTGTCCAGCTGGTCTTCACCTCATCCCAGAATCAGCTCATTGAACATCTGGGCCTCAAAAACCAACATCAGGTTGGAAATACGACTCATTCACAAACCTCTATGTATTCCAGGAGGACATTATATTAATTCTATTATATAGTCCAAAAACAGTTGGTTCTGTAAGACAGTGAAGATGCAGATGAAATCCTTGTGATTAAACTATGTGTCACTAAAATGTCAACTTGTAAGGAAGGATGTTCAAGGGCTGTATAATTTTTCTAAACCTATAAAAGTAATTCAAAAAGACAATCTACAATGTCTGTTTCTCACCTAGGAGCTCTTCTCTAACCAGCCGTGTATTTTGGACGAGTTTGAACTGGGACAGAGTGATATGTTTCCCACTCTAAAGGAAGCTCCCAGTTTGGAGGTAACTAATGTGTGACTGTGTTTTTGTGTATGTTTTCATGTACTGGTATCAAGGATTTTATAAATATGTGTCAAGGAATTATAAGTAACTCATACAATGAAGTTCTGTCATCAAAAAACAAAACGCCATACCTGTTACATTACAATTTCAGATTTTAATGACACCTGGAGAGTGATGAATTTTTGTTACCATGTTCTGTTGTTTTCCTAAGAGGATGAGAATGTTTTTTTAACCTAAACAATACCAGCTAAAGTGTGACTCCAACTACACCCTTAGCAGAAACGAAACCCGCAATTTACTGTAGTCCTAATTCAAAAAAAGGAGCAATACATACAAGATCTGTGTTTCAAAAGTAGTGATATTCTCCTCAAACTTTGTGTTTCTCCTGTATCTCTCAGCAGTGTGTGCTGGGCAGACATCTGAGAGAGAAACCAGGGGAAAAAGCCAAGCTACAGCAAGCTTCCCAGTCCTTGCTTCAGGGGATAACTCGCCTCCTGGAACTGGGTGAAGAATGCATAACAGAAGGGCAGAAAAGCCGGGTTCACAACCGCAGCCAACTTCAGGCCGTTCTCTGCAGACACAAGGTATCTCGCTGTGCTTTCAGAAAATTCCTCAACAGGCAAGAAAAACTCAGATTTAAGTCAGGCACTTTCCTAAGAGTGTGTTAGAAGCCTCTTTCTTGCTCCTGTTGCTGTGTTTCTCAGGCCTACTTTGTAATTATTTCACTTCATTTCTGTCTTAAATCTGGTCTCTTGGTGATCCAGAAGCTCCTGCAGGTCCTCGGGTCTCAGTTGGCTTTTGTGCAGCATCTATTCCAACGTGAGCCAGAAGCACTCAAGTGTCAAGAGGATGAGCGGGTACAGCTGGAAGTCAGGGCCAAAGCTTTGCAGCAACAGGCTCTGGAACAGGAAGTGGCTTCTCAAAGGAGGCTCCAGGTTTGTAGTTTGCATTTTCACTGAAGGTCATATAAATTCATACATACACGAATGCGTATTCTGTTTTGGAATATCTGAGAAAATATCTATTGGGATGTTTGTGTCCACAAATCAAATGTTAAAACTACTGTGTGGGTCTATGTGGGATCTCCAGGAGTGGATCCGGTGGGAGGATAGTTGTGTTGGACTGGGCAGGATGCTGGATGAGCTTGAAGCCTTCATCAGCAGCGGGGAACCACAGGGAGAAGATGATGAGGAGGTTGTAGTACAGCACAGACTGGATGCTTGCCAGGTAAACTCTGTCACACTGCACACAAATGTGTTCTCTTATTTTGTCATCCTTATTTTCTTTTCTCACTTCCTCTCTCAATCTCTTTTTTACTTACTCCATCTCCTCGAATTTATTTGCACTCTTGTTACTTCAGTACACTCATATAACCTATACTTTAAAGGCCTTTTCTTCTGTTACTCGACTTCCTTTTTGCATTTTAATGTTGCAAAAATTTGCAATTTAATACTGTTTTTGCAACCAGTATGCAGAAATTAAAAGAGGCATTTTGAGATAAATGGCTTTTTGAAATTTACTGTATGTCAGCCTGCTTCCTCTGCTCATATTTCTCCTTGTGATTTCCTACATTTCCCTGCATGTGTCCCAAAAGCCTTCAGAGAACATGAGTTTCATCAGTAGCTGAGCAGCACAATCATAATAGCATTAGTCGCAGTTGGAGGAAGCAGGAGAGTTTTTCCAGCTGAAAAACAGCAGCTGTGACACTTTTTCAAAACTCGACATACTGTTGCTATTGAGTCATTTGTGTAGTAATTGGTATCTCTGCCTCTTCTATGATTAGGTTTATTTTGAACATTTGAGTGAAGTAATTGCCCTAACTTTGATTTCATTGCTGATGTTTTAAATACTGTGCTTAAAAAACACCTGCAATCAAACTGAATTGTTGTTACACTGGAAACATCTCAGTGTTTTGTTAGTTGTTTTTTTTTTAATTTGAAGGTGCCATTAGCCAGTTTTAGTGTTGAAGTGTTTTGGTGCAGATTTCTTTTGGGAAAGATTGAGAAGGATGATTGACAGGTATATATTGTCTCAACAAGTAAGAAGACCACACTGAGGACCCTGCTAGTGGGTGCTGTGCTTCAGCCTTCAGAGGATGACAGATTATTGATGTCCTGGTCATGAATCCATCTCTAGACATCAGAGAATCTTATGTTCTTTTAGCCTCTTGTAAACTCCTTTCTTTTCTTTGATAGTATTTATAGTTCTCTCAGATGGCATTGGATGAGACAAAGACGTGTGTGTGTGTGTGTGTGTCAAGAGACAAAAAGAGCTGTTGCCATAGCAGTGGATGAGTCTGCTTGAGTGGCAGGAATAAATTATAGGTCAGGGTGATACATTTCTTCTTTTCTCCTATTTTTTTATTATTTACACATAATTCACTTCGTCGCCTTCTCACTTTTTCTGTCATCCCCCTGCCACATTTATGTGACATTTTAAACAGCCTTTTTAACCCACCATCTTCTCCACAGTACATCACAGTTGGTCCAGTCTGTCTTTTCAAAATGTTAGCATGGACGCTGCCTGCCAAAAGAGTCTCACTGAGTTTGACACAAATTCAACACAAGCTCTGTTGATTCCCCTTTTTTTACCAAGCAAACCCTGGTCCAGCTGGATGAGAGCAGAGCTGCTGTAGGACTGCTGCTGGATCAGGGGAATATGATGCAGACAGAGCCAGTGTTTGCTGCCTCAGTCAGCCAGGCAGGAGGCGCTCTGGAGCTGCGATGGCGGAGTGCCTACAGACGGACGGAGCAAGAGATTCAACGCTGCAGAGATGTCCAGGACAGCAGGGCCAGGTGGGACAGGTATCAAGCATACCAACTTCATTATATAACAAAAGCCAGATAATAACCTTCTTTAGAGGATTTTATTGTCTACCAATTGGGGGCCAAACAGTTTTAATTATTGCCTGAATCATTTTAACAAATGTTATTGTCAGGAACAACTATGTCAGTAATCCTACTTATGGATAGGGAGTAAAAATACCATTCCAACTTTTCTCTTTACTCCAGAATAAGTTATTAAAGGGGATAAAACAACTATGCAAACACTTGATCCCAGAGTTCCTAATATGTGTCTTACTTGGAGGCTGAGATGAAAACATGTATTGAGTCGCCACAGCTCTAGTATTACCTGAAGACCTCATTTGATTTGTTATAATTGCAGAGCTCATCAGTGTTTTTTAGTCTTGCATGAAAGGTTTGTTGCTTTTTACAGTTTTTTTCTCTTCCCTCACCTGGGTGGAGAATTATGAAGGCTGCAGTGGAAATTATTAAGAGCTTTGTTTTGTATTTTGAGTGAAAATTCTGGAGGCGCGTCTAATTATTTAGCACTGAGGCTCATTTTTAGAAAGAGCAACTTTATGAATCCAAATCCATTAGGAATGACATGTCAAATGTCACATCTGGAGGTATTTGGTAATTATACTTTTCCACAGGGCCAATACAGACTTTTTGGGGATACTACTGTGCTACAGTACCATTCGAAAGTTTGGACACACTTTCTATATATTCTCTGGATTTATTTAGTAAATTTAATTGAAATGCAGTGCTACATGAAAGAGACATGGGGCATAAAGTCCTAAATTTAATGAGATCTGTGGGTTATACTAGTCCCAGATCAATGAGGCTGAAATCAGCCTTGTGACAGATAAGACTTGCCTTTCTCTGTTGCTCACTCACTCTTAATATGGTTATATCACGTGTACTTTGCTGGCACATCTAGGACATCAGAACAAATAAAACATATCCATTTATCAGTATTGGACTCATGCCTCAGTCCATACCTCACTCTGTCAGAATGAGCAGTCGCATTCTGCCTCACTGGATGAGATATCATGTAAGCCTTGTCCTCCCCACAGATTCCAGACAGACTTTGCCTCGGTCAGTGATTGGCTGGTTGGTGCCAACAAACACCTGAAGACTTGGTCGGAACTGGCCAACACCTCTGACCTGAACCAGGAGTGTGTTCACAGTAGTCTGATCAAGCTGCTGGTAAGGCTTTCCTCTCTGCACAGCACATTTCTATATCACAAACACTGAATGATTATTCTAAATAAGGCCTCTCAGAGAACAAAAAAACATGCTTTCTTAGCTTGTTACTGTAGGTTTATAGTATGTAGTCCCAGCTACTATGTTAAAGCAGAGAGAAATATAATCTGTCTGAAAAAAAGCAGCAACAGATTATTTTTCAGTTAGATTTCAGTTCTAGTGCCATGTTTACTATATATTATGTTTAACATTTTGACTATAACAATACTGCTAACCAGCTCTCCTGTCTTTATTAGCTGTTGTATTTTGATAAACCACAAGAAAATGACACAGCCGGACCAGAGACCCAGGCTCCTTGTTTGTCTAGCTCTATTCTGGCCGTGGCTAGCTTGCCAGTGTGCAGGAATTTTTGGTTCTTTAACAACTATTAACACGCAATAAAAAATCAGAGCATGGAGAGAATTTTAGACAAGGAGACACTGAGCTGCATTTAAAGTCAACTGTCCAAAACCTTAAACTACCAACATGTGGTTGTTTGTGGTGTTTTTAGTGTTTTTGATGTGACATTTGTGGAATATAGTTGTTCAGTTTGATTAAATCCGAGACGATCATTTGTCTGAAGTATTCTTACAATATAATAGTATTTCAGAAAAGCTTGATGATTATCGTGATAATACAGTTTACTGTAATATTTTTTGGCCACAATAATCGTAGCATGATGATTTGATACTGGCATATTCCGAGTCTGGAATAACCAAATTTGGTGCATGAGCACTGATGGCCACAGTGACTAAAATGACAAAACACTTGACACACTCAACACTCATGTTAGAGAGGGTTCAGGATTTAAATGTTGAAAACATTTAAACAAAGTTGTTATGGACTTGATGCTGAAATTAAACTCAACCAGCAGTTCAAAATTTATAAATCTCATGATAGACATGTTTTCTGACAGTTGTTAATCTTGTTCCCCAGGATTTCTCCATAGAGATGGAAGCCATGTCGGTCCAGCGGGCGGCTGTATCAAAGGATGCCACTCAGCTGCGCCACCTGAGGGAAGCTGATTGCCCGAGGCTGAGAGCTCAGCTCGCCCAGCTGGAGGTCAGCTGGAGCCAGCTGACCTCTGACCTGTCGAAGATACAAGACCGGCTGCAGCAGGTATATACAGGTTTTATGTTCATCTTCATGGACAAGTACTGCACATGACAGTCACAAAAATACTATTAATGCACTGTAATGACTAGTACATGATGCAATGATCAAGATGATTTCTAGCCTTAAATTTTGGACCACATGTCCTATAAATTTTGAACATCACTACTTTCCTGTCCTGCAGTGAATGAAAGTGTAATTTCTCAAATTCCATGTAAGTGCTGCTGGTTTTCAAAATAATTCGGCACTGAGAAATCTCCCTCGGTGAAGGGAGTGAAAATTTAACCCCGTTTAAATCAGTTTTGAGTTGATTGAAGATAGAGAATTTGGGAGGATCTTAAGAGGACCACTTAATTTTCCTCACCATTTATCACCAGTGAATAGAAACAGATATTCTATATTACAGTAATTAGGTTTGGCATGTGGTTCTTTTTGATGTCTTACACTTTGATGTCTTACACTACCCATAAGTCAAACTGTAATAGCAAAAGTGTATGATGTTTATGAACAGATTTTTTATGACAACTACTTAGCTGGACAAATACAATCAAATAAAAAAAGCAGTGAAGTAAGAAAAAGTACAAGAATTAATGTAATATTCTTGTGTCCATTAGCATCTGCTGTCTGCGTGGCCACCGGTGCAGCTGCTATCTGACCTGGAGGACTGGCTGAAGAAACTGGAGGCCCGACTGAGCCGGGAGAAAGAAACAGTCGTCAAGGCCAAAAATGCTGCTCAGATCACAGAGAGCCAGCAGCACTACCAGGCATGCATATCTCAAATATCCACTCTGACTTTTACCTGTTTATCTTTTTCATGAGCAGTCAATACTTCTATTTTAAATTGACATTACCCATTTACCAAAATTAGCTAAATTTGATTGATATTCAGTGAATAAACATCTAAGAATGTCAGATTTCTTCACCCTTGAACGATACTATTGTGTTCCAGCATCCTCTCCCCATTACAAATTTAATATTTTCTGCAGTTTCATTATGTAAATGCCATGCAATACAAACACTTCTAACGATTTACAGCGATGAAGAACAGTAAGGAGATAAAAACAAAACAAATTCTTTAGAACAGAGGAACCTCCATCATTCTGTTGACTGGTGCCATCTAGAAACTTCTTTTTTATGTGGGTGTTTGTGTTGATTTCTCAGGAGTTGAAGGCAGGCATGGTCAGTGGGCAGCTGCTCCTCGATTTCCTGTCCCAGTCTGGGCCTCGGGTGGTGGGAGCAGATGCTCTCTGCTCCAAACGCACGGTGTTTGCAGAACAACTTGGTGCCCTCAGACTGCAGTGGTTCCACCTGCATAGAGAGCTGGACAGCCAGGTTTGTTTTTCAGCAACTCAAATGCAACAAATAGACTGCCAGTACACTTAGATCGAGCTAGAAAAGTAGTTTTATGCAAACAGATATGTGTTTTTTCTGTCTGGACAGTGCTAACAAGCTAATATGTGAAATATGTGATATAGACAGTGAAAGACAGCTGATTTAAGAAAGAAAATCCGTACAGTAGAGTGTTCAGTGTTTCTTTCCATACAAACGAATAAAATAATCCAAATTAAGTCTTTTTCTTATTAAGCTCTTGGGTTTTGTAATTTTATGGTAGTTTATTGTTTGAATATGCTTGTATATTTTGTATTGGCACAAATATTGGCTAAAAGTTTACTGGCCATCAAAAATCCATTTCAGTCAAACCGTAAATACAATTCCATTTATGCCAATAACAATGGAAAAGCTTGCATGACTCTCCAAATGCACTAAGGCAATATAACTTTCCAATTCTGATTTTTACATTTTTATTTCACTCATAAATCAACCACTGTTTGGCTTTTTCCCCCTCAGATTTATGGAGCTGAACAGATTCATCACACTTGTGCAGCCAAAGAGAGACAGTTGCAGCGTCTTAATAAAACTATAGAGCAGCAGAAAAAGCAGCTGAATCAGTGGAAACAGCCCACCAGTCAAACTCTGGCTCATAAGGCTCTGCTGGAGTGGGAGGTACAGTAACAGGATGCAAGTACTGTAGGTGTGTGTTTGTACTGTATCCTCTCCTGCTGTCGTCAGATCTGACACTGCTCTGTTTCTCTTCTAGGCTGTTGCGGGGAGAGTGAAGGAGGTGGCTGCAGCTTTGCAGGACTTGAAAGCCACATGTGTGCATGTTGAAAAGGAAGAGGAGCACGCATGTGATGTCACCTTCTCTGGCCAGGCAGAGAGCCTTAGCCATGCTTGTCAGGATCTTAGTAAACAGGTAAAGATAAATGTGTTACTGCGATCAGAGATGTGAGAAAATAGTGAATTAAAGATGCCTTTTAAGATAAATTACAAACATGGCTCCTTAATTGTTAGATCATGAAAATCCAAAATCATCCACCTGCCTCTCCAGTAGATCACATGATAATCACCTCATGCTTGTATACAGTAGCAATTATATACAAATACAGTATATAGCATAACATTAAAGCTACTCATTTATTCATATTTAAGCTTATTTGTGACCATGGGAAACATGTACACAAAATTGTAGGGCTGCAACTAACAATTCTTTTACTTATCGATTAATCAGCCAGTTATTAGCTTGATTAATTGACTCATTGTTTTGTCTATAAAATGTCAGAAAATAGTGAAAAATGCCCAAGGTGATTTCATTAAATGTCTTGTTTTGGCTGAATATCTTGTTCTTATTGTTTTAGACTGTTGATCAGTTTTCTCTCATGTATGACACATAAAAGCTTCAAATCCTCACATTTGAAAAGCTACAACCAGAAAATGTTTGGCATTTTTCCTTTTAAAAATGACTAAAACCACTATTGGATCATCAAAATAGTTGGCAATTAATTTTCTGTTGATTAACAAATTGATTAATTGACAATAGTTGCAGCTGCACAAAACTGAAAACAAATGAAAAGTATTATACCATTATTATGTTTTGGATGTGTAAAGCTAAAATCCAATTAAATAACCTTCAATGCAACAAAAGATAGATAATATGTCATTGGTAAAATGTATGTTTCTCCGTGCCATTACAAACCACTAATATCCTCTTACTTACCTATCATGTAGCATAATGCACAATATTAATTAATCAGCTATATTAATAAGGTATACCTGCATGATTTTGTTGCCAGTATTCTTATAACTTAATATTAAAGCAAACCAACAAGACAGTGCATTTCTTTAACAAAATAAACGTGTCCTCAGATATTGAAGAATATTTCTGACTGTCAGAGGATGCTGCGTTACCAGTCTTCATCTTGTTGTCCTGTGTGGTAATTTGCAGATGGAAGCTTTGAGACCAGCTCTACATCAGACTATGGAGGAGTGGGGTTGTTTTGAGAGAAATCTGAGAGAGGTTTCTCTACACACCACTAGGGTGC
Organism: Thunnus maccoyii; assembly: GCF_910596095.1. Taxonomy (NCBI): domain Eukaryota; kingdom Metazoa; phylum Chordata; class Actinopteri; order Scombriformes; family Scombridae; genus Thunnus; species Thunnus maccoyii. Next base: position 23,426,445 of record NC_056549.1, on the reverse strand, counting down.
GCTGTTCTCTGCAGCATCACCAAGCTCCTTTGCTCTCACTGAAGCAGACACAGGCATACATGGACCTCCTTCAGGTGAGCAGAGGCCATCACATCATGTACACGCACACATAAAGACTTACAGATGGCGTCACGATGCTGCGTTACTTATAACACAATAATTCTCTAATTAATTGAAGTAATTTAAAAGATTGTGCCACTTCAACCCTTCAAGAAAGGTGAGTCAAAGTCTGGAGGGCTTAATGGCTTTTAAGTTGCAAGTCAGAGAAACCAAAAAGAGTTTTTTTTGTAATCCTGCACCCTGAAACAGCCAGTCGGAGCTGTATGAAGTTAAAAGCCCCTTCATCTAGTTGACAGACTTGGTTAACGTGTGTGTGCTTATAGATGTCAAAGCCTGAGTTTTGTCAGTCTCTGTACTTAGGTTTTTTGTAAGTAAATGTACCTCCAAAGTGAAAATATGAAAGGTGTTTTTCTCTGCACAGCAACACCAGGAGAAGGCTAGACGAGGGGAAGAGCTTTGGGTGGCTGTGGACAAATCCTACCAGAGTCTCATGAAGACTCTTGATCATGGAAGAGCACAGTCACTGCGTGATCAAATGGAAGGAGAGCAAAAACGGTCAGTGACATATTCAATAGTGCAAACTCACATTCAAAGCAACAAAAAAAAAACAGGTTGGTTTGCAAAACTGTGATTCACATATATAACAATTTCAACAGATGTTACAAGCTATTATATGATAGCTCATAATGCCATGTCTGATACATTTTATCTCCTCATGAACTTTGGGGTACATGTACACCAAAATGTAACTGTATTATTATTAAAAACACCAAAATATGATTACGACAGTGCCACTATGCTTTTATTTATAGTAGAGTTGTCAAGTCCAGCCAATTTTATTTGTATAGCACCTTTCGTACACAATGGTAGTTCAAGGTTCTTATCATCAGCATAAAAGTAATTGATCATCATGATGAAATAATCATTTTACACCAAAGTTTAAAAATACAGAAATTAACAACAATTAAAAATTATGCTGCTGAATTCTGGGTACAGTTAGAAAACAGCTACCAGATGACCTGAGGGATCTAGTTGGACTGTAGTCAGTGAGCAGGTCAGTAATATACCAGGGAGCCAAACCACTGAGTGCTTCATAGACTATTAGCAGAATTTTGAAGTTGATTCTGTGCTGTACTGGGTGAAGAGATTTACATTGCAGATTTACATTACACACTTATGTACACACTTAAGTTTTCAGTCACACAAACCTTCTTCAGAGCAGGCAACATGCCAAACACACACACACACAGAAAATAACTTGTTCAGAAGTGAATATAAAATCATGACAAGAGCTTAATCAGGCAATTGTTTGTAGTAATTCTTAGTTTCATAAGTGAATGGAAGGGTGAGCTAATATAAGTTGTGGTTGTGTCAGGTGGAAGGACATGCTGCAGAAGATTAAGGATGAACACAAGAAGACTGGAGAGACACTTTCCCTCTGGCAGGAGTACACACGCCTCTCTGATAACTGCTCCCTTCACCTGCAACACCTGTGGCATCAGTGGGAGGAGCTGCTGAGTTCCTTGCTTTCACCGCAACAGGACACACAGGCCATGGTTCACTCAGTGCAGGTAGGTTTCAAGCAAACACACTTGATAGCAGAAAGTGGTTCGCTTAGTCCTGATGCAGTGCCAACACGGAAATGTAATTGAAATGTATTTTAAAATGAAATTAAGTAATTCAGCTATACATCAATGAAATGGTAGAGAACTTTGTGTGTGCAGGGAAAAGAACTTTAAAATTATATGCAGCAAAAGAGGAGGGTGGGCTCTCTCTATCTCGCATTGGCTGGTATCACCGGGTTTGCCAAAATGAATTTTCCTCAAGAAAACGTCCCTTCTTGAGTTAAAATTGAGCAGCAATTGAAACACCCTCCTCCCTGGAGGCCTTCCTGACTCAACAAGGTAGACCAGTTCTGTTTCAAAACCCTGTGTTGGCCTTCACTCAAGAAACATGGAGGGTGGTCCATCAAATACTAAGGCCCAATCTGTATGCCACACCAAGAGCCTCTGTATGGTACAACAAGAAGCTATTAATAGACAAGAAATCTCTCATTTTGGGAAAGATTGTTGAACTCAGGCATGTAGATTCTTGATGACCTTGTGGAGGATGGAGGAGTTGGATCTTAAAAATAAACATAATCTGCCTCCCTCAGACTTTTGGAGATTCTTACAAATTAGACATTGTATACTTTTTGATAACCAAAATTAAACTTGTGGTATCACTGGAATTCAGGAGCTCTTCCTAAAAAGGAAACATCTATAGTTTGAGGCACCAAAATTTTACAACTACATTAGAGGCACTGAGTCTCCACGGTTGGCAGGGTTAAAAATTGGTTGGGAAAAAGATAACAGTCAAAGGATCCCAGATGACACTTGGAAGAGCTTCTTGGCATACTTATTCACATGAAGCGCAATCTCAGCTAATACTTTATAAAATAATTAGTAGAAGTTACTGGAAATTGGTAAAATTAAAAAACTAACTACTAAACTAAAAACTAAAAAAAGACAAACTGTTTGGTGGTTGTATGTGTCTGTCAAAAATATCGATAAAAAAGAAAGAAAGATGATGGAAAAACAGGAAATTCCTGCACACCCCGGTCAACCCCATCATCCTGTCATCTCTCCACTGTTCCTATAATGAAAGCATAAAATGCCCCAAAAATATATATATATTAAAAAAAAACAAAACAGACTCTATGTAATTCCAATTAGATGTGCTCCACCAACCCAGTTAACAGTAAATAAACCTACATGGATGTTTGTATCTTCTCATTCCTTTATCTAACTGATAACTCCAAATTTTTTTCATTAATGCAAGAAATTGCAGGATGCTGCTGAGGACTTGCAAAGCAGTGTGGGAGATGTGCTGGCATCTTCCAAGCCTCTTATTGGACATCTAGAACCACTGGCTGCAAATTTAATCCAATCAGAGACCAGGCTGCTTTCACGTGACGTCCTGCTGCTGAACCAGGCAATGTCAGGCAAAAAGAAAAGTCTCCAGGTGAGGAAATGAATTGAATTTTTATTACAATATTATTATAAATCTGTTTTAACTCTACAGATTTTTTAGATAGTGTTGACTCAGCCCAACTTGTCATAGTTCAGAAATTGGTGAAAGATGACTAACACATAAAATGATCTGTTATCTTTATATTGAATTAGCTAAGTGTCTCATAAATGGAGGCAGTTTGCCTGAAGTTTTAGTGTGAACATTACCTAACCAGAGATTACAGTCTATTACTTAATGTAATGTTCAAATTTCATAAACCCAGGTTGACATTTAATCTGTCACATTTCTCTCTGTGTGCAGGAGGATTTGGGGCAACAGAAACTATTTAATTCTCAACTGGAGGCTCTTGAAAAGCAGACACAGAATATATTGCACAAGCAGAACGTCACCATAAATAACATAGACTCTGTAAAGGTTGGTCCAAGTCCTTGTTATTTCCCATGAGTCATCTCTTCTATACAATACTTATCTATTTAAATTCAAAGCCACTGGACTATACAAGACTTGTTGATTGTGGGCTCTTACTGAAAGACTACTTTATTTCTTGGACGTATAGCAGGATCTCTTGGCACTCAGTGAATCACTGGTTGACGTCAGGGAGATGAGTCGCTGTATGAGCCTCAGCAAAGAGCAGACAGAGAGACTGCACATGCTCAGCAGGCAATGGATCGACAGTGTGACTCGAACGTCTGACATGAACAGGTGAGAAAGTTTAGCTTTAAAATGTTTTGGGAAAACTGTAACAAAAGTGTTCACAAAACATTTGCCAACAATTGGAGAGCTGTGATCAATATTTTTTTGTGGAAGCTCATAAAACATTTCTGCCCTCATACAGAAATTCATACAGTTAAGTTACGTGATGTGCAATGTCGTGATAACTTGAACAGTTTTAACACAAATAAAAGTTTCTGCAAGGCAATGTGTAGTTTTGTTTCTATTGCTATTCCAGAGAAAAATCTATTATAATAAGATTGTGTCTTAGTTTCTGAGGGAATACAGGAGATGGATGCATTTTGTAATAAGCTTCTAGTCTAAAAGAAGACTGCTGTTTTCTGTGTGAATGCCATAGAGAGCTGCAGGCTGAAAGTCAGCGTTCCCAGGACTTTCAGCAGAAATGTAAGAACCTGACATCTATCCAGGAGAAGTTGGAGCAAGAGACAGTACCCAGAAAACTTCAAAGTTACTCCAACCTCAAAGAGATGCTGACTGTACATCAGGTACTATACACTTAGCATATTGATTTTGTTCAAACTGAAACCTGCTTCTAAGTTGTTTCAGGACTCCACTTTTAAAAATGACCGTTTAGTACAACACAGGGATGTAAACATGCAGTTTTTGCATCTTGGCAGCCACAAATGGCAGTGACAAATAACTCAAATTACTCCGATTTTAGTGAGTTTATCTTGTTAAGCCAAGAATCTACTCACCAGCTAGCTTTTTAAAAGTAGTGTTAAAATCTTTGTTGATAAATTGTTGATAAAGTCATTCCCACCCATACATCTGCAGATTAGTTTGAGCTCTAAATACAGAGTTCATCTGTTTAGTGCCCATGTGTTACTAGATGCCAAGTATGCTGGCATACTGAGATACTGTATATGGTAATTAGGATGTGAGGTAGCTGAATGAATGACCTCATCAGCACAAACACTTGGTTAATATACAGTATCTCTGTGATTCTGGCAGGACAATAGACAGCTTGAGTGCCATTTATTTTAAATGGTGGACATGAGTATTGATGCCATTTACAAATCCTAACGATTTGTCTAAAATTGTACAATTATGAGTCAAATCAGATGAAATAGAGATTTGATCTATGACTTTTACTGTGCTCTCTCTTTCTATTCTCTCTCATACTTACAGAGGCTTCAGGCTGAAATGATAATTGGACACCAGCTCCTACAGGGTCTTCTCTGTGATGCAGTAGAGTGCATGGAAAAAGAAACAGGACAGAAAAGGTAAGTGATGGAAATACTCTCTAAATGACAGTTTGTTGCTGCTGCAGTAGATAACAAGCCTAAGGAGCTCATAGTTTGAGTCCTGTATGGCTAAAGACTGGAAATCGTACTCACATTTGTTTTTACATAATCAAAGTAAAAGCCTTTTAAGTGCTAGTTTTTCCTGTTCCACCCTTCAACTATGACTCCTGTTGAGGATTCAAGTTCAAGTTGATGAAAGGATCATGGCGTTCCCTGTGTCTTTCCTCAGTCTTTTCAACTATATTGGCACTAAATTAATACTAAATAGCCACATTCCTGTGGAAAAAGAAACTGGGGAAGATACTGCACATATTAGGTGCACATTTTTCACTGAATATAATGGTCAGTGTACACAGTATTGTATACAGTGTAGGTATGAAGGCCTAGAGCTGGATGTCAAACCTTATTATGTTTTCAGTATCTACAGTTTGAGATATATTCAGTTTGGTCCCACGCTAGAGAGAAACCCTGCAGGAGTTATCAGAATGGGCTGGCTTGTAGTCTGCTATTTTTTCAGACCCTGTCGCCAATTAAATAATTAAAATGTGAGCTTTTCCAGCTGCATTCATTTCCTCACTTGAAATAATCACACACATTGGGTGCACACACACAAAAAAAATGCAGGTGTTTCCTGCTTTGGAACAGCTACATGTCTCTCTCCTTGATGCTTCCTTAAATTTTGCGGTTTTTGGAAAGCTTGGGAAGCTCTTACATTTTTATGAGACTGAAAGGAAAGTTTTCTCTTCTCCCTGCTGGGACCATCAAAGGATAAAAGACGGTCTTAAAATCCTGCTGATTTTTTTATTGATTTAGCAATTGTCTGTGAATGAACCATGACAGACCATCTTCTGATTTTGTTTTATTACTTTTACTATTTCATGTATTCTTTTTGTTTAATATCCTCAATTATTTTGTAACTGCAAATACCTAAGATCCCTGTGGAAATCAGTGAATTAGTCTCCCATTCCATATTATATTCATTATGTTTTAATTCTTGATTAGATGCCTACACGTATGTTCATATGTTCTTCTCCAAATGAAACACTGAACGTTGCATTGTTCCTGCACAGATCTGAGCTCATGACACAAGTGGCCTGTGTGAAGGAGAGATGGTTCAGCGCCGTCGCTCTGGCTGTTCAGCGCAGGACCCTGACAAAAGAACAACTCAGCCAGTGGAGGATCTACCATAGTGGCTTGAAACTTCTGTGGAAGCTGCTGAGTGATGTTGACCCTCTGCTGCCTCCTGCTGGCCACGCTCTGTGTACACTGCAGCAGCTCCTGAGCTGCACGGATGATTACCAGGTTAGCGTATGCGGATGTTGAAAAGATTTATCTTACTGTTGTAAAAACAAAGCTTTAATAAATTGAATGTTTTATTGATGTATAAATGCTACACATCACACTTTTAAATACCATAATTTCTCCTCATATTTGTTTAAGTGTGTTGAAGAGGCTCTGGATCTGCGCTCTACCGTGTACATCCAGACTTTGGATGCTGGCAGACATTTATGTGGAACTATGACAGAGTCTGAGTGTCGGAGTCAACTGCAGTCACAGCTCCAGGCCATAGAGGAGGCCTGGAAACATACCGGCTCACTGTTGGCAAAAAGAAGAGCCCTGATCAACACCACTGTTCAGGTAACAGCCATATTTCCAACACTCTTATTTATTATTTTTACCCTAGGTTAATATTTTACAATGAACAACATTTTCTCAATTTTACATTATAAAAAATGTATTTATTCACTTTTTTGACAAATGGTCTATATAAGTTCCAAATATTCCGGACAACTAAATATGAGCTCAGTAAAGTAGTATATAAAAAATAAAGTGTTTATTGATCAATAAAAATCAAACAAACTGTGGTAGTCCTACCAATATATCTTGGATGCATTTAACTGAAATCAAAGGACAGTAGGATACAAATTCACTGCACTGTTCAATCTATGCTAACTACAACCAAGCAACCTTGTTGATTTCCAGAAATGTCCACAGAGTCAACTCTGGCTTCTTAGTGCTTTTTGATTTTCTGTCATTTTTATGCTGTTATGATGTTGGATGTCTTATTAAACATGGTCAAAGTTCCAAAACTTGAGCTGAACATGTAAAAATGCTCTCTGCAGAGTTAAAAGCCAGGACTTCAGTCTGCTCTGAACACTTTGTTTACAATGTTACCTCTACTTCCCTAACCCTTTCAGATCAGATTCAGGTTTAAACATGTATGGATGTATTTTGAAAAGTTTCTATTTTGAGTAAAGAACGAGAAAAAGAAGTAAAATCCTACTACTATAGTTTGTTTACGGAGCCTCCAGAGAGGCCAGCAGCTGGCCAATCAGAGCAGAGTGGGCTCATCGGGAGGGGGGCCTTAAAGAGACAGGAGCTAAAACGGCCTGAAGAGGCTGAACTGAGGGACTGCATAAACTGCCAGTATAAGATAAATAAGGAGTTTTTTAAAATGTAAATCATGCAAAGATATTCCAGTAGAGCCCCAGAATATAAATATAGACCTAGAAATGTGCATCATACATCCCCTTTAACTAAATGACTTAAAAAAAGAAAATCAAAAACTTTTTTTTAAAATATCGCAGATATTAGATCTTCAGCTGCTGATGTGGTTGAAAACCAGTTAGTTGCCCTTACAGCTGCTGTTCATTCTTAATCTGATGCAATTTATCAGCGTATAGAAGAGTACAGCTTTGAACTGACAAAATCCAAAAGAAGAGCATGTGTTACAGTATTAACTTGGGAGTAGGGGGGTCAGCTTTGCATGACCCATATCCAGGACCTGATGCCACAAACACACACACACACACACACAAACACACACACACACACAGGGGACCTGGTGTGTTGCCCTGGCACAGAGCTCCTACCAAGAGGGATGAAAGAGCAGCTCAAATCTAGCTATGATCCACATCCAGAGACAGCTGGTTACCAGTGTCTGTCCCTGTCATTCCATCACTGCACAGTTCAGTGCACATATATTGTACAGTAAGACACTGAAAGACAGAGAATCTAATAAAATATAAAAATAAAATTAAAGGAGCACACTGCATGTCCACACAGAGATTGTTCATTGTTTTCCTGTGGAGAAAAAGGAAAAATCGACATCAAATTCAAGGCTGACAAACACAGATTTGTTAATTCTTTGAGTGACACGGCTGATATTTTGAGTGAATCTTTGTAGCTTCTTTTGGCTCCAAGCTATGACTGATCACCATTGTCCCACTGCTCCCCGGCTTCATGAGCTGTGTTCATTAAAACAATGGATTGTTTAGGCACCCAGCAAGGTCAGGAAAAGTTGTGTTAACCCCTTTAAGCTCAACAGGATCCACGCGGGGAAAAGGAAATCCCTCTGAGCATCGTGTCAAAAATCACACAGAGAGTAGCGTTCACGCACACAGTGGGACTGATAACAAGAGACTGACCTCAGAGTAAATACTGGTCAAGTGAATGAAGATTTGTAGGAATAGATTGTTGGTTTTGCTTATTTAAATTTTTGACATATTAAGCTACCTTCTGTTTTGATGGACTTCAATCACAAAGGCCTACCTTATTATATGCAGATAGAGTGTTAAATATATTTGTATGTGGAAATTTGTGAGTTTCTGGGAATGTTAAAAAATGAAGAACTATGATGGCATACACAATTCTGCCTTATAGAGTTTTACAAATACATTTTTAGCAAGTACATTTGTTTGTTACTCATCCCTTTATTGTAAATGCAATAGAGAAATCAACAACACCATTTATTATTGATGTTTTTCCTATTTAATCTGATATAATTCAGAGGTTGTTATAGTACCCCAGGTATTTACAGTTAAACAATGCTGGTTATAATGTGTCAGATGTTTGTTAGACTTTAGAGATCCTCTTTTAATGTATTCTGTCGTTTATGTAGAAGTGGACACAATGTCAAGATGAGATAACCAACATCATGTCTGAACTGGATGAGTTGAAGACCAGGCTGAAGAAGCAGCTGCCTAAAAGGCCGGAGGACTCTGAGGAAGAGACGTTCATTCAGGTGATCAGAACTTGTGTTTGTGCAGGTGTTCAAATACAGGGCTGAAAAATTAGTATTTCTACCCACTACTTATTCATTATGGGGTGCAAATAAGTTTCATAACCTACTTTTTAAAGACACACACAACATTTTTAGGAACTTACCAACTTGCCCTTCACCAAAATTATCCATGTGTTCACAGTAGATTGGTGACTCTGTTGCTGTATGACAACACCACTGTATATTGAGTGGTAGTAGACCATTTACATTATCCAAAGTAAAGAAACTGATCTGTCGGTAATGAATAGTGACTTTTTTAAATTGCTGTTACTTTTACTCTTAAAGTTTAAACATAATATGTGATTTGGCCTGCTGATTTTTATTTCAGGCATTCTTCCACTAACTTTACTGCATTATATTGAAACAAGAAAAGTTGTTGTAAATTATGTATAAATCAGCTTTTACAAGTATCAAGAGTGCCCACAAGTTTTATCACTTTTCTTTATCACTTTTAACAGCAGTGAGGTGCTATAACTGTAATTTACAGTATTGTTGTGCTAACTGTTGCCTGAAGCACCAGAGCAAATCATTTAACAGGAACCAATCAGACAGTCTCTTTTAAAGCCTAAATCTTTATATCTATGTATTATTTTGCAAGAAAGCAACGACTAAGCTTTGTGACAACCTATAATAATGACACCTTACAGTACTTGTCATGAAAAAAATAGATCTACCATTCTGCAAGAGGGAAATTGCAGTGGAAGCATGGAAGTTTAGTAGATGTTAAAATAGATCACCAGCATTAATCTGCTGGAAGAAAACCGAGCTGGTCAGAAAGCTGGCCAAAGTTTCCCCCACCCCTCAACTCCATCAGTATCAACCCCCCATCCCACTAGTGCGCCTCTGAGTTTACCCCCCTTTCCCTTATTTAATACCCCCATGCTTTCACTCCCCTCCCCCTTTCTACCCCTTCTACCCTCCCCCTGTCCTGTCCACAGCCCTTTAATCTGGACAGTCAGAGCGAACGAGAGCAAGAAACAGTCAGAAGAGAAGCGTGTGCACACAGCTCGTTCATGGCTGTCTGACCGAGTGTTTAAGTGTGTGTGTTTGTGTGTGTGTGTGTGTTATGCAGAAGACGGACCTCTCTCTGCAGCATTTGGCCAGTGAATTGAGGGAACTGGCCACCATGAAGACGGACATGTCCCAGTATGTCGTGGCCGGTGACTCTGCTCTGCTGGAGCAGCAGCTGGAGCAACTCCACGGGCAATGGGAAGAGCTGTGTACCAAGGTGAGAACTGAAAAAAAAGAAGGAAACAGAGAGAGAGGAAGAGAGAGAGAGGCCATAAAACAAACCAGAGAAAGTGGAAAGATTTCAGATGGTGCAGGTGGAGAGAGAGAGAGAGGATTGGGGGGGAGTAGGAGGGATAAGTTGCCACCAGTGGTTTCTTGGCGGTGACCAGCAGCACAAAGCCTCTGCACCACTGGGACTGAACACACACTCACACACACACACACACACACATATACACACACTCATTTGTTTGATAAAAGAGCCAGCATGTGTAGGTTCATGGAGGGAAAACTACAACACATTGTCCTGTTGTTAATACTTGAGCAACTTGTTTCCCTACAAGACAAATTCATTCTTCTTAACATTTCTACTGCAAAAGTGAAGTCTTTTTCTAATTGAGTTTTTAAAGTGGTCTTTTCTCTGGTTTTATCAGAATGTAAAGAAATCTGAAGCCTTTTTTGCTGTTTATTCAAATGTTTTGAAATAGTCGGTTGACTGCTTACAGGTTGTCATGAGCTCCTGACTAGACTCAGACTCACTGTGCTGGCTGAGCAATCACATGAAACTCTGAAAAGAACAGACTGTTAATTCTGTATCTGCATTATTGGTGAAAGTAGCTCTGCTGTATACGCACGCAGGCTCAAATTCCTACAGTTAAGTCTTTTGGCTTAAACACAAACGCACTCTTGTTCTTGAGAAACCAACGGTTATGACATGCTTGGGACATTTCTGTCAGTTATTACGGTTAAGTGATAATTTGCACTCGTGCTAATTGGGTCCTCAGTTCAACTGGATGCTTCCACCCGCTCCTGTCTTGGCAGGAGTTACTAGGATTCATAGAATGCCACTATGTACAATCATCAGGGTTTTTTGTTGATGTTTTGGGTTCTATACATAGCACTCTTTTTGTTATCTGTACAACCACAACAGCTGCTCATCCCAACCACTCAATTCCTCTTAAATTTGTCCGAAAACAAATCTGAAACATTAACTTTGTGTAGGCCAGAGGATTTCTTCTAGGAAAGACCTACCAGACACTGAGTATTAATAATAATATTAATAATATTACCAAATAAAACAGCCTACATGCATACAGTATAAATTAATTGTTTTATATAAGTTTGATATAACACATTATATACTGTGTCTATTATAAAATGGACTTTTTATGACAAGCTTTTACCAAATTGTGAAATTGGGAGGGAAAAAATATTAAGTGAGGTTATTGAGAAGGCACAAACCAACTAAGCACATAAGATTTTTCATTTGTATTCATTCCTAACATGGCCAGGGGCCATGGATCTGAGCCACAACAGCTTCCTCTGCACGCCAGTTAACAGGTTGTAGGTGGGGGGGAAGCCACTGGAATGGGTCCGATGAGCAGATGGCCTGGCTGGGCTAAAGGGATTCAGGGGACAGGCTCCATTGTTCCTAGGGAAGCACAAAGTCCTCACAGGGTGACAGCAGCTCACAATGCACCCTAAATACTCCAGAGTCCAAAAGGCCCAGCAGTGTTAGTACATTAAAACCAAAGCAGGGCTAATTTAAATCAAATAAATGCCACTGAACAGTAAAATATAGCCGGTTCAAACAGGCCCCTTTGAACCTCAAAAAGATCATCAGCCCCCTCCTCGGCTGTGTAATGGGATGTTAAGCTGTCATTAGGAAAATGGACCTTGTTAATTTTATCAAACAGCCAGAATCTCTTGAGGATATCTCTCAATTCAGTTGATTACTGCGATTAATGTGAGAGATTAAATGACCCTACTGCGTCCATTCAGTTCATCTGACTTTATTTTACTCTCTTATATATGAAATTTTGTGTAAAAAAAATGTTATACTTAGGGCATTTTGAAATTTATGTCAACTTTTCTTACATGTATTTTACCAGTTTATTTGCCCCCGTGCACCACACTCATATCTACAAAACATACTGTTGTGTATTAAAATTAGTTCTCAGAGTTTCCTGTATACATACTAGGAAGTACCTTATCAAAGAACCATCATTCAGACTTGACTGGAATTTCAAGTCAAAATCTACTGGCATTACTGTTACTATTTGCTTACCTGCCTGCAGCATGTTTGAGGCTTAACAGTAAACAGTACATTTCCAGAATCCGCAAAACTCTCTGAACCATCTGGTTAAAGTTTGTATTTGTGCACTGACCAATGAGCACTTGCACTATAATGATCTTTATTCCTTTTAAAGTGAAGCATGCTAACGGCTCTTAAAATTACACCTGAACACAATTGTTCATGTGTAAGGGTACCTGTCTGCTCAACATGAAATCATTGTACTGATATTTTACATTCTACACTCACATTTTATAAAAATTTCTCTCCCGGGCTTCATGTGTGCAAAGTTGCTTAATGCCAATTTTACCCCTTTGACTATTCCCAGGTATCCTTGCGCAGGCAGGAAATCGCAGATCGCCTCAATGCTTGGACCATCTTCAACGACAAGAACAAAGAGTTCTGTGATTGGCTGACTCAGATGGAGAACAAGGTGTGCTACAGTGGCGATCTGAGCATCGAGGAAATGGTGGAGAAGCTGAAGAAGGTACGAGATCTAAGGAATATTAATATCTTCCCACCCAAATACAGGAACACATTTTTGTATAGTTGTATGCAGGTATTATCTCATTCATATCACATTGTATTCACACTTTTATGAGTGATACTACAGTATTTTCACACTACTCCCAACAATAACACAATGTACATTCTGTGTAATTCCACAATGAATCAGGGCATAGATACCACTTGTGTAGGTATGATTAAAATCCATACATACACTTTGCTATTTATAACAGATGGTGGCCAGGAATGAAAGGGCTGATTGCCCTTTGTTCATACACAACAGTTGTCCTTTCAGTGACTGAAAGCCTTTTGTACCTTCCTGTCTCATCATGAAGCATGCTCATTTAGTCAACAAGATAATAATTGGTTTGAACGTTGCAGGATTTTCTGCAAGATCTGTTTTGGGGCTGTTAGATGAGAAAATTAGCAGCACTTTATAGCAGCTTTAATGATTTTAATATCTGAAGTCACTTCCTGCTGATAACTGACTGCTGTTAACAGGTGCATTCTCGAGACTGTGAGGCATCCCTGTTTAGTTTGAACTAAAATCCACATTTTTAAAGCTGCATTAGACAGGATTATGTAAAAAAAAAAAAAAACAACCAAAAAACATGCAGATTGGCCAGCTCAGTAAACCTACAGCCTGCTGTTTACTAATTTAATGCTTTACAATAACTGGATGTAAATGATGAAATATTTCTAGCAATTACGTCTCACTGCCATTTGAAAGTGCAGTTGCAATGTGTCCATGTTATACAGGGATTAAATCATATATTGTATGTAATAAGATTGCTGAAAATCTGCATATGAAATCCACACACTATGTTAACTTTAATACTTAATGTTATTTTTGAAGTTTCCCTGCCTGTTGTTGCTCAGGACATGATGTGTGAAACAGCATAATCTTATCATGTCATGCCTCTTTAGGACTGCATGGAGGAAATTAATTTGTTCAGTGAGAATAAGAGCCACTTGAAGCAGCTGGGAGAACAGCTACTGTTAGCCAGTGATGAGGCCAAGCAGACCCAGGTTCACGGCTCACTGCAGGAGGTCAACCAGCGTTGGCACAACCTCTTCAACCACATCGAGGCCAGGTGAGTAAACCTACAGATGAGGCTGTATGGAGGAGTTTGGTCTCCCACTTACTGTAGATTTGTGTGTGTATTTGTATCATATAGGCACTTTCCAAAAGACACAGAAACATATCATGTAATGTATATATCAACAGTGAAAATGTGTGTTGATGTTAGTTAGAGCGCACATTTCAAAGGCAAATGGTAAGAGTCCCACTCTACATTAAAAAGCATCATTAAGCACTGAATGGCTTTAACTGGGAGCCTGTAATTAAACAATAGTCCTAATGTGGATCCATCCACCTGCTGTTGTGTTAGCCGTGCTCTGCAGCTGTCAGGAATACATGGCTTCTAAAGTACAACACAGACTGTAGGTTAAGCCTCTGTGATGATGAACTGTTACTGCCCCCGACCCCCCTCTGACAGATGGACAGTCCTGTGGAAGAGCAGGAGATACAGACTTCACCCCAAACCCACCCCCGACACCACCAAGAAAAGCTAAATCTCAGACAGTACCATATGTCTCCATGTCCACACTGACTCCCCCCGTGTTTTCAAGTCTGTTAGAATGGGATGATATTGGGGAGGGGGGCTGGGAGGAGGAGGGGAGTAGTCTGTCGGCATGCATTAAATCAGTGATTCTCAAAGTGGGGTCCCCTTAACAATTCCATGAGCAGGTTTTAGGGGACACACATGGCTAGATAGGGAATAGCTGTATTATAGAGCTGAATTAATGGACTTTTGGCCATAAGGGAGAAGAAGACCACCAGACTTACACGTCCAGCAGACACAGAGGAACATTATCATTACATTGGAATGATTGATGATTGTAGCTACCTAAGTCCAATATTTGCACTGAGATAAATATCTGTTTCTTAAGCTGCTAAATATTCGACTTTCTTCACCGGCTTCTTGCTAGCTTTGTCTTTCTGTGTTTTGGTTCTGGGCAGGTAGCCAACTGTGGGTTTATCTGGGATTTTTTTTATTACTACAGCTTCCTGCCGTTGCTACTGTAGAAATGGGGTGCTTGAAAGCAATGACACTGAGCTACACAGTAAATTTGCGGCCTTTAAAACCACAACAATGAGCTAAAGTGGGCTAAGAAGCTCAGCTGGACTAAAGGGTTGGGTGGTAGCATTGTCACTGAAAAGAAGCCATTTCACATTACACTTTATTTGATTCAGTCTTAGAATAAAAATAGTGATAAATGTATAGCCTCAAAGTTCTTTAAACCTGAAATAACACCACATGGGTGAGCAGAAATGAGCTGTAAACACAACATTGACATACTGTAGTTGATATGGTGAACTTGTTAGCAAACAGTTTCCTATGTACACATCCAGCAGACATGGAGCAGCATTACATTCATTTGGAGTAATTTTTCTGGCCACCTGGTGAATGTAATTCCAATATTAACTCTCCTTTTTAGCTCAATTTTGGTTTCCACCAACTCTTGATGGAAATATCTGTCTGTTTAGCTGCTAAATGCTCCCCTGTGTTCACCAGCTTGTTGCTAACTCTGTCTGCCATTTGATGCTGGGCAGGTATAGCGTACAGTGAGTTTATCAGTTTTTACCGAAAACAATGCAGACCATAACAATGATCTTAAAGAGGCTAAAAAGCTCTCTGGAGCCAAGGGTAACTGCATATATGGGTGTTAATTCTCTGTGAGCTTGTCACTACAGCTTTAAAAAGTAGAAATAATTAGGAAACTAGAAATTTTTCCAAGTGGAGAAAGTTCAATTTGATAAATCTGTAATGGAGTAGGATACCCAAAAAACATGCACTCTGTAATAGATGATTGATTTATAAGACAATCATCCATTGTCTTATAAAGACAATGGTAAGTCAGACCATAATTATGTTAAAGTAAATGACAGCATCCCAGAAATACTCAAAAACCAAATGTACAGTAAAGTGCTATATAATTATAGTGACAAGAGTAAATGTCAGTAGTTAAGTCTCTGAGAAACTTTAAGCCCTCCTGCAGCTGGCTGTACTTTGTTAACTTGTTCTCCAACCATATATCCTCACTTATCCTCCAGCTCTCTTTTCCCCCGTTTTCTCCATCCATTCTCCTCTTGTCCTTTTTCCTCAGCGTGGACCCCTGACCGGGTTTTGTGTCTTTGTTGGGCCTCCACATGAGGCTGCTGGCCTTTGTTAGGCTGTCAGAGGTAGAGAGGGGGTGAAAGAGAGAAAGAGACAATTTAGTTGACTAGGATGGTTGTATCTGCAGAGAGGAAGAGTATTTTCTGGACATAATTTACACTGACTGTACTTTGTCTTTATTACACAACCATAAACACAAAGCCTGAAACATGAACATGAACTACACACAGAAACTTCCACTACACACATTATGTGCAAACTTTGACTCCAAGAGCTGGGAATCGTATGAAATTTGATACTGGTGCCAATACAACACATGAGTTTTAGTAGCAATAGCAAAAAAAAGTTCTATACCTTTATTTTTGAATGTTTTTTTTCCCTACAATCTCATTTTTGTGTTGTTTAAAGTTTAATGTCTTGACTTAAATTAGTAAAGTTACAGTATGATTTAGATTAGGAAATATGTGATCAAAGAAAACAGACTCAGACCAACCAGTTGATACCAATTTTGACACTTGACTGTTTTAGACACTCTGTGTTACAGTTAGGCAGTCAGTACTCACTCAGTATTTGCTACAAAAGTCATGGTCCTCTGGCAATGACTCCTAATAACTTTGGTGATTCCCTGACATTTCATCTAGCCCTCATCAGGTCAAAATTGCAAACTGTCCAGAACTGTGGTGTATGAGTGGCTGTAGACTCTTAGTCTTGTATATTTAACTAAAGAGGCCGAACTCAAATGTTTAAGGTGGTTTAGCACAAGAGGCCATACAAGAACTTTATCTAAATAAAGTCCAGCCTAAAAGTAGCAAAATCATAATTTTAATTAGAAACTGTTGAATCAAACTGTTAGTAAAGATGAATATTCCTCTGAGCAAATTTGATACCAATTTGCGATACTTGACGGTTTTAATACTTTAATTCATATTAATGACATATTTTGGTTGGTAGTGAAAATGTTTTGAGGCCCCAATACTCATCACTACCCTACTGTACAACATAACCTTCTATAATACCGTTCATGGATTCTAACTCTGAAGTCTAAAACTCAAAGTGGACCTCATAAGAACAGATCTAAAAGGACACTCACTCATCCACACACTCACTTATCTTCAATCGCCCAATGTCCTGCATCTGTTGGGCCTCTTTCATACATTCATCGGTCTGCCACTTACACTCAGAGCTGTTTTTAGAGCTTATTATTTTGGTAGAGAGCGTCTCCCTCTCAGCCCTGACAGGCCCTGCTGGACCTCAACAGGAGAGGAAGGATCAAATGGGGAAATTGACTCAAACTCCCAAATGGGGCACACTTCAGGCTTTTAAGCCCCAGAAGAGAGCTTTTATTATGCCATGCGTTGCTATGACACCAGTCAGTGTGGCGGTGTGTGTGTGCGTTCACGAGAGGGTTCGTTGCCATGGTGACTTTGGAAGTTCTAGTGTGAGACACCTGAGAGAAAAAAAGAAAATAAAGAAACTATAACTGACTTTCTTTCTTTGTGTCTTTTATCTTTTTTCTCTCTTTCTGCATTCTTTCCTATATCATCTTTCTGTATTTTTTCTTTGTCTTTTTCTTTTTTATTTCTTTCTGTCTTTTTCCTTTCTTCGTGTTTTTCTTTCATCTATTTCTTTTTTCTTTGTTTTTTCTGTCTTTTTGTCTTTTTTTTCTTTCTTTGTCTTTCTTTTATAATTATATTTTTTCTTTCTTTGTCTTTCTTTTATAATTATATTTTTTCATTCTTACATCTCTTTTGGAAAGGACTGTCAGTCTCTCTTTTTTGTCTTCTTTTTTAAATCTTTTTCCTTTCCTTTTTTGTCTTATTCTTTCTCTTTTTTTGTCTTTTCTGTTAAATTAAGTCTTAAAGAATAAACATCACAAAGACTTAGATCAGTGGGTCTCAACCCCACAAGGGGTCATAATATAAATCTGAGGGGCACAAGACAATTAACAGTGCAGGGAAGCAGAAGTCAAGGCACATTTATTTGTGTTGCACATTTCAACAACAAGGCAATTTAAAGTGATTTACATCTAACTATAAAGGAAGGAGCATCAGTCTGTCTGTTCTTCGTTTTTCTTGACAAACATTCATCTGATCTACTTCACACTTGGCAGGTGTATTGCTTGCTGAGGACCCAAGGAAGTGCAGTGTCACGTGTAAGCTCATTATAACCAATAAATTATTGAGAATTAGTAAATTTTGACAGAGTTTTGCTATTTTAACCAGCGCAGCTTTTCTAGTCTTTACGGCGCAATGGATGTAGAGAGAGAACTGCATACAGCGTCGGACGCAGGGCTCCGTTCAATCCTATCAAAGTTGCTCAGTGGCATATGAAGCCAAAAAAGCCACTTCCCGCTGTGAAGAAATTATCCAGAGGGGCCCCATACGCCCATAGAACGTGCTCACAGAGACTTCCACCGGCTGAGACAGCTAACATCTGGTTTAGCCCTCTGGCTAACTTGAATGGGGATAAAACAATTCAATCGTGCAGCTCTTCTAGACTTTCCAGACGTTATCGGACCGAATGGATCAAATTCTGATAGTGAAAAGAATCATTTCGCGGGGCTTGTAAGGCTCAAAAAAATGCATCTACCATTTTACAGCCACTCCTTTTCCAATGATTATGTGCGTGAAAAATGCTTTTTGGGCCCTTGTTGGACGCAGGAATTGTAATTCCACGGTTTGGCCACTATGTTAAATTGGCTTCAAAGCCCATCGCACTTCCTGGGGGCTTGTACGGCACTGGTTTAGCGGTCCAGGAAACTCACAGAGCAGTTGCATGCACTGTAAATCATCTCATATGATGCTACTCTGCCAATCAAATCTGTGCATTCTGATACGCGCGTGGGAGAAACGAGACAAGAGAATACAGTCGGAGAAATAAGCTGGTAAGAGAAGTAATTTCACATGGCGTGCTCTAAAAATAAAAGTAGACAGTGAAAACAGAGCTTTTAATCAAGAATGGAGATTATGTTCATTTTTCTCACAGGCTGTTCAAAACCAGTATGTCTCATGTGTTCTGAGACGGTGGCGATTGTGAAGCGCCACTATCACACAAGAACATACCCAATACAATCCAAACTGAAGGCACAGAAAATAAATGATCTAAGAGCCCAGTTATGATTGATCCACTTTATTTTAAGATGCACATTTTTTCAAAAACTCTCTGTTTTGCATTTTATTTTTAAATGCAGCCCTTATTTGACTTGAAATGAGAAAAAAACATTTATTTACTATTAGAGTACTTATTATTAATAACACCTGCGTATAATAGAGTATTGGTTTCTTTCATGTTGTTTGTGTATATAGTCATTCACACCTCACATCAACAATATTCATTTTTCTGTGCGTTGAAGCAGCAACACTGAAGGCCAAGCAATCGGCCCGTTCTGAACAGGCATGTTTTGAAAGCAAAACATAAAAAGCATCAAGACAAAATGAAAAAGAAACACATTATAAAAAGACACATTTTAATACAATTTAAAAAGATTTAAATAGAAAATAAAAAAGCTAAATTTGAATAAGAGATAAAACATCATAAACATCTTAAAGCCTTTCAAGCTTTTTTTCAATATTAGTTAATCACTTTTTAGTTGATTTGATCACAACTCCTAGACATATGTAATCTCTGATGATGGGTTGCAGGTAGACATTACTTCATATTAATGAGTCACAGGCTAAAAAAAATTAGTAAACTCTTTGTTCATGTAGGTTTGTTTGCTTCATTATGAGTTGCTGAGTATGAAATTTGGACAGTTTTATACATCAGCCTGTGTTTGTGTGTTTGTGTGTGTTTAGGGTGAGGAAGCTGAAGGAGACTCTGGTGACGATGCAGCAGCTGGATAAAAACATGAGTAACCTCCGCTCGTGGCTTTCCCGCATCGAGGCCGAGCTGTCCAGACCAATCACCTACAGCGTCTGTCACCACCAGGAGATCCAGAGGAGGCTGGCCGAGCAGCAGGTATTGGTTCAGTCTTTTTGTTAGATTTTTTTTATTTGTTTGTCTTCATTTTATTTGTTTATTTGTTTCATTCTTCTTTCTATATCAGATTTTTTCCAGTTGTGTTGTCTTCTTTCTTTCATCTATATAACTAGTTTGTTTTTTTCTATTGTTACATTTAATTATGTATATCCTCACCCACTTTTTTTGTTTTCCTGGTTCCCTCTCATTCTCTATGTCTCTTTATGATTAATAATTCATATTGATCTGTCCTTTGTTTAATTTTGGGAGTGGTGGTCTCATGCAGTGCCCCGTGCTCGGTGGACTGATGTTTAGCAGATGATCTCACTGGTGTGCACTGATGCAATGTCTGTCCTCGTGTCTGTCCAGGAGCTGCAGAGAGACATTGAGCAGCATACAGAAGGCGTAGCGTCGGTGCTCAGTCTGTGCGACGTTCTGCTGCGGGATGAAGATGCTGCTGGCGGCATCGAGGCGGAGAGCGACTCCCTGCAGGAGACCAGCCGCAGCTTGGACCAGCGCTGGAGGACCATCTGTGCCATGGCTCTGGACAGGAGGCTCAGGTGGGAATAAAACAGACACACACTGTTCAACACATTTAAATCAGTCAGATAAGTGCATACCCTTATCCCTGCATGCAAACAGGTTTTGAAGATGTCAAACATATAGGAGAACTTTAGATTCTTTGGCTATCACAATTATTACTGTTATTACTATATATTGTCAGATTATTATATACTGTAGATTATTTTTCACGTGATCAATCTGCAGTCAAGAATCTCAGTCCATTTTGTTGATTTCTAACCAAATTAGTCACTCATTTTGATTAAGATCAGAATCATCACTCAGATGACTGTAGATGATAAACAAATAGCAAAAAAAATGACAGAATAACCTCCTCAGTGGACTTCAACTCCAGTATGATGTCATCTTGTAGGATTGAGGAGACGTGGAGACTCTGGAACAAGTTCCTCGATGACTACTCACGGTTTGAGGATTGGCTCAAGATGGCAGAGCGAACTGCAGCCAACCCCAACTCCGGAGACGTCCTTTACACTGTCGCCAAGGAGGAGCTCAAGAAATTTGAGGTCAGTTGTGAAGCTGGCAAAGAAATAATATATAACAAATAGCTTTGTTTTGTTTGCTTGTTTGTTTCGCAAATAAAAATGTGTGACTGAATTATTTATGGCTTTAAGTCTTCTAAGTCTCAAAAGACAAAAACTCTCCTCAAAGTTTCCAGAAATCAGTCTCCACTTCTTAAAAGATTGATTAATCATTGTCATGGATCTCTTTTACATTTTTTTCTCAATCTGCTTTCTGGCGTCTGTTCAGTTAGACAAAAGAAAAATAATCATTTCATGCCATTACATGAAAAACATTTAATGGCATTAAAACAGACTTTGTTTATAGACTTATTATTTGGAGCCATGATCTTTCCTCTCTAATGCTTCATCTCTTCTTTTTTCTTTCCTCTTTAGGGTTTCCAAAGGCAGGTTCATGAGCGTCTGACCCAGCTAGAACTAGTCAACAACCAGTACCGCCGCCTGGCCAGGGAGAACCGCACTGACCGCGCCAGCCAGCTCAGAGCCATGGTCCATGAAGGCAACCGGCGCTGGGACACGCTGCACCGCAGAGTAGCCGCCATCCTCCGCAGGCTCAAGGTACATTACAGGACAGAGGAGATGACTCACCACAGCTCTTTAAAATGTATGAGACTAGTAATGAAAGGATAATAAGTCATCACCACAACCTCCTGTTTATATTTCTCTTCCAACACTTTTGTCTTTAACGAGCACGCATGCACTTAAAAATAGCATCATGCATGTGACAGAGGAACAGATTGTCAGGTGAATTAGTGCTAATATGTGTCATCTACAGTTTGCACTTACATATTTTAAGCATAAAGTGATGTATGTGTTCGCTCAAGGACTTCTTTGCATCATATCTAATTAATGAATGAACCTGTTTGCCATTATGAAAATAAAATAAAAAATTGGTTAAACTGGCTCTCTTATAAGAGTTTATCACTCTTTAATTATTATTCTTTAAAAACAAGAAAATTAATGTCGGAGGATTATGTGAAAGCAGCATTTTTTTTTTAGAAAAATCTTTTGTTTAGTGTGTGAAATTTACAGAGTATGAATGCCATTTGAAGAATTGATAAGAAATCAGAATCAACCAGCTTATTTTCCAAAGTCTTGATTCTCTGTCACACTGTTTATATCATTCCCTTTTGTTTTTATGTTTTATTTTCAACCAATTATCCACTGAGGAAAACATTTTAATGTTACAGTCCAAAGGGGATGAACTTGTGTGTTACATTAAGTTAATTTAAAACATGCCGGTGTTATCTTTTTGCTCTATTCAACCTCTTTATCTCATCTTTCTTCCAGTATTTTACCAACCAGAGGGAGGAATTCGAAGGCACCAGGGAGAGCATGCTGGTATGGCTGACAGAGCTGGACCTGCAGCTCACCAACGTCGAACACTTTTCAGAGAGCGACGTCCATCACAAGATACAGCAGCTCAATGTGAGAACACAGCTCACACCTGTTTCATATCCACCACACGAAGCACAAACTTGCAAGTCATGCTCATTGTGTGAGGAAAAAGCTCACTTCACTTCATTTCTCATTTTCAGTCATCTGAACATTCTTCTTTTGAAGCCTTAATATCTTCTTGAGGAGAAATAATCTATTAAGACCATGATGTCTTGTGGAAAAATATATTTTTTCAGTCAGTTTTTCTTGGTGTTCACATCTTGCAGCCATTAGAAGAACTGCATGTTAAGATGATGAAGGCACTGGCTTCAGTTTGGGTGATTGGTTTTTTTTTTAGAAGGTTTATCTTCCACTTTATTGACTAGAGCCGTGTCTACTAATACTTTTAGGAGTTGTGTTTGATTTGTTTTGATTTCGAAACACTCTTTTCTTTTCTCTCCATCCAACCCCGCAGAGTTTCCAGAAGGAGATCACCCTGAACACTGAGCGGATTGACGGGCTGATTGTGTTTGGAGAGGGTCTGATCCAGAAGAGCTCACCACAGGATGCTGCTCTGATAGAGGACGAGCTGGAGGAGCTGCACTCCTACTGCCAGGAGGTTTTCAGCAGACTGGTCCGCTTCCACCAGCGTCTCAGCCAGCCCCCGGTGAGCCGGAGCATCCGTTCTACCATTTAGAACTTGATTCATGCAAATTTTTCAAACAGGAAAATCTGTTTTTCACTTCTCCTTTCCTGATTTTATACAAAGTGCAGATGTACACTCAGTTCAGTTCATACCAGTTTCCATTTGCTTTTTTAAACTAGCTTTGCAGATCTAGTGAATTGCATGATGATAGTGGGGTTTGTTTCACTTCACATTTTAACCTGACTACAATCCTAATTGTGATGTTGACGTCATACTGTCTTTAGTTTTTAATCCAAAAGCCATTTAAAGTGAGGAAATGTCTTCACTTTGGGGGAAAAAACTCTCAAAATGAATCAGTCAAAATCAAATCAAACCAAACTTCATCAACAGAAAAATACATTAAAGTTACCCTGTGGAGTTTCTGACCACTAGTAGCTATGGAGCAAAGTTTTTATGAGCGGGTCCCTAGTTTGTTTGTATCAGTGCAAGCATGTTGACAGCACAATTCACATTAAGGCTTCAACTAACAATTATTTTCATTATCGATTAATCTGTCAATTATTTTCTCAATGAGTCAATTGGTTGTTTGGTCTAGAAAAAGGTAAAAAATGTTCATCACTGTTTCCCAAAGCCCAAGATGCAACTAAAATGTCTTTTGTCCCGACCAACGTTCCAAAACCCAGAAACATTCGGTCTCTTATCACAGATGACTAAAGAAGACAGAAAATAGTCACATTTAAGAAGCTAGAACCAGTGAAGTTTGGCTTTTTATTCCTTAATAATGGCTCAAAATGATAAATCAATTATCAAAATAGTTGCCAATTGATTTTCTGTTGATAGACTAACCGATTAATCGACTCATCGTTGCAGCTCTAATTCACATCCCGCTGTTGGTTTCATGCTACTCTGCTGATTGACACTTGGTAGTGGTAACACGCCCACAAATATAGTAATACGCCAACAAAGTCAGGATGAATGAATGAATGTAAATAATACGCTGTTAACAATATCAAAAATATCTGCCGCAAATGCTTGATGAGGAAGGAAATCCTGTTTACATGTTTCTTAGATCTCAAGAACACACATAATGTGTTTTGGTGAGAAACACTGAATGTAAACACAAACTTTTGTTTGTTTACAAGAAAACACCACAGGCTGACGACACTGTTGGCTTTCATAGGTGATAACTGTTTGTTACTATTTCTTCACCCTAGGCGATTGCAGAAGAACCCGAGCTCTCCAGCACCACCTTTTCCTTGGAGTCAAGCTTGGAGCTGATTGGCCGGCCGTGGCTCGGACGGAGCCAAGGAAGCCTCCCGGCCACACCCACCCACCTGCTGACCTCTCCCCTGGAGCGATCGGGGCGGGAGACACCGGTGAGCGTGGACTCCCTGCCGCTTGAGTGGGACCACACCGGAGACGTCGGAGGGTCATCATCACATGAGGATGATGAGGAGGAGGAAGGACAAGAGGAAGAAGGAGCTTACTTCAGTGCATCAGGTAGAGTTTCTGATCTCATGGAAAAACATATAGAAAACAGCAAAGGTTCACACGCTCATACATTTCCTAGTTTTTATTGCTGTAAGAGTTTCAAATGTTAAAAAGTCAAAAAGCCAATGATGACTGTTGGTCTAATGGAGCTTCTAAATCAACTCACTGTAGTGAATCACTCTTCATCAGAAATGACTGCAGCCTATTTTCGACCAAAATATATTAGGAACTAAATCAAGAGCTCTTTGTTCCCTTTGTGCATTCCTGTTTATGTTATTCACCGCATCTGAGAAACCTCGACAATAAGTCAAACGTACTGATAGTTGATTAAAAAACAACTTTGTACGAGATGCAACTTTTGTGCATGACGAAACAATAACATAAAAATGTTGTTCTGTGTAGTTTACTGCTGCATTATTGTCATGTTTAAATGGATGTTGCAAAGGAGACATGCAAAATGTTTCTCGTTATAACGAGAAAATGTATTTAATTATTACAAAATACCTCTATCGGGTTAACATTTCTTTTTATATTTTTTTATTCTTGTAGCCATACCAAAATGAAAGCAACACCTGTCTGATTTAATAGAAAATTCAGAGATGTTGAAGCTAAAACACACACACACACTCACAGACATCCAAACACCTCTGCTCTGACCCCTCTCTCCTCCCAGAGGTGGAGTTGACTGAGAGCCAGGAGGAACTTGTTGAAGCCTCAGAGGCCCTACGAGCTTCCTCATTGGGTATGCACAAGTACATCTTCATCCACTGCATAATAAATCCGCTCACCGCTTCATCACGGCAAAATAAGTTTCCAGCAAATATCTTTCAGCAGCTCACGTATCACTTGCACCTAATTGCCTGTCGGACCGCTGCTGCTCTGATATTTTGTTTCCTGTAGCGTTGTGTGGTTTGGAAAATCCAGCATTTTTCTTTTGTTTTGACACATTTTTGTAAAGCAAGCTTGCTTCATTTTAGACACGATGTCGTCTAAAATGTACAAAACACACAGACTCAAGGGCAGGAATGTAATTAAAGGTAGAAAGTCTCTGAACTTTAAAGCGTTGGTGGGATTTTTATTAGACTTCATACCTCCCACCACAAAAAGGAATTTAAACAGCACTGTGCTTTCACTAACGACTGCTCTGATTTTGACAGTTTGGATCTTTGTCTTATTATCAGCCTTTGTGTGTCTTTTTCCACATATACATTTTTGTGTGTCTAACCCCCCCAAACCTCCTATTTTTCCACCAGTCCAATCTATTTTGTTACCGTCAGCCCCTTTCTTCTTCATCTTTCTTCCTCCGCCAACATCCTCTCTTTTATCCTCCCCCCTCTTTCGTTCTACTCTTAATTTGCTCGTCGTCTCACTCCATCGGTATTTTTCTTTCTCCCTCTCTTTGCTTCACCTGCACCTTCCTGCTCCTTTACTACACTTCTCCACTTGTTTGTAGTCATGATTGTAAGAACCATAAATGAGAAAATTGGCCACCTTTACCAGCCCCTACGATGAATTTATGTGTGACAGCAGACAGCATTTTGAGGGAAATCTGATTTATTGCTTTACAACACAAAACAAGAAGCAGTTGGCCTTTATTTTCTTTCCTGTGATCTAATTTGTCCACAGTAATTTTACAAATGTGTGAAAACATTGCTCTGTTTATTCTGCCCTGCTTGGGTCTTGCTGCCACAATGTCTCTTTCCTTCTGATCAAAACACCACCACACGCATCACAAGCTTTTCAGTTTCCTCAGGGCAGGTCATTTTTTTGCTTTGATGGTATCATTACCTGGCTTGATTTCTACCGGCTTTGGGCTGGAATTCAGTCTGCAGAAAGGTGAAATTTTGCATGTCGGCATGCAATGTTTGCAGTGTTTTTTTTCAACACCTGCATGTTTTCCTCAGAGACATTAAGTGAGTTTACAATAGTGAATTGTGCTACATGCTATATCCTGGCGATTGGTGAAAGAGTTTTTATGATCCAAAATCAAGCAGAAAATGGCAAAATTCTGCAGTATTTGTCCCAGAATCTAAAAACTTCCACCAAGAAACATTCAGAACCAACAATTTCTAAGCTGAGAGCCTGATGACCTACATCATGCCATCACGTAATGATTTATTATCAGTCAATACATTTAGGAGATATAGTATAAGCAGTAAACTGGAAGTTTTTGGTAAGAAATAGTGTTAGATGAAGGGACCTTGTCATAGCTCAGGGTGTTGTTCATTGAAGCCTGTGTGTGTTTGTTCTTCAGGTGCTTCTCCAAGATGGCGTTCACCAGGAGATCCAGAAACTGAGAGCCATCTTGAGGCTCCACCCACCCACACCAGCACCCCTCAGAAGGGCTATGTACGTTTCACAAAAGATCTATCTAAAAAAAAAAAAAAAAAAAGAATAACTGTGATCTTTGAAGTATTTAATTGACCTGAATTAATTCTTCAAGCAAATCTGCGTGCAGCCTGTTTGCCGCTCCCACTGTCAGTACTAACTGTGTTTATTTTGTCTCCAGCTGCGTCTCATGTCTCAGTGCAGCGACAGCATTGAAGACATTAAAAGAGTCTCACTGATACTGGATGACGAGGAGCAGCCGGAGGAGTTCGGTCTGACAGGGCTGTCTGTCTCAGACAAACAGTCAGGTGAGAGAGGCATGTGTGCGCAAACATGATTTACTCAATTGGCCGCCTCAAGCAAAGTGGAAGAGAGTGTTAACAGATTTGCAGATTGGCTGTATTAACTGAACAAAGATGAATGGAAACCAAAGGACAGATTAGCTTGTATTTAATCTCTATGTACTGGTGGTGCTGTGAGTTATAGTGATGCAGATCCTGTGGACAGACTAATTCCAGCTTGAGGCCAGAAAAATAAAATCATTTTAAACCATGACACAGAATTCAAAAGTAAACTATCTAAGAGGAGAATCAAGCATCATAAATACACTACTGATGTGATCTTTTGAGTTTTATGTTTTGGTTTAAAAAATCATCTGTCAACTGGCCACATTTGCTGTTTTTCATTTCTATCTGACAAACTGTCGGCTTGGAAATGGTTAATCCTAATGTCCATTGGTCAGTGATTATGAATGGTGAGTTTCCTGCACACTGAAGCGTCTGTCATATAACATAGACAGTAAATTATTGTACATTAATGGTTGTTACTGGTACTCAGGTGTGATCGAACGCTGGGAGCTGCATCAAGCTCAGCCCAGGAGAGACCAGCACGCCGGTCCTCAGGAGCCTCAGAAACTCAAACGTGACCTTGATGACATCACTTCCTGGTTAGAAAACGTGATCCTGGAGCTAGACCGCCTCCAGCGGTCCGACCCAGCAGGCAGTATTGACGACATGGCAGCCAGAGCTAAAGAGCTTAAGGTAACAATTAAGAGCAAATACAGCAGTTCTGATGATAAGTCTTCAGTTTGTTTACATACAGAATATTCACAGCTATATTATTGATGACCGTCTCTCTTGCAGGAGATGCATAAGATGTTTACCCGCTACAAGTCTGTCATGCTGTCTGTCAACCTGCGGGCTGTGGAAGTCCCAGAGCAACAGGAGAGACTGGCTGGTATGAATCGAGACTGGAGCCGAGCGTGTACGGGCCTCCAGCAGTGGGACACCAGTCTGAGAAAGACTCTGATGTGCTGCCAGGTGAGAAGAAACAGCAAGGATCCTATTAAACATCTCAAATATATAATACAGCCCCAAGCCTTGTGGTGTTTTGAGTTAGGAGTTACTTTCTCAGTTGAAAAAGCTTTTGCTCTTGCTATGCTACCTGCTGCTATACCAATTTTAATTAGTCTACTATAAAATAAAGTCCTTCAACTTTCCAGATAATGACTCATAAGTGTAATTATGTCTGTAGTGGCCCCAGTTATATTCTGCTCATTTTTGCTCATTTTAGCAAAGTGACTCATACTGTGATTAAATTTTTCTGTTGGTTGTGGTAGTTCATACGTTACCTTTTTTTTTAAAAAATTCAGACTTCCTTAAAAATTGAAAAAAATCTCTGCATATCTGAATATATGCGCCAGGTGTGTTGGAGGAAAGTACAACTTGAGAAAAATGAAAAAAACTTTCCCACGCTGTCTCGCTTACTGCTGGAATATTTATTAGTTCACAACGTCTGACTGATGGAAAGAGCAGAAAAATAGAAAATGGGCAAAAATACCAAGAAATCTCACAATATTGTCATACATAAAATATTATATTATAGCAACATCCATATTACCCCAAACTCTCAAAGGCAACAAAGGAAAATGTACTGCATCCGATTTTTAAGTCTTGGATAAAGTTTAGAAGATAATCAGAAATATTTTTAGAGTGTTGAATATAATTCCTGTGGTCATTATCACAATTAACTTATCCAGTCACATTAATAAGGTTGGTATAGTTTTGGTAAAGTCATGTTGTTCGTTGTACCGAGACAGATTCCCACTGTAGTCATCATACAGTAAAATACCGTTTAATCTTCATCATACAGGAGTTCCATGAAACCCTCCACTCTCTGCTGCTGTGGCTGGCCCACGCAGAGAGCAGACGATACGCAGTGGACATCAATCATCCGGAAACACCCGTCAGAGCCCTCCAACAACACATCAGCACACTCACTGTAAGCAGATACACTTGCTTTGTTATTCCTACACTATAGGCTAAATAAGTATTATTTGAGTAGAACGTACTTGATACCAGGATGATATTCAGCACTGTCTCTGATGTTTGTGGTCTGCAGGATCTGCAGGAGGAGCTGCGGGGCAGGCAGGCTCAGCAGGCCTCCCTCCAGGCTCTGTGGTCTCAGCTCCAGCCTGAGGAGGGGGCGGAGGAGAGCGACGAGGCCCGGGAGAAGCTCCATGTGACGGGCAGCAAACTGAAGCTACTCCTGAGACAAGTGGCCCGGGACCTGAGCAGCCTGCAACAACGTCTGGTAAACATCAAACCATAACATTTGAAAGATTTCCTTAAGCGAGATCCAACATTGTGGATTAAGTATTTTATAGACTTTTAACTTGTACTGCACATCACTGTCATGTATGACTTCACACTTGAGTCAGGTGGAACATGAGCTGGGTGTGAAGGCATCTTTTCTCCAAGGCTTCCCCTTGATCTACTGTAGCTTGGATTGTACCTCATTTGTATGTTGCTTTGGACAAAAGTGTCTGTTGCATGAATACATGTAAATGAAAAATCATTACGTTCAATTTTTGACATTTGATTTTAATGTAGACAAAAGATAAGAAGATTGGAGGGTTTTTTTCTTTTGGCAAGCACAAAAATATGTTTTTTTGTCTTAAATTCAGGATTGTGAATCTGCATCAGCTGTCCAAGGTCAAAGTGCCTCTGCAGATCCCTCTCAAGAGGCCACACACTCAAAGAAAGATCCCTCCACTGAAAGGTATGTACTGTAGAAAGACATCAATATTTGTTTAATTGGGTTTTAAATCTCGATTGCTAGTTGCAAACTCTACTGTCATGTATTATACAATAAAATTTTTTAATGTTCATCAGTGATTGGTTTTGAAAACTTACCACACAATAACACACTTACCGTCGTAGTATATTTTGTGTATTCCTGTAATAAACTTCTTGCGTCTGTCCTGTGTGTCATGCAGAGAAGGGAGGGACTCCCCATCTCCGCCTCGGTCCTTCTTCTACCGGGTCCTTCGTGCTGCCTTCCCTCTTCACCTCCTCCTGCTGCTCCTCCTGCTCATCCCCTGCCTGATTCCCATGTCAGAGAGCGACCCCGGCTGCACTGTGACCAATAACTTCGCCTGGTCCTTCTACCCCATGCTACGCTACACTAACGGCCCGCCGCCCACCTGATAGTAATGTACTTTGGGGAATTTTTTTTTTTTTTTTTATAGAACACATGCCACCTTTTTGTCACATTGAAACACATGAATAAACTATATAACATGTAAAATTAATATGTTAAGCTTATGAAGCGACTGTCTTCTAAAACATGAAAAAGTCCAAAGTCCAGAAATTGTATTTAAGTGTCTTTTTTTTTTAAAGATTTGATCTTAATCTTAGAAGAGATTGTATTTATTTCATGAACAAAACCACCCATTTCACTGCCTTTTTAATCAAAACCCCACACGTGAACAAAAATTTTAGTTTAATAATGCAAAGATCTCCATCGCCATCCAAGAAATCAATCACGGCAGTCATTTGAAAGATCCCAAGATCAAAGATGGGGTCTTGACACTGTTGGAAGAATGAGGTGGTGATAAAACTTCAGTGGCGGCAAAGAGATGTATAATAACTGGTATTATAGTTTTAATATCCTTCAGCTAGGATGAGTAATGCTTGACAGAGAAGCTAGCGACAAATTCAGAATATTTTTCTTGCTTGAATTTGTGCTAAAAGCTTCATTTGATGGAAACTAAACAAACTACTGCTTCGTTTCTACTCAACAAATTTACACATAATCACTGATGAAATCTGTGTGTCCTTGTCATTTACATTTTTATATTCATATATCACTCCTGCCAAGGTCCTAATTGTATGTTATTTTATGAACTGTTGACATTTCATTTTGTCTAACTTGATCTGTTTTTATGTTAGACTGAATTCTAAAGAAAGTTTATTTTTTACGACAGAAGACACTGGTTTAATTTGAATGTAATTTGTAACAAGTGCAAAATTATGGCAGTTTTATATATAAACTTGTACATCCATATTTTTGTAGACATGTTTTGCCTAAAGTAGACATTTCCATGCCTCCTGGTGCACTGTTGAAACACTGTAGATTTAGCAGGATTCCTTGTATGTACAGACTGTGATAATATAATGGTTATTTATGACATCAAAAAGTGGATTTATGCTTCTGATTTTCTGGTAGTAAACACGGATTGTCTTAAACTCCATTTGGTAAGAGCATTTTCTTTCATTCTGCCTCATATCACAGCAACAAATTGGGTGAAATTACCTTTTTTTCTTATCTTTTTTTGGAATTTTTTGAAATATTTTGTTTTCTTTCTGAGAGTTAGAAACTCAAAACCCAAAAGTACACTTAGCAGTATCTCTAAAGCTCACCAATTGACATGTTGAGTTTGTTTTTATCTGTACACAAAACTCTAGAGAAAGTTACATGGTTTAACTATTTCTTGACAACCTCCCCCCCAAAAAAAACGTAAATCCATCCACCCAGTTCTTCTGTGATGTGCCTCACCTGGCTGTTGTTTGCCAAGAAACAGTTAAAGAACACAATTCTCCGTAAAACCACAATTAGTTGTGTTTTTCACATTGGTGGTAGGAAGACTTTAACTTTTGAGAGGCCACTGGGCTTTTATTTTTATGTTGAAAACAAGTGTACTGGAAGATTCAGGCAACTAGAAAGATACACAAAGGTGAGAGCACTCTTGTTTACTATCCACACATTTCCCAATACTCCCAATCTTATGTTAGTGTCCAAAATTAATGCATATTATGCTTAAGCCATAATCATATTAGGTTTTAGTATATCAGACACAGGTTACCTACATAAATGCTGGTTTCCTGTCAAGTTGGGGATTTTAATGGATGAGTAAAGAGAGGAGAACTTCACATGATTTTAACAATGACATTTACAAACCGCAATTAAATTTGTCACCCATAACTGTACAATAATTTTTGCTTTATTTTATGATGTAAACCAGAGAGAGCAGGTAAATATGACAAAAACAAATGATAATGCCTGAAACTGCACTGGCTCCTCCACTTGCTATATCTTAAAATGATGAAGAGCCGACATCAAGATTCCTCTGTTCTTGATGGTCACTTAAAATTTTACTCTTTTTTACACATCATTGTTAAAGTAATTACCAGAAAATGAACCAGGTATGACTCTTAGGAACATAAAGGCCACTGTAGGCACATGTACACAGTGATAATACAGTATGTGATGGAGAGTGTGACTGGAGGAAAAGCATGCGGCAGACAGAAGGACTGACCTGGTGCAGAAGTTCAGACAGGATATTTTCAAAGTCAACATATGGTGCACAACCATAAATCTTGATCCTGATTGTCAAAGCTGAAGTACAACTATACACACATTAGCTACTAGGGATGTGCACCATCACTGACACTGATGTGATAAGCATCTCGATGCATTACCAACAATCTGACACATTAAAAGATACATATGAAGCAACTACTGATGCAATAAGAAAGATACGATTTACCAATATTGCAATGTAGTGCGATTCAACACAATTTGGTTCAACACAAAGCGATTCAATGTGATATGATATGATTTGATGCGATGCAAAAGAATGATGCTATGCAATTCAATATGGTACGGTTTGATTTTATCTCTTAAGCATAAAGCATAAAGCAAAATGGTATTTTTACTTTACATATTTGTGTCTATAGTACTGCATCTCATTTATGCTGTTTCTTTTTGACCTCTAAAAAACCACTTGGACCTTTCACTAACAGGCCTTTTCACAAGTGTTCTGTGTCTCCAGTTTACATGCATACGTTCCGTGACCCAAACAACTACTAATAAAGGCATACGCCCTCTATTAATAATTAGATAAAGATAAATCGGATTTTACAGATGCAAAGATGATCGAGGCAATGGCATCGTGAACATTTATGCCAGTACGCCGATTCAAATTGGTGGATCTTCCCATCCCTAATAGCTACTGTAGCAAGTGCTACGATACAAAAATAGTCTTTTCTTTTTCCTCAAGATAAACTTGACAGGTATAAGTGCAAAAGCAATAGTGGTTATGATACTTCACAGAAAACAAGTAAGATATCCTTAACAAAGTCAAGACAAGACAGTGACAGTCATGTAGAGAAGTCCAACAGGTATAAAGTAGGTGATGTAAAGTGTCCCCTAGTGGTCAACTGGAGATCTGCCATGATGCAACAACAGTTGTAAATAGCTGACAACATTTTTTAAAATCCAAGTTAGCTAACTCAACACAATTCAGTAGATGTGTTTAATTTCTGACCGACTGGTTGCAACAGTGACGAGATGTTTCCAATTTTCTGTTTTGATATTACAGAAGAAAATTACAGTGTTCCTAGAGTCAACTTCCAGGTTAGCTCAATAACTTTTCCCACAGAGACATAAAACTGGGCTTTTATGTCCATTTTTTAAACTGAATTGTATCTACTACTGTAGTAATTGATCATCTTGTCATTCTAGATAAGATAAATAACAATATTGTTAGCATATATAAATGTTATTTAAATGTCAATGTAAAATAGTTGCCAATTAATTTTCTGTCCATCAACTAATTATTGCAGGTCCACATTTAGCAACTAGCAACTGCTCCCATATCGTAGCCATGGATACAGTCTTCTGTCATGGTTTATGTCATTATTGTATTCATATAGTTCAACAAAAGTTTCACATTTTGGGCATATACTTATTTGCTTTCTTGCTGAGAATTAAATGAAAAGATTACACTCATGTCTGTACGGTAAATATGAAGCTATAACCAGCACTGATTTCTACTGGTTAGTACTGGTTTTCTATTACTCTTTGCTAATAAAAGAAAGAGGAAAGAGAGAAAGTACGATAAGAGATTCAGAGCTTAATGAATCCAGCTATTTTGCCAAAATCAAACTTGTTACTGAAATCCATCTCTAATTAAACCTCCAGGATGGTAGGTTCAGCGGGACATTTTTGGCACAACTGCAAGAACTGTGATCAGATACTCAAAAAAGCTGTTATTTATGTAATTATGCGTTGTTGTTACTTGCTGTTATTATGTAGTTCTCATTTTATCATCTCTGGTAGCAACATCTCAGGTTCCGTAACCAGTCGCCTGCCATGATTACTGAAACTGTTTTTGTGTTTTCATGATATGAAATTGGCTGCCAATTCCCAAGAAAAATCATAGCAGTAACATATTACATGTAGATGTGAGCAAGTACTGATGCAACTGCCTAAATTAAGGAAACAATTTGTTCACTCTGCTGTTTCAATATGTGGCGTTAAGGCGATGAATACTGCAAGTTTGGACAGTCTGCAGAGTTTTAACTTTAACTTAAAACATTTGAAAACTTCACCAATTGTGCACAGTGATTGAATGTTTAAGATTCACCAATGAGAGATCACAGAGTTCAGCGTCCTGCAGGTTGTTCCAGTAAAACACCTCATCAGTCTTTTGACCTAGTTTTGTGCAAAGCGGTAAAAATTCATTGTATGTGGATTCATGTGAAAGCAAAGAGGTGACCTGCTGACTACTGGAGTTCACCTCCGGTGCTGCTGGGAGTCCAGGTATTTGAGGGGCCGCTACCAGAGCTGTGAGGCCGAGCGGGAACCTTCTGGTCCACAGGCTCGGGAGCATGGCCAGGCAGACGAGAGCTGTGCATGATGTGGGCATCCAACATCTCCAGCAACAGGTCGTACAAAGGCACCATGTTCCTCATTTTCATGCAGTGGAGATGGTCCATGCCCTTGTTACTGCATATTGAGAGGAAAGAATAACAGATGAGGCTGGTTTCTGTGGCACAGCAGTGAGCATAATGAGGTCAGTCATGTGTCCCATATGAGCATATTTGTATAATAATGGGGCTACAAAATCAGTATATTTCCAACATATTCATGTTCCAAGTGAACATTTAAACACATTTTCTCTTACCTGGCATGGCGGATGTGTGACAGCAGCATGAGCAGGTGGGCGAGCCGGGTGTACTGTTGGCGGAAAGTGAGGCCAGTTTTGGCGATGGCCAACACCAGAGCGTCCGTTACAGCGTCCAGAAGACGCAGTAACTTGGAGCGACTCTGCAGCTCCTCGCTGCCCTCTGAAAAGCTGAGGCACATGCCTGGTAAAACACACACAGAGACAAACACATTCTGTCACACAAAGAGGCAATCTGCTCTGTGTCCTACTGTTATGTTTCCTGCATTTTCACTTTTTTTACTTTTACTTAACTTTTGACATTGCGAGATATGCATTTGCTATTTTCCACCTTGCACTGGGTTGGTTTTTAAAGGAATGAATATATTGATATCACAGGTTTCTCCAACTTAACAGGATGGCACCAAATTTAAACCACATTTTAGTTTCTGTATTGCTGGTGAGGGTATCTTGCCTTTTACTGTGACATGACAGGCTGTGAATAAAGAAAGACTCCCAACATTACCGCAGAGAATTGTAGCTATTCCTTGAAACATTCATGTTAAACGTTAATTTAACATTGTGTCTACAAGCAGTGACAAAATATCAAAAGGAGGTGCAGATGTTCTTGGAAAATCTTGATGAAAGTCTGCAAAATGCAATTACTGGATTCATTTTACAGTGAAGTGAGTTTCCAGTTAGAACAGCATCACAGTTACTTAACAATCAGAGGAAAGGCTGTTATTGAGAGAACACATTCTGGCTTCATCAACACTTATGAGCATTTTTGTCTTCATGCAGAAGCTCTTTACCTCAGTGCTGCTAGCAAAGCACACAATAAATATTAATTTATCCCTAAAAAGTGACTTAATATGTAAGAGAACAGTAAACAGAAATTCTTGAAGACCCTCTCCAGACATGTTTTAAGACATGTTATAAAAATATGCTGCATAGAATAATACCGTCTGATTTAGTTTTTCCACAAAAAAGGTAAATTTAACTAATTAAAAATTCCTAAAATTACATCTACTCCTCCTCCCTGATTAACAAAATTCAGAATCTATGAATATTTGTAGTTTTCAGCAGTTTAACAGTTGGACACAAGATATATAGAATAATGCATTTAACTCGAGCATACGTCTCCCCTACATGAAAGTACATAAGCTGCTTTTATTAAAATGTTTCGGTATTAATATTGATCAAACTTTGTGGTGTCTTATTCAGTCAATGGCTACTAGATGCTCCAAATAAGACTACAGTCAGTGGGAAAGACCTTGAATCTTCCTTTAAAAACACAAAATTACATTATTTTTCTTCAAGAGATAATTTAGGTCTGAGTGGCCAATTTTTCATGAATGTGTCTAATTTTTACATTCTGGGTGTGAAAATTTAAACAGCTCCAACCTTTCAAATCCATTTTTGCATCCTGCTTCTACACAAAACAGACAAAAGCTGAGGAGGAAGAGATGGTGTGAAAACCATGGCCCTTGTTTTTAATTGCCTCCACCAGCACAGTCAAAGAAAACAGAAACATTAGTGAGACATTAATAACTACCCGGTGAAACTGCTCGCCAGAGAGGCTCCGACCCTGTTTGTCTTAAACAGGTACAGCCTGTTACTCAGAGCATTCAGCAGAACCAATGAGAGCACGGCCTCAAACTATACACAGTGTTCCCATTAGGGGTTTTCACCGGTAAGTTATTTAGCCGGTCCCCTTGCCAACCCTGTGCAGACTCACATGGAGATAGGATTACATGCTGAGACACCAATCAAACACCAGAGCATCACACACATACATACACTCTCTCACCAACACACACACACACACACATAGAGGACACAGGATGAACACACAGAGCAAATAAAAGTGTATGAGCATGTGTGTGTGTGTGTGTTTGGGTAGGTGGGTGTGTATGTGTGGGGGGTGGGTGGGTGTACACTCACTGGAGTTAAGGAGGATCATGGCCTTGAGGCAGACGTACTCCTCCCTCTGCAGCTTGAGCTCTCTCACCCTGGACGTGGCAGCTAACAGCATATCAAAGATCTCCAAGAAGCCCTGAACAGTGCACCCCT
This sequence comes from Thunnus maccoyii, assembly GCF_910596095.1. Lineage (NCBI taxonomy): Eukaryota > Metazoa > Chordata > Actinopteri > Scombriformes > Scombridae > Thunnus > Thunnus maccoyii. The sequence continues at coordinate 23,389,139 of NC_056549.1, read as the reverse complement.
CTTCTCTACCATACAAAGACACAAACACTGCCAGTTATTTATACCTCCTGCTTATTTAATAGCCCAACTGAGCAGAAGTCATGACTCTAACTCTGCATGGTGAGTTATCTTACTGGCAGGTTTGATTGGAAAAAAAAAAGCTCGTAAATTCAAAGCATTCTCTTTCCGAAGTGAACAATGCGCTGCAACAGAGAGATTTCACAGCCGGAGATAAGTGTGATTTTACATAATGTTCAGGAATCCGCACTGGTCATGTCCTCGCTGGGGTGTCCTGGCCTCAGTACAGACAGGACTCCTTGTTTCAATGTTTGAAGCAGCTGATTCAGCCCCTATCTTTTGTTGTAACCATGTAAGTGGAGATTTGGGCAGTTATATTCAGTTTGGTGCGGAGGAGATACCTTTGTCTCTCTTTTTCTCTGTGATTAAAATACTGCAGGTGAAGGCCTCTACATTCTAAAGGAGAAACTGTACAAAAAAACCCAAAAGAAGACTAATGAATACTGTTCAAGTGTTATTTTTCTGAAGGTTAGTTGAAGATATTTTATATTCAACGAGAAATTTATACTTACAGTACTAAGGCAATAAATCATGGACAGGATTAACTGAAGAACTGAAGCTACATCTTTGTTATTTAATACCAGCGTCGTCCAAATCGGGTTGTGTGGGCCTTGCACATGCAGCACATGGGATAGATTGTTTGATACATTGGAGCTGGAGTTATTTTAAGAGTCTGTGGTCTTAAAAAGATTGTACACAGTTAGACTTTCAAATCTAATAACAATAATACTACATTTTATTTATATAGCGCCTTTAAAAAAGGCACTCAAAGACACTTTACATAAATAAATGAATTGGCAAAAAGTTACAACAAGTGGAAAGACAGACTCATAACAGACTAAGAGCTGAGCGTTTGTTGAAAGCAGCTTTATAGAGGTGAGTTTTGAAAGCTTTTTTAAAAGTGGGGAGGGTCGCCTCATGTTTAGTGTCTGGTCCTCTGGGGGAGGGAAAGGAGGTTAGAATCGGCTGAACGGAGGTTCCATGCAGGGATGTAATAATGGAGGAGGTCCTGTTGTGGAGGGCTTTGTGTAAGTTATGAGGATTTTGAATCGGATGCGTTGTGGGAGGGGGAGACAGTGAAGGTCATGTAGAATTGATGCAATGCGGTCACAAGAGCGAGACAGAGTGAGGAGGAGTTTTGGACATGTTGGAGTTTATTGAGAGTCTTTTGAGGGTGTGCCGAAGAGGATCTAAAAGAAAAGCTTCATTTTTGTTTGCACTAGAAGAAAATGTCAACCTCAATAATGCGGAGCCCCCATGTGAGGGTCCAGACTTTTGTGTTATAACAAGAAACTTTTCTCGTTATAACACAAGAGAGATGAGAACTCCAGCAACACTTGTAGTATGAAGAACGACTTTATTAGTTGACCGACGCGTTTCGGCTTGTGGCCTTCATCAGGGTCAGCATGACACAATCCTATTCAGGTTATTGTGAGATCGCTTTCACATTATAACAAGATAGTTTATGTTATAATGATATACTTTTCTCATTATTACTAGATACTAAATTATTCCTTTTTAACAAGAAATGTTTCTTGTTACAGTATAACAACATACCACTTTATCTTGTTATATCACAAAATGATTTCACAAAATCAACGCATCAAAACTAGTGTATTTTCACTTTTTTCTGGCTGATGTAGGCCACAATATCGTCTCTTTATGCACTGAGTGGATCTTTTTCTTATTTAAACAACATATGGAAGTTGCTTGTTATAAAACTTTTCATGTTTTAATGAGAAAAGTTTGTTTTAATGAGATAAATAATGTGAAAGTTTTGCAATACAAGAAGATAAAGTGATATGATTGTAGTTTGTAGCGTGTGATAGCAAAGCAAGCATCACACCATTAGTGTGAGAGGTGGTCCATGGTTGGTAAAAGTGACTTGTGTTTTTAGATCTCTGAACACAACATTCACAAAAAAATGCTGTGTATGATAGGACTGCTGGAAAAAAAAGTTTTATTCTACTTGAACCACAAAAGCATCATTTTGTATATGAAATGGTTTTTCTTCTATAAATGTAAGTAACACTCAAGATTGACAAGCAAAATAATACTTGCAAACTGTTCCTTTAATTACGCAGGTGATACAGAGGTGTGAGAGTTGGGTGGTGGTACCTGCTCAGGCTGAGGTCAGGGGAGAAGATGAGTTTCCCCGGATGGTCCACTGATCTCCACATCAGTCCGATCATCAGCACCTCCAGCCAGCAGCACTCCAGCAGGTGCACCTGGTCCATGAGACTGAGCTCTATAAACCCTGAGGAAATCAGACACATACTATAATGATGAGCTGCCTGTAATACTGAGCAGGCACAACAACAACCTGAAAGGAGCAAGGTAATAAGTTCAGTTCAGTCCTTAATAAAATCCCAAAGGGCAATTAGGCTGCAGCAGAAGATCACAATGCAGAACAAGTAGTAAACAGCAGCAGCAGCAGCAGCAGCAGCAGCATAGAGACACACTCATACAAGGAGAAAAATAAAGATCATTAAACAATACTAAAACCCCTAAAAATCTCTATAGAGGTTCCTTAGAAATGTGTATTTTGGTACTGCATTAATGTGGCTTCCATTTGAGACTGAGATAAGCAAGGCTACATGTTGTGGAAAAAACACTGCACTGGCTTAATGGATGACTACAAAACAAGTCCAGGAAAGTGCTGTCAGCAGCTGAACATTACTGCACAGTATGTCTATATTTTACTCAAACAGCAGGTTGTGATCAGTGGCTGCCAGGCAGCTTATTCTGACAGTGAGGATATGAAGTCACAGATTATTTGAACAAGTGCTGACTGGACTTGCAGGATGTTTAATAACTTAATAATCAATTAATCATTCCTCAAATACTTTATCATGCAAAATGCTATAAAATGTGTTGCTTCCAGCTTCTCAAAATGTGACAAGTTGCTGCTTTTAAAATGATTGGTCTGACGAAACAATCAATATGAAGACGTAACTTGTGACGGGTACACTTTTCAGACTAAACTACTCATTTAAAAAAAATAATTGATGATGAACATGACAATCATTAGTTGCAGACCTAATTCTAACCCACTTATAATGTTGTTTGTTGTTCAGAAGCAGGTTACAACAGGTTAAGAACAGAATTATCTGTGTGTGTACTGTAGATATAGTAGTGTGTATTAGGAGACTTCTATTTGAAGAACACAGATAAGCACTTTTGGTGTTATATGTCCCACTTTTCTTTCTTTACATTTCCTGAAGTGCTGTTAGTATATTTTATGGGAGTCATTTATTCTACTGTAGAATACATACATATTCCTACAAAGTTAACAACTGTTTTATTTTGCACTTCACTGAGCTTCACTTCCTCTTTTATACGTTTCTTCATATTCTTTTGGTGTTTTTAATAAACTTGTTTAAAGTAAGTCAACGTCACAAGTGTAACCGTAGTGATATGTCTACATTTTGTAGTTTTATTCATTTCATGCATAAATCTGATAATTAGAGGTGAAGTTTTTTGAGGTATGTGAGTGGCAGTGTAGCTTGCAATACTAGTGTCCTGTTGAAAACATGTTGACTGGTGCAGGACATTTTTTGACTTTGCTCTTGATGTTACACAGGCACAGGGGGCATTTGTACTGGAGAGATCCTGTGCATGTTTTGTTTGTGTTAGACCCACTACACAGACGCTGTCACTGACAAGTATAGTCTGACTTGTAATCTGATGTTAACCTGGCTATGAATGACAAACATGTAACTTTAGGGTTAGGTAAAAGTGTCTGTGTCATAACGTCTGTCTAAAGCAGAAGAGGGTGGGCTTCAGTTTTTCAGGCCACAACTTTAATTGGTGTAAATGTAGGCAGGAGTCACTCTGCCACATTTGTTCAAAGCTTTCATGTTGTGCAGAGAAGCAGTCTGAATCAATCAGCATGTCTCATAAACACAGACATGCTCTAATAATAGTTACGTAACAGATAATTGTCCACTTCCAATTCCTACACTTCTACTCAGTTGTGCAGTATTGAGGCTCATATGCTAAATAAAGCATATGAGCAGCTGTCGGGTCAATATAAACCATTAACTCAAGTGCTTAGATGATTGAGCTGCTCTGCAGGAATGTGCAAAACATTATTATATAAAAGCAATTTTATCTTGATGCATGAAATATGTTTTTTTTTTATGTTTTCTTTTCCACCATTAAGCTTTTCTCTGTGACTTGAATGTAATCATCAAAGCAAAAAAACTCAAAAGGAATAGTTGAACACTTTGAGAAATACCCTTATATGCTTTCTTGCCCAGAGTTAGACTTGAAGATCCATACTACTCTCTATGTCCACAGTTAATACACCTATCAGCACCTCTAATGTTTGGTAATTTACACATTGTTTATTTAATGCCTGTGCAAACAAATGTAAAAATGACAAGTTGTGGTTTTACAGGAAGTAACGTGCTGTAACTAATTCATCAGATCCACTGATCTCTGTGCCCTGCCGTTCCCTGTAAAACCACAATTAGTTGTTTCTAGATTTCTGTTTGCATACGAGTTAAATAAACAACATACAACATGTTAATTAACGAGCATTAGAGGTGTTGGTAGGCGTATTTCTTAACTTTTTTAACTTTAACTTCAGCTCTAGCTCCATGTTTAGCATACAAATGTGAGTTGTATCAATCAACATGACCAGACGCCAGTCTCAGTAGTAAGCAAATTTGCTTTTATCCCAAAATGTCAAATTATTCCTTTAAAATCATTATTTTAAAGGCACAAAGTAATCATGTGAGAGTTGAGAATTGAGGAGAAACCAATAAAAAGATTGGTGTTCAAAAACAATCAATTACTGGAGGACTTAATGAGAGAAGGAGACACAACAGTTAACTATACTCACTACTCAACACATTGTTGCTGTATTAAAGATGTGAAACTCAAACCACTGAATGAATTGACAGCGTAAGAACGAGAACAGCGGATGTCTAGACTTTGTAAGGCACAAAGGTTGAAAATCATGTTATGTAAATATCACAACTTGTTAAAAAGTTGTCTGAAGCCCTGTGACGCATGAAGCATAAAAAAGGTGTCACTGAAATGAAGTCTTACACCATAAATACAAATAATTTTCTTTCAAGCATTAAAAGGATCAATGAAAACCACAACACACACACACCAGGAATCTTCTTGGCCCAGCTGATCATGTGAACCAGCTCCTTATCAGCCAGGTTGGTGAGAGACATCATGACGTCAGCTTCGGTCAGTGGCCTCTTCATGTCACTCATGAGGTAGATCTCTGGTGGCTCCGCCTCCATTATTCGCTCAATCAGCTGCTCTGGGGTCAATGCAACAGGTTGGGGCTCAATTAACAACCCTGCTGCTGGTCTGGTTGACGCCTTTGGTCCGTTTGCTCTGCCCTGTGAGGACAAGCGGGTCACTTGCCTCATCTGTTGGTTCCTGTTTCCACGCTCTTTACGCATACCTGAAACAAAGAAAACGAGACGTGAACTATAAAAACATACATTTGCCTCTTAATCTTTTGTGAAATATGGCTGTTGTTTTGTTATCCGTGTTTTAACTTCTTTTCACACATGATCACAGGCAAATACTACACATTCTAAATTAATTATCATACTAAAATACAATTTGAAAAATAAAACAAATGCAGTATGTGTCACCTAAAATCCCCTATAGCTAACAGCAGTTTCCTCCACTTCAAACAGCTGTTGAACAGATTTTTTAGAGAATAACAACCACGCATAGCTGTTAAAATGGGATCAAATGGGATCATATTGCTCTGGGTATAAAAAGTAGGAAAAATACCAGAGAAACTACAGTAGTGACCAAAACCTGATTTATGCGAGTTTTTTATTAAAAACAATCTCTTCATGACCAAAATCATATTCAGATTCACAGTTTCTTCCAAAATGTGTGTCTTCTCAGGATGGAATCGCATTTAGCATTTAGAAAAGTGCAGGAAAATGAAAACCTAGAGCAATTATTAGTTTCTTTAAATAATACATGCATTATTCTAAGTGTTCCATGAGGCAGGGTTACCCAACTGCATATACAGTAGTCAGTACATATTTTGATTAAATAGACTATAATGTGCAAGAAATTTAAAAATCATGATGGGAAATACTATGTTTGGCTGTAGTATGAAAGAAAAAAAACCATACTGACTAAAAATTTTTTAAAATCATGTCAGTAAAGGAGATATGTTGTCTGGTTACAGTTGGGAGCAGAAGGAAAAGCAAAAGCATCAGATGGGAAGAGAAGAATATAAATAGGACAATAAAACAACACTAACCACACTTGGTCATGCCAACTTCGTAGCACTTGCGAAGGCGGCACGCCTGGCAGCTCTTACGACGGTTCTTGTCTATAGTGCACTGATTTGTTGCTGGGCAGATGTAGTCATTGTGTCCTGAAATAAAGAAGAAAAGAATTGAATAATGAAAGAAAAGAAGAAGAATTAGTGGGAAACTGACAGAGAAAATGGAAGAAAACTTTGTAGTACACAAATGAAGAAAGGCTGAAGATCCAACAGATTTGTAATATTTTTATTGAACTTTTCCAACATTTGCATTTACTCGTCACAACATGACACAAATCATAACAATCAATATCACAGCTCGACAAAACACACTAAGCCCAACGCGCAAATACCACATTGGCTCCCTGAAAGATGGGATTTGAAGGGAGGGGACACATATGTGACCAGTATTAATAAGTTAAACTGTAACTGCAACTTCTTAAATTGAAACATTTAAATCTCTAGCGTTCCCATTGCCCTTCTCAGTGATCCGTACACTATAGGCAGTTCACAAATAGTTAGGACCCCTTCGAAACTCAAAACATATTAAGACTATCATTAAGAAATCTGAAATACCGACCGGAATGCACCGGACCAAACCAAAAGCTCTAGAACCACCTTTATGTTGATACAGATGATTTTTACTTGTAGTGTAGAAATGAAGGCATCTAGTCAGCAAAAATACCACTAACAATAGAAGTATGTAAGGTCCATTATAGTCGACCTACTGTCCGCCTTGCTCTGTGTAAATGGCTAATTTCAGCGTCCCAGAAATTGGGTCATATTTTTTGTTCAGAACCCATAATCTTGCTATGTCTGTGGTGTCCAGTTCTTCTCCACAAACATCTTGGCTAGTTCAGGGTCTCTGAAACTCCATCTCAGTCCATCTTTCATTTTAATCCTGAACTCTGCCAGGTAGAACAATCCTTATTGTATCCCTTCCCAGCGTCTAAGCATCCCTCATACTTCAATGAACACAGTCTGCTGCCAGCTAACCTTCTGGGTGAAGTCAGGTTGGATGTGGATTTTGTCTTCATCAGGAGAGACAATGTCTTTCTTCTGTATGGCCTTTTTCATCAGTAGCTCTCATTCTTGGAAGTAGTGGCATGTCACCACAAATGCTCCACAAAGGCTGGCTGGTTGTCTCTTGGCCTCTCCCTCAGAGTACAGAGTGCCTAGACTAATACTAGTCTAATACCAGTCCCAGCAACTCTTTCAGTAACTGCGCCACGTATGCTGGGATATTTTTTCCATCCTCCCGTCTCTTCTTCACACCCATCATGTGCAGATTATATCATCGAGACCTCACTTCCAAATCCTTGTTCTTCTATTACAAATGAGCAACATCTCGTTTCAGCTGGGTTTACCCCTTGTTGCAGGGTGGTAGTGACATTGGTATGACTGCTTTCTGCCTCTTCCAAAGAGGCCACACAAACCTCCAAAGTGGTAACCTTGGTGCCTAATTGCTCCACTGCATTTTTGAATCCCTCCTTCAGCTGTTCTCCTTCTTTTTCTGATTTCAATGGCATGGGTTTCTGCTTTCTCGTCAATTTTCAAAGGAAGCTCTGTTTTCAATCCTCTTATTTCGCGGAGAATAGCCCCTTCACCAGTCTCTGCTAGCTTGTTTCAGTAGTGTCCATGCTACATGTTGTTGCGCTAGCATCCTGTGTTTTGCTACATGTGTCAGGCATATTAGGATTATTGTGTTGTAGTCTCATTCCCAAAATTATTTCAGATATCCTCACTCAGACGGAAATTGTGAATAAATGGCTGTAGAGCGGTTACATGTAAAAAAAATGTTCTGGTGAAACGCCTGGCCTTTCACAAGTCTTCACATGGCGCTGCCTCAACCAGAAGTCCAACAGATGTGTAGATTGTGAGACATGTTCCTCCTAAAACTAGAGCTTACCGCTGACTTACTGCAAAATAAGCACCTGCTAAAGGGCACTGATGACAAGCTCATTTTTTTTTTTCTTTTGGGACCATTTCAATTCCTCCCCACCTCTTACTGTGCTGAAAATTCTAGTAACACTGTCTGTGAAGGTTTACACATCTGACGAAACTACAGTTCAAACGACTGGCATTCAGCTACAGTAAATGTCACGCAAAAGAAATAATAATAATAAAAAAAAATTCAAACACATGTTAAAATGTCACCAGAAAAGTGTTTCAGACTATCCTAGTTTGAGAATCTATGTTAGCAGTTTTGTTAGGCTGCACTTTGAGCTAAATGCTAACATGCTAACAATGACAATGCTACAATGGTGATATTTACGAGATATGTTTACCATATTCACCATCTTAGTTTAGCATGTTAGCATGCTAACATATGTTAATTAGCACTAACCACAAAGTACAGCTGAGGCTAATGGCAATGTCATGGTTTTGCAGGCATAAACCAATGTATTGGAGAAGTTGAAATTCTGATCTAACTATGGCGATAGATAAAAAGTTCAGGGATCTCTAAAGTCATTACATTTCATTCTGAGGGGAACATCAGTGTTTATACCAAATTTCATGGTAATCCATTCAATAGCTTTTTACACATTTCACTGAAAACCAAACATGTCAGCTTCATGGTGTCGCTACAGGAAAAGTCAGGGGAGCACCAACATCAGTAGGATTCATCCCCTGGGAATCATGAATGTCTTTACAAAATTTCCAGGCAACCAATGCAGTAGTTGAGATATTTCAGTCTGAACCAAAGATATGGGCTGACTGACAGACCAACATTGCCATCTCAAAACTCAAAAAGACACTGACATTTATTGGGAAAAAGCACTACGGCCTTAAAATAAGTTTAATCAACACCTCTGGGGGTTGACAAAAAACCAACGTGAAGAGCTTCATCATACTGTAAAGTACAGATTGTGTTTCTGTGTCTCACCTTGAATGCTCCTCTTGAAGAAGGCCTTACAACCCTCACATGACCAGACGCCATAATGGTAGCCCGAAGCGTAGTCGTGACACACAGCACAGAAGTGGAGGTCTGCCTTCCCACCTGACGACACCACGCCCTCCTCGCTCTCCTGGGAACGCCTCCTCACACTCTTGCTATCAGATAAGGAAAGTCAGTAAGTGTAAGTGTAATGTGTGTGGCATTATTATTATTAAATTATTACCACATCAGTATGATTACAGAATATTTTGGCCTACTTGCAGCCTTTGTTAAGAAGGTACACAACTAGAGAGACAGCAAAAGACTGATTATGAAGTCATTACAAGACAAAAGCAATTCTTCATGATTAATATCATATCATTAATATCAGATTTCAAATTTTTAAAAATGCTATGGTGCCGACTGACTTGTGAGTTTACGTAATGAACTGTTAAAACAGTATATCAGGGCCAGGAATGGATGCACTGTCCCACCTGGTTGTTAAGAAACTGTCCCGTGGTGACAGCTCCATCCACGGACTCTGGATTGGCTGACCATGCTGAGGGCGAGCCGGGGAGTGGTGCAGGGGTATGGGTGGGCCCACGTGGCCAGGGCCGGACCAGAATAATGAAGGTCTTAGTGACTGATGCACGGAGGGGCAGTCTGAAATGCCCGGACCAGCATAGCTGAAGATAGCTGGACTGTAGAAAGGTATGGTGGTAAAGTCGTGGCCGAGTTCAGTGTAAGGGGAGGGGATGCAGATGGGCTGGCTGGGTTCAAGGGACAGGCCGGGAGAGGAGGAGCTGAGGATGGGGGAGAGGACACGACTGCCAACCCGACTAGAGTCCACCTCCTGGAGCTGCAAGAGGGGCTGATCCGTCTCTGGAGAGGAGGCAGCAGCCATCACAACTACAGACGGTCTCACTATCACTAGATTTACTACATCACTGACAGAGAATAAAGGAGATATATGTTTTCCCTTTGTATCAAGTTCACTATTTTAATGTCATTATCTGCAAGCACTGGATTTTGATTTTATTTTATTTTTTTTAAAAACTGGCCTAGAATATAATAAACACCAGCAGATGTACCTACACAGGCCAGGATAGTTTAACGTTACTCATGAGCTCACATGGTAAATTCTCAGACTGATGGATGCCTCCCTCTGTTTTGACCCTGCTCACTATGAAATGCCAGTGTTGGCACGTATCACATAGCATGATGAGAAGAAGGGGTCGATTTTGTGAAAAAACCCAAAGGGCAGTGATCACAAGACAGCTGTCCGTCTACGGCAGAGAAGAGAAGATGTTCAGTGCACAGTCTCGGCCCAGCCATGAGTCTCACATCTTTAGGTGGCAGCACATGGACCCAGTCAGAGATGTGTGGTTGACCTTTTCCCTGGAACATAAAGAAATGCATGAATTTAAGGAAAAAAAACTGAAGGAAAATATTTATTTGTAAGGGACTGTGTGCAGAATTAAACATAAATGTTGCAATTAATTGTTGCTGATGTGACGTGTAATTTCAATTCAGATTTTTGTGCCTTTGATACTTTTATCAAATGTGTTCTGCTATTTCGATGAGACTGTCCTTTTCTCTGTCCCAATGCAACATCTCAGGTAATGTCTTTGTCAATAATTTAGACGGAACTTCAAACTTTAACAAAAATGACTCTGATTGGCCAAATGAGGGTGCTGTAGATGAATGTCCAAAGTTTGATTCTGTCATGAAATCACCACAGTGATGTCAGTGAGTCACTAAAAGTAATTTAATTTAAAATCTGATTTTGAACTATATATTAGTAAATAGTATTTTCTACAGCGAGTTATTATTTACAGTTAAAAATCAAAATTAACACAAAAATATTTGTTCATGCACTGTAAGAATTTTTATTCCTCACTCAATTCTTCCACCATTTTCTATATTCTTCTTTATAATTCTTTTGCTCAGGTCTTCTCCATACAACACATCAGGAAACTCACATTCATGACCATCAGCAATCCTCAGCTAAAAGCTAAAATAAGTTTCTGGCACACTAGTTTTTACAAATACAGTTGACTCTTTTGTTGGGGTCACTGTAATCAAAGGTCAAAAACCTTTAGAAACTTTCAGGTCTAATAGTGTACACTTTCCCTGTTATATTTTGCATAATGATTATTTTCCATGCAATTTAATGATATGGATTCAAACTGATTAAGGTAATAATTCAGGTATGTGAACTAGAGAAGCTGAATGTGAAAATCCAGGCTTGAGTTTGACTAAATTATTATCACTGCAAGGTGGAATTTCACATGCATTATCTAAAAACAATGACATGAGGAAATAGGATTGCTAATGTACTATAAACAGAGACAGCAGGTAGATCAATAAATACAACACACACACACACACACAGACCAACCCAGTACAGTCCAAAGACATGTTAGTTTACTTTTACAACATCTGATATAGCAAATCTGGCAGAGTTAATGATTCCTGGGTGGCAGGAGTCTGTCTTCAGTTAGAGTTGGTACACATTCTCCGTCCCTTTCTGGCATAAAGCTCACTTCTGGAAGTCATTACTTTAGCCAAAGAAAAAACTGATTAATCTTAATTAACCTTGCCAAATTGCTGAGAGAATCTTGGTTTGGCTGGCCAACAAAACTCAGTAATCCGTAGCAGCAGTCTAAGTCTTGTGCTATAAGTGTAAAATGAGCACTGCTGAGAACAGTGAGTAATTAAACTCACAAAGCTGTAAATAGTACAGGTGAAAATTCATTATTTTGGATATTGCGCAAGGTGCCAAGGGAATGTTTTCTTTTTAATGGTATCAAATTAAAGATGAGTGGAGAAATCACTCTCACAGCTATGAAACTCTGGGAAATAGAACCATCTAAGCATGCTGAAAATTACTTTTACTCACCATTTAACATCACCAACCATCCTGCTATTTTATTGTTGCCTGCAGCTCCTGCAGAAGTTACTTCATGTGAGCATTATGACAATCTCTGGTACATTTTTTAATTAGGGCCCGAGCACCGACCGGTGCGAAGCCCTATTGAAACTGAAGGAGTTATTATTATTCCTCCGAAACAAACGCATTTTTGAGGGCCTAAACATGCACGAAAACTCATGAAAATTTGCACAGATGTCAGGACTGGCGAAAATTTCGATATTTTATGGGTCTCGAAATAAAGCGGGACAAAATGGCTCGACAGCGCCACCTAGAAAGTCAAGAAAATTGAGCCCCTCGATACAGATTGTCGTAGGAGAACGAAATTCGGTATGCATATGTATCATGACCAGACGCACCAAAAAGTCTCAAGGACACATAGCTTAACTCCAACAGGAAGTCGGCCATTTTGTATCAAAGTTGAAATTTTGCACCGATTTTGTCATTTCCAGCCCGCATACTTTAACGAACTCCTCCTAGAGATTTGACCCCAGGACTTTCAAATTCGGTCCGTATCATCTACAGGCATAGGAGATTAAAAGTTGCTAAAACAATTCTCATTAGTCTTTCCTAGGGGGCGTGGCTGGGCGGCGAATTTCGATCCTTCGCCATGAAAAATGAAACGGCTATAACTCCGGCATACATGATCCTAAGAGAGCCAAACCTTTTGTGCTTCATAAGAGTCCCGCCCTGAACGGGTCCATGTGACAATACAGGATATGAGTCATAGCGCCACCTCCTGGCAACAGGAAGTTACATGTTTTACGCTCTAACGCCCTGTGGGCAGCACGGTGATCGAATCCAGCTGAAATTTACTGAGAATAGCCTCAAGACCTTGGAGATCTTATATTATGAAGTTGGTGACCCTTCGTTGAAAGGTGTTGCCATGGCGACGCGGCAAATTTCGATGTGACGCCATGAAATTTCAATGCCTTATAACTTGACTCCACGTGGTCTGATCTTTTCCAAATTTCATATGCTTGTTAAGAGTCCCAATCTGAACACATGTTCAGTCTCATATTTAGCGAAAGTCATAGCGCCACCTACTGGCAACAGGAAGTATCATGCGTCGTACTTTGTCTAATTACTCCTAGGAAATTTGGCTGATGCACCTGAAATTAAGTCAGCTAATAAACAAGACCTTGGTGATGCTACATTTGGCAGCTCATGACCCAAAACTGAATGCTGTTACCATGGCGACACATCCTTCGCCATGAAATATGATACTGTTTTTCAGGGAGAAGGGATTGCTCTACAGTCATGAAACTTGACACACATGTCTAGAGTGATGTCAGCTAAAATCCTATGTGGTCGCTTTGAATGGGCGTGGCAAAATGGCTCAACAGCGCCCCCTTTAAAATTTCAAAATTGCAGCCCCGCCTTCCAGATTAACGTAGAAAGATGAAATTCACAGGGCACATGTATAATGTCAACACGCACAAAAAAGCCTCTTGAAGCCTTATTGTAAGTCGAACAGGAAGTCGGCCATCTTGAAAAAAATGGTACATTTTCGCCTTTTCTTGGCCATTTCGCATACCTTGTATTTTAAAGAACTCCTCCTACAGAATCCATCGTAAGGACTTCAAAATCAGTGTGTGTCATCTAGAGTAGTGTATGATCATGATGGTTTGGCCGTGGCGTGGCGTTGAGTTTTGATGTTTCGCCATGACAGAGGAAATTGATATAACTTGAGTGTACATGGTTGGATCTGCCTCAAACTTTACACAACAAGTCACTGACAAAAGCCCTTCGACTGAGCGTCACTTCGACATGCGCTGGGGTGCGAGGGCCCGATCATCGCTGCTTGCAGCTTTAATGACTCTTGTTTTTTTTTAACGTTGAACTAAAGCCTACAGTCAGGACTGGATCTCAGACATGACCTGTTTAAAGAAGGAATTTAATGAACCAAGCAGAGCTGCAAAGTCTTGTTGACAGACAGTTAATTAATTGTTTGAGTAATTTTTTTTTAAAGCAAAATGACAATTCAATTTTTCATATCATTGTAGACTGCATATATTTGGGATTTAGATTCTTGAAAATTGTGATGGATATTTTTCAGCATTTCCTGACATTTTATAGATGAAAATGATTATTCGGTTAATTGAGAAGATAAACTGTAGATTAATCGATAATAAAAAATACAGATTATTTGCAGTCCTAGAACAAAACTGACTGCTGTCTTGGCTTCATGGGTAAGATAAAGAGATACAGAGTCATTATGGGCAGGTAATGCTTAATTATCTGATGAAGATGTAGTGATTGGACTCCCTGTGCGGGCATTCTTTTTTCTTCAGATTGTTTTTGCTTTTTTGCCTACACACCTGATATCATGTTAAGATGTGCATACACCATATTGAGGCATTGATTTACATCTGAGTGGCAACAAAAACTGATTGAAATGGTTTCCTAATATGTTGTCCACCCCAATATTAGTAACATATTTCAACATAATGCACTCCAGTACACCATCACCACCCACAACAACCTCAATAACAAAAATAAAGTAGAATTAATAGAGAGAAAATGCTTCATAAAAGCAGAATTTATGGCAGAGCTGTATTGGATAGCATTAGATTGCAAAGGTGCTCCTAATAAAGTGTTTGGTGGGTGTATATTAGGCAGCAAGGTAAATGGAAGAACATCAGGTGTGATGCAACAGTTGACTGCACTAACATGTCTCCCAGTAAAGAAGATGATACTCTTTGGACCCAACTGTTTCAACAATGAGAATGTTAAGATTATTAAGAGACAGATTATATGGATTAGTATCAATGGAACAAGCAACCACAACTCCTGAACTGAATAGTCATCACAGGTAATCTCTGAATACATTACATACAGTCATTTAGATGTTCACTTTTGTAGTCCGTATTGAATTTATCTGTAAGAATCTATATCTACATTGTCTGCAGTTTGATACAATGAAATACAAATCTGAACAAGATACTTCTTTGTATGTGAGCCTGTTGATGGTTTTTTGGTGTAAAAGGGTACTACTCTACAGTCTCTGCTCCTGGGATGGTGGGCGTATTGGGAACCTTAACTATCATGGCGGGATCTGTTGGGTTGCTACTGCTAAATAGTCCTCCACCTCCTCCCTCCCCTGCCCTTTGTTGGTTGTCGAGAGTTTTAAAAAATCTGATAACATATAAGCCAATGTTAATTAACATAAATACAAATGTGCCATAAATAAACATTAGTGATCAGAATCCATACATAAACCATGAAATCTTTCCTATACTAATTGTTTTTAAGGATTTCATGAAGATAAAAGACACTTAATAGGTTTTAAGATGCTATATTTGCTGTTTTTCATTTTGTGTATTGTGTAATAATAAGGGTATAATTTCACATTAAGGTTTAAAACTATTCTAAATTAGCCTACTGCTATTACAAATGATTAGTACTTCTGTGATGGTACGGATACCGTAGCCTTCACACACACGTACACACACAACATTTGCTTTAACAAACGATCCATTTCTGGCTGATAATACTGAGTGTGTGCTGGCAGTGGGAGGATGGATGTACCTCTGTCATCTCTGTTTATCAATTCTTACCTGACATCTAGACTGATGGAATACCAGGAAATCAAGGAGTTTGGGGTATTCTCTGAAGTTTAATTACACTGCTTGCCAGCTCATCTGTTTCTGCTTGAATCATGGAGAATGATTGATGATAAAAAAAAAAGAATACGCTGGCTCACTGAAACTTGAGATGCAACTAATGCATCTAATTAATCCCACTTAAAGTGCTGCTGTAAGTACAAGAAATATTGCGCTGTCTTGTTCAATAAGGGATTTATTTTCTCCAAATTTCCAATGACATTGTGTTAAAAGCCAATGAACTGACTTCTAAAATAGATGAGTCACTCTAAGAGAATAGAAAAAAATTTGTGGTTTGCTTTTGTAATTTCCATTTGGAGGTAAAAGCAGATGTGGAAGAGTTTTTGTTCCCTTTGAAGCTTTGACCTTGCCTTCAACGCTGACTCCTTGCTGTCATACTGTCCAGCAGCAGGCTGATCATTGTGGGAGAAAACCTCCCAGCTCCTCCACAATGCTGCTCATCCTGCTGCCACTAACGCCAGCCCACACAGACAGATAAGCTAAGAAATATAAACCTAAATTCTTTTTTAGAAATTTATTTTTAAAGTGTAAGGTTAAACTGTGTTTTAAATGCCCTGCTCAAGAGCTCTACAACAGTTAGAAAATATTACTCAAGGACCTCAACAACCAGCTCCATGGCTCACTTTAACTGTTACTTCCTTACAAAAGGCAGAGAGCAGTAACTACAGTGAAGTGAAAAAAGCCACTTCACTAAGCCAAACTGTGAAACAGATATTTCATTTCATCACACTAATGAACTCATTTAATAAATGTATCTTTAATTAATATAATAAATATAATTATTATATACATATACATATACATATATATATATATATATATATATATAGCTTATCCACATCAAATCATGTACATTTCACTCAAGTCAGAGGCTGCAGAGATATCAGTTATTACTACTCTGCTAAGCTAGGTTAGCTACCTTTTAGTAGGACTAGTTTATGTGGTGTTAACTTTTATTGTCCAGTATGATTATATTTAGTTACTTTACTTGGTATAACAAACTCATTTACTGAGATGTTGGAGCATCAAAATAGATTTTTCAATTTCAGGAATTAGGAAAAAGTGGGTATGTTAGCTTCAGCTAAAGCTATCTCAACAGCTAAATTTTACATGCTTTCCCCCCAAAAAACTAATTTTTATGGCATTATATTTTTTGTTTGGTACAGTAAAACATATGTCAAAAAGTCAGATTCTGGTCTCAATTCTGACTAAGTTTTGACCAAATATGTAATTACAGTTTATTAATTTAGTGCTCTGGAATGCCCAGTAGTGCTGTATGAAATGGCGCCACCTTTATCTCTTCTGATTACCTGGTAGACTGACTTATGAAAACCTACAAGCTACAATGCTAATGTTGCTAGCAGTAGATCGCTACGTTTCAGAGACTCAGTGTCTTTGTATCAAATCACTACATCTGCACACTGATATTTTACCAAGTGATATCTTTTTGGTTTGGTCTCCATATGAGGCCAGTTTGTTGTACAATTCTGGAAATTCAGAAATGCAAGTAACTCATTTTTTGTCCATCTTTCAGTTCATGCTGTGGTCAACAGTGATTATCTGCACCCAGTGAGGTCAGCACAACTAGGGTGAAAGTTCAACAAATTTGAACTTTCACTGCAGTACTGCTCTGCTCAGTGCACCATAGACATCCACACAGACCTGTCACAACACACACATAATGAGGAGGCAAACGCAAAAGCTATTTTTCCACAATAATCTGCATACATTTTTAGGTAGATTAGACACCTGGTTAGCTGCACTATTCATACAGTTTTCAAGCATCTTATACACACATGCATACACACACACACAAACACACACTGTATACACAACATCCCCCCAAAAAAGAAAAAAAGAAAAAAAGAAAACTGTACACAAAGGTCAAAGCCAAATAAAGCAAAATTCTGAAGTGACAGTACTGTTCCTGGCCATTGGCCAGAAGTGCATGCCTTTTACACAAAAGCTCAAGGCCAAAGTCGTTTTCCCATCCTAAAACCAAACTGCCCCCTTAATACCAGGCGGAAATGGATATGAGACATCTCTGCAGAAAGAAGCCGTACCTTACTATATACAGTAAGGGAGTGTGAGTGGGAATGTGAGTTCTGGTTTGTGCCAGACAATGTGAAAAATCTCACTGAAATGTTTGCCCTGCTGAGGAAAAAACCTCAAGCTTACACAGAAAGATTTGTGCATTCAACTTATGGTTTAGTCATAACAATTACAAGACAAATTAAACTCTGTATTTGGCAAAAAAAAAACCCCAAAAAAACAACATTTGAAGCTGCTACTAGCTGCGCAACAACAAAAATTCCAGTTTATTAGGTACCCCTGTTCATATGAAAGCAATGAAATACATCAGCCCTCATATACTGTTATCTAATACAAAACCACCAAACTACAGTCTACAAAATGTCCACAGAGTTGAGGCAACACCTCTCTGAGTGTCTAAACAAAACTTGAACATTAAAATCTCATTCTATAATTCAGCCTATATTGTTGAGATTATTTGGTTTAGTTGGTAAATTTACTAGGAAAGTAGCTGCCTTGAACTAGGACTGGTGATGTTTGATTGTTTGGGAGCAAGAGTACAGAACAAAAGTTTTAAACAGAGAAACAATGTTAGTTAACTGAAAAACTTTATCTATCATTTTATTTTTAAAATCTATCAGGAATGTGAGCAGATAAGATGTATTTTAAGTAGGATACATGTTTTTAATCTTGCAAATTCCTGCCGTGATGAAATCTTTAATTTCATGAATAAATACATTCTGAGAGAACAGGGCACCACTTCTGCAGCTCATTACTAATGAAAGAACAAATCTCCCTAAATCAATGCAACAAGAACTTTCTTTCATTTCCTAATATTAAGCACAAAAACACTGATACACAGTACTACTATTCAAATCATCCATGTAGAAAACAACCTCTAAAGAAATGACAAAATGCTTCTACAAGGCCTCTGCAACTAATGATCATTTTAATTATCAATTTATCTTCTGATTATTTTCCTCATTTAATCACTTGGTTTCTAAAATGTAAGAAAACTGTAATAAATGCCCATCTGTAGCTTTCTGAAACCAAAGCCAACACTTTCAATTTGCTTTTGACTGACCAACAGTCCAAAACCTAAAAAGGAACACAGATTAAACATATGAGAAAGAAAAGCTGCAAATCTTCTTTGAGAATCTAAAACAAGAGAATGAAAAATGACTAATTCAATCATCAAAATTGTTGCTGATAAACTTTCTGTCAACTGACTGATCGATTAATCGACTAATCATTGCAGCTCTACTCAAAATAGGAATGCATTATTTTAAAACACGTCTATCAAGTCTGAATGAATGCAATGCCAGCTCTATCAGCTGTTCTGGATGAATTACACATAAATAAACTGAATCGACGTGTTGATCAGGCGGACGTGGTAATAATCCATCACATATTCAGTTCAAACAGGGGAAAAAAAGGAAATTCTTCCTGTGAGCTTGTCTGTATCATAGCAGCAGGCTGATAGGAGCCACTTGTTTACACAGTGATAAGTGCTTTTTGAAGTGGGCTTGTGTTCACATCAGTCTTGTTTAAATTTAAAACTCTCATTCTAAAACCACATTAGAAACCCACAATAACACTCAGAATACAGCTTACTGTCCCAGTGATCCAAAATATAGATATGGATATATAAGATTTTTATTGCAGACAATCAGATTACACAAGTATAGTGTAGAAGATGTTTAAGGAGAAATATATGATTAGACTAAGCATGAATTATCTGTTATATATGTTCCTCATGCAAATATCCTTTTTATCATTAAGAAGCTGTTAAAATCTAGAAATTATTATTTAAAAAGCATCAAAAAAGAGCCTCCTATAATACATAAGCTCTCCATTAAACGCCTCACAGCCTCTAGGTAATGATTTCATGCTTCTATCACCTGTTAACCAACCTGAGTAAGATGCGTCTACTTCTTTTGACGCAGTTACAGATCTTCAACTTGTTGTTTGAGCTTTAAATATCTGCCCTGTAGTTATAAATCAGTGGGACATTTGGGACTTCAGCCCAGCGCTGTTGTCGCACGTACGTCGCCTGTTGTAACGCAAATTATGAATTTATAAACGTGGAATTATTCTCACCTGCTCTTCCAGATGCGGCAGCTGCAGAGAAAGTTTGGACTGCTCAGTCTGGCGTGTGTGTAGAGTCCCGCTGCGATGTCATGTGCTGCTGAAGTGAGAATAAAGTGGTGACGGAGCTGAAGACAGGCTGACTGCTCACAGTGCGTTGATTTAACACACTGCTGTCGCTCTTAGCCCGGAGGCGAACTACCAGCTGGCGTTTTTCAGGAAATGGTGTTAAGTAAGACAAAATAAGATGCACTAGATCCGGTGAGTGCCTTCAAAATAAAAGTTAAATGTGTCTCTTTTCCTCTTTGAACTCGTCATCATGAAATATGAAGAACATGAGCAAACAGAAAAACACACCAATCAATACAGAAACGTTTAAAAACAGAAATATATATATATATATATATATATATCGAGCAGATTTCAGATAAACTGGTTGTGTGAGAGCATTGTGATGCAAGCTGACCACAAATTTCTACTTTTGTGCAACAAAGGTGGACAATAAAGTTGTTTTGATTAGATAAACTACACATAAAAGTCTCAATACTGTGGCGCAGTTTGCTGTTTGATGTCTTGTACTGATGTTTCAGCAGACAACCCTTCACCAAAGCAAGGGCAAAGTTATATTAAAAGCCTTTATGCCTGTCTGAAGACTGTCTGAAGAACGTTTTCTGTTCTGTAACCTGTCTTTTCATCTTAAAGAGCACTTAAAGTTTCCAGAGCTTACTGCATGTAAAACTGAGTAGCACTCTGTGTAAGCTTCCTCAGTTTTCTTTGCAGGAGATATTGTTGTTTGATATTGTTAGTGGCTATGGCTTAAAGATCCCCTCCAGACATGTGCTTGGAACAATCGGATGTGGTTATTCCACAAAAAAAAGTATAGTTACCATTTTTAAATCCCTAAAATGACATCTACTCCTTCTCCACTTCTTAAAAATTCCACGATAGATGAATACGCAAATCTATTTAATCCCAAAAGTTTAACTGCTGGACACAAGATGTCTCCAACTTCACTATAAAATCCATTCGCAGTGTTATCGCACTGGAGGCTTCAAGTTTCCACATCTCTCTTTTAATCATGGTCCAAGTTAAATATTGGACCATGATTGGCTTCCAATCTAGTTGTGATGTGACAAATCATGCTCGTAGGCGCGCCACTTAAAGTCAGATTTTCAATGAACAAGCTTTCCACTTTCAGCAGATGAATGTGAAAACAGCCTTCAAGTGTCAAACTCTGCACATACAACATTCTACACAGTGAAGGGAAAAACATTAAATTGTAGGAAAAAGAAGAAAAACATATTTTTGAGTGGAGGACTAACCATGAACCACAACGTCCTCAGTTTGCATCCAGCCTGGGGACTTTTTGTTGCATGTGATTTTCATCTCTCTCTGCCTTCAATTGCTGTCATCTCTCTACTGCTGAGTTTCCCCAAAAGATCCATAAGTTTGTCTACTCTAATATGTAGTTTAATGTCCACAAACGCCTTCCTTTCAAGCTTGGACGTGACATCCATTGAGAATCAGCATGTAAAAGTCAGGAGCAACACACTGTAGAAAATATAGCAACAAGCAGCAATTTGTGGGTTCAAACCTTTTCTCAGTCGACAGACGGAAGCAGATCGATCAGCCATGATTAAAGCCACAAGCAGCAACGAGCAGGTTTCAGGTTTCACAAAGCCGAGCAAAGTCATTTCTGCTACTTTAACTCTGATTAAAGAAGGAGCGAGACCAGTCAAACACTCGTTTCATCATCACAATGTATGCAGGGAAAAAATCATCTAAATTCAATAAATGTAATTTATTTGTAATACCTTTTAGGGATTCAAATAATTTACAAAATCCATCATAAACAAAGTTTATTAGGGGGGTTTGGAGCATTTCCCCTTTGATGTATGAATATGGCATTTGCCTAAAATTATAGATTAACCAAATCAGATAGAAGATTGATAAAAGAATCACAAAAGGCAGTCTTCAACTTGATGTGACCTTCAGAAGAATTTGAAAACATGCCACATCCATTTATTACCACATGGTTGGCAAGTTTGAATCGGACACCCTGAGATTTGAACCCTGGACCTCTGTAGATGATTTATTGACTGAGTCTCTGAGGAGACATGGTTTCTGCACACCTTCTTACAACATGAGACAATGACATCACAAAATGTTTACAACAGTCAAAATGCTGGTGAGAAAATTCTGGAAAAAAAAAAAAAAAATCATTCACATTCTGCTGGTTTCGGGTGTATTGTCAAATATTTTGGTGACATTTGATCCAACACCGAGTAAAAAAGAAATGTTGTGCATATAGTACAAATTACAGCAAGAGATAGAGATTGAGATAGAGATAAAGGAGACATAGATGTTAATTGATTTTGCATATTTTGAAAAATATAGTGACAGACTTCTAAATTGACTACAGGTTGCAGAGAGGCAAACTTTTGTCAAAATTCAGTGGATGTGCTGAAAAAGCTCTGTAGGACATACAGCTGATTCTTTTGTGTGTGTGTGTATTTGTTTGTTTTTCTGGGTTTTTTGTATTTTGTTTGTTTGTTTCTTTGTTTTTTGTATTTTGTTTGTTTGTTTCTTTGTTTTTTGAAGTTTAGAATGTGATTGTCTAAGATTTTAGGTTTGTTGTAATAAGCAATGCCCACTTAATCAATCGTCACCAAATGTTATGCATCGACTGATGTGCTCAGTGAATGTAAAGTTTCATGTTGACTCAATAAAAAATTAATGAGTTATGGCCAATTTCTTGCTAAATCCCGCCCTTTGCAAAGTTTTTTGATCGGTGACGGCCATGTTTTTGGACCAATATTGCTCATTTAAAGAGGAATTGTCTATCTGAGTCCCCTAAGGCAGTATGCCAAATTTGGTGACAATTTCTCAAAAGTTGTAGGAGGAGCAGTGAAAACACACTTTTAGCGGAGAAAACAATAATAATAATTGGAACAAAAACAATAGGTTTTACCCCTTCAGGATTTGAACCCAATTATTAGGTCAAGAGAGGCAAACTTTATGCTGTCATTATGAAAGAAATAGCTTTAACTCTGTTTGTCTTATTTTGTGAACTTGATGCTGATCAGGGAAAACCCAGAATCAAACCACACCTTCCTGTTTGGTGTCTTATCATCTCAATCTAAACCTAATCGAGGCCATTCAGCCAACTTTACCACTCACAATACAGGCACACAGGCAGGTATTTTTATCTTTAGACTAATGTTTTGCACTCTGCCGCACATTTTGGAAGCTCTCGGTAACAAAGTAGATACTGTCACTCAGACAGTGACAACTGAAAGAAAGAAAAAAAATTCTTCTCTGAGTGAACGTCAGTCAGCTGAGAAGAGTTTTGAGAGTTCTGTCAACATTTAAGTATCATTTCTTATCTGATCTCCTTCAACTTTTCAACCGTTCTCTTTGGTCTCCTATATCTCCATTGTAAATAATCCAACAAAAAATACTTGAATGAATAAATTATCAGTGGTTTCAATTCAATAAATATTGAAATAAGTGTCAACCCTTCAAAACCCCATGTCATCACTTCATACATGTAAAATGCCTCCACTGTGCAACGTCCACAAAAACCAGGACTTCCAATCATGTGTACGTATATAAGTAAACTGTACATATGAGTTTCATACTGTTTGTACAAGTATTTCAGTGTGTAAATAGTAAATTCTCATCTTCATCACAAGGCTGAAATATTCAAAGTCAGTGCAACAGTAAATTTAATATCATGAATGAATGATATGCCATGAACATGGCATCAGACTGTTTTAGATGATATTCACAGAGCATCAGCAACATGGAGGCAACAATCTATCATCAGATTTTATTATACGAGACGGCAGAGCGTCAGAATATTGGAAACTGAAGAAAACAGCAAGTGAAAGGAATCTTCTCTCAGACACTGTAAAGAGTCATCAGCCTAGACTATTCATTACATTCAAGACAATTACGTGCTTACCCTTTTATTGTACAGTTTCCTGGAGGCCTGAACTTGTTGCAGGTGAAAAGCCCAAATACATCCTTCGTCAAATTACACAAGGTGAGATGCATCTTGTGCCAAATAAAATGGACTCGACGTGCATTGTGATTTACTGAGGCTCTTGCTGGTGGAGAAACTAGTATCTCTTCTGACTGCAGACAGAAATCCTTGATCTTTGATTTTGAGTGGCTGTTGTCTACTTTTTTGGAGTTATGCACAAAAATGAGACAACTTTATTAATAAATAATTGTTTGTGGGTTGAGTTGTCTTACAATGAATTGTTATTTTAATTATTCTAAATTGGGTGTTAAATGACTTTTTATCCTGTTTTTATGCACAAGTGACAGCATTAATGGATTATCCATCAGGACATTTTGGGCCATTTAATCAGAGGCCTGCATTATGTGTCTGCACTCACTGAGCAGCAGAGCGGAAGTCTGACCTCTACTTTCCTCCGAGCTCATTAGCACAGAGTTCAGAGAGGAAACTGCTTATAATTCTGCAGCCAAGGCTGCAAACAAGCTGCACAGAGGTGCAGAAAACAAAAAATGTTTTGAAACCTATGAATCAGTGTCAGTTTATTCAGTTAACACCACTTCATAATCAGGGTTCTACTGGAGGGTAAATCCACTTGAAGGATAGTTTCACAATTATTCAAGTCTGTCCTAAAACAACAGTCAGGAGCCCAAATGAACATTGGCACATGTTTTTCTTGCTGTAATCAAACCTCCTGTTCATACTGAACATTAGAAGATCTCTT
Source organism: Thunnus maccoyii (assembly GCF_910596095.1). Taxonomy (NCBI): domain Eukaryota; kingdom Metazoa; phylum Chordata; class Actinopteri; order Scombriformes; family Scombridae; genus Thunnus; species Thunnus maccoyii. The sequence goes on along the minus strand of NC_056549.1, from coordinate 23,364,514 downwards.
CATGATGTACTTTCCTCCTTCTGAGCAAAAATGTTTATCTGAAGCTAATATGAAGCTTCAGCCGTCCAAATTAGTCAAATTAAGTCCATATCTTTCAAAGTTAGTCTTTTTAGTGCCAAATTCCTTCTTTTTGTTACAATCTTTCCATCTCAACTGAACAGGAAAACACTGTCTGTCGAGACACAGAAGGAATTTTTTACTAAAAAGACTGTAGAAGTGGAAGATATCCACTTTATTTGACTGACAGCTGAAGCCTGATATTATCTTCAGATAAACTTACACTGTCAGTTATTCTCTTCAGTATGAACAGGAGGAATGAATCAAGAAAAACCTGTTTCAAGATTCAGTTGGACACCTGACTTGTTTTAAGACAGACTTGGATAATTGTCAACCTGTCCTTTAAAGTCAGCTCCTCCACTGGCAGCATCATTGCAAATAATATCAAAACACATTGAAGTAATACATTATGATTGTACTAGTTTAAAGACTCCAGTTAAGTGTAATTTTTTGTTTCTCCTTTCTTTCCAAGTGTACATGAAGATTGAATGAATGACCACAAGTATACCTTTTTCAGAAATTTCAAAAGTTGCACAGAGCTTTGATAGAGATTTGCAAATTGGTGTGTATCATTGTGCAAAACCAGCGGATATGAAACAAATTTACACATATAAGTGCAATTAATTATATATAGCATATTATATAAAATATCCAAAAATAATGACAAATGCCCAAGAGCTAAAAGTAACATCTTCAAACAAAACTTCATCCAACAAAAAGACCAAAAACCCCAAAACATTCACTATATAAACCAGAGAGAAGCAGCAAATCCTCACATTTAAGAATTACAGTAAGACGGAAACAGATCATCTTTGCTGCTTTTGCTTGATGAATGATCTAAACAATTAGCATGTTTACAGCTTGTATTTAATACTGATGTTCATTAATGTGCTCTGTCCCTATCAAATATATAAATAAATAATTTGTCTCTCCGCCCCACTGGGATAAACAAAAACTGCCGCTGCGCTAAGTGCACCATCGCTCTTCTTCATCATCATGTCGATTTGGTTTTGCTGATTAGCCATTCTGCTAATTGTAGGGCCTCTATTGTTGATGCACCAGCTCCCTGCAAACTTTGACGCTACAATGACGTCAATCTCTGGTTCATCAGTCTTGCAGATCAATGCAAGAAAAGTAATAACTGTTGCAATAAAAGAAGTAATATAGAACATAATGTACCATTTGTTAACTCTAGTACCTGGAATATTTTCTCCAGATTCAATCCCCTCTACACAGCTGCTCTCCCAGGAGTCAGAAGGACAGAGTATGTCTGTGTATGTGTGTCTAAAAGTGCATTTTCATTAAAAAAAAAAAAAAAAAAATCTTTTCCCAGACATGGACCACCACCACCACACCTGCCGAGATAATCATTCAAAATTGCGATGCGCTCATTTCTCACCTCTCAAAATCCAATTTACAGTGATTACATTTTGTGGCTGCAGTCTATCAGTGCTTCAGAAGCTCATTTGACATCACCAGGTAATGGACTACAGTCTTTACATTATGACCAAACCTACATGAGTGCACCGCAGGTTACAAAGGGCAAATTGTGCCTGAAGATGCAGCTATGGCTTTGCTTGTCTGTCATTTGGGTTTATGGGGAGCTGAAGGGGCAATTTGCCCTTAAATTTGAGCTTTTAACCCTTGGTTGTCATGATGGCATATAACCAATGAGCATTACCGAGATTTGGCTCCAGTCATTTCATAACCTCGCCACTTTGCTGCTGTAGCAGAAATATACCTGTCAGCACAAATCATTTTTATACCTGTGGTGCATTATTTCTACTCAGATCTTTCTTGATAATCTATTACACTGATGATGGCTCAAGAACTAACCTCAGTCTACCCTGCCGTCTGGGCGATGAGCTACATATTGCTTGTTTTTCACATTAGCGTGCAAACAGGTGTAAATGGGTAGAAATCACAGCTAAGATTTGTGATGATCAGCAGGTACTATCACAGCCAGATTTTGACATCTGCACAGAGCTGTGGGTATTTAGCTTTCTGTTGTAAAAAAGTTGTGACTATAAAGAAATTCAAAGTGAGAGGAGGGCGTCAAGAAAAACACATTTTTGAGTGGAGGGGGACATTAAAATGATAACAGTAAGCCCATCTTTAAACATGCATGTTGTGCAACATGTGTAACTTAAACTTTTTCCTACAATCCTGTAATGTGGCCTATGCTTCCTTTCCACTATCAAATAACATGATAAACTAGAAACCCAGACAATTTACTCAGAAAATAATCTAAAGTGGATTTGTAAATCTAAATCTGTATTTTTTTTATATGAATGTAAATTACAGGTATAAACATGTACAAAACTGATTATTTGTTTGTATTTTTTGTGTTTCTCCATTTTAGGTAATAAAAATGCTTTATTTATAGCTGCATTTGCAAACATTACTGATGTAAGCAAGTTTTCACGGCATCAGGTCCATTGAGCAGCTATTCTGGAGCTCTCAGCCATATCACATGATCTTTATCAGCAGATGGAACTTGCTCAGTTGACAAGGAATTGTAGATATTGTTGTTAAAATTTCCATTTTTGAGCTCTGAAAACTTTCCCTCCATTAAAAGGTAAGGCTGAAAGTTGTCAAGTCAAGAATTGAACTTTGAACCTTTTAAGGCGCCACAGAGAAGAGGTTCTGAAAGAGCTCAAACATCTGAAAATTTCAACATCCGCTATTCCATCACAACTGAGCAAACTAACTCGTATTAGTTCGTGTATCACAACATGATGGTGAACCTTTGTTTACATTTTGATCAGCCTTTAACTGGCACTCATTAATGCAAATTTGGAGTATTTCCAAATTATGTCTCTGCAGTTTTGCAGTTTAAAGTTCTTATTTTCACCGGGAGCAAAATTGCATCTATCTGTTATACACATGGTCCACTGCTGACACGGACACTTGTATGATTGCAGTAATTATATCATAAACACAGTGTTGTTGTGAATATGATGGTGAGAAGACTCTTTTTTTTTTTTAAGAGATTGTTTTCAGTGCGGAAACAGCTGGCACAGAGAAAGGAGAAGTCCTGTGTGCCCAGGGAGAGATGGACCCATCTGTAAGAGGAACACAGAAGGTTATGCCCCCTCTCAAATTTGTTACCCCAAAGAACTGCCCTCCAAGCTGGTTTCTCTGCAGCTTAGATGTTACATAAACTGGGTTACAGCTTGTAAACACTTGTAAAGCTAGACTGATCTACTATACACTTCAGATCACCTGATCACAAATATCAGCACCGTATTCTATGCAAAATCAATCTCAGCGCCTCAACTGTACATACATTACATACCTACAATCTGACAATTATTAATAAACAAACATGTTTTCCTAAAAACGCTGAGCATCAGAACAAGGAATCAAAACTGCCTGACCACCAGGCTGGCAGGATCTGCTGAAGGTCAGAGGTTCATGTTGACCTCTGCCGCACCACACAGGGCAGGCATCACATGCTGGCAGCTTTATAGAAGTGAGAGTGGGAAGTTGTTGTTCTTATTGTGGCAACCTGGCACATGAGGTGACACTGAGGGCACTGCTATGCATTTTGGGTAGCTGGCTTCACACGCTTGAAGCAGTGTGGGAAATATTTGTTTGCTGTCATTTAATGGTGGCGGAGAGGAGTCGGGGGGAGTAAATTGATTCAGCTGGTTTTGGTAAAATGATGGTTTTAGATGAGTGATGCTGAGTGATGCATCAGAGAGGACTAAAAATGCTTTTAGCTCATCTCACCTTCACCTCTTAAAAGGCCTATTTGTCTACTTTAACAAAGAACTAGAGTACTTCCACTTTGCCCAAAAAATATTAATACTTAAATACTTAAAAAATAATAATAATAAACAATAATAGAGTAATAGGATTATCGATCCTAGTTGAAAGTTTTTTGGCTTAAATTACCTTTCTAAAGATTTTTTTCAAGCTTGCATCAGTCTTGATTGTCAACCAGGTCCTCTCTGACTGTTCCTGTGTTCAGGCTAAAGGTTGAAGATGATTAGAGCTGCAACGATTAGTCGATTAATCGATCGACGGAAAATGTATCAACTATTAAATAATTTAATCAGCAACCATTTTGATAATCAAATGATAATTTTAGTCAGTTTAGCTGTTTGTTTTTAATGGTTTAAGTGGTATTTATTCTTTTTTTAGTCACTTGGAGGCAGCAGAACAAGCTGGAGCAACATGATCATACATGTGGAGTTGTGTTTCTGGCCATTTGACAAATGTAAGGCCATAACTCACTCTCCTTTTAGCTGTGTGTTGGTCTCCACTAACTCCTGAAGAAAATCTCTGATTCTTTAGCGGCTAAATGCTCCACTATGTTCACCAGCTTGTCGCTAACTTTGTCTGTCTGCCATTTAGTGCTGGTGGCGTAGCGTACAGTAGGTTTATCAGAGCTTTTTCATTAAATATAGCTACCTGCTGCAGCTGGAAACGGAGTTCATTAGAGCTGCGAGAGTGAACGGAAACAGCAACGTTGCAAGTCGTAAAACCAAAACAATGAGCTGAAAGACACTAAAACCCTTCACAGGGCTGATTATTCTCTGTGGGTTCGTCACTACGAGCAACAAATCAAGTCATCTTCATATAAAAGTAATGATTAGTGCAGCGTTCACATTCTGCACATTGTGGAATAATGAGTCAAACAGCACCAGTCAGCATTAAAAAAACAGTCATGAGGGAAAACTTTGCTAAGTAGAATGAAAATTTACACTGGGCTGCAAGCTGTTACACATTGAAAAGTAATTATACACACAAAAACAAAAACAAAAAACAACAGAGGATACATAAATCTGGTGGAGAGAGAGCAACAGATGAAGCAAAGAGGGAGGGAAGAAGAGACAGGAAGAATTCTTTCAATCCGAGGAGTCAAGGCCAGACAAGACTGGAATCTAGAGATTTATTTGTATCTGTATACTTACAGCTAGTTCATGACTGAATCTATCAATCTTTTATGTTTAATTGTTTATATTTGAATTCAAAGGATAAAGTACACAAAACATAAGAACAATTTAGCAGGTTAGATGAAATAGTGAAACAATATGAATATGAAAAGGTTAAAGTGCCAAGTTATTTTTTCCTCAAACCAATATTTATCCACAGAGGCCAAATACTCGATGAACTTACCAGTTTTCTGTCCATCCTTTGGATTTGCATTAATATCAATACAGATTGTAGCTGTTTTCAATGAGATTTTGAGGAATGTAGAAAAAAAAAAACAAAAAAAAAAACAATCGATAATGGTGGATCAGTGAGGCCCTGGCTGCTTCAAGTTGTTGGCCTGTGTTATGCACTAGACATTGCAGTGATACTGCAGAGGTGCACTGTGAGATGACAGATACAGTTATATCATCATATTCAGTATCTTGTCATTGAACTATAACTGCAACAAAGCCCCATCACGCTTATCAACGAGCCACTGATCTAGGTGTTATACTACTTTACTTGTAAATAAAAGGTCAAAATGTCCTTGTTTTATTTTAAATGTAAGAAGACAATTATTCTCCAGCTTTCAAAAACAACAAGTGGATGTTGTAGGCTAAGAGCTCCTCACAAGCTCCTAGTTTCAAGTTGACTGATCACACCTGCAACAGCGTTCGGCAGCAGCAGTTTCTTTCTTCATGGCACAGTGCCGCAGCGGCAGAATGAAGAGGAGAAAATTCACGACAGGTACGTCTTTGTATTAAAGGGAATATGTCATGTGCTGTGATTTTCTGTTATTTTTATGCTGTCATGATGTCGGATGTCTGTGTTGACCAAGTTCCAAAACATGAGATGGACATATGTAAAAATATTCTTGTCAAAAGCCAGGGCTTCAGATTCTCTTACCTCCACTTACTCCTCGTGAAGACATTAGATTGTTTGCACATGCCCACAAAAGGCCATACATGCCATAGCCTTTGATGCTAAGGTTGTTTCATGGGTTGTTCATTTTGTCCACATGTATATATTTCAGATCGGATTTGGGCTCGAACCTGTACGGATGTATTTGAGGGGTTTCCATTCTGAGTAAAGAAGAAGAAAACAATGAGAAGAACTCCCACACTGTCTCACTTACTGCTGGAATATTTATTACATCACAACAGTCTGATGCTGATGATGGTCAGACAGACTGAAACGTTGTGATGTAATAAATATTCCAGCAGTAAGTGAGACAGCATGTGGGAGTTCTTCTCATTGATTCCATGTTGTACCTTCCTCCGATGCACCTGTCACCTGGGCCGAGATTTTTTTCAATGTTTTGAGTAAAGAACGAGAAAAAGAAGCATAATCTGACTACTATTGCTTGTTTACGTAGCCTCTGGAACCACTGGCAGTCTGCTGAGGTGCAGCTGGCCAATCAGAACAGAGTGGGCGCATCGGGAGGGGGCCGGGCTTAAAGAGACAGGAGCTAAAACAGCCTGTTTCAGACAGAGGCTGAACTGAGGGGCTGCATAAAGAGCCAGTATAAGATAAATAAGACGTTTTTGAACTGTAAATCATGAAAAAATATTCCAGTAGAGCCCCTGAATTCAATTATAGACCTGGAAATGAACATGATACGGCAAATGTATTAAAGGATCAGTTCTCCTAAAACTCCCAATTTCCCCAAAACTTAATACACAACTTTACCTATTCAGTTTAACATACATACATATCGACTACTTGCAGATGGACTTAACAATTTCCTTATAATCTACTGAAACCTTCTTTTGGGAGCAGTGTCGGGCAAACTGTGTGACTGGACTGAAGGGTTCTTATGTAGAGATACAGAATAACAGACGAAAATGTCAAAGAAAGTAATAATAGAGCAAGAACATGAGAGACTGCTCTGAAAGAAAAGGCTGAAGAGCGTGTGCGAGAAACTGCAGGTGTGTGTGTGTGTGTGTGATAAAGTGAGACAGAGCAGAGAGGAGGGTTGTACTGTGTGTCAGTTCTTTGGGATTTTTTTTTTTTTTTTTTGCTGCTGGTTTCCTGTAACAAGGCTGAAGAGGTTATTTATTGCTGGAGAGCGCCGTGCCTCGCATTCTCTCTCGGTACACGATGTGATGTGGGAGTAATGCTGCTCTACCGAAAAGCAATTAAAACCATCCTGGGGAAAAAAAAGCCCACATCATTATTCAAGTTTGAATTCAGGAAAATGTTTATGGGTTTTTTTAAGTTCATGAGTACAGGCTCGGATGGATTTGTGAGATAACTCTGGCTTGAAAATAAATGACGTTATTTCATGTTAATTTTCTATGCGGTTCTTTTTCCATTGTTTGTTTTTTGGGTGCATGTTCAAAATACAGCCACATACGAGGAACGTCTCTTCTCTGGTAAAGCCGCATCTGTCCATCGTCTTCTTTCCATTTCCAATGAAAGATTTTAATGAGACTTCGTACCTCATCTTGGTTCAAATCAGATTCACCTGAACCAGAGATGTATTTCCCTCTTTTTCACAAGCTGTCACAAGCTGAATCCATAAAATGTTTCATCCTGAGTTTGTTTATGAGATTTTGTTTTCGTTGCATGATTTGTTGGTTCCTGCCAAATTAAAAGCTTACTGGCCAAAGTAATAATCTGTTTCATACTCAGGTTAACACAAGACAATTCAGCAGCTTCACACACACATTATATCATATTATTAACGTATTCTATTCATGTCCTCATGTTCAGAAGGTGTAGTGTGGTCATTGGTGCACTTTACACAATAAAGCATTAACACGGGCCAGTTTTTAGACCCCTGGCCTGACACTGAACTTGAATAGCTTATTACCAGACAGACTACGCTGTCAAGAATTTACCTCTGCTCAGGACTAGACACTGCCACTATCACATATTCCCCCCAAAAATAGTTAAAAAAAAAAAAGCAAGTGATAGTGATTTGTAGAGCCAAAATCTCTTGAGTGCAACATTCAAGATGCCTAAGGATCGTCTGAGACGGAGCTGAAACCCCCCAGTTTCTTCCTACACCGTACCTCTGTCAAATATGAACGAGCTGCTGGATGAGTTGTGTCATAACGTCATTAAATTCATGACAAGTATACAGAGGAGACAGAGAGATGCAGCTGTTAGTGATGGAAAAGACCACTCAGCTTTCAGATGCACTGTTAAAAACTGGATTAGTGCCTGTTAACCCGCCTCTGTAAGAGAATAATTCTCTACTAGTTAAATCTTTATTTGTAAAATATAAACTTGTATAACAATAATGAGTAATATACAGTTGTTTTTTTTCAACCCAAATAACAACAAATAGCAACAGAAAGCAGCTAGGAAAAGTTTGTGTGGCTATTTCTTTTTTCCAAGCTTGGAGTCGATTCACAATTTGAAAGTTTTTTTGTAGCAGCTAGCATCTACATTACTTTTTGATTTAAAATGACCTTTTGCACATATTGTGATAACTCCATATTTTACACATCGTGCAAAAACAAAAATTTGAATTGATCAAATTAATTTGAGATTATCACACAGCTCTACAGCTGATACAATTGACTTTAATTATAAGCACACAACATAACCAAACATTTATTTATATATAAGGATCCCTTAAAATCTGGTTATTAAAGAATTGTGACCAAGATATGTACTAAGCAAAACATTTTAGAGTTAAAAATAAATAAACTTGCTTTAATTGATTGGTCAGATCTGGACTCAGATGATGAGCCACCACACAATATGAAGAAGACTTTCTATTTACTGATGTTATGTAACAGTATTGCATTTTTTTGGTGATGAAGTCTGGTTTGTGGTTGCATTGCCTTAACAAGTCAGTCTTGTTTTTTTATTGATTAGCATCCCCTGTGTCATTTCTGATTGGTAAAACAAGAACTAGTCGAGGTACTTCTCTGTGAGGGAGTAGAGCAGAGTGAAAGGACAAACTGAAGACGTTAAATAGTGCCCGCCAAAGAACTTTACTCTCAGAGAGAAATGGCAGGAAAATAAGTACTATGAAATAAACAATTGATGATGCCTTCACTCTTTATCCGTTTACTATTCCACAAGAGCTTTTATCAGTTCCAAGGAATAAAGTGTGTCTGTGAATGTATTTTTAGTCTGTCAGAGTGACCGACTACCTGAAAAATCTGCCAAACAGGTGTTGAGATTTCTGCAGCAATTGTGTGGCAAAATGTGAAGGACAGGGGAAGTTGTTTTTTTTTTTTCTTTCTTTTCTTTTTTCTTTTTTTTCATCCACTCAGAGCTGACATGGCTCTGACACAGCAAGCCAAAACAGGAAAATAAATTTACTCTGAACGGTGTGGACCACTAGTACATGGCTTTTTATGCTCCTATTCTGAAAGTGATGATTTTAACAATTTATTTAGTTTATTAATTTAGTTATTGTCATTATGATGAATGTGTAGTGACAGTCTTTTTCTATGAATATAGATTATAGAATTTACCATTTGTGCTGAAAATCTTTATCTTTATAAGTATGTGATACAGTATGAGATGTTGAAATTGACGTAGGAGGCCTGTCATATTGTGGTATGTTGTAGAATATGGATGCTAAAGGCTTGTTGCAGATGTAGCTTTACTTTCAGAATTGTTTTTTCAGCAGCGTTACTTCCTGTAAACCTTTCACAAAGATTGTAGTTTGAAAATCATCTCTTGCTTGACTTCTTTCACTGATTCAGACACAATCGGTGACAAACTCAGTGTAAGAAATACCTGTGATGTTCCTGTAACAAATAAGAAACTGGTAGCTTACTGCAACATACTTGTGTCACATTTAATTATGTTTATTTGAACACATTTTAAAGCATATTTTAGATCCTAAATACATACATCATGGCCCTATTGAATGGACTCCGTTAAGCTGGTCTCTGACTTGCCATAGAAAAACATTATTTCATCTTTTTTCATTAATGTGTTTGAAACATTTTTCTCCTTTCACATGATCATAAGCTTTAGAGAAGTGTATAAATGCGATATGCTATTTAATTTTCTCCCTCACACAGTAATCAATAAGCATCCTTAGTGTCAGAATGTGTTTAATGGGCTGAGGGTTTGTACCAGAATATAAGCCTATCATTTAAAATGAAATCATATCATTTTGCCATGCTGTTAATCCCATTTATGCCATGAGAGTTATTACATGTTTTCATGTAGAATGACAGTGCGCCCTAGTGGTACGTTTCCTCACTAACACCAAATAGGGACTTCAGTAATAATGATGAGGTCGCCTTTCCAAGTACTGTACTTTATCTCATCATTTTACAGCCATTATTATAAGTTACAAACCACAATGATTGACTGGTGGATTTTGAGAAGACTCTTAGTGGGAATAGGCCAGTGCAGGTTTTTGAAGGCTGAAAAATGTAGGTGTTTTTGTCTAAGTGGAAGGACATTTTTCACTGCTGGTAAAGGACATTTCTCTCTGTGTTAGAGCAGCTAGAAAGTGACTGAATGTTAGTTTTATGACACATTTTATGTATCTTATAAACGTAAAATTTTATTACAGTAGAAAAAGCCATAATACACTGAAAAACTTCAATTCAAACTTCACTTTTGCTGAATTGACCTACTCTTCATCACACTGCACCACTCACCATTTCTTTTAATTCACTACTATAATTTTAAAGGCAGAAAACTGCTGCACCAGCTTTCTTCTGGATTAACTCTTCAGTCACCTTCTTATTTTGCAATGAGACGATCCCTAGTTTCAGCTTGCCAACACGTTTCAGATGATGCAAAAATACAATAGAGACATTTTTACTAGTAGCCTGCAGTTCCAGCCCTGCAGTTTGAATGTTAATCTTGACAATAACTAACTAACTTTGACTATGTATTTTTGAGAAATCAAATGGTGAAGGTGGTTGACCGTAAAACTACTCTGACACTTTTTCATTTAAACAGAATTCAAAAGGAAAATGTTGCCTGGTTCCAGACCTCTGAATTGCTGCTAAATTCTCTATTTTTTTTCAGCAATTCAAATAAAATGAATGAATAACGAAGTGAAACGAAATGGCAGTTCAGTCTGATTATCAGGCTGTCAGTCAGAGGGAATATTGGTTCTGAAGTAGACTCGCAATTTTACTTCATTGTTACACACAGCTTCCAAATAGAACGGTGCTCGATCTTTGTTGTTAAATTTAAGACATCTGTGACACTTAATATGCGACGATCAAAGAGTCTTATAAAGAATCTCCTGGTTGAATTATCTTGATTGTGTACCAAAGTTGTTTTTTTTTGCAAAACACCAAACTATGCTGCTTTACTGTATAAGGAAGAATTTTACTGCCAGATGTAAAATGAACGCTTAAAATTAAAATAGGACTATTCAAAACGAGTTGTTTCATGATTTTTCATCTGCATGTGGTGGGTGCACACACACACACACAAACACATACACACACACGTGCACACACACACGTACACATGCAAGATGTTGATACAAAGGGAGGAGTTCAGTGAACTGTAAAAACACTAATGGGATCCCTGACAATATAATTAACTAATGAGGCTGATGGAAATGACAGCTCTCTGTCACCAGACACCCACACTCCCTGTCCCTTAATTATCCCCCCCGCCCCCCTCTTTCCCCCACTGGATGCTCTCTCCTCACATCTGCTGCTGCTCTCCTCCATTTTCAGCTGCAGTCCTCAACGATCCTCTCATATGCTGATTCAGTATTTTATCACTTGAGAATCTGCCAGAGTTGAACTGAAAGTGGATCGATTTCATTTTTATTGCATAAACCAGCACAGCTTTTCTGATGGTTTTGATTGTCCGTTCACTTTGGTCCCCAGGCGGTGTACCCGTTTCTGGGTTGCATGTGGCCACATACAATTGCGGGAACACGCTTGTTGTTTTTAGGACGTTTATGGTGCAAGAATAACTATAAAAATGTAGGCCTATAAAAGTTTTTTTTCTTCCTAAGCATGTCCCTGAATGACTGCGACTAATGTTTTTAATTTAATTAATTAATCGTTTGTTCTGAAAACATCAGAGAACAGTGAAAACTGCCCACATAACACAAATTTATATCTTCAAATTGTTGATTTTTTCAGTCTGAACCCAACATTTCTATAAAATAACAAAGAAAAACAGCAAGTTCTCACATTTGAGAAGCAGAATCCAAGAGAATATTTAACATTTTTACTGATAAAAGGCTTAAATACCTAATTTTGATTAATTTAGTGCTGATTAACTTATTAATCACTTCATAGTTTCAGCTTTGACGTGAGCCATAACACATGTCAAAGTCTGATGGTTGTTCCAGACCAAACATTGAATACATACAACATGGTTTGCATCCATTGAAATATATCAGACGGATTTCTTTCAGCCGTTTGACCAGCTAGGAAATAAATCTCTCACTCTCACCTGTTTGATATGCTGCTTTTACCACCTGCTCGTTCCCATTACAACCTGCACTCAGTGGGACGACACATTTGGCACAAAGACCGGCCTGCTGTGAGTACATGCGCGTGCCTGAGTGCGCTTGATACCCCTCTGAGGCTTAAACTGCGGGTGCACAACTTAATGGAAACCTAATTAAATATCTCTTCTGTTCAGTAAACAACTGAGCTTAAAATAATTCAGGGGACCTCACCTGTCTCTAGTTTTCAGATTTATATAGACCCAAGTATACAAAACAGCTTCTGTAAAACACAATTTCCCCAGCAGACACTACTATTACAGCTTAATTTGATGTTTAATGGTACAACCTTAAAAAACGGTGCACTCAGGAGGTCAGAAATGTGCGATGCAGGAGTCGCCGCTGTGGCTGTGACCACTACAGAAACATCACTGTTACATTGTGTTGAAGTGTCACTGACTGACTGCAACCACTGATTTATTGCTGAGCCACAAAGAGGCTTCCTTTGTATCCCGGCATTAAAGCCAGGAATGTTGGACGCTCCATTAATTAGGCAGTTTGTTGTGCTTTTGCATAGGGACACTGGTAATGATTAAGCAACCCTGTAGCCACACAAACACACACACACACAAAAACAAATTAACTTTAACTTAGTGTGTTGTGGAGCTGCCATGATTACTCTATTAACTGATCCAACAGATAAGTTATCTGCAACTATTTTGATAATCACATAATCGTTTCTGTCATTTTTCAAGCAAAAAGGCGAAATAAACTCTGGTTTCAGCTTCTCAGTTGTGAGGATTTGCTCCTTTTCTTTGTCATATGTGAAAGTAAATTAAAAGTCTTTAGGTTTTGGACTGTTGGTTTGGAAAAATATTGCAAGTTGAAGACATTATTAAAGGTACAGTGTGTAGAATTTAGTGGCATCTGGCAGACTTGGCCTGGATTGTAGGAACAATAGTTCAACAGTAGGGTTCAGTGTAATCATGTGCAGCTGCAGCAAATTCTAACACAGAGCCAAGTGCATGTCCTGTAAATGAAATGCCTCTTAACACACTGTCTATGTCACATGCACGCACACACACACACACACACACACACACATTCATCAGTACCATGACTATACGGTGACAGTGATCTCAATCCTCACATTAGTGTTTTGTCTACACAGCTGTTTCCTCCTCTGTCTGTCTGATGATTAGCAGCAGTAGTACTGGCGGCCCGCCATTATCTGGCATTTGCTGGACAATCGAGGTACACTCTACTGTAAACTGGTTCAAACCAGATGTGATAGTGAGCACATATACTAATCTGATACATTAAGTGATGTCCACAACAGTCAGGTGCCCAAATGATCATTGAAACAGGTTTTGCTCACTGTAATAATTCTTTCTGGTTCCTCTCATTCACCAACAAACACACACATACACACACACACCAATGGCAGTGGAGCTACCATGCAAGTCACTGGCCTAAGCATCAGGAGCAGTTGAGGTTCACTGTCTTGCTAAGGGACGCTTTGACACGTGAATAGGAGGGGCCAGGAATCAAACCGCTAACCCTACGATTAATGGACGACCCACTCCCCTTCCTGAGCCATTATTAAAGTATGTAGCATCTTATTCACACACTCTCCCAGTTGAAAGCATTGCTTAATGTTGGAGCTGTCAAAGGAGGGAAATCATGGAAGCGTTGAGTGCAGCTTCAACAATTAGTCGATTAATAATCGAAAAATCATTTTAGTCACTTAAGAATAAATTGAAGAATAAATGCCAGGAATTCTCTGGCTTCAGGTTCTCAAATATGAAGGCTTGCTGCTCGTCTTTAAACTGAATATTTTGGCCTTTGGACTGTTAGTTGGACAAAACAAGACATTTGAAGACATCACCTTGAACTCTGGGGAATTATATGACATCTTTGTACAGTTTACCGATATTTTATAAACAAATCAATTAATTGAGAAAATAATTGGCAGATTAATTGATAATAAAATTGTTAGTTGCAGCCCTAGTATTGGGGGAATGAGTGAAGACAGTCACATTATTGTGCTACAATACAGCTAAGTGAAACTACAAAGCCTGCTCGCTTACTTGAAAATTGAACTTTGTGGCAGATCTACGGCCTACATAGGTCTGGCAGTCTTGTGTCAAGGGTTTAGAAATGAAACATGAATGAAACATAGTTGCATGTGTTGAGTGATGAAAGGTTTAAACATTCCTCACATTATGTTTCATTATTTGTACCAGCTTTGTAAATGCTCTGTTACTGTATCACTTTAACATATTGTTGTGTGACTGTATATGCATGTGTTCTGTGGCATGGACCATTGTATTTTCTAGTGATGGATTGGTACTCTGATTGGCTAAACTGCCACAGACTATGTTAAACATAACTTTGCATGCTCATTTTCTTTACACACCAGTTACTGATCCACTGCTGGTACGAAAAAGCCTCTTATCTGTTTTTTAGCCACGTTAGTGACTCTGAGTTTGAGTGAAATGTCTCTACACGTATTGGATGGATTGCCATAAAATTTGAACATTCATGTTCCCGTCATTGTAATAACTTAAGTGACCCTTTAACTCTTCATTTAGTGTTATTATCGGGTCAAAATTTTAATGCTAAATGCTATTAAAATACCATTTTATCACATGGACGTTAGCATTAAGCTCAAAGCACCCCTCTAATCACCATAATGAGAGAATCCAATAGCCAGGATGCCTTTTCAACCATATTTTCTGTATTTAATAAGGAGAGCAAACTCATGTCACCAAAGTCACATACTATACCAAACGCTCATACATGAAATTACATTCATTTCTTCACTACAGCCCAAAACACAGATATTACAATATTTTAAAGTGTTATCCCAGGCCACTGTTTAAAAATAAACCAGCTTCTGATGAGAGAGACCCTTGCTTCTTGCCTCCTCTTCCCTTTCTTTTCTCCTCTGTGCGTAGTAGAAATCCCTCCCTTTGGCTGTAAACTTACTGACCCTCTTTGCTGCAGCGGTAGTGCTCATCTCTGCATTGACTCCTTCTGTGGAGAAAAATCAATAAGCAAGGGTCAAAACAGGCACTGAAGGAGGAAGGAGTATTGGTAACACTATAAAACCATCAGCACAGGATTTATTGAGAATGCAACCGTGGTCTCAGCACAAAGTATTGTGCATCGTGTTTGTGTGTTAACTGCTGTATAAGAAAACTTATTAGCTTGATCCAAATAATAATAATACTGATTCTAATGTCAAATATTAAAGAGCTTGAATAAAACAGATAAATGTTGAGAAAAAAGGATGCATAAAGACTTGAACTGCAGTTAGATTCATTAACATTTTGAATATACTAAATTCAAACACACACACACACACATACACAAGAAACCTCTGATAGGCCTAATGTGAAGACATAAGCCTTTCCCCTTTCCACACATGCATCTCACCTCTCAGCACTCTCAGCCCTCATCATGAATGTGCCGCCACGGAGTATCTTTGGCTCCACGCCTGCTGGTGTCCATGCCGCGCTCAAGCTCCTTATCAGGTGTCAGATGCGGGTTTGATGTCACTGAGGGCCTGTTCATTTCCCTTCACACTCTGCTTTTTGAGCTTTATTACATGGAACAAATAACAAATGAAAGTATGGCACTCATCACTAATCGCCGGAGGAAGTGTATCACTTTTGTTATTAGAGTATATAGATCAAAGAAAAAATGGTTTAAAATTCATTTTGGATTTTAAAAAAGGGGGGTTTATTTTAATTAGTTTTCCCAGTTCCTGTTTTTTTTTTTTTTTTTACTTTTTCTACACTTCGTTTGCAGTGTTACCTCTACTTTCTCCTCATAATGACATCAGATTGTTTGCACATGCCCACAAACGGCCATCTGTTCCATAGTCTTTGTTGCTTAGGTTGTTCCTTGGGTTGTTGGTGTTGTCCACTTGCATAATTCAGATTGGAATCGGGCTCAATCATGTACGGATGTGTTTGTGAAGTTTCCATTTCGAGTAATGTTTGTTTACATGGCCTCCAGGTCACGAGAATCAGAACTGAGGGGCTGCATAAAGGAACAGTAGAAGATAAATAAGGAGTAAATTCTGCAAAGATACACCAGTAGAGACCCAGAGTAAAAATATAGACCTGGATTTGTGCATGATACATCCCCTTTAAGCAGTGTAATGCTGGTAGATGGGCAGCAGCGACGCTTTGCTTTTGAGGCTAATGCTAGTGTAGTTTAGCTGAAAATGCACGGTCCTGAACTGTCTGCAGAGCTTGGAAAGTCCCATAGCCAACCGTGGGAACATAGGACATGAAAGCCAGGATAAGTGAATGAACAGTTCAGATGCAAAGTTGCCTCCTCGACATTATTGGCAATTAGCGGCTGATAAGTGGGCAGGAAAGGCAGCAGACAGTGTGTGAATGTCACCAGAGAGCATGGAGATAAACAGACATTTGCGCAGTGGTCTGAGAACATGAGGATGAAGAGCTGATGCTGTCACCGTAAAGTTAATCCAGGAGGCAGCGGATAAGCAGGGTTTTAACATATACAGTTAATATATGTGTAGCTACTGCTATCAAACATATACCACCTAAGATTAAATCAGTCAAACTGAGTCATATTCAACCATATAACCAGCATGTGAGACTTTACACTATATCAGACAGAATGCAAAGTGACTCGTCCTGTAGATATTTCCCAAGACATGTCACCAAGCACTCAGGAAGTGATGCATTTCTGCAGTTTGGTATAAATAGAAGAACTGGGCACTTAGCATGAATGAACAAAGCTACTGTAAGAGCTTTTATTAACAGTTACAGTCCATTATCTTGCTTGTCAGTTTGGTAAGATTAGAAAGGAAACATATCATTTCCTTTGACATAAGTCCTGAGATAAACTTCTGCCTTTGTGTGCTCCAAATATTGTGTCTTAACTAATGTACTGGCCACACTTTGATTTTTAAACTGATCTCAGAGCAGTGTAATGCAAAAAAAACATCAGCGACTGCTTAATACCAGCTAAAGCTTAAAATATTTCCTGCACTCTATATACTTTAATTCTTCACAGCAACTCAAAGGGCCTACAGAAAATGAAGCCTAAGGAACTATTTCATTTTCTGGTACTGAAAGAACCAATAGCTATCTTCACTGGATTCATCTTGAAGCTACAGAAAGACCATTGTGGACTCAAAAATTTATGAAAAAACGAGTTGTGTTGCAAACATAAACGGTTACAGTCTTTGATACAAGGAATTGAATGATTGACAAAGAGATTAAATTCTACAAATTGATTATTACTATAGCCAACTATCCAGCTAGCTAAAACACAGATAAAATTGGAGAATAACCAGTAGAGTTGCAGATGACTGATGCAGCTCAAATATCTGGGACTTACTTGAAACATCTAAGGATTTCTTGGACCCAAAAAGTTCTCACAATGTCACTGCCTATCAGCTCATAATTGACAAGCGCTGCTGGATAGCTATTTAAAAATCATCAAATATGTTCTATATGGCACAAATGCAGAGAGAAACATACAATCAGGACACACATATAGTGGATGTAAAATATATTGTGACTGAAAATAATGGAAGAAAAACTACTCTTTGATTTTGGAACTGTACAGAAGCCTGCCTGTGGAGGGCAACAGAGCCTCAAGTTTAAACCCATATTTTACCCCCTTCTATTGAACCATTTTTGTTAAGAATGTATGAGTAATACAAAATTGGATCTTTGACAGCTATGTCTTTCGTCCAACTGAATGCATGACGTCTTATGGCCGTAAGATGAATGGAGTGCGCTTTTGCAAGAACGGATCTGTGAATGACAAATCCTCACTTCCTCTGAGGATTTGTCAAGGTGTTTGGACCACATGCCAATGTGGCTTACAGTATATAGATGATAGAGTTAGTGGTCACATTGTCCAGAAGTTGTTTTTCTGTAGTGATAATGGTCTTACTAACAGATTTGGAGGGTATGTCGAGCTATTTTCATTAGGAACAGATTAGTTTTGAATAACAGGTTAGATATACACTCATAAACCTCATTCAGGCTGGCAATCGTGATCATCGGGTGGAATTTTCTCCCTCCCTTTGATGTTTCTCCAAGGGTGACTATTTATACAGCCACCACCACTTGTTGTCTGGAAAGTGCAAGCCTCTGCTTCTACGTAGATTCCCGCTGTACACAAGCATATAAACACGGCCGGGCTCAGAACGCTGCCCTCCTTATCGACAGGAACCCAAAGTTCCTCCAGTGGAAATGTCTTTGTTCCCCCTCGGCTGCCACACAATGAGCGCGACTCTCTGGAGTCGGCTGAAGGCACTGCGAGCGAAGGCCTTTACTCATTCCACACATAGCAAAGCGAAGGCGCTGACCTTGGCAAGAAGCTATTAAAATTGTTCTCCCCCGAACACGCATATGAAAAGTCACCTTGGCAGTGGCACACAAAAACACACTGTTGTATGCAACAAAACACGTTTCAGGAATAGCTTCAAGCTAAAAAAAAAAAAACAAAACAAAAGGAAAGATACAAATTAGAAAGACCAGAGGTACTTACAGTGTCTATGTATCTATCGATCTATGTGTCTGCCTATCCATCTATCTACAGTATGTTTTCTTCTGCTGACCATATCGTTTGGCATCCACCTATGATATCATGTTGTATGTATTTAACATTTCATATCAACCCATCTATCTCCCTCTCCATGGTTTCTACCTATTCATCATACAGTAACTGACCACAGTATTTGCCTCTCTATCGACTAGAAATGCACCAATTATAATAGCTGGTTTCTGCTCTCAGTTGCATTCATTCAGTCATGGCAGGTTGCTGAGTCAGTTTTTTAATGCCACAGCAATCCCTGATCTCATGTTACAAAATGATTCTAATGAATTCCAAGCAGTGGGGAATACTGATTTATAAGGCTGCAACTAACGATTATTTTCATTATTGATCAATCTGTCCATTATTTTCACGATCAATTGATTAATTGTTTGGTCCGTAAAATGTCTGTAAATGGTGAAAAATGTCGATCGCTGTTTCCCAAAGCCCAAGATGATGTCCTCAAATGTCTTCTTTTGTCCTGACCAACAGTTCACAACCCAAAGACATTTAGTTTACTGTCATAGAAGACTAAAGAAACTAGAAAATATTAAAATTTGAGAGGCTGGAATCAGAGAATTTGGACATTTCCATGTTAAAAAAAAGACTCAAAATGATTAATCGATTATCAAAATAGTTGGCGATTAATTTGATACTTGTTCTGACATGTATGACCCTCTGCCAAGTACAAGGCGGCACAGCTGCATGACAGATTCAGCAACTCAGGCCCTGGAGAATGTTTAACCTCCTACATACAGTACAGTATCAGCAGAGTCAGACAAACACACGCACATGGATTTTCCCTAATGACTTGCCTCACGGCAGCAGTCAGTCGGGGCTCCACAGAGGATGAAATCCTGTTACAGCTGGCTTTTCATGATGCCTTTAACCGCATTACACTCCCCTCTCAAGTCTAGATCCAATTTCCCTATCAAACGAGCTAGCACACACAGCTACACTGTGACAAGGCTGCCTGCCTTTAATGTCATAAAAAAACAAAGTATGTTTTTCTTCTTTCTGGTTCTCCAGTGGCCGGACTCTCTGGGTAGATGGGGACAGGAACTCTGTCAGACAGATGAGGGAGGAGGAGGAGGGAGCGGTGGGTGAGTGGATAACTCACTTGTCTCTGGTGTATGTTTGTGTGTGTTTGTTCTCATAATAATAGTAAAATGATGAGGAAAATCCTCTTGAGTGAGAACATTTTGTCACCTCACCTGTTCAATTATGTTGTTTAGGAACAGGGCTTGGGTTAAGGGTAACAGTAAGGATGTGAATAAGAAAAACAATATGTTGAGGGTGAAGATGTCCTGTTATGAAGGGGTTAAAGGAAAAAACACTTGAATCTGGCTTTAAATACATAAACTAATATCATTGTCTTACAATTTATCTTGCCAAGTTTTCTTACATGAAATGCAGATGCTTCCAGCTTCTCAAACATGAGCCATTTTTCGCTGTGTTTTTTCCTGAAGTGCTTTGCCACAATCATGGAATGAAAGTCATGATTTTCAACACACTGCAAATCCACAGTTTGTTCTCTGAAAACATTAAATGCATTTCTTGTTGCTTGACCCAGTGGTGCATTGACTTTGCATTGGTAACCAAATGGATTACACTGCTTTTCTAATGGTTTGCATTACTCTGAAGCACTTTTACCAAACATGCTCATTGTGAAAATCCTCACATGCAAAATAGTGTACCCAATTATCATAACCATCCAAACATAAATGATTCATATTGTCAATAATCCACCATTGTAGTAATGTCACAAGAACTTATAACAGGTGAATCTTTAGACTCAGTGAGTTAGTTCACAGATTAAGTGATGATGGTAATCATTGGTTGCAGATCTACAATATTTCTAGAAACTCAGACATATTTTCAGATTCAAGATCAAAGGTAAACCATTCAAGGAGCAGGGGCTTCTGTCAAGACTCCCAATTTTGCACCAAAGGTCAATAATCATTCAGGAAGAAAGTGATCATACATGGGTAGGACTGCAACTAACAATTATTTTCATTATCGATTAATCTGCCAATTATTTTCTTGATTAATTGATCATTGGTTTTCTTCTATAAAAAGGTCAGAAAATCATGAAAAATGTCCAACATAATTTCTCATAGTCAAAAGTGAGACCTTCAAATGTTGTTTTTTCATCCAACCAAAAGTCCCAGACCCAAAGATATTGAGTTAAAATAGTAGCCTATTGGAAGTATTAAATCAACACATTTGAGAAGCTGAAACCAGCAAATTTTTTAGCATTTTTGTTTGAATAATTACTTAAACCATTATGCGATTATCAAAATAGTTGCCAAGTAATGTTCTGTCGATCAACTGATCTTTGAATTGCCTCATTGTTGCAGTTCTAATACAGGGGCATTCATGTCTGGTCAGGGACCTCTGTTGCATGTCATTGCCTATCTACTCCTCTATACCTCTACACCGATAAGACAATTTGATCATATCACAACGAGATTCCTCTGAAAATCATTAAATAATAATGCTGAATCATAAGGGCCCAACAAAGGTTTTACTGTTGCTGTTTATAAATAATAAATAATAAACTGAGGAACTGGTTACATGGGATGAGCAGTGAAGAGATCCCTGAGATTCTTTTGATTCTACCAATTCTATACTGTTTATCATTAATGAACCTACAACAGAAATTTACCAAGCTTCCAATCAAGCTTCCAGTGATGAAAAGCTTGATTATCTGTAGTTAGGTGCGTTTTTCTTCCGCAACCCCCCTGCATATAATAATTATCAAGTAAAACTGACATAAAGACCTATAAAATAGCAAAATCAGCTTTACTGAGAGCCAGTGATCTTTCAGGGAAGGTGGGTCCATGGCAGGTCATATTACCCCTCCCCCCTGGTCCCAGCAGCAGAGAAACTGTCTGTCTATTGGAGAGGATGCTGCAGCATCGGCCACATGTTCGTCTGCAGGATAAAAGGCCTTCCTTATCAAGTCAGCTGTCACATCGGGCACCTTGCCAAGCAGTAACATCCATCCACTCGCTATTCCCAGCTTTGTCCTTATTGCTCAATGCCAACGCAGAGTCCTCTCATGACCTCGTACAACCTCAATTTAGAGATTTCCTCCACAATCTGATGGCTACCAACACAAATACACAAAATTTAGACTAATCAGTTTGAACAAAGGTGAAATTATTGAGCATCTCTGGTGGGTCCTTACATGAGGGGATGAAAATAGTTGCAACCAAATGCAACGAAGGCCCATGATCCCATAGAGCCTTAATGGATGAAAGGGATTATTGGACCTAAAGAAGGTAATCAATAGTCTTTACGTGGGACTTTCCCTGTAACTTTCCATTATCCTTTCATTTAGTCATTGTAATTGAACTGATTGACTACAGATGGAGTTGACCCCTGATCAGCTGTCAAAGGTCACGCCTGTCAAGTGTCAAGTTGAGAGAATTGATTAAAGGATCGAATGGATTTCTGATTAATTGATTCTCTCCACCTCCCCTCAAACACAGAAAGAAGAAACATTCAAACATTAATCAGCTGGTGAATGCATTGCTTTTTGAAATCAGGACCTTGATATTTTTTTGTGATATCAGCTTTTTTCTTTTTAAAATTTTAGGCAGAGCAAGGCCAGTTTGCATAGCACATTTTAACAACAAGGCAATTCAAAATGCTTTACATAAAACATAAAAGGCATCAAGCAACACGAGGCAATATAAAAAGACATTTAAATACCATTAAAAAGAGTTAAATTGGAATTTAAAATAAGCTAAAATAGAACAAGACATAAAACAGTGCAGTGTAAGATATAAATCAAAAGCCTCAAATTTGATTTAAAAAAAGGCAGCAGCAAACAGAAAAGTCTTCAGCTGTGATTTAAAAGAACTGAGAGTTGCAGCAGACATGCAGTTTTCTGTGAGTTCGTTCCAGATATGTGGAGCATAAAAACTGAACACTGCTTCTCAATGTTTAGTTTTGACTCTGGGGATAGAAAGCAGACCTGTCCCAGACAACCTGAGAGGTCTGGATGGTTCATAACGTAGCAGCAGATCAGAAATATATTTTGGCCCTAAACCATTCAGTACTTTAGAAACCAAAAGCAGTATTTTAACATCAATTCTTTGACAGACAGGAATCCAGTGTAAATATCTGATGGAGCAGCAGCGTTCTGATCGGTTTTTTAGGGAGACCTGTAAAGACACTGTTACAGTAATTGAGTCTACTGAAGATATATACATGGACAAGATTTTCAAAATCTTGCTGAGACACAAGTCCTTTAATCCTTGATATATTCCTTAGGTGATAGTAGGCTGACATTGTAATTGTCTGAATGTGGCTTTTGAAATTCAGATCTGAGTCCATGACTATACCAAGATTTCTGGCTTGGTTTGTGGTTTTTAGCATTATCAATTGAAGCTCGTTCTTCCTTGGCTCCAAAAACAATTACAGTTTTATCTTTAAATGAATGATGAAATGAAGAAAATTCTGGGACATCTAATCATTGATTTGTTCAATGCACTTACTCAGTGCTTGTATTGGACCATAGTCCCCTGGTGATATGGTTATGTAAATTTGTGTGTTGTCTGCATAATTATTGTAACATATTTTGTTGTTTTCCATAATCTGAGCCAGTGGAAGCATGTAGATGTTGAACAGAAGAGGCCCCAGAATGGAGCCTTGGGGAACTCCGCATGTCATTTTTGTCTGCTCAGATATATAATTACCTATAGACACAAAGTAGTCTTTGTCCTTTAAGTAGGATTCAAACCAGTTTGGTACTGTGCCAGAGAGTCCCACCCAGTTTTCCACTCGGTCTATTAGTATGTTGTGGTCGACCGTGTCCAATGCAGCACTGAGATCCAATAATACTAGGGCTTGGCGATAATTGAATTTTATTTTCAATTACGATTACGGCTTCCAACGATTATGGAAACAAGATCATCAAGATAAAACGATTACTGTGCCGCATTCCGTTTCGCATGATGTTCTCGTTTTGTCTTATGTTATAATCCCAGCACATCATGTGTCAGAGCAGTCGGACAGTGCAGTGAGAGACAGACAGAGCGGAGCTCTTCCTCACAGAGCAAATATGTCTGAATTTAGCAGTCAAATTTTCAGTGGTGGAAACTGACTTACTTAGATATTTACAGGCTATTTTGTTTTAGTTTCAGTCAGACTTTGGATGCTATTATTTTAGAAACGAGGACACTTCGCTCTGTGTAATGATCTCTCCTTTCATCCAGCCACTTGGTACCATACTTTCTCTGTCTGTAGTTTGTAATTGTGCACATGCTTACTTGTAAAAAGCTGATTAGTAACCTGGTTACGTGTTTACATGGCAGAGAAAATCGGTGTTCTCCAGGGAGTAAAATCTACCTGTGGGAACCAGGTTTCTCTAATCCCATACTCGGATTACAGAAAGCAGGTTTCTCATTCACATGACAGTTAAGAAATCAGCTTTCTAGAGAAAACCAACTGTAACCTGGATACTAAAGTGCATGTAAACACATTGCAGGATAATACAAGTCAATGATTTCTGTCAAACCTCTTGTATTTCTCAGAGTACCATGATGAATGATCATTTTCGTATCGATCACTCTCCACACAACATGCATCTTAACAATCACTACAATAATAGGATCTCAATTATTTTGGTCTAATTTGTTTTATATATTCTATGTTTAGTAGTTTTCAGTAGGTTGTGGAAGTACACTATAACATGGTTAATCTTATTTATTTTGATCAAATTTATTATTGATCTATTTATTATTTTTATATTATTTGTTTAAATATGTGTGTTTATATATTGTGCATTTATTTTATGTATTTATCTCATTTTTTATCATTTATTTTTTATTTGTTTTTCAGTTGAAATTATATTTGAAGTTCAAGGAAATCCACTATTAAAGAGACAAATTTTATTAAAAAGTTCAATAAATAGGCTTACATGATGTTTCCAAAGTCAATGAGTAATTGTGTTAACTAATTGTGATCTCAATATTGACCAAAGTAATCGTGATTATGATTTTTGCCATCATCCAGCAGCCCTAAATAATACTAAGACTGAGTTTCTGCCACTGTCTGTGTTTAAGTGGATGTAATTGAAGATATTAACGAGAGAAGTCTCAGTGCTGTGGTGTGGTCAAATTTCTGACCGGAAAATATCACAACAGTTCATTAACAGTCTTATTAATTAACATTTAATAAGAATAATTTCAGTTTATTTGGGTTGTGCATTCATCAAATACGAATGCAACCAACAATTACCTTATCTTGAAATGTCAGATAGGGGACTAATTGTAAAAAAAAAAATAAAAATAAAAATGCCTGTTATAATTCTCCACAATCCAATAAGATGTATGTCTTGCTCTGTTCGATGAATAGTCCAAAATCTAAATGTATTACATCTATTATCAAAGACAATCCAAAAAAGCTTCAAATCTTCACATTTGAGAAGCTGCAATCAGCAAATTTTTGGCATAATTTCTTACTTTTTTTATTATTTATTATTTAATTTATTTATTATTTATTCAATTATCAAATGTAGCATACTATATTCAATACTTATTCATTCAAATTGTTAAATGTGAAGATCACTTAATTCAGAGCTGAACTGAGAACATTTAAGAAATATACTGTAAGGCTGTGTAAGAGGAATGCTGGAAGTTCACGCAAGCGTTTTGCTACCAATAAAATGCCCTTGAGCAAGGCATCAAGCCCATGCACGCTGTAGATGAGCTGCTCATAAAAAGAGAATTCTGGGCATGACTGCAATAAACTGTTAACATGTGAACAAAAGCTACTGCTGGAAAACATTTCTTCCATTCTCTCTATTTTGTGGAATAAAGTCTCAGTAACTGTGTGGATCAGAGCGATAGAAGAGACATCAGCAAAGTTAAAGTAGGATTATGCTAATATGCTCAATCATTTTCTCTCCAGCATTAGTTTTTGAACATAATGGCTCACCTACACTTGACATGGCTCAAGGCAACAAACATATTTCTGTGACAAGCCCAAACCAATACCGGAATGTGTGACTTTACAAAATCACACTCATTCATTATTTGCTAATTCATTATGAATCAAGTGAGTCAAGGCTGAGTCACACTGTAGGGGAAAAAAAAATCAGCTCAATGGCTCACTTAAAAAAATAAAAATCTGTGTTTGTAATCCTCACTAGCATTTACACTGCTATGGATGATTACAAAATAATCTCCGCTGAAGGTTGCTTGCTTTGGAGCTTTTGATCGTATCACATGTTCTTCAACAGCAGATGAAATTTCCATCAAATTACCATATTTTCTGAGTACTATGCTAACAGTCCGTCAGCTGTGTGACTGGTCTGTAAATGTGTGTTTTTATAAATTAACCTATAAACCGACATGCGTAACCGGTCAAAAATATTCTTGGTGGTTAACAGATTGACGGTTAACCATTGACATCCCTATTCTTGACCTTTCGATCATATTGCATGATCTTTGCATGAGCTTTCAACCAACATGGACGAGAAGCCCTTAATGTGTTCATCTGTGATTTCCAACAAGTCTTCCAAATGAAACGACAAAATAAGTTGTTTGCCCATGACCTCCAAAAAAACACTGTAAGTGTTTTCTGATCTGACACCCTTATCAACGGGATGATGCTTGTTTAAAAACTGCCAAAATAAAACTGTCGTCTCTTATCTTACACAATTAAGGTTTGGTTAGGTTCAAGCACAAAACCAAGTTGGTTAGGGTTGGAGAAACATTGTGGTTTGGGTTATGATTGATACTTTGTTAGGGTTAGTGGACCTTCTTTGCCATGGTTACAATAACAACAACTTGGTTAAGGAAAAATCATGGTCACGATTAAAAGAAACCAACGTTGACTGTCGGAAGGAAACAGGAAACAAACAGCAGTCTACTATGGTAAAGTCTGATGTTTGTTTAACCATCTGTCCATTTACATGTTTACAGGCACATTAAATCTGTAGTATACACAGTTTTTTATCCATCAGTTTTTGCAGTGTTTTTGTATGATAGCTGACCATAGGGAGTGACAGGAAACTTTGTTGGAGATATAAGAAAATGCCCTGGGACATTATGGTTACATGGTATGTGGCTTACTGTAAAGCACTAAGCCATTGCTTCTGTGGAAGACTGGCCAAATGTACACAAAGTAATGTCCCATTGATAATACCACCAAAAATACAATGAAGGTAAAGAGCGGGGGGAAAAAAAGTTCTTAAGTTTCAGTGATTTAACACATAACTAAAATATTAACATTAGACATCAGGTTTTCATCACAGTCTGTTTACATCAAATAGCAACCAATTATGTGTTCATTGCTGTTGCTATGACTGTCCGCCTACATGTCAACTACAAAACAAGATGCAGCTAGTTGTCTGTTCTCTATGGAATATTGAAAGGTGAGTAGAAACAGATCGACTGACTGTGCACAAAAAAGTAAATTGAGGGTATAATGTTTCTTTTAAACATCCTATCATGTGCTCTTTTCCATGGTAACTTTCAGAGTATTCTGATAACTTACATTTCTTATATATAGGTCTGTTTTGGTTGGGGATGTGAAGATAGACCAATTCACCCAATAAAAAAATAATACTTATGTCCATAACAAGGATGAGTGTACATCTAGAATACTCTATGCATGTAACAAAACCAGTGGCCTGTGATAAATACATAAATGTCAAGCAGCAAATACTGTACAATGTCAATACAATGTTAGAGAGCTGGTTTACAGCATGCCATTAGAAAAAACCCCAAAACAAGAGCAACAACTTGGGGGAAACATGCTACAAAATCAAAATAACGCTGTAAATCAGCAGCATGAAAACACTATAATGCACCTGCCAAATAACAACCAGAGGAGAAATAAACTCAGCCACTGCTAAATTTGCATTGGCATCACAATCAATATAAAATGCAAATGCTGCCCATGAAATGGCAGCAATAAAACTGCTAAAATAAGCAGCAAAGACAGAAGCACAACTGCCAGAGAACAACTAGACAGTCATTGTTAGCTTACAGACATTAACTCACTGATATTTCCAAGCCCATAAATACGACTGAGCAGAGCCAGGACATTGACTTTGACATTGAATTCAGCACAAGCAGCGTGTACTTACACTTAGTGAAGTTGGTGAAGTGAAGTGAAGCATCTCAGCAGAAAGTAAATCCAGCAGGACAGGCAACTAAATGAGTAGTAAGCTAGCTAGCAGCATATCATCATAAATGTGATTATTTATTTGAAGCAGCGGTGGTCGCAGCATATATTTAGTAAATATTATTTACAGTAATGTTACAGAATAGTTAGGAAGCAGTCAGCCTAGCAAAGAAAAGAAATGACAGCACTCTGACAGCTTAAATAGGCCGCTCTTTAGCAAAGGGTGCGTTTGTTTATTTGTTGCAGGAATACAGTATGTCACGTGACCTGGCTCACAGCCCTAGCTACAAAACATTTAACAAAAAGATTACACTTTCACAAACAGTGTCCTGTTAGCCAGACAGATAAAGTTTCAGTGTTGTTGGCAAAGAATGAGTTTGTGTTTTTAAAAGTTAAGAATGTAGAGCTGATTAGTTGATAAATCAATTAGTTGTCAAATATATTAAATTAATTGGCAACTACTTTGATAATCGATTAATGGTTTGGAGATATTCTGTGAGAAAAAAAATCTCCAAATTCTCTGGTTCCAGCTTTTCCAATGTGACTATTTTCTGGTTTCTATGACAGTAAACTGAAAATCTTGTTGTTGGACTGTTGGTCGGGACAAAAGAAGACATCTGAGGACGTCTTCTTGGGCTTTGGCAAACAGTGATCGACATTTTTCACAATTTTCTAGACCAAACAACTAATCGATTAATCAAGAATAATTGACAGATTAATTGATAATGAAAATAATCAGTTGCATCCCTATATGAATGCAACATTTACCTCCATACTTCAGATAACGCTACTCTCTCAGAGCCACTACACACTGTCACTTTGCACAAATACTCAAGCTTTTAGTTGTTTTTTTTGTACTATACATACTGTAACATGTTTCAGTGTAGCTCTTGAGGGTATTTTACACTCCCTAATGTCACTCAGGCTGGGAGAGGTGCAAATTGACCTTGCATATCACTGTGCAGGGTGTTGGGTTGCACTGCACACTGTCACTTGAGCGTGCACAAACAGACATGCATGGAATATGTAGCAGCAAACATAGCAAGGAAAACTACACGATAAGATCTCGAAAAGGCACAGTTTCATGCACACCATCTTTCCATCTGTCTGAATGTCAACGTGCTATATGTGTGTGTCATATATATGCAGGATATACAGTGTGAGCTTCATGAATATGTACTGTATGCGTACAAGCATGCATGCATGGACAAGGACTCCTGGTAGATGTATGGAAATAGATGCAAATTCATAGTTTGTTTACCATCCTTTGCACTTTGACCTTTCCTTGTGTTTTGCAAAATCCAACATGTGTGTTTTGAAAGCCTCCCATCCCATTCCCCCATCCCTGCGTTATAGCAAGGAGGGTACAAAATCCAAATCCATTAAAGATGACATTTATAGCATTTTTTTAAACATCAATATGTCATTTTCAGATTAATAGTTATTCTTTGGTTCTAAAATCATGATAGAAATTATTTGTGGTGTCTGTATCAGAAGCAATATCGTTACTGTTCCATGTATCAAGTTAATGCCATGTATGTCTGATACAAGAAAATAGATAATACATTGCACTTAATATAGAATTTAAAGCTTTAGATATTTCTTAGGGAACTCAAAACCCCAAAGTTTTATGAAAAATAAAGTAGCCACCGCACTTGCTACTATTTTTTAGGTTACATTCACACAAAAGACAGAGAAGAAGAGCATATGTTCTGATGATAACTATTAAAATAACATTAATTCTTGTGCCACTTTTATACATCGTCACTTTTCCTGTAAACACAATGCCATCTGCACCATCTCCTCACATTATCTGCAGATATAAATGTAATACATTTCTACATTTATCTCTCTTAAGTTTTCTGAGCTGTATCCAGTTACCCTTTGTAGTGCAACATCTCAGTTTATCCTCACAGATCATGTAAGTCACATTTGTTTATCTAGACACACACGCGCGCACTCGCTCACTGACTCACTAAGCAGTTGTCCCAGAAAACCTGCCATGACACTATTGCACTCCCCCCTGAACCAGCCATCAACCATACCCTCCCCTCTGCCAAGTTAGTGCCCACCCCTGCAGTGCCAGCCAACACTCCACTCCTCCACCACACACACACACACACACAGACACACACCCAAACACACACAGCCAGTACACCGTGGCTTGTTCCACTGCCTTAGTCACCCCACAGTGCCAGCTGCAGCCCACTGTCCACCAGCACGTGCAAGCCTGATGTCCCATAAGGGGCATGTTTTGTGAGTGTGTGTGTGTGTGTGTGTGTTTAAAGGGACGGAGGGCTTAGCCTAAAATCCTGTCGCCCAGCTGCTTCCACTGTCAGATGGTCCCAAAGACCCACATCAACAGATGTACAGAGCAGCCACAGAGAGCAGGGGCACACACAAAATACCATCTCACAGTCAGTCAGTCTACTGCAGTCTGCTTGTGTGTGCAGGAAATGCACATGTGTATAAAAGAGACTGCAGCCTTCTCTGCTTTTATCAAATAAATGAAGCCATCACGTCTACGTTTAACCTGTTTACTTTCTTTGTGAATGCTTTCAGCCATTTTGAGCTCTGGGTAGTAGTACTACGTGTTTACATGCAGTGTACTTAGATGTCCTTGGCTGTTGTGAGGAGCCACTTCTGGAATCTGGTATCAGTTTACTGATGCAGTCTGGGATCAGTGGGGGGGTATTGATGCTGACAGGCACAAAGGCAACTTGGCATCACACCCCAACCACCTAACCATGAAATATATGAAATTAATGGTTTTATCTTTTGTGAGTAGACGTAGCAGAGGAATTGAAACAAAGCCTAAATGTTAACTTAAGATACATGGTTGATGGGATTTAAAACAAAAGTTGGTTAAATTTAGTTCAAGTCAAATCAAAAAACGTTTCAAATGTTTCTATTCGGTGCTTAGGATGTTTGAAAGAGGAAATGCAAGCTCCATATATAGTAGCTAAAATTTAAATATCATGCTTGACGAACATAGACTTCATTATAAGTTCTTTAGCTCTTGTCTGAGGCATTTTGTGAAATGAATGAAAATCAAAAATCTGACACTTACACTTATAGTCCACATGTTGTAAACCCCACATTCATGTCATATCTTAGCAGGTTTAACTCACAGCCACTTGAAATTGACTGAAAATACCTGTAACTCTTGATCCAGGGCTCCAAACTACATGGCCAAAAGTATGTGGACACCCGAACATTTCACCTCCAGTCTTCTGTGAAGGTTTCCCATCAGACTTTGGAACCTGGCTACAGGGATTTGCTCCAATTCAACTACAAGCACAATAATGAGGTCAGCCACTAACATTGGTTGATAAGGCCTGACTTGCATTCAGCATTTCAGTTAATCCCAAAGGTGTTGGATGTGGTTGAGGTCAGGATTCTATGTAGGCCAGTGAAGTCCTTCCACACCAAACTGGGAAAACCATTTTTTAAGGACTTTGAAACAAAAAGACAGGATCCTCAAACTTTTGGCACAGATAAATAAACACACTGTTGTCTAAAACATCATTGTATACTATAGTATATTTCTTCAATTGGAACTAGGGGCCCAGCCCAAATTATAAAAAATAGCCCAAGACCAAAGGAACACAAAAACTTTGGCCATATTGTACAGAATATCAGAATAATTGGGTTCAGAATCAGAATCAGCATCACATTTAACTTTATTTCTCAGTAGTGTAGCCTTAGCTTGGTGGTGCCACAATCTGACCAGTTAAGTCGCCAATAAATGCTGGACATTTAATATTATCACTGTTACTAGTCAGGGACTGGACCTCAATGCTATGTTAGCATTGATACCTGCATGATGTTATATTAATGCAGATGTGAGCACCAGACCAGAAGTATTTCTGCAGAGACAAAAGATAATATTCTGATATCCAAGTAGTTCATTTTCATCACATCTCTATCAGTATCAAATGATGCTATATATAATGACTATACGACCAAAACCTTTTACTGTAAATGATTTTGCAGTCATCCATATACAGCTAATATACAACATTATCAGCTCCTCTCATCTCCACCACTTCGACAAAGCTGCGTAAGTCGATCCGGCCTTTCCGACAGAGGAAGGTCCCATTAGCACCAGTCAGGGGTACCCATGGGATTCAGTGGGAAAAGTGTCCCTCCCCACCCCACCCGGCATCATAACATTACTCATGAAACATTCACATCTTTATGTGGCCAGGATGATCACGCCAGCCTCCCATTGGCGGAGACCGGATCGGCCCAGAACAGGAGATGAGGTTCTTATTGGTGTGGCGAGACTGATGGCAGGACGGCGAGGAGGCTGGTGAGGATATTGGATCGATCCATCCAGCCTGTCCTCAGCTCACATAGACGAGGGCAAGGGCAAGTGCTGCAGGCGTTCACAGGTTTGTAATTCTTGAAGAGGTAGAGAGTTCAACTCTGATTTGCTGTGTGCACAAATATAAGACACAACAAAGAAATTTACAGTTGAACTATTAAGCTGAGCAGAGCTACATTTCACTTCCAGCTCACTTTTATTGTGTAGGCAAAGTGTTTAAAGGGTCAGTTCACTCAACTTCCCAATATATTTTTTCACTTAGCCTTGGTGGTTTCCAGCCATACAGATAGTTTTGCTTTTATTTGCCCAAGTTTTGAAATATCTGTCTCAGATTTCTGCCCTCACCCCAATACACTCCTGTTTAGTTATCTCTTCACTAGTTACCAGTCAGGTTTAGAGTTGATTTTTAAAGGGGATGTATCATGCACATTTCGAGGTCTATATTTTTATTCTGGAGCTCTACTGAAATATCTTTAGATGATTTACAGTTCAAAAACTCCTTATTTATCTTTTACTGACTCTTTATGCAGCTCCTCAGTTCAGCCTCTGTTTGAAACAGACCATTTTAGCTCCTGTCTCTTTCAGGCCTCTCTCTTGATGAGCCAGCTCTGTTTTGATTGGCCACCTGCCCCTCGGCAGACATCTGGAGGCTCAGGAGGCTACGTAAACAAACAATAAATGTTATTATTCAATTCAAGGATCCAATTGAAATATGAAGATGGACAGCCCATGGAACAACCTTAGCAACAAAGGCTACAGAACAGACGGCTGTTTGTGGGCATGTGCGAACAATGTGACATCATCACGGAGAGGAAGTAGCAGTGACTTTGCAAATTGAAGGTTGAAGCCCTGGCATTTGACTTGCAGGGAGCATTTTTACATATGTTCACCTCAAGTTTTAGAACTTTGACCATGTTTAACAAAGACATCCAACATCATAACAGTATAAAAGTAACAGAAAAAGCATGATATGCCCCTTTTAAGATTTTACTGATTATAATTTATGCACTTCATGGACTAGTTATATGGCTCCCCTGTGAGTGCCTCAGAGAGCAGCCTCAGATCTTCAGGCAGAAGTCCTCTGGCTGTTTATGTCCTGGCTCAAGGCTTTGGCAGTCAGGGACTCTCAGCTATAGAAAGATGTGAGGTTTGCAGAATCAGTGACATCTTTTAAATCACTTCTTAAAACTTACCTTTTTAAAGGAGACTTTTATTAACCGTAGCCCAAAGTTTTATGTTTCTAGTTCAACAATGTTTTATGTGTTCTATTTTTACTGTTTTTATATTATTTTATTGTATTCTCTATTCCTTTAATTGCTGGATTTCATGAAAATATAGTGCTGAATTTCTTAACTTTTGCTTTTTCCAATGTAAAACACTTTATAATGCTGTTTTGACAGGTGCTGTATAAAGTTTATTATTGACATTATTATTCCAATAGAAATGAATGGAGTTTTATTTTTGAAAAGCACCGAATAGAAACAATTGAAACTTGCTGCGGCTTCCAAGGTCAAGATTGAACTGTCAATCCATAACTGTAACCCTTACATACTCTTCATATTCTGACCCTTCACAGTACCCACTCATGATTAGTCTCTATACCATACTTCTGAACCACAAATCTGTTTTTCATTCATTAATACCTCACCACTAATAAATGGGTGATTAATCCTTAATTAAGCTTACAGAGAGCAGAGACAAGTGTATTCTTTTACCTCTTACATGGTTTATGAAGAATAAAAACATTGACACACTATATTATGGTCTTATGCTACATAAAATAGGAGAACATAACAGCCATAACGATGATAATTAATGTTAATGAATGCAACAACAGTTTTGAATGGTGATTTTTGAATATAGGTCAAATTTAGCCTGGAACATCCTTGATGTACAAGAATGTGTATCAACTGCACAAAAATAGAGGAGCTGAAATATTTCCAGTTTTTCTTATTTTGGTTATACAATTTCAGGCTAAAATAATGGTGTTTAGGCTGTTTATATGGCTCTAAAATGTAAAAATGGGTCAAATTTGACCTGAGTAGTATGTAAGTTTGTAAGGGTCATGCAAATATGGAGGAAAGGTACTAAAAGTGTTTAAAATAATGGTTAATTAGTTTGTACATGTACTATTCCATGAAATCTGAGCAAGTTCCATCTGCTTATGAAGGCTGTGTGACGAGGTCGAAAGCTCCAGAACAACTGAGTTAGTGGAACTTGAGTTAAAATTCTTGTGAGTCAAGATTTCTTCTCATAACGTGGTTTGGTGTGGATGTCCAGCACACCAGCCTCCCATTGGCTGATGCTTCTTGTACATTAACATGTCAGCAGTGATGTTACTGTATTGTAAACCAAATATTACAAGCATGATCAAGATGTGTCAAAACTGCTTTAATAAATAACTGGGATGATTATTTAGAACAATGAAACATCCACTAAAAGAATGAAAACCTTTTCTCTTTGTACAAAATGAACTTATGTCCCTTGTAGAATAAAATGTATACAATATGCGTATTCAGCTTTTAACACCAGCAGTGATGCATCTTTAATTCTTTATTTTGCTGCGTCCCATTTACAGAAAATATGATGGTGTAAAATTGTGAGACAAGTCATTTTGAACTGAGTTGGTAACTTAAAAAAAACAAAAACAAAAACAAAACACACCTGCATGAGGCACCTGAAACAAAAGGGTTTGTGACAGGTTTAGAAATGGTTGCGGGGGAAAAACTTTTTAAGGCTCTAATGTTGGCAGCTTTGCAACGCCGCCCCAAAAAGCTACTGTTGAAACTTTAACTGAATCATGATTGACCGACCAAAACTGATGCTTCTACTAGAAAGAAAGTAAGTTAAAAAGGATTAAAGCATAAAAGGGTAACTAATAACTCCATCAAATAAGGTAGAAGAAGACAGCTGCTCCACTCTCTATGGACAGAACACCCCAATTAGTTACATCACAGAAGGTGGCAAACCACCTGCTGTGACATCACTAATGGGGGAGTGGCCATAACAGCAAAATGTTTGAAAGTTTCAGCATATAAAGAGCAATGCAGCAGCAGTCTGACTTTATTTTGTAGTATATTTATGAAACCTATTTATCTACCTGTTTTCTTTACAACAAAAATGAGTACAAGTACTTGGGATGGATTTATTTGCACCCAAAAAAACACAGATTTTGCTGTCCAGCTGCTGCTGATTGAGACTAACGTGCTTAATTTAATCAAGCTGATAGAAGAAATACAAAATTAAAGCGTGAAGAGAGCTGAAGAGTGAGATCAGATCTATTAATGATGACTGTTTAATCATTAAAATTGCGAGTGAAAGTAGCAATATTTTAGCCTACGGGCATAATCGTGCATCACAGATTTACTTTGCGTAACTAAAAAGCACTAAAGAAACAGTCACAACTGTTGACGTGACTGGGAAAGGAAATGCTTCCCTGTGACAAACCATTTATAAACCCTTCAGAAATTCCTTCATAGGTGGTACCTCATTGTAAAGGTTCTTAACTGTGGAACTTTGGATATGAAGTGTTATAAAACCTCCCTATTTCGACTGGCATAAATAAAAGGAATGGCATTGAAAAAAAAATAAAAATAATATTAATCATAACAATAATAACAATAATAATAATAATAATAATAATAATAATAATAATAAAAAAATGTGTGACTTGTCTTTAAGTTACTTATTTCAAATATACACAGCGACTCCTTTAGTATTTACACATATGTACAGAGTATTCATTTCTGTTTTGATCAAATACCTTGAATGGCGTTGCTGTGAAATTGAACTCTTTAAATGTACATTTATATCCCTTTGAGATTTGAGAACAAGGAGGTCAAACTGGGCAGCGCGACTTGGAGCCTCCACAGGGCTCTTAGAAAGGCACTTGCTACCAACTCAAATACTGCAAAAAATCCTCAAACAGAGCTTTCAGCCAAGACAACTGAGAGACAGGAGAAAAAAAATGGAAGGCCACATAGTAGGCACTGGGGTCTCTGTCCCCTCTCCCCTCCAGGCCAAGTGTTTTGGTAAGGCTGGCGCATGACGGCCACAGGTATCGGTGGGCAAATCTGGAAAGAGCTGAAGAGAGAGTAACGGGAGGGTTTTCTCTGTTACTGTGGCTGCAACAGTCCATTTCCCTCAAAACCCTTCCTCTACTGTCCCTTTATTTTGTATCTGCCCCCCGCCCTCCCCCCCCCCACAGACACTAAACAGGAGCCCACTGACAATTTAACAAAATCATAATAATCTGTAAACAAACAAAATCTTTATACAGGTTGTTTTTTTTTTCTCCTTTTCGATGATTCATCGTTTCTTAAATGGGACAAATCCATAAACAAAAAAATTGTGGAGGGCTTCTTTTGCCTCCTGAAAAATTGTTACATTTCAGCTCCTTCTGTACATAATTAAAGAAAAATAAGTGAACAGAAGCGAAAAGAAAAAAAAAAAAAAAGATGTTCACTGTGCTCTAGCCTCCTGAATCATAAATCGTTTCAGGTGACTGACAAAAACATGAAAACAAAGCAAAGAATGGCTTATTAAAGCACAAAGCCTTTTTTTCTTTCCAAAAGTAGTCCAAAAAAAAAAAAAAAGAATAGCGACAGCCTTGCAGCTTCTCTCGCTTTCACTTCGCAAGTCCTTTAAATTTCTTATACACAATGGTCTCTGAGGTCTTTTTGACCAGTCAAGACGGCACTGACATTTTTCCAGCGGTTGTCTTTGGGGCTGTAGCCTGGGGTCCGGTGGGGCGCTTTGAGGGGTGAACTGGAGCTGTGCATGGTACAGATCACTCCCTCACTGGACTGCACTGCAGTCTTAGAGTACTTATAAACTGGCTGCTTTCCTGCCTCTGCTCCGCCACTCTCCTCCTCGAGCTCAAGCTCGCCTTCCGTCTCCTCCTCCTCCCCTTCATCACACGTCCGATAGGAGGGGCCCATGAGCTTTTTGCGCTCCTGTTCAGCCTCCCTGTTGCTTTCTTTCAGCTGCTGTTGGTGATGCTGCTGCTGACGTCCCACGACGAGCCGGAGAGGCTCCCACTGGTTGTTCACGCTGTCGTCGGCAGCTGATCGCACGTTCCTCTCACGCTCTTTTCTCCGTTTACGCGTCCACCAAACACATACAATGATGCAGAAGAGGAAGAGCAAGCAGAAGACAATACATAGTAGAGGCACCAGGTAGTCTGTTAAAATCAAGATGTACATGGGAGGAGAGGTTGGAGAGGGAGAGAAAAGACAAGAGTGAGACATGAATCAAACATCACTTCCAGGCAAAATTCATGACTCAAGTTGTACAGAATAAATATGACATATTCAAAAGTTAGATTTTTATTGCACATTAACTAGTGGTAAGTCACTAATCAGGAAATCAAAGGAGCCCATTACAAATCCTAGTGGGACACCTTTGTTAATTATTACTCACCCACTGAGGGGGGCATGACTTGTGTTTCCACTTTGACCTCAATGACTGCCAGCATTATGGTGCTGTTGTGCCGCTTTGACAAGGTGCCCACTATAGTGTTGGCTGTTTCTTGGATTAGGTTGTGGTCTGGTAGATCCTCTGGCTGGAAAGACTAAGAACAAAATCAGAGAAGAGGGAAGAGATGAGATAAAACAGCTAGGATCAGGCTTTAAGTCGACTCCCAACATCTAAACTATTTACATCTTATTCACTTCAATGTGTCATTTCAGCTGAGACATCGATCTTGTCATCTAAGCCTGAGCAAGAATGAGGGTAAATACATTTCCCAAAATGTCAAACTATTCCTTTAACTTTACTTCAGATTGCATAGCCTCCAAAGACAAAATATATCAATTTGACTGTTACTTTTAGACATATGAACCTGCAAATTCTAATTTAATGCAAGAGGCTATGAGAGCAGGTATAGGACTGAATAGCTTGCATAAGTGGCCACAGAGCAGCTTCGGAGAGCAGTCTTGCTTGGGGACACTTCTGAGTTAGTTGTCCCAACCAACTAAAACTATGCCAGCCAAACTGGGATAAAGAACTTCTTGCAACACTGTGCTTCTCAGATGAAATTGAGAAGTATTTGGTGATACTGCTTAAGAGTATGTCTGACAAAAACAAAGTTTGGATCATTCACTTACTATAGCTACTTCTACAGCATCCTGATTCGAATGAGAGAGGTCACAGAGCAGGAGAAGGGCGTGGTCTTTTGCCAAGCCTCGGGTGTCAGGAAGATACCTCAGCTCAAAGCAGATATTCTCCACGGTTGTTCCCTGAGAGGAAACACACACATATATACTGATCAGCAACAATATGAAAAGCACTCCTTGAAAATTGTTTAAGACTGCAAGACTGGAACAAAAAAAAAAAAAATGTGTGAAGAGATGACTCACTGG
Source organism: Thunnus maccoyii (assembly GCF_910596095.1). Lineage (NCBI taxonomy): Eukaryota > Metazoa > Chordata > Actinopteri > Scombriformes > Scombridae > Thunnus > Thunnus maccoyii. The sequence goes on along the minus strand of NC_056549.1, from coordinate 23,325,741 downwards.
TGGTACTTTGTCTCTGTTGAAAACAAGTGTTATGCGGCCACAGCTGTTGTCCAAATGCCCACTGTTTGGCTGGCACTTGGTGGTTGCTTGTGGAGGTGAGGTTCTTGCCATGGAGCAAACCCCCCACTGATGGCAAGGAGGAGTAAAGCATGTGAGGTAGCTGTGCTCCACACATGCCCGTCCAGCTGGGCAGGACTGCTGTCTCTGGTCCTGGCCTGATGACTGGAGCCGGCAGAGACGACGACCACACACCACCTGGTGTCACAGGGTCAAAAATATTCACATGAAACCCTGCGTAACATTTATATAGGCATTATCTTGCATGTTGCGTTATCATGAAAACTAGCAAATGCTGGGTATCACCTCATTTAGGGCTGCAACTTATGATTATTTTCATCAGCAATTAATCCACTGATTATTTTCTTGATTAATTGTTTGATAAAATGACAGAAAATGGAGAAAAATGTTATTCGTAATGCCCTAAAACCCAAGAGGACGTCTTCAAATTACTTGTTTTTTTCCTAACAGCAGAAGAGACACATTTTTTTAGTTTACTATTATGCAAGACAAAGAAAAACAAGCGCTGATTATTCACCATGACTCAGATGATTGATTTTTAAAAAACAGACCTCGTCTTTTTGACCAAACTGCACATTTTGTCGGATTCGTCAACATGCTTTAAAATGTTACATAATCATGGATTTTATGACATTTTAGCTTCAGCATGTAATACATACTACATAGAGTGTAGTGAAATAGTATAAAAAAGCCAAACAGTAAATGGAATTGAACACATATTATGGCACCTACTTTGGGAACAACTGATCTGAGCAACTGATCCACCATGGGATCAGCAGCTGAAGGTCCTCTATCTGGGCACTGTTACTGCTTGTTGTTGTTTTTCCTTCGCTCAGACAATAAACCGAGTGATTGTGTGTATGTGAAGAGCGTCAGATATTTGCTGGCAGTGTGTTTAGAAGTGCCATGTTACCTTTGAACAATCTACTTTGCCGTTGATGCAATGGCAGCTGTTGCACTCTTCCTCCCAGCGGCTGCCGTGCGGAAGTTGCAGCCCAGCATAGTGACAAGTCTTCCCAATTCCTATGACTATACATAGAGACAGAAAAGAGACATATTGAACTTTCATGACAGGAGGTCTGCAGTAGTAAGTGACTAAATGAAAGGATCAATCAATACACCTAAAATTCCGCTTTAATGAGACGATGAGTCCAAATTTGTGTACATAAACGACAAGATGGAGTGAATTATTGAGTAAATTTGAAGACTAGAATGAGCAAGGCAGAGGGAAGAAATGTATTTACACTCTTGGCATCGGGTTCCTGTTCTTCCAAGCGGACAAATGCAGCGGAAACCATTGATCTCGTCCACACAGGTGGCTCCGTAGGCACAGGGTGAAGACTGGCATTCATTTATGTCTGTGAGAGAAAGATTTGGGTTTAGAAAGATTTATTAGCCTTCTCTGGCTCATGACCCTTTATAGCTAAGTAATTCCTACTTGTGACCCCTTGTCACTGGTTGCATATGTTTATGGGCTGTAAGCATTAGATGTTCACTTCTCAGAGTAAAGGCCTGAAGAGGTAAAACATTTTACGTTTGAGAAAAGCCAGAACATATGGACCACATTTTCTTTGGGTAGGAATGTTCTTTCTTTCCATTTTGTTCCTTCTCCCATATTTTGTCAATCATCTCATCACCCTTTAGATTTATCTTGTGATCCCTTCGGTCTAACCTGACACGCCAATTGGTTTATTACGCGGAACCATCTGAGAAGTCGTCCTTGGAAAAGGGTGGGAACTACTTGGCAGGTGTTTGGATGAACCATCTGTCTATCGCCGTCTATCACATGCTAACTTCTTGCTGTCGTCACACCTAAACCATGCCTGTAGCTGCCTGGAGTTCCTCATAGGACGCTGATTGGTCCGAACCACCGTTGGTTCAGCCACAAGCGCATAACTTGAAGCCTGAAAAGATGGATTCTTGTGTTATCTTGTGATCTTGCGTGATCAGCTGACTCGCAAGGTAACCTTTGGTCCAGTTTGGGCAAAATAACACCATGAAATCAATTATTGGATAAAGCCAGGTGCTGTACGGCTTGAATCAAATCTAATTTCTTCTATACGTGAATAACAAAATTGTACATGTTTAAAAACCAACCCGGCTGTTATTTGCACAGCTCTTTGAACGACACTCTCCTCATCAAAATCACTGGGGATACCGCTCATTGTTGTCCAGATTTCACACGAACACAGTCTGGATGAGAACACTCAAATTCAAGCCTGACAGAAAAGGTGAATGCTATCCGGCCAAAACAAAAGAGCAGAGAAGAAGAATTTTAGGGTCACTGAGTAATTTGTCTTCCGTATGTTTGTGTGGCTGTGTGAGTATGGAGGAGGGACGACCTCTGACCCCTGAGGCGTTAAAGGACCTAGAAAAAGGGAGAGGGCGGCGTCCCGGTCTTGCATTTGTCAATGTGTCCATCTCCTCCTCGCCCCCGCCTTTTTACTTTGTTCCTTCCTTCCTCCACCTATCCATCCTCTTAATCATACCAGGTTGCCATGGCTACATTATGGTCTTGTGAATCAGGATTTTTAGATTCAAAATGTTTTAGTTGGGGTTTTTGCACTGCATCAGAGAGTGTGTTATATATAAAGTATGTCATTACTCACTGATTCGGCAGTCTGGTCCTGCAAAACCAGGTGCGCACTCGCAGCGGAACCAGTTGACTCCGTCCACACATATACCGCCATTGTAACTGAGAAAAGGAAAGAAATAAAAAACAATTAGATGAGGCTGTACAAGAGCCACATCCTTTCCAGCTGCAACAAAGCACATTGTGTGTGTGTGTGTGTGTGTGTGTGTGTGTGTGTGTGTGTGTGTGTGTGTGTGTGTGTGGGAGTGGGAGTGGGGGACACAAAGCTCAATTCAACTCATCAATATAAGCCTCCACCTTTCAGATGCTAATAGGCGTGTCCAGTCCCTCCCCTCCCCTCCTCATGCCTCTCTTCCATTCCTCCTCAAAGCCCAGCTCCCCCCCCCCCCAGGTCGCACAGGGAGAATGGACACGTACACTCCCCCCCCCCGCCTCTCCACCCCCCACCTGCATTCACCATGGGGTAGGTGGAACTCTTGTCCTCCTCCCCCTAAAACTCCTACCTCTTTCTGTCCTATTCAATATCCAAGCCTCCTCCTATGAGAGATGCCCCTTTGAGGCTTGATTTAAGGACAACTTCCACTGCCTTTAGCGGCCCTTCACCCCCTCTCCAGCCTGCGAGGTCTGTGTGAAGTGTGGAGAGGAGGGAGGCAGGGAGACGCGGATAAAAAAAGGGGGGAAAGGTTTGGCTACGCCACAGGAGTGTGTGAGGCAGGAAACGGTACATACCATGGATGAGGATTGCAGTCGTTTGTGTCTGTTGAAGAGAACAACAAAAAAAAGGAGACATTTAGTGTTGAGCTGTTACAGCGCCATTGTGTCATTTTTTGATCACCTACCTAACATTGCCTGGCTAAATATTATTAACTTTAAAACCTAATACAAGTTTTCATTTTGGTACCTTTAGTTTGTCTAGAAGATAGGGTGTTCACAAAACATGATCATCCTTTGACATTTGTAGGTTTTCTAGTGATCTTGTATCAAAACAAACAGAAATTCCTCTTTTATTACATCTACCAAGATCATAAACTGGTAATTTAATGCTGAAAAATCACATCCAGACTGAGCCAGTCAGTTTTTTCCTGATCAGAAAATTTAAGGAGTTGCAGTAAATGATGGATTTCACAACATTTGTTAAGTCTCTGTATTATACAAATACTGCAGTCGCTTTACAGGAAAATTCCTGCATCCATCCAGGTTGACCCATACATACATGTATAATATTTATAACTTGTGATACTGCAACTAAAGCTCTTAATCTGGGTGTGGTGACACGCAGGCAGAACCAACAAGCACTTTTAACATAATTTCAGAATTCAAGAAGAATGAAAATAATTCAAAACAGTCAAAAAGGAATTTCTTTTTCTGTCACAATGTTGAAGTTGCATTTTCAGAGAGTGTTTGAGGAGTTCACTCCGGCTGATCAACACTGTTACATCACATCAAACAGGATATGTGAGCCTTAAAAAGGCACCATACGCAGATATCAGAGAGATTTCAGTGTTACATGCAAAGCTACATAGAGAAACCTACTTTGGTCACAGGTGGGGCCTTCCCAGCCCTCTTTGCAGATGCAGGTGAAGGTATCTCCTCCTCCCACACAGGTTCCACCGTTCAAACAAGGACTGGAGGCGCATGTGCTGTTCTTGGCTGTGGGAAGAGAGAGGAAGATCACAGAGGTGCACCGGATTGTTAAAAATCAAAAATAGCTTACACATCCACACACCAAACTCACACAGTAAATAAAAAATGACAATGTTAATGCTTTTTGCAGCAACTACATGCAACTGTAACCTTACTTGACCTGACGTTTTGCACTTATCTATTAATCTAGATAGAGTACTTTATTAATCACAAATGGAAATTAAAAGACCTTTTAAATAATGCCTGAGGACAGATACCTGTTTGAAATAGTAATATAGTTAAAACACAATGCTACTTGCTGCACGGCAGTCAGTGTAAACTACTTATAATCACGGTGGATTGTTTGATCACATACTTATTTCACATGACACAATGAATGTCTGTGTAAAGCCCTTCACCTGAATTGATTTAAAAGCCAAATTTAATCTGTATAAGTATGACTGAATATGAAAAAAAGTATGATTCTGGGTTTCAATGGAGTTTTAGTTAAATTAGTCTGGTCCCAGATGCTCACATCTCCTATTTGTTCAGCAGTTCAAATAGGTCTGGTGTTGTGCCAGTTGATGTGTATTTCAGCCAGTTGGAGAATTAGTTGGCCAATTAAGGGCAACACGAAACTGTCTAACATGAACACAAGGTTAAATGAATGAATGATTTGTCAAAGATCCAACCGCGATCAAAAGGTTGTCTTCTGAAATAAATTTGCGGTTTCTATTAAGCGTGCATGGTGAATCATCAATGCTGATTTCTAACCGCCATGCACCTTCATGTGATGAATGTATAAGTGCGCTCTTTCTTTTGAATGAATTAAATGAAATAAGACGGCGATAGTCAAACCCTTTCAATTCAACCTGCCTTAACTTATTTAGACACTAAAAATTTGGAATTCTTTGGAATCTTCCTACGACAATCTAATTTACAGACACACGAAAACGGAAGTATTTCACATTCAGCAAATCCTGCAGCAAGCACGGGCCGCCTTAAACCTTAATATATCTATGCCATCCCGAGGCCTCACCTGTATTGCATGTGTTTCCTCCCCATCCAGGTGGGCAGGCACAGCGGAAGGCATCCACGTGGTCGTAGCAGGTGCCTCCATTACTGCAGGTGGTTGGGTCACACTGGCTCTCGCCTGGCCCGAATAACAAGAAAAAAACACCGAGGTCACACACACACATAATCTTCATATGACTAACTATTTGTAGCACTTGTAAAAAAAAAAAAAAAAAAAAAAAGCTCTTGTGATCTGCTTTACACATCTGAAGATGTTTTAGTTGTCAAAACATATAGAGATGTATAGCGTGGTGAAGCTGGGGCCGCTGCAAGCTATGAACATAAACACACACATTAACACACAGTCGACATAACTCACGGGAATGGCAGGTCTTGCCCTTCCAGTTGTCGGCACACTCGCAGTAGAAGTCGTTCAGCAGGTCGACGCAGCGTCCGCTGTTCTTGCACGGGTTGTGTCTGCACTCGTTGACATCTGAGGACGGCAGCGAAGGGACGTTTACATGATTTGAACTTTACTGAACTGTGTTCTTATGCTCTACGTCAGGCTTGACTTTTTGTATAAAATGCTGCAAAGATGAATAACTACACTGAATCATGTTGGAACTTACTGAGGTCGCAGAGTTTTCCCTCCCAGCCGTCAGGACAGAAGCACTGAAAGGAGTTCACTCCATCGATGCAGGTCCCTCCATTTCTACATGGGCTGTCGACGCAGTCGTTAATATCTGAAATAGTAAGGAGGAGTATGTACAACTTAGAGGAGTGAAGACCAGAAGAAAGCTATCATTGTCTGAAAAAGTCTTTAAATCTTTTTGGACTTGAGCTGTTAGTGTGATCTTTACAGCCTCTACGTACTCTCGTGACAGTAGATGCCACTGAAACCCGCATCGCAGACGCAGGTGAAGTTTCCCACTGGCTGGCTGATGCATCGTCCTCGAGGACCACAGACATTAGAAGAAATGTGCCGCACTCCAGCCGAGTCGTTGGTCGCTACAGCAACAGTGCAGCTGTCGATCACTGCAAGGAAATAAAAAACAAGGTTCAAATTCTTTACTTTTCTTTGTCACACTACAGTAGTCTGTTTCATAGTATTTCCTCATTACAGTTGTCTCCAGTCACCTTGACAAGGGGTGGTTTGGCAGTTCTCCTTGAGCCGTTCACAAGTCTTTCCCTCGTAGCCTTCAGGACACGCGCAGTAGAAGTCCTGGTCCATGCTGTGGCACTTGGCCTCATTCTCACAAGGGTTTGGATCACAAGCATCAGAAGGGGACCAGCTAGGGATCTAATGAAATCAAGAGGTGAGGAAAATAGTGTTTACAATTCAGGCAACAAACGAGAACAGAAAATTAAAGATTCCACTTGCTGTAAAGAGGAACTTAACACCAAATCCACTTTTTCAGTTAGCAAATTGTGTGTACAGTCACCTTAGTACACTATCTACTGACCATGGTCCCATTCTGTAGTCATTACAATGAAAGTTATTCTCCTTGTTCCACAGAAAATCCAGTAATTTTGTCCTCTAACCTGCCCCCCTATGACAAATTGCATGGCAACATCACATTTATCTCCCCTCGCATGCTCAACATCTCCCTGACATGAATACAGAAATCAACTGTCATCAGTGTGGACAATATGGAGTTGCAATTTGAGAAGATGTGGAGAAATTGAGAGTGTGCAACTGAGAAGAAGCAGTATAAATACAACTACCACCGCTACTTGTAAGCTAAGTAGTTTACAGTGTTGATCCTTGTTATAGAGTTAGTGGCAAATTTACATCTTCCCTACCCCTCATATTCCCTATTCTGTCACTCCTCTTCTGCTGCTGCTACTGAACCCTCACTAAGCTAAGATAGCAGATCAAATGGCTCTGAACCACCATCTGATCATTAGATCATTAGCGAAGGTGGAGACTTGGGTGACTTAAGTTGCGTTTGAATGCATTTCATGAATTTGTTTAAGGGGGTTTTCAAGCTAAAACAGGATATTAAGTTGTTCTTTCATTTTTGCTATGAATCTGCATCTGTAACTTGTAAGCTACTGCTGCTACACCACACACCGTCACCGCACTAAACTGCTACTTTTAGGGATTATTATGACAGTAAAACAAGCAAAGTCAAATGATCAATGGAGAAAGGAGAGCTAAAGTCTGCGTAGGTGAGCGGCTTAGCTTGGCTCAAGCCAGCGCCGCTATTCAGAACGAATCAAAGGTAAGTGGACGAGCAAAGTAAGCCTCAGAAACCTTCCCTAAGCTCATCAAGGGAATCCACGCTTTTGGTTTTACATCTCTGCGCTGCTTAATCTTAGAAGATTATTCTGAGACAGACGCATGGCAGAGGAGAGAGTGAGAAGCTGAGCAGACACGAGAAAGATAAACGCATTGTGAGAGCAAATATTGACTCTGGTCCAACATCATGCAGAGCCACAGTGAATATAATAAAGATAAATCATCTGTCATGCCACTAGGACACAGAGGGAACCACCCGACTAGAGGCCACGGTGACATCTTTTGCCCTTTCTACTCGCTGCAATACAGAGGTTGGAGTGAAAATCCTCCAGTTTATGTAAACAGAAGCCTACTGTGCATAAACTCTGGGTTGCACCCCTTTGCCATTTAAGGTGCTGAACAAGAGAGTTAGAGTAGGGCAGCAGAGTGGGAGAAGTCTGTGGTCACACACAGTTTATTTTAAGTGTCACGGCCAGATACATTTTTTTTTTTCAGCATTTGAATGTGTGTGGTCAGGGGATCGTGTCTGAGGAAAGAGGGTCTACAAATCTTCAGCACATTATTACAGATGTTTGCACGGCTCATAGCACGAGAGACAGTCTTCATTGTAGCAGACGGGCCGAGAATTTATTTGTGGTGGAAATCCAAAAGGGAAAGTCAGTCAAAACTTTTTTCTATGATTAGTTGTACTGTTTAAAAGGAGCTTACGTTCACAAAAATAAATACCCCAGAATATTTTTTAAAAATGCATGAACTGAAGTGTAAAGCAACTACTAAGCTCTCAAGTTTAACTGCCTCTTTAAACGATAGAGCTCACATTGTACGTTGGAGCTCTTTGTTGTGCTTTATTCTTCAAAAAAAAAAAACAAATGAGGTTCACAGTTCATTCTTGTCCTTGGAAACAGCAGCTGAAAAATCGGTAGCTATTCTGGAGCTTTTGATTATATCACATGAGCTTCAGCAGATGGAGTTTCTAAATGCTAACATCAGCATGCCAGCGTGCTCACAATGACACAGTGATGTTTAGCTGGTATAATATCTTGCTGTTCCTCTCTTCCTCTTTATATTTTTCTCTCACTCATCACTCCTTTCATCCAGTTTCCATGTATATTAGTGTAATGTTTAACATAATTATACCACTTTAGTTTAGCCTGTTAGCATGCTAATGTTTGCTAATTAGCGCTAAACATGAAGTACAGCTGAGGCTGATGGGAATGTCATTAGTTTATTGGTCATCGTATTGGACAAATTAAATTTTTGATTTGATGGTGCTAGATGAAATGTTTAAGGATCACCAAGGTTAATACAATGTATCCTGTCATTTATCAATGTTTGAACCCAATTTGATGGCAATCCATCCAATAGGTTGGTGACCTATTTCTGTAAAAAAAAGAAAAAAGAGGCAGACTTAACACTGCCATCCAAATCAAATCTTTTGTGGGCTGGCTCCCTGAATAAACTTTATGAGATGTACTTCAAAATTCATATTTCTTTATTACATGATCAAAGCAAACGTGTCTACTAGTAAGTGAGCAAATGTGTTGTGGTTTCTTGAACATTTCCACTGTGATTCAGGTTGTCCTCATTTCCTCTGAAGACATCATTCAGATCAGGAATGAGCACAAACAGTATTACACAATTGAACTTATGGGCTTGAACTTTGATACTAATCAGAGAAATATGACGCTGCAGGCATCGTAGTTTTGGCATTGCAAGGCAGGAATGTACACTGTGCCATAGCAGGCATCAGAGTTCTGTAGTATGCGGGCACAAATCCAGCGTCACCTCATTCAGCGAGGCTCATATTTATAGTAGAGATGCTAAATCAGGATTGGCTCCTGACCAGCAATGTCCTCCATTCAGGGCCCAGGAGATGCAGTGAAGTGTCAGTTTCCCCACTGCTAACCTACATTAACTTCAAACACACACTTCAAATATAACAGACTGCAGCAAGGACACTGATATGTAATGTTTGTATGAAATAAAACTATAAATTACAGCAGAAGTTTGCAATGAAACCTTGATCTGACTTGTAGGGTTGGGAACATACATTATTACACAACTTTTGGGGAGATCATAGCCATGATTTGGCACATGTGGGAGTCTGCAATGGACAGTTGGCTCGGATTACTGTGTTGTAATGGTGAGTGAAGTTTGTGCATTTGCATGACATTAAAAAAAAATCACTTTGTGTACATTTTCCAAAATCCAAATGGCTGTCAAGCAAGTATTAGTTTTCTTTTCACCATATCATTATGATCTTCATGGCTTGCCAAGATGTTTGACAACTTTTTTTTTTTCAGATGGGATGGTTTTATTGGCACGCAATCTGCCGTGGCAGTTTATACAGCTTTGCGGTCGCTAGGAAGATTTTGACACTACGACAGCTGCCTCACGGTCTTTGTCCAGGAAAACATCCTCCGCTGTACAGTGTAACTACACCTGCTGCATAACATTATCTCCTCCATCTCAATGCTCGCCTCATCCCTTTGACCACCTCAAGTCTAAGTCTTTTCTTTAGCAAGATGTTTTTAGCTTCTAATTCTATGTCAAAATATTCCCCCTTCATTTCCGTCACAGTACAGCGCTGCTCTGATCATACAGCGTTGGCAGCTGGATTCATTCATTCAGTTCGCCATTTACAACTACTGACACTGCTAAATTTTATTTTCGTCGGCTGATATCTGACAGCAGTGTGAAATTCTTCTTTTCAATCTTTGGTAACATTTTTGTGTATGAAACTCGCCCACAAAATGAGTAGCACAGACATTTTGCTAATGATCAAATCTCACGAATGCGTGCCGCCTCATGAACAAGTGCCATTCATCAGGTTGAAATGAGTCATTTATAACAAGTTTGTGCAGTTAAGACAGTTTGATAAATCCAACTTGGAAAACACTTTTTTTCCCAGAAGTTTACTCATACAAGTAAGAGGTTCTTGCATGAGATCCCTTGTGTCTGCACCTAGTTTACAGAAACTCTGTAAATTCAGAAGAAACCAGGAATGTGACACATTATTGATCACTTGTACTACTTCGTGAAGTTGCCATGTTTTCAATAAGCTCTACTTTGACATGTGATGTTAGCCCACTTTAGTCTAATGGCTGCAAAAAAACAAAAACAAAACCCTGTCTATATTCTGTCTCTGCATACACCACCGGGAGCCATTTCTGGGAACTCCAACACAATACTCACCTCACACAGCTGTCCTGCAAACTCCTGTGGGCATTCGCACACAAAGCCATCCAACAATGTGTGGCATTGGCCTCCATTCTGACACGGTCTGCTGTCACACTTATTCCTCTGGATTTCACAGTGTGTACCCACGAAACCTGGCGAGCACAGGCAGTGGTAACCCCTTGGGCCCTCCTAATAAAGACAAAAAAGAAAGAAAGATGGAGCTGTCAAAGAGTCAAGGTTACCAACAGTCCAGCTGAACTGACTTTTCTAATCACCTTGTCTTACTTGAAAATGAAAACATTCAAACCTTGCATGTTGCTCCATTCTGGCACTGACCATGGCAGCCGTTGATCTCTGAGAAGAGAGCAGACATTATTAAAACATTGAAATTTTCCATAAATGACCTATCCATTAAAAAATGCAATCTACAACATGGTATGTGCTCAGATTAAGTAAGAGTTTGGAAACCAGTGAAGCCAAGAGTGTTAGATAGACCTTGTATAGACTGTAACCGGGCATGCATTGAATCCAGAGAGGAACTGGGCATGCAAGTTCAGTCATGACAGCAGAGGAGGAGCTTCAGTTTACCAAGGCGAGAAAGGAACGGGTTACCACATGCTACACCTATGTGATGTGTCCAGGGAAGTGAGCGGAGGCGTTTGAAAAGTAGCCAGGAAAGGAGTTCGCCAGTGGAGAGACAGAAATTTAAAAGTGACTTTGAGGAAGAAATACTGACTGAAGTCACAGTTTTGTCCAGACCATCCCTTGAAACAGTTGCAGTGATATCCACCAATCAAATTTTTGCAAGACTTAGCGTTCACACAGGGCTTTCCTGTGCACTCATTTGCATCTGTGAAGGTAGGATGTAGAAGAACACAGAGTCCATCAAATGGCACAAACCAAGGAAAGGACAAGAAAGAAAAGTAACCAGAAATCAAATCTTTGAAGTCCCAATAACAGAAAAATTAAAGAAGTGGCAGCATTAGTGATAATGTTTGTAATTTTGAGCTCATTTTGGGGTCAAAAATGTATATATGAACCTTCTCTGGATCATGATCAATTGATGCATGATCTGGACTTAAAACCAGTCATATTTTTCTATAAAACCTTTTTTAGTGAAATGTAACAGAATCAAATCTATTAAATAGTGGATGTGTTTGGTTGCAAAGAGGTGCTCCTCAGATTTTAGTCATAAAAGTCTCCTGTTGCTCTGGAGGAACTTAATCAAAATAACCCTTGTGATGTCACCAGAGTCATCTCTGCTTGGGCTTAGAGTCTCTAAACTTATAACAGAGAGCCTGTTTTACAAACTGGGAGTTTAAAAGATGTGGGTGTTTACCAGGCAGGGAGGGTCTAATGAAAAGATGCTATCGGTTGCATTAAAGTGAAATGTATAATACAGTATTTTTGAAACATACTAGGAGCAATTTATGTCCACCAGCCTGCATCTATTTCAGTTTTTATTCTCTACTCTCTATTCTCTTTACTGTCCCTTTAACCCCTTTTCAAGAGTTAAGCTATGTTATGCTAGGTCATGTTATGTCCAATAAAAAAATATTGAATTAATGCCATTGACTTTTTTTTATGAACTGTATAATTAAAAGTTTGCAGAGCCCCAGGTGACAAATGCTTGTTTTGTCTGACCAACACTCCAAAACCCAAAACATTCATTTACAATACTATAAAACACAGAAAAGCAGCACTTATACACATTTGAGAAGCTAGAACCAGTGAATTTGTGGTATCTTTGATTGTTCAAGTCCAACTGAAATTAAACTGCATACGTATCTGCTCTGTAAATCACTTGTCCTGCGCTCTTCTTTGAGAAAAAAAATCAAAAATGGAGAAATCTATATTATAAATTCTTTGATTTCATGATTATGCCCCCTAGTTTCACATTATTTCGATTCAATTTCAGTTGGACTTGAATGATGGGGCGTTTAGTGATCTGGAGGTCAAGCTGTACACCATATAACCTGCTGTGGATGTTTGTTGCATGTCATACCCTTTTTTCCCCTCTCACACCACATTTGTTGTCTATGTCTGTACTGTAAACTGTCCAATAAAGATTAAAAAATATTTTTTGTCCATCAACTAATCTTTTAATTAATTAAGTTCCACCTAACGCATCTTAAAAAGCCTCAAAGAAACAACAACTGACACAAGACCGTTTGTGTTCTCATCGCTCCTACTCGGATCAAACGAGTGCAAATAGTACAGTTTCACTCAAAAACATTCACCATGGACATCAAAAGTGTTACAACAAAGAAAAGCACTGCTGCTCAAATATTCAGAGGAGGGGGAGGCAGTCCGCAGGGAGTCCTGCTGTGCTGCACTCACACACCTGTCTTCTCTCTGAAACCCAACACTCCACACATACACACCCATCTCCAGGTAAGACAGGAGGCCAATTGCTGTCTGTAAGCTGAGATCTGTTCTGGTAAGATGAAACTGAACTCTTGGGATCTCTTTCCTGCCTTCCCCCCCCCCCCCCACCCTAACACACACACCCCAACTTTGTTTACCGGTCGTAATCCATTTCCTGGCCTCACGCCGGTCACGTCCGCTTGTCAGGATGGGAGCGATATAGAAACGAATGCCACCGCCAGCGACAAACAAACAGCCGGATATAGACACACTAGTAGCTCATAAAGTCATTGAGAAAAAAAAAAAAAGGCAGAGCTGTGGGCAGCTGCCAGCTTGTCCAGGATATTGACAGCTTGTACTCTGGCCATGGGGCTCAGGTTGCTGGTTGCCAATTTTAATCCAAAAATACAGTTATACAGAGCAGTGAGCAATGCTGCCTGTGTCTCAGAGGCCATTTATTTGTTTTAGGAAATGGTACAAACAGGAAAGAACTGGCAGGAGAACAAATCTCCTGGTAGAAATGAAGACTTGTTTGCCAAAAAAAACGAAATCATAAAACAGGAAGTACATTTTTAATAACCTCTGTTGTGATAGGTACGTGATAGCTGTGTGTGTGTGTGTGTGTGTGTTTTCTTGGGCTGAAAACCTGAATCTTACCTATCTGGCAGGTCTTTCCTTCCCACTGAGGAGGGCAAACACACTCGAATCCATCTTCCAGGTCGATACAGGTTCCACCCTGACCACATGGACTGGAGGAACACTCGTCGAAATCTGAGAAAACACACAGGACAACTCACTCTCTGCTTATTTCTAACAGCAAGCCACATTTGAAGAAGTGTTGGGACTTTAATCAGACTTTGGACATTAATAGTGTAGGATGGTCAGTGATGATGAAAGAGGATGAGAAGGAGAAAGCTGAGGTGAGCAATGAGTTTTAACTCCAATGAAGGTTGGTGGCTAATGAATAAGAGTGTTTGATCAGTAAATATCACAGACAAGTGTTCAATAGGAAAGAGAAGAAGAATTCTTTAATGCCAACAAATGAGAGGAGAAAATAAGTGTCTGCAAGGTTAAAGATGCAACTTTAAGGTCAAGCATGATAGTGCTTGTGTATAAAGAAAGACAGAATATTATTCAAATTAGTGCAGCGACTCACTGTTTGCACAAGTCGGACCCTCCCAGCCTGGCGGACACTGGCACTCGAATCCCGTGGGAACTTCGTGGCACGTACCGCCGTTGGCGCAGGGATTGGAAACACAGGCGTGCTCGGCTGATGGAGGGAGGGAGGGGGGGGGTGTGGTTACGCAATGAAGAGTAAAACGTCGCTCAGGTTAAGAGCTGAAATTCTTCACATCTCCTTGTTCTTACAAATTAAGATGATAGGTAAGAATTTCCGATACATTCTTGATGGCGTCTCTTCATATCGGACATGTTTTAATGATTTTCTGTTGCATTTCCATTATTCTACACATCCTCCTAATGCTAGCATGGGTACTTTTATATATCTGCACTAAACATACTGTTATTTGTGTTATCATCAAATTTCTTTGCTGTTCCTCCAAATTCCCCCACAAGAATCACAATCTTAAGGAACCTCGAACCAAGAGAGAAGTGAAGCTAAACAAGGACCATCTTTAATGAACAAAAACATGAATTACCCCCTCCCCCCCAGTGGGTGTCCACTTTGGGGTTCTCGCTCACCTATCTGACAGGTCTTTCCAGAGTAGCCCTGAGGACAGGCGCAGTAGTACTCATCCGGCTCAGTGTTCATGCAAGTTCCTCCGTTGACACAAGGCTGGTGGCGACCACAGTAATTCAGATCTGGAGGAGACCAGGAAGCACACATTTAGAGATGCTAAAATACAAGTGACCAATATCCGGGTATATCGACTTACAGAAGCAGCACTACATTAATCGATTCCTCTTGCCTGAACTATCTGCAACATGCTTCCATCTGCAATAAGGACTTTGACCTCCGCCTCCTAACTTTACTACCCCTGCATCTATGTAGGCATCATGCTCCAAAATATGCAGCTTTCTCTGCCTGTCTACAAATACTGTGATTACTATTTATTGTGTGATACATTATATTGATGTCTCAATATGCAACGTTACTTATCAAGCTGTACCGAACCTTCCTACTGTGGTCATGTGGCCATTAAAAGGTTAAGTAAAGGGATCAATGCATAATTTTTAAAAATCTAATGCTATGAAACTTTATTGATTGCAAGGAGGAAGCTGAGAGTTATATACACTTTAAAACTGAGCAATATCAGCTGCACCACTGTCCTCAGACTTCGCTGGTTTGATCGACCCAGTGAGACAACTCTTTACTGGTTTCAACATTTATCTTGTTGGTGTCGGGAGTTCCAAGGAAGCTTGTCTTTGCTCAGTGTAGAGCACCAGCTGTCAGCTTTAACGGGAAGCATAGTGTTTTCTCAACCACTCTGCTGCACTGGATCATGATAGAGCTTTTACAGTATTTACAGGGTATGGTTAAGTGGTTAGCAATCAGACCAGTCTCTGTTTCAGTTTTAGTTATGGGGTCCTAGCTATGTGAAATTTGGTGTCAGAAGAGACGATTTATTAAAAAAGCCATGGCTGATGATTAAGATAGAAAATTTCAAAAAAAACCCACAATCTACAAATATGCAGTTTAACATGCTAAGAGAAGCATTCTCAGCTTTCCACTATTCTTTCTATATACAAAATAAACTCATCTAAACCCTATTTGATCCCTGCACACCATCCTTAGGCTAAAGGACAGGTCACCCTAAAGGCTGGTAAATAAATGAGCAGGGATCTGTCTCCACTGGGGTTCTTAGGACCCATTCTCATCCCCTGAAGAGCCCTCGGTGACGAAGGGATGAGGGAGGATCGAGTGTCCCTGCTGCTGCTCGGATCACACAGGCAGTAAAACTATCCAGCTGCTCTTCTCCAGTCAGAGAGAATGGGGAGTAAAGACTATTGGGACCTTATATCGAGGTAGATTTTTGTCATGACACATATGAAATCATGTTAACTTTTATGTACTCTTACATATTAATGAATTCTAATTGTCTGTGAGATATAAATTAAGAGAAAGACAAATCATTTGCTTCAATTTCAAGTGTTAAATCAATTTTCAAAGGATTATAAAGCCTAAAATATTCTAAAATCACCTTTGAAAATTAGCTTTTTGTGATAGAAGACAGAGGTATAAACCTTTAAGCTAAATATTCCTCCACTGCAATTTAAAAAAGGTGGAAAAATCTATTTTGAGTTTCAAAACACCTCTATTTCAACTGCCTTCTACATTTTTAAACAGCTCGATAACAGAAAAGTGCTGCAAGCGAGTGACCAGCATCAAGCTACCAACAAACCAATTATAAACCTATTTCTCAATAAGCTAATGACAGAGCAGAACTATTATGAAAGCTTTGTGCATGGTGATTTATTGCTTCCTCAGAAGACACTTGTGTTGCATCTCCACTCTGAGTACATCACTTCATCGTGACTCATGGAATACAGGCAACTGTAGCTAGAGGGTACGTGCAGGATGAGAATGAGGACTGTGCCAGCATCTTGTGTGGGAAGTGATGAAATAAGAAAAAAAAAATAGAACTTTTCCATACCTTTATCACACAGCAGGCCACCCCAGTTCCTCTCACAGTTGCACTGCCAGGGGTTGTCGCAGGTCCCGTGGACGCATCCAGGATAAACCACACATTCATCACAGAATTGGCCCTGCCAGCCGTAGTTACACCTGTCAGACACAGATGCAAAAACATAACCATAAATTATATATACATATATGATCTAAAGCCTTTTATTGCTCTCTGAATATCAACTATATGACTTACAGCAATTATAACACTGAAAACCAAGACTAATCATTTTAAAGATTTTCATATTCTGGAAAAGAAAATTTTGAAATGTCTCTTTTTGAATAAAGCAAAAACTAAATTAATACATTTTTAAAGGATTTTTTTTTTTTAACCCAGGTTGTATTAAAGTGTTTATCAATAACTGAACACAGCCTCATTTTCAATTATGAAAAAGATTCTGCAGCAGCTTTACACTCACCTTAAACATAACTGTATAAACATTCAAAAACAATGATAAATACGTTAATAATAATAATGATCAAATAATAGTAATGAGTTTAAAAATAGGGTGATGGTATGGATGTAGCCAAGAGAAATAAAGTCAATGAAATCTGAAAGAAGAGATCAGAGATGCACTCTTCTTGGCTGATTCTGAGGTAACTGTATTCTGTTTAAAGTTACAGAAAAGAAAGATGTAATCAGATTACCAATACATTTAATAAAAATGGGGATTAGTAGCAGGGTTACAATTTTAAAATACATTTTAAAATAAAGAACGATATACTACTTTGCACTGTTAAAGTCCCAAATGTAAGCAGAGCAGGAATGAGAGGGTAAAATAACTCACTGATCCATGATGGTGTGAGTAGAGGATGATACCACATGGTATGCGCAGGTGTGCACAGCAGGTGCACGTACACACACTTCACACACACACACACTGAACTTACGTTGGGAGAGCAGGCAGGGACGAAGACAGTCAAAGAGAGTTTGAGTATATGAGAGCTTGTAGCGCACATAACTGCTCTACCCCAAGATGACTGTGTGTGCGTAACGTGCCCAGAGCCGACAGTGTGTCACTGGTCGCCGAGCACTACTTTAATATTGTGATACTTGGATTAGGTTACTGACTATACTTTTTAACAGGTAATTAGCAATTGTACTTTGTATTAAAGTAACCCTCCCAACCCTGTATATAGGCTACTTTGGGCTGGACCGACTCATCATCTGTCCCATCTTGAGCAGACCCGGGTGTAGATGTGTTCAAGCTGCCGTCTGAGCGCTGTCTGTTGGTGGTGGTGATGATGGTGTGCGACATGTTGCCGGTAAATAAAATGGGTAAATTAATGTTTAAACAAGTTAAAAACTGCAGCACATGTGCTGCAACGTTAGCAGTCGATGGCAAGTCTCTGCTGCAGTTCATACCATTTAGTTTTAGCGTGTGTGTGTGTGTATGTGTGTGTGTATGTGGGACTGTGATGTTACTGTCTGTGCCGCTGAGAGCGTAACGTGAACCATCATACGGCACGTGTGTAAATCTGAGCCGGTTTGGAGCTGGTCATCGGTCATGGCCGATCAGCTGAAAAAAGGACGTTTTTGATCAATAGCCGATCAATCGGTGCATCTCTAGAAGGGATAATCTGTGACTTTCTTTACATCAGTGACAACATACAAACATGTCTGACTAGCCTGTGAGTTCCCCATTTTCTGAGAGTGTATTATCCTGGTTTTTGAAGGTCTAAATCGCTGTGTTTAAGCCGAGCAACAGGCCGCCACTAAACAGCAAGTTTCTCAAATATTGAAGCCACCACTAAATTAGTTTTATGCATGATAATAAATCATGATAATATAATTCTGAAAAAGTCTGTGGGAGGTTCTGTAGAATTTCAGAGGACATGCACAAGCTCTTGATTTAGGATTCAAACCACTAATCTGCAGGGGCTTCTAAAAGGTGCAAAAGGGACAAACAGCGTTGCACTCGAGGCTGAAGCCCTCAGATACAACCTGCCCAGCAGTGGAAATAAACCTAATACTGTATCTGCTCTTGCGTCAACCTGTCCCAAGGCCTTCTGCCAACTAATCTTAGGAGGGTGACATTCCAGGGCAGGAGGGGTTAAGAATACTTCCAGCAGCTCCCGTGCTCGGGTTAGAGTCTGGAGCTGGGGGGGTGGTTGTGGGGTGTGTGTGTGGGGGGGCTACAAGGGTGGCACGGTGGTTCTGCGAGCGAGTGGCTGGAGACAACTGTGTGTATACAGAGTATACGTGCACACGCCTGCAGCTTCATGACAGCACTCGGCTGTTTCCAAGGCTGTGGTGTCGTCGAGCCAGCTGTCTTGTCAATTGACTGCTATTTTGAGCCGGTGCTCTCCTGCAGACGGCACCGCTGCCTCTCCAAGAGACGAGGCCTTTGAAAATCTCTGCCATTCTCAGGCTCGGAGGGGTGGGGGGGTGGGGTGGGGGGGGTGGGGGGGGTTGTGGAGGGGGGTTGAATACTTGCCATGTTTCTTCCACTGTATATGATTAGCTTCAGAGGGTCTGACAGCAATGAAGCAATAACACTAACAGAACTTTGGCAAGCAGACTCAGCCACAGCTTCTTAAGCTTGAAGGTATCAAAAGACTCATTCTGCTGTTCGTTCTTCGGTCATATTGATACCATGCTAACTCATCAATCCCTTACGGGTGTGGGCGTGAATTGGATTACAAAATCATCGCACTTGGACATGTCAAAAGGTTGCAAAACATTCGGAGTGGTGGTGAAAAAAATGTGTTACAGTGCTTACCCAAGTGATTCTTGGGACACGGCAAGCCTCTAACAAATATGTCAGAACAAGCCTAATGTGTGCAAATAAAAAATCCCTCAATGCGGCAGCGTAACAACAGGCATGTACCAGCTTTTGTGTTTTTCAAAAGCCTGTGGCAAACGGGGCAAAGCTTTGCAAAGCCCATAAAACTGATGAAATAAAGGGAATGAAAGGGCATGAGATCGTGAGGGATTTAATGGGAGCTTTCTGTGACCTGAGGCTTCATTAAATTCATGCCTCTGCAGGAAGATTCTTTACTGCTGCTTTTCTATTCATGTCACTTTTCCTGTTGACTGGGACTTGACATTTCATAAGAATGAGACGCTTCCCTCTGTTGACTGTCTGCTCGCTGGAATAAGGATGCAGCCCGCTGATCAAGTCACCCACAACAAAAATGCGAAGCAGTTTCCTAAAACTGGTCATCCCCTATTATTCTTCGGCCAAATGCTTCCCTAATAATGGGAGGCAAGTGTCTCTTTTCATCCGGCAGGTGGGAGGGGGGTTTACAAATGACGACGGGATGTGCCACATCCTGGAAACGCGGACCTATGGGGCCATTCTACGTCACTTTATCTAACTGTCATTTCCACTTTGGGAAATGTACATAACACAGTGGGATATTCATTTCCTCTCCTGCCCCCTGCCCTTCAAGGAGGACTGCATTGCGGATGGGAAGGGGATATGACAATTCCCAGCACGTTTACAGTGGTCAAATTCACACACGCCGACAACTCCCTTTCTTCGGCCCGATTGGCAGAGAGCTGATGAGATGCTTGGTATTCTGTGGAGGATTTCGGGCGGCTAAAAATACAAGAAGGCAGGCGCGCCATTGCCCTTTTCTTCTAAACCGAGATGGAGATGCCCGCGAGGGAAGTAAAAGGCTGACACAATAAACAACGGGCTTCGATTTTGAAGGTGCCTCCATTTGGCATCTAACATCCATCATTCTTTCACACTTTAAGCTTCTCTTTTGGTCTAATCTGGAATAAATGAAACACCAGTTGTTCCAGAAAAACACCTTTCTATTGAAAACAGACCTTGTCAAAAAAAAAAAAAAAAAAAACGGAACTGCATGTACAATGTTACAGTGACCTAAAAACACAAAGCAGCGGTTTCTCTGCCTAGACATTCCAGCAGATTCAAAGAAATAAAAGATCCTGAAGATATAATCTCTAAACGATCACATGTCTGTACATTAAAAAAGGACTGTTTAAAATAATCTTACTTGCATTCCCCTGGGACAGAGCAGCTGCCATGTAACAGGTTGCAGCCTTGCTTGCAGATCGCTGAAAAAAAGAGGACAAAAAAAAAGAAGACAGTTTAAAAAAGGTGATATTTTGATTCATATAAGAGACATGCATCATTATATTTCCTCCCGTTCAAACATATTATTCTTTCAAAAAAAACAGCCAGACAGAGAGAAGCGGGGGGATAAGAAAGACGACGACATGGAGATGTGGGAGGAGGAGGAGGAGAAGCTCGTTTGTTTGCCATCTTTCTAACAAGTGCAACAAGACGTGAGAATTCATGGCACCCTGACCAGGGTTGGGGGGGGGGGGGGTGAGGAAGGGACAACTTTATAGCCTGCATGTACAACACTACCCCCCTCTTAAAAACAACCCAGCCCCTCTCCTCGCCCCTCCTCTTTTCACCCTTCGTCTTCTAAGGTCAGTTGGGTGATTTATTGAGGCCCCCCACTCTCTCCAACACCACCCACAAACACGACCCCTAACACCGCTACCTTTTCACATATGCAGGCGATACACACTGTGTTACCACCGTGCTTTACTATTGGACTGAATGACTGGATTTACTGGATAGAAGTTATGGTGAATTAATGACTGTTTTTCCAGTCCAAAATTCAATCTGTCAAGTCCCCCTCCACTCAAAAATATGATTTTGTTTTGCTTGTTTGGATGTTTGAGTTTCACTTTCAGAATGATTCATCTGCACATTTTGACACTGGAGGGCTGTTTTCACATTTTAGGGGTGGGCCTATGAACAGGATTTGTGACATCACAACTAGTCTGGAAGCCAATCCCGGTCCAGTACACAACTTACACGAGTGTGATGTGGAGACATGAAGCCTCAAGTGCACGTAGACTGAGAACTACAGTGAAGTAGGGGGCAACAAAATTTGCATATTCATAGATTCTGGATTTTTAATGAGGGAGAAGGGGGATAAAAACCCTATCAGGCACACACTACAGTTTTTTTTATATCTTAATACATGTCTGGAGGGGATCTTTAATACTTTTTATGATGGCAAAATGATTAATACCAAACCAGAAATTGTTCAAATGTAAATAATGTATCCAAAATGCAAATTAGCATGTCAGTTACAAAGCTAGTGAGCTAGTTTACGAGCTAACTAGCTAGGAAGATTACTGAAATGTAAATAATGTATGAAAAACACAGTTTAATTAGCAAACTGACTACCAACCAGTTTTCTGCTACTCATTAAAAGACCCTCCTCTTTTCACCAGTTGTATATGGCTCATAACATCTGTAGGCTGTGGCAGATTAGCCTGTAGCTAACTTAGTCATAGGATGTGGAAAGCTTACGCATAGCCACTTGGCACTCTTACAAAGGCTTGGAGGACTGAGTGTAGGTAATATGATATCACATTTCTTTCTTTATTAAGTCATTACTATAATTATAGAGTCTAGAATATTCGCAGGAAAGCTAGCAGCTCACCTGTCCTGCAGTTGTCTCCCATCCAGCCCTCCAGGCAAACCTGCGCCCCGGACTGCTCACACCGATAGTGGCCAAAGTAATCATCACGAGGAACACAAAGCTTGTTGCACTTGTTGCTGTAGTAGTTATCGTCACATCGCACCCGGATACGATAGATGAGGCGAGCCACGGGCCCGTCGTGCGGGATGGTCTGCCAGTGGTCACCGGGGTTGATCATACCAGTGTGAATGCTGCGTTCGATTAGCAGCTCCTCTTCATCTGAAACGAAAGCAAGATGAAGACAAATCAGTCACATCAGCTGCAAAACTGACAACACAAAGAGAAGATGGACATTTAAAATATCCCCTCCGCACTACTTCAACCTATGTCTCAGCTCTTTGTTTACAATGCACAGAAAACTAGTATTAGAGTAACCCCACTTCATTTCATGCAGGACATTTTATTTAATGAGTGTGTATTGTTCAGGCTGTTGTCTGCTACTAGCAAGATGAATCAGGATTTGGGTGTCTTACCACCTCGGCAGCGCTCAGAGCCCAATACACAAGCTGTGAGAGTTAATATTGCATTGCTGCAAAATACAGTGAGTCTTTGACTGCAGTGCAACCGTCCAGAGCAGCAAAGATTAGTCAGTTAATCGATTAGTCATTGATAGGAAATTAATCTACAACTATTTTGATAATAGATGAATCATTTTAGTAATTTTTCAAAGCAGAAATGACAAATATTTGCTTGTTTCAGCTTCTCAAATGCAATGGTTTCATGCTTTTCTTTGTCATACATGATATTAAACTGAATATCTTTAGGTTTTGGACTGTTGGTCGGACAAAACAAGACATCTGAAGACGTAACCTTTGACCCTGGAAAATTCTAACGTAATTTTTATATTTTATAGAGGCAGATTAAATTGACAATGAAAATAATCGTTAGTTGCAGCCCTACGTTCGTCTTTCCCAAAGTTCTAAATCAATTAGCCTAAGTCAAACATAACTCAACTCATTAGGCAGCCATCAGCTGTGGCATTTCGTACGGTGTTATTTGAAACACCGACGGCAGACAATGATGTGGAATCTCCTTTATTCAGCGCCCTCAATGGAAGAAAAAGCAGTGCATTCTTATTCAGCAGACAGCCAGACTTTGATATCACGTTGTGTGTGTGTGTGTGTGTGTGTGTGTGTGTGTGTGTGTGTGTGTGTGTGTGCGCGTGCGTGTGAGCAAAGCACTCACTGAATTTTAAGTATGCAATTGAAATTCATTGTCTGCAAATTGATCCATTTTCTGGTGATGGCATAAAATGCCACTGCCTCCGAGCTCTCTGCATGTGCGTTGTGATGAAGCGCTTGTGTTGTTGAGGTTGCTACTATTTAGCCTCTAGCACGCCAACACTCACATTAAACATTGTTTGCCTCTGTGGGGCTCACTACAGCGTCAGCTTCCAGAAAGAAAGCAATCTTTATCACAGTGGGATCGAAGCTGGCAAACAATCTCTGTGGAAATAGGGGGTCTGCAATTTCCTTTTCTCCATGGCTTTGGGCTGCAATGCACCATAGACATTTAGAAGTGAGCAAGCAGGGACACACACACCTTCCTCTGCTGGGGACTGACACAATGTCAGACAGAATTAAGCAACAATAACAGAAATAACCCCCGGCAGTTGCCAGATAGAGAACAATGGGCTCCGGGCCCAAGCTGGGCTCTGCTACCTCAGTGTCTAAACACTGAGCCCGGCCGCCCAGTCCACTCCACTTCCTGCTCGATAAACACAAGGAAAACAGCCGGCTGCCTTTCCTGAGGACACAAGGGGGAAGGGAAGAGAGGCACACTGGAGGATGTGACGCTGGAGGAGAGGAATCTCACTGACAGACCAACACACTGGTAGGCTCTTACGTAGGACAAGACATGATGAAGCTGCTGCTGACTCAGGCCAGACAACAAGTTCAACTCTATAATGACTTGCAGGACCGTCATGTATTTCAGGTTTTTATTTAGAGCGTTCTTTTTCGTGCTGTGCCCTTTATCGATTCTAGACTGAGAATTTTTCCACCACCGTCATTGCTTAATATAAATTTTTCTTCATTCATTTAATGAGTAACAAGGGTAAACGCATGAATGCCAGAAACAAACACTAATGATGTAGAAGCTGTAGGATGGAGGACAGAATTATGGCTGCAGTCAATCGTTTAATATCAATTAACCTGCAGATTATTTTCTCGATTGATGAAGTTGACATATTTAAATTGCTTGTCTTTTCTCCAACCAAAAGTCTAAATCTCAGATACTCAGTTTACTATTGTAAAAGTCAGCAAAATTTAACATTTCAGAAGCTGGAACCTGTGAGTTTGTTGGCATTTTTGCTTAAAAACATGACTTCAACAATTAATTACTATTAAGATTTTTCTGTTCAAAAAATAACCTCATGATAGACAACAATAGGGTTGCAACTAATGACTATTTTCTCATAATTAATGATTAAGTCTATAAAACATCAAAAAACTGAAAAATGCAGTTTATGACAATCTTCAATTGTCTTATTTTGTCTGACCAACAGTCCAAAATCCAAAAATCTCGCTATAATCTTGCTATAATGGAGGACCCAGAAATGCAGAAAACTCCTACATTTGAGAACCTGGAACCATCAAATAGTTGATATTTTTTATAAAAAATTAAACAGTTAATCAATTATGCAAGTAGCTGTTGATCAGTTTTCGGTTAATCGACTAATCGTTGCAGCTCTTGACAACAGTGTCAACATGTCCATAGCACACATATACATAATATCAATACAAAACAGAAACAGCTACATGTCTACCAACCTCCACCTTCTGCCCTGCAGACAAGTACCTTTCTGTCAAGGTATCTGATGGTACTTCTACAGAAGCCACGACTGTAACATTGTTCTAAACTTCTCAAATTAAAAAGCACATGCAGGTTTTTCAGAATAGGCTCAATATTTAAAAAACACCAGGATGAGACAGAATGTGATCATGCTCAGTCTCCGTACTAATGACACAGTCAGAAATTTTGATTTGTATGAATTTAACTACCGGAAATTGGTGGACATCCAACCTACAGTTGTTCCAGATACTTAACCAAACACGACACACACATCAGTAAGGTTGTCAGTCTTCAACGAGAAAATATATCCGAGTGTTGTCTGTGTGACAGTGAGATGAAATGCCATGTCTACAATGCGACCGAGGGAAACATAAAGCCACGGAGCAGGCAGCTCTCTCCCTTAATCCTACAGAAGCTCTAACAGCGAATCTACACTACTATCACATTTACATAACATCTAAATAACTCAAATCCAGTGGCTCAGCTTTTTTCAGCCAAATCAGCATCTCAGCTGTATTTCAGTGACTGATGCTGTAAAGACACTGATGCCATGTTCAGACAAATGCTGTTCAGTAACATGATGTGCACAACTTTGTTCAAGTTAACTCTGATAAGTTGGTCTATCTACAGTATGTTCTTCACACAATCTTGGAAACCCAACTCTTCAAAGAAGTTATTAGCAAGCATGCAGGGCTTGAGTGAACCTCCTGTCATCCTGTCAAGAGTTGGGAAAAAAAAAAAAAAAAAAAGGACAAATGCGCAAAAAATGAACAGCCCGTTAGCATGTTAGCCTGTATGTGTGTTTGTTTCTGGTAAGTTAGTTATTATTTAATAATTGAATTTTTTTTTCCCACACCAACAACCCCCCCCCCCCCTCACAACAACCCCCCTATGACCTCACAGGAGTTTGCCACTACAAGCAGACTCCTTTGTGATCTTCCACGGAGGTTGAAAGGAGCATTTGTTCCAGACGTTTGTGTTTCTTGAACCCATGACATTAAGGATGAAGTCAGCTGATGTCTGTGAGCTAACAGCAGGCTCGATTCAGCTTTTGAACAGTATGCAACACAAACCTGCTTGGGCTTCAAAAAAAAAAAAAAAAAAAATCAGTTTTATCTACATTTTGGTATAACATTCTCTTCGATATATAAATCCATCTGTAAGTGCTGAAAATGTGTTTATGTCTGGCATCCTTAGACCAAAAACACAAACATAATTTGCTTCTTTGTAGCAATTTGGCCGGCACTAAAGTGTTAGTAGCTGGCAGGAAATCAATTGGACGGTTTCTCAAGCAGCATTTACTGCAGGCCTTACATCCATCAGAAACACCGGAACTAATCACTGTAAATGTACACAATTACTGGAGGCCCACATGCAGAAACTGGAGACTACACAGGGCATGAAACAGTCTAATCAAAGAGCTATGATGTCAAAATCTATTTATTCCCCATTGTCTGCATACATGAGTGGAAGTGCGTTTGATGTTATGGACAAAACAGGATGTAATGACCTCATATAAATAAAAGGCACAAGTTTAGACAAGAGAGGACAGTTTGGTTCAGCATCAGAAATACTTTTCATGCACATGCTTCCAAGCATAGAAAGGTATTAGAGACTCGTGAAAAATGCCACTGTCTCTAGATCAAAGCTACGTCCACACATACAGATATTATAGTCCTCAATGGGTCCTCTTCCTCCCAGACTGCGCTACTGCTCAGACGGGAAAAAGGGGTTGTACAGGAGTCCACACAGCGGACATAACCAAAGGAAAACAGGATACAGCTGGTCAGCACTGACCGCCAGAGCCGACATAGCTGAGAAGAACCAACACTTGCATTCTATATGAGGCGTCTTGGGAGGCTAAAATGTACAGTACACCTTGTTTTCAACCTGCTATGATTTAAAGCAGAAATTATTAAGTTTCCACTCGCGACACAAAACGTAAAATATGCTCGTGAATGTGTCTTGACGTACTTTAAACCTGACCAGAAATGTAGAAATCTTACTGAAAACCTGTTTAACCGCCACCCTCATTCACTTCTAGTAGCAGATTATGGAAGCCACAGCATTCAGATGTATATAAGGTTTAGACTTACTGTTACGTGTGGCGTTGTCCCAGTCCCAGGCCTCTACAATTAGCGTGTACATCCGCTGGAGAAAGAGGAAAAAAGGAATGTCAAAATGAGTCAGGTGGCATTTCGGAGAGAATAGCATCTCTTTCCTTTATGTAGAGGCTGTAGAGTTTGTTCATTTCTTCCAGGTAGGCCGAAATGAGAGAGTTAGCATTCTGGAAAACACACGACAATACTGCTGATGGATTCTGGCTAATATCATCCAGATAACTGTGTCTGAAGCATATGTGACACTTCAGCTGTAGGTGGAATGAACAGTTGTGTTCATATGCTGCTACAAGGCAATGTTACAGCAAACTTTCCCCCCAAAAAAACATTTGAGGAAACACAATCAGAAAAGTGTTTTTTTGTAATCAAAAATCAAGATATTTCCAGTAAATGACGTCTGAAGTTCTCCTACTGCTTTAGAGAACTTTTAATAGTACACCTGCTGTACTATCAAAAGTTCTCCAATTAAACTTCCTCTTTCTTTTTCTGAGTATTGTTATTAATAACAGCTCAGCTGCATTCTAACATTTCCATTTGACATGAGCTTGGTTATGTTAGAGAAACTCAATAAGTTGGCCTTGCATTGGCCTGGATGTCAAAAAGAATAGATACCATTTGTAAATATTAAAATATTACAATGTCCAAATGACAAAAAGCAAATACCAGACTAAATTTGTTTGAAATTGGCAGCATCTCAAATCATCATCACTAATGAGCTCATGACGTCTTTGTCTACTCTGTTACAAAGGAGGAACAATTTATAGAGGGCCTTTGTCCTTTTGTTCCTAAATTCACTGAGAAGTAAACAAATAATTGCAATGTGTTTATAGTACAGACAGGATAATAGGGTTAATTTTAGCCATAGTCATGCAAGTCTTCTACAAACACCAGCTTATACACATGCGTGCACACACACATACACAAAAGATGATGCAACAATCGATTTCATTGCTACAACTGAGTCTCGTTTGCGACTTGGCCTTGTTACCCGGAGGTGCGCTTGAGTTACACTGCCAATGAAACCCAATGATTCAGAGATGACAGAACACCATTGGGTAAGTACAACTGTGGGAAGAAGCCAAGAGAAGCTGCAGGATTGAGATGTAGAGAGGGAAGGACACGCGGCGAGTAGTAATTCAAACCGGCCTGAGCCAACTACCCCTCTGTCCAGAATGCAATGTAGTAGTATGAACCTCCGTGCACCCCTGCTGGCCTTAGAGCAGTGCTGGACGAGTTACCTTAAGAAATGTAATCACTCGCACATCACAAATTACTAATTTAAAAAGTAATCACATTACCGTGACACGTCTAACAGCTCAAAATTCCTGCTAACCAATGCTGGTGCCGTCTTGGAAGTCACCTGAGGAACAGGCCACACCTGACTGAATTATAGCAGTCACCCTAGAAGAAGCACTGCTGGACACAACATAGTCATGACCTAAACACAGGTTCATTTGAAAAGGTAATAAACTAATCAACATCAAAAACAGCTAACTCTACTGTTAGCTCTACTGGTAGCGGCTGCTACCCATGAAACCTTGGAAACTGTGTTCATAACATCAATGATATGGTGGTGGCCAGTTGATAAAATGCTATGTTGCCCGTAATAGATTATGATTCTTAATCCTTGTTCCATTGTTCTTTCACTTTATCTACCAACTCAAGGACTCCGTGTTGCTTGAAACCCATTTTGGTTTACCTGTTGTCTCGACTATAAAACAATTTAAGCCTTCCTCTGACAAAATCAATACATAAAACAGATCGAAATGATGTTAAGGCAGGTTGTTTTCCACCGTGTTTTCAAGGAAAAAAAAGGATGAGCAGGTATGATGTCCATTAAGAAGGTCACTTTGCCAATATTAGCAGTGGGAGATGAACTCTGCCTGGCTTTGTCCTTGGTTGTCAGACAGTGAGGTAAATCAGCGGCTAAGGGGATTAGCTTGTTTCACAACAAGTTATGCTTTACAGTCGACCACTGAAGACATCATGCAATGGATTTATCATTGTCTCGTGTCCATTACATCGAAACCTTGTGTTTCTTTTAAAAGTCGCTAACACGTGTACAATGAATTCAAACAGATGAAGGAAAAAGATGAGTGAAAGCAACATCTTCAATCTTCATCATATCTATCAAAGAAAATTCAGCATAGTTTCCCACAGACTTTTACTCCTCAGATGGACAATATGTGTATGATACCTGTTGTTTACATGAAGTCAACAGTACAGGTTTTACAAATAAAATAGAACAATATGTCCAAAACTGTATTAAACATCATTATATACCAGCAGCATTGCATTCATGAATGATTATTCAATTAGTCAAAAAAAAACTATTGAAAACTATTTTCATAATCAGTTAATCATTTAAGTCATGTATCAATCAATAAAACCAAACCTTCTCTGCTTTCACCTTCTCCTCCTGCTTTTGTCTATTGATTAATCAGCTGATTGCGTTCTTGAGTAATAGGTTAGTCGTTTTTTTTACCATTTTCTTTTACAGACCAAACAAATATATTCTATTTATTATCATAAAGACGACAAAAACTAGCAGATAAATAAATTTGCAGAGCTGGAGTGAGTGATTTTTGACATTTTTGCCAGAGAAAGACAAAATAATAAACTGATTATCAAAACTGAACTGACTAATTGATTCACTGACTAAATGTTTCAGCTCTGTTTGTTGTTTTTTGTTATATTTATTTGTGAGACAAAACAAGCAGCCTGACAACGTCCCACTTTGGGAAAATATGATTTTTTAGAAATATTTTCTTACATTACAAAGGCTCAAGAATTTATCAGTACAATAAACAGATCAATCAGTAATGCAAACAATCATTAGCTTACCAAGGATGTTCAGCCTGAATCAGGAGAGCTGATGATGCAATTTCATCATGACATCAAACACAACTATTCTTATTTTATTTACAGAAAAAAAACGGATATTTGAATGTAACTATTACATTTACCAATTTAAGTCACATTGTTTGACACTTTGTGGATGGTGGGATGGTTACTAAA
Organism: Thunnus maccoyii; assembly: GCF_910596095.1. NCBI lineage: Eukaryota > Metazoa > Chordata > Actinopteri > Scombriformes > Scombridae > Thunnus > Thunnus maccoyii. Next base: position 23,295,586 of record NC_056549.1, on the reverse strand, counting down.
ACACTGAACGGTTGCTTGTAATTGTTAGCAATGATGTAGCAAAAAACCCTCTGCACAGCTGACATTGGTTTGAGTAAACATGAACACACACACACACACACACACACACACACACACACAGATGGAAACTAACCAAGCTAACCAGCATCACAGGAGTAATCTAGCTGGTGTGCTGCAGGGCAAACTGCTAGGCAACCAGCTGACCTAAATAGCACTCATTACGTCACCACCAGTGACAGTTGTAGTAGCCACAGTGTGACTGCTGTGACCTCTACAGTAATGTCATTGATAGGACATCAACCCCGAGGGGTGAGTTAGAAAAAAAAAGCTTAAGGTGAGTATTCGAGGGACTTGTAGTTGGTCGACTGACGTAGGAAAGAGAAATCACAGGGAGGGGGATTGTAAAATGTGTGTGCAAGTCTGTGTGTGTCTGTACGGGTGTGTGTGTGTGTGTGTGTGTGTGTCAGTCAGTCTGTGTTGTTGATCTGGAGGACCAACAAGCTGGTAGGCTGGTTGCTGCTGGGCTGTGGGATTAAGTAGGCTTGTCTGGCTGTGGGTGGTGGCGGGAGGAAGGGGAGGGGAGTGTTATTGTGGAAGACCACGGGTGACAAGAGAAGAGGATGGAAGATGACGGGAGAGGGGTGAGCTAAAGGGCTGGGGTCGGAGTTTGGACACGGGGGTACAGCTGCATGAGCTGCTGGGCAAGTCAAGATGGTTGAGAAGAAACGCCGTAGTTACAGGAGAGGTGCAGGAAGAAGAGGAGAGTCTGGGGGTTTTTGGTGAGGTAAGGTAGTCCACGGGCGATGCTCGTGCTGCTGTTGCTGGAAGCTCTGCCAACCCGTCCGACTGCAGACGCACAACAGATGCGGCCTCAAAGATGGATTATTTGACATGAACGTGGATCATCCCACGACATGTAGCTCGGCTTCTGACCTTTCTACCCATCCCCCCTCCCCCCACTACAAAAGGGTGGGCTGGCTGCCCCAGTCTGAGCATGTGGGTGGGTGTGTGCGTATGCCGATGCATACAAGAGGAACTATGAGTGGCAATGCATGCATTAGTGACAGGAGATCTTCGGTGATGCCGCCCTGGTTCACGAGACTATGCAAGTGTTCACTTATTGGACAGAAAACTCTTCATTGGACAGAATCAGAAGATCAAAGAAAGAACAGGTGGCCGTGTTGTGACCTGAGCCTTTTGGGTTTCCCTGAAATCCAGACCTGCTTGCATGCCTGCATGTTGTAAACGTTTCAGTAAATAGTCCCCTGAGTCAGTGTGTGTCGGGGTTGAGCAAAGCCACGGACTAGTCTGGTTTCCCACAGACCATCCCAGTCTGTGATTAGCTGGATTAAGTGACAGCTGCCCAAATGGTTGGAACAAGATAGATGGATGGGCAGGGGGATAAAGGGGAGGAGTGGGGGAGGGAAGGGGGAAAGGCTACTGAACAAAGACCCTTGTCCCAACACCGTAACTCACCCCCATCCCAATCAAAACCATTGTCCATGAAGAGACACAGTCAGCACGAGGACAATTAGTGTCAGCATGTGTGCTACTGAGCCTGGGCAGGACTGTTGCATGGGTGAAGTCAAAAAAAAAAAAAAAAAAAAAAAAAAAAAAGCTGCCAGTGGTTCTCGCACAAGTCCTGATCATCCATTCAACTATAAAAATTTCCTTATTTCAATAACTTGCCATTTTTCTCAACTCAAAAACACACATATAACCCACGTATGACTGTGTAAGATAGTTCATCCGAGACCATGAAGCATCCGCTGTCAGTCAAATCTCCAAAACCCTACCCGGCCCTTCCCCTAATGGATTAGAGGATTTACTCAGAGAAATCCTAGTTTTCAAGTCAAGAAGGGGGGCATGGTGAAAAAAAAAAAAAAACGATGTTTATGTGTCATCTACTCAGTGAATCTGTATTTGTTTGAAATGATGTAACACTCTGTTGCCATCTTTGCATTGCATGACATTAAATAAAAGGACTTTCCTTGAATCCAGGTAGAATCATTTAAACTCATTATAATGGGCCCTACTCATGAAGGCAGAGGATGTGGTAGTGATGTCTGGGGAGAGCCACAGGTGTAGGTTCCCACGCCAGATGAGGGCTGGATGGGTGAGTGGAAGGTGGTCATTTAAATAAAAAGGAACAGGGAACACAGAGAGGTGGTAGTGGGAAGTGGAAGCCAGGGCAGGTTGGGGTCACTAAGCATGGGATCTGCACGCTTCTTTTTCAAAAGAGGGGTCAGCCCTCTGCATTTGGGGTGATGTGCGTGTTTGCATTCGAAGAATACCAAGAATGTGAGATCCAGGCCTGGTGTGTAATCCCATGTGAGATCCCAGTTCGGATCTCAAATGTTGATTGAGCTTTGAGAATTATTACAAGTGGCTGGTTTCTCTTGCCTTTCATGCAACAAATTCCAATGTGTACTCCCTATAAAAAAACCCTCTGTAACCTCAAGCTATTTCTGTTTCCCATGTCATTGGGAGGTGACCTGAATGCCCACCTCCCTGTTCCCAGCTCCTCCACGGAGAGTTCCACTGACATCTCCTGATTTATTGCCTTCTGATGGGACATGAGGTCGTTACGATTCATCCCGTGGCCAGTAATCGCTGCATGTAATCTTCATTAATCTGTGATGTCAATCCCAGCTTTTGGTTTTACTAGGGCTGAGTCTACACTATTCCAGCAAGGGCACTGAGATACACGGTCTCTGTTGAATAGGAAGGCCAATGGACACAAAAGCATGTGATGTATTTTGGTCTTAGAAACTAGTTGTGAAAATATGGATGGATAACAGTGATCCTTATTGGCCTTACATGGATAAAAGCCACCTGAACATGGAGGAATAATGCAATGAAAATAGCCCTATAAAATTATGTTCATCGACTCTGTTGCATCTTCTATTCTAATTAGTCATTAAGACTAACTGGAAGTGAAATCATTGATAACTGAGGGTCATTAATGCATGGGACACAGCAGACTCACACCGTCTGAGATCACAACCAGACAAGTTTCAGACTGGAGAGGAGCTTGTAGGGGTTTGGGGGTTTGGGAAGTAGCTACTTTTTCTTGCATTTGAGGGTAAAAAGTAGATTTAGATGTGTGAAACCAAGGTCCTGTCACTTCTGCCTGGAGAGTGACTGGATCTAACTGTAGCTCCTCAATCTGTTCAGAGGTTCAGAGATCAAAGACCTCCAGTGGCAAAATCCTTGCAAATGTGGCGATGATGTTGGCAAGCAGTGATGTACAAGTTGGATGGTTTTTGACCCTTGCTGAAAGTCGTACTGAACATGTTTGAACCCTGCTTGTCACCTTTGTTTTTCCTTGGATTGCAACTGGACAAAATTTAAACTTAAAGTATTTTTTATGAAGTCTACAAAATGTCTGAAAATTGTGAAAAATACCCACAGCTATTTCTCAAGAGTCCAAGTTGATATCTTCAAATTGCTCATTTTGTCCAATCAACAGTCAAAAACCAAAGGCTATTTCCTTTATAAAGATATGAAAACAGAAAAAGCAGCAAATCCTCAAATCTGAGGGGCTGAGACCAATGAATATTTGGTATTTTTGCTTGATTAATGATTTAAACGACTAATCAGTCATCAAACATAAGTGTGGGTAATACTTTTTCTTGTGAATGGCTAATTGATTTAATGATAAATCAATAATTTAATGATAAATCAACTGATCAGACCAAATGATAAGCCAACCCTACTTTCCCCACTTTTCCAGTTTGCAAGCTGAAATAACATCAACTTTTCTGACCAATAGTTGTGCTTCCACCTGTGCACCATTCCACTTGGTCACAAACAAGAAAGTTATGTCAAGCCCTTCGATCTAAATATTGTTCATTAACAAATAGTTTTAGCATTGTGTTTGGTTCTGGTTGACATCAAGATACTTCCTCTTGTACAACATTGTATTGTTGCACTTACAGTAAGCTTGCATCTCACCTCAGAATCAAAGACGGAGAGGCCAGTGATCCTTCTTACGGACCAGACAAGACAAGTGTGCCAACCTCTTCACACAAACATATACAAAGGAAAATGTCTGCAATTATGTGTTAAACTAAAGCCTATCCTATCTGAAGCCATGTGCCAGGGCCATAAGCCTTAAGACATGAGTAATTTTCAGGCAAAGCAGTTTATTAGTTTCTTCTGCATTTTGGTTGAATGAAACCCTACAGACAAGTTAGGCACCACTGCCTTTAGACTTAAGGCATTTTTAAAGACATGAATTTACACTGATACGACTAAATGAGGTCTTGAGAAAGCAGGTTACAGACTCTAAAGCAGTCATATCTCTGCTGGGTAGAAAGGTGGAGGGCTGCGAGCTCTGCGTGCAAGTTGCTTGCCAAAGTCGTGTGCCAAGAGATGTCGCACTGAAGGCAAGGCATTTGGCTGGCTGGTGTACACCGGCTGTGCACACACACACACGGCCCATTGAGCATGCTGCTACTATGCCAACAGGGTCATTACCCATGCACTTCCAATACAACAAACCCCTCCCCTCTTGGTGCTAATTAACCAGCATGATCCAAGACTATGCAACACGTAAAAACAAACACCAATGCATTCACATTTGCGTAGAAAAACGAAATGACCTGACATACAAAGCCATAGATATGCCCAGGTAAATACGTATTGCAGGCTACAGAGTGGTTAGAGATGGGGAGGAGGGAGATACTGCCAAGACAGAAACTGGTTGGGGTAATGTGTTAAATTTCATAGGCCAAAAACTAACTGAATTTCTTGCATGATCCAAAATGGAAATATCAGTAAAAAATTGCAAAATAAAAAGCTTCAAAAGCAGTTTTCGTTATTCGTCAGGTTGCTTGTGCATCATTATGTGTGCCAAAAGCAACTTAAACATTTCAAACAACCAAGTTAAAGCTCAACTGTGGTGCGCGCTTGGATATTTGTCAATTACTTACTCAGGTGTTAATTTGCCTGAAGAAATGTAAAAATTACAGCAATAGACATGCTTCAGAAACATTAACAAGCTAATTCCTGATCCAAAGCAACAGGGCGCCTGACTGGAGAGCAATACAGCACCGCCTCCAGCCGAGCCCCATTATCATTTCAAACAGGTTCAACAGTACAGTGACAATTTAACTGCCCATGTAATGACATGCTTTAATTACCCCCACAAGGAGCCCCTAGCACCTGCACACCATTCATTTAACAAGAGACAGGGGACGCAGTGGGCCACAGCAACACGCACATAGAGCGTACTTTAAAACACACGAATCAATGCTGAGTGACAATGGAAATACACACATGCTGGGACACAAGTCATTACTATTTGCTATGCACCTGATGGTTATACCACATGTACTCAACACTTGAGATGTAGCCGCTGCTTTATCAGTCATTAGTGGAGGCTGAATCATTTTTTCCCCCCATACATTTTTCCAGATAAACAAGATGTTATCTGCAGCCTCCGAACCCCTGACAGCAATCAATATGCATGTTTACAAAGTGAGTTAATATGTTTGAACTATGCTCTTACAATACTGCAACTGCCATAAAGTTATTTGCCTAATTTAGTGCATGTTTTGTATCATTAAGACATTTTCCATCGTGCTCCAAGGTTATCAGACAGATTTCCTGCCTAACCAACTCTGTGGCACATAAAACTGAAATTACATTATAGACTTAAGTTCTTCAAGCCACCAGCCACGAACCACAACGTACTCAGTTCGAGTCTGGCTGTGGAATGTTGTTGCATGACGTTCCCCACCTCTTTCCCCCTTCATTTCCTGTCATCTCTCTATTGTCAGCAATTTAATAAAAGGCCTACAGTGCCCCCAAAATGATCCCAACACACTTGACTCTTGCAAAACAAAAATGAAAAATGGACATCAGCAAGGGCTGGGCGATATAGCTGAAAAATTTATCACGATAAAATATTTCATTTCAGTTGATATTGATAATTACTGATCGTTTTTAATGACCTATTTTTCAATAAAGACCAGGAAGAAAAGGCTGTATTTAACCACTTTATCTTGAATTTAACCCCAAAAAACTGCCATACTGGTGAGCTGACCTGTCCTTTTTTTTTAAAAAAAAAAACAAAAAACAATTACCTCACCATCTGTACTCACTTTCTCACTCAACACTGTTTGATGGTGCAACTGAACAACACACCTGTTAAATGATTGGCTGTTTGCGTGTCACTCATAGCACGCTCTATTATCAGGGGATATGATAGGCTGTTTATGAGCCAGGGAGGGAGCACGCTTGGGGTTTGTTCATGTAACCAAACTTTGCATATTTGTTATGTGCTTTCATGGCGGTTTGCAATTAATGCATTTAAGTGAAACTATCAGACATGCTATAGGACAATTTTCTTATTGCTGAATTGATGAAGTGTCCTTTGCAGGTACATATTGTTATTGTTTTATCGCCAGGTCCTAACATCAGCTTAATTTTGGCCTCAGATACTACAGAGATAAACCTACTCAGGCAGGCATCCTTAACATACTTATGAACGCACCCACAGAAATACCTGAAACATCACAACCAACAGACTCCTAATGAATACTGTTTTTGCTCTACCAGACAAGACATGTAGTCAGCTTCAAAATACAGAATCTGTACAAAATCTTCTAATTATCAAAGTTATCTGCAGCGTCAATCTGTTTGCCTCATTATGTGTAAAAGTAGGAGTATGTACCCCACATTTACCAGATTGACACATTGTGGGTTTGCCTGCAGAGGATACAGTACTGTAACTATTTAGTGTAGTATGGTATTTAGTTTGGAGTGACCAGCATCAACAACTTAAACTACACATCCAATTTTGTAAATGCAGCGTGCAATGTCTCATGTCTGCCCACCTCTCAGCCTCTTTACACCAGGTCATCATGACCCTGTTTTAATAGCTCTACAGAAACTGTAATACTAACGTGCCAAAAGCTTCTGAAAGCTTCACTTTCTTGCACCGACTGTTAAGCTACACCCAACTTACTGTAGGAAATGCACTGTATTTCTGTCGGAAAGGTTTCCATGACAGCCCGTAACCACTTTGAATGCTGGTTTACACATTCAAAAATGATAAAGCCACTTGGTCCATGGTCCATATTCAGTGCAGTGGTTTGCTAAAAATGTGGTTTGCACTTAGCCACTGACCTGGGCAAGAATAATGAGTGTATTTCCATACGGCATGGCTACAGGACACGTCACATCCATTTTACTTTTCAATGCCTCAGTCAGTTACATGCAAAAAGAGGGGACATTAAAAGATAAAGCTGTCATGAATTGTCAGCATCAATTCATCACAGCTTTATCTAAGTTAGATACTTAAAATGAATTATTACTGTAATGTTATGGCCGGTGAGTTAGCTGGAAGGCGGACAAGATACAAAGAAAGTCAGAATCCGCAAAGTTTGACTTTGTAAACATCTGACCTTAGAACAACTGTTGAAATAAATGAACGACCAGATATAGTTTGGACTGGCAGCTTTGCAAGCTAACTAGGTAAGGAGGACAGTACCACAGGGAAACTGGTGCATTTTGGCACAGGCAGAAATATGCCCAAAATTAGTAGAAAGTCACTGGAACTGCTGACACATGGAGCAGAGTCTTTCACAAGATCACAGAAAGTCTAAAATGAAAAAAAAAAAAAAAGTAAAAGAATTTTATTTGATGTTGCAAAACTTGAACTTTACCAGTCTGAACGTTTATGAAAGACACTGAAATGCTTCAAGACAGTAATGAGAAACAGTCTCTTCAACAAAACAGCTGATTCATCGACCCAACCAAAAAAAGTTGCAAGATTCTTCATGGAACTGATATGTGCAACATCAATAGACAAAGCGCAAACTGAAACATCATCCTCCTGAGGAACTGAGTAGGATAGCCGCCTTTGAATATAATGGATTATGAAAAGCAGTTATTTACCACTGAAACAAAAAAAAAACCCCGTTGGTGTACCTTATGTGAAATCACGGAATGAACAAAACAAAATGTTCTCATAGGAAATCCCCACAGCCTCCTCCTCCACACCATAACACAGATCCATTTAATATTAAGAATGTAGTCAGAGTCAGATGGTGATGACAGAGTTCAGTCCGCATGGGCTTCCACAGGGCAGCTGTCCATATCACACAGTCAATACTACACTGCATCTTTGTTGATGAGCAAAGCAACAACACAGATGTCTGTCAGACTTGTAAACTCTGACGACAGGCAACAGTACGTAAGACTTGTAAGACAAAATGTGCAGTGTCTGAAGGGGAAGGCCTTGTTAGGGAGTAATCAGGGCATGAGTGATGATGATTCTTTCAATTCCTTTACCTTCTCCGCCTACACACACACACTGGTGAACATGAGAGAGACAATTAATGTGACAGATACTATTTTTAATTACACTGATGCTTGCATGAAAAAGCATAATTCGCCATTTTGAAAGATTTTCCTGCCCTTTGCAGAATCAGCTTTTTGCAGAATCTGAGTAGAGTAAAAACTCTAATCTAAAAAGTTTAAAATAAAAGCACAATTGTTTTGTGAAAATGTGGTGGTACTATGAAATGCGCACATTATGATTTAAAGTATTCAGAGAGTCCATGAGGATTTCTTAAAGGGGACATATCATGCTTTTTATGATTTTCTGTGATTGATATACTGTTGTGATGTCCGATGTCTGTGTTAAACATGGTCAAAGTTCCAAAACTTGAGGTGATTGTGTGTAAAAATGCCGCCTTCAAGTCAAAAGCCAGGGCTTCAGCCTGCTCTGAATACTTTGTTTGCAAAGTTACCTCTACTTCCTACTCGTGATGACATCAGATTGTTCAGCATTGTCCACTGGTATATTTTGGATCGGATTCTGGCTCAGAACATGTACGGATGTTTTTGAGAAGTTTGTTTTTTGAGTAAAGAATGTTAAAAAGAAGTGAAATCCCACTTCTACTGTTTGTTTACATAGCCTCTGGAACAGAAGCTAACCAATGAGAGTGGGTTCATTGGGAGGGGGGCCTTAAAGAGACAGGAGCTGTTTCAGACAGAGGCTGAACTGAGGGGCTGCATAAAGAGCCAGTATAAGATAAATAATAATAAATCATTCAAAGATATTCCAGTAGAGCCCCAGAATAAGAAGGAATATGAAGTCAAAATGTCATCAATGGCACATGAGCAATAATTTCTATGTGGCTATATGCAATAAAAAGGCAATTTTAATAACTTTTATCTATCAGTAGTGAAAAAAGAATTTTGAACATGTAAAATTTCACACAAAACTTAAAATGTTAAAAATAAAAAAATCTTAGAAGGGAAGTGTACAACAATAATAAGTTCAGACATATTTCATACAGTCCTTGTGACCGCTCTGTCTCTGTCTCCGATGAGGAGACTAACCCTAGACCTTATTCTAGACCACAGTTCACTGAGGCATCCCAGAGGATCCCTCTCACGTGTTGCTTAAGTAGGGAGCTGAAAACAATCTCAAGAAATTAAAAATAGCTGAAATACAAATATCAGACCTTAAGTACCACTTTTAGGGAAAATAGAGCTCTTGGAAAAAGCTGACATTTCACTTTGGGAGTTCTGCCTGACCGACTAATTGCATAATCAATACAGAGCCGAGCTGAATCACAGGTGAGACTCCTGTGAGTGGCTTTCCACAAAAGATGAAGGATGGGGGAGGGAGTCACAGCAAGGAAAGATAATTGTTTACTTGAGGCCTATGTGGCCGTCTCCTAGCAACAGCTCTGTCAAGCTCTGTATCAGGTGTGGCAAACCACGGCAGCCTCTGTTAGCCTTTGGTACTGTGAGTGTGTATTCATCCAAAATATAGCTACTTAACTGCTGTCTGAGGCAGAGACGAGAGGAGAGGGAGGAAGGGGGAAAGACACACTAAAGCCACTACTAAAGCGTCTGTCCTACTTCTTTCTAATATTAAGCACTACACTCTGTCTGTACAGTGTCCCAATTCTTATTTTCCCCCCTCACACGTAGCTCAGATCTTGTTTTCTCATTAGCATGAACTGCAGGCGTTGCATGGAAGACAACCAGAAACAACAAAACCGAGACAGACGACTTAATATGCTTTTGTGAAAATTTCCAAAAATCATTAAAATCCCAAAGGGTACAGTATATACACCTACGAAAAAGAGCTTAAAAACAAACATACTGTAGGTTGTCTTTTGTTACTGTTTGCACATTTTACAGTATTAACACTAAAGCATATAATCCTGGCATATATATATGAACATGTAGCCCAAACAGAAAAAAATCCTACATGAACACAGAACTGTGGACCAACTTTCCGTCATTCATGCTAAATCGCTGCCTGCATCAACCTACAGTGCTGATGATACTGGTGAATGTTTTCAGCTACTCCAGCACAAAATTTGAACCTTAAACACTTAGATTTGCTACAGTATTTAGCAAATTAAAATAACTTTGTATTCTTAAATCTATAGAAGCACAATATCCCCATTTCTGCAAATTTTGTCTATGTGATTTATCCTTTCAAACTGAGTGCTTGATTGTCTTTCAGCCTCTCCCCTGGCACCTTTTCGAGGTCAAAAATGAGAACCAGTACTTGTAACTTTTCGAAAACTAACAATCTGACCATCTTCACCCACTTCACAGAGTGATGTAAGCAGGGTTTGAACTCCTCTCTCAAGCTTTCATTTTTCATCCTTCACACAGCTACTTCCATGACTTTTCGCATCTAAAACAGAGTGAAACACCACAAACGCCTTGAGGAGAGACTGTCCTGAGGTGTGCACCGTTATTCCCATTTATATGATTCATTGTTGAGACAAAAAAAAAAGATACACAAAAGACACAGAGCTCTTGTAGAGAGATGAGAGAGGCAGTATGATGCAGCCAGGAGGAGGCCATGATGGAAGACTTTGTGTGGCCGTTCAAAAAGTGGTCCAAACACTTTCGCCTTCAGAAACAGTTCAAGCATACTGAACCAGTAATGCACATCCACCCACCCGGTCCAATCACAGTTGGCTGCTGATTCACGGATGTGGTTTCAGATTGTACAAGAACAACTTTGAAGGTAGACTCTTGTGGAAGTCTGACGTGGGTGGTCCCACACACCCACTCCAAGAACCACACACTGAACAGCACTTGTATCTTGACTTAATACTGACAATACACACACCTGACAGTAGCACAAAAAAAAAAGGATGACAGTAACACTGTGATTTTCAATGAGCACAGAGGAACTTTCCACTTTCAGCAGATGAATGTGAAAACAGTCTTCTGGTGTCAAACTCTGCACATCCATCATTCTGCACAGTGAAGCTCAAACACCCAACTGAAGGAACAAGAAGAAAAACACTGAGCGGAGGGAGGCTTTAAGCAGGTCTGTGCAGATTAATACATCATTTTAATGTGAATGAGATCATCGTCGCCTCATGAGGAAGCTGCACACAGCTCAAGGGTGTTCATGAGCAGCAGACCAAATAAACCAACACACTTGATACACACTTCATCCCTTGATCAAGATGTTTAAATTGCCATGACTGAGTATTTTGGTGAAAGCATGACATTTAAAACATATTCAAATTCAAATTCTTCGACTCCTCGAGCTTCTGGAATAACGATTAAGCCTCTCAATCTTAATTTAGATGATGGCTGTTGCAGATCACCTACAGGTCTGGCTAACTACATGCGTCCATTTACTAGCTGAGTGAGAAAGGAGCTCTCATACATATCCAAGTTCAGATAGATATGGTTACAGGCAGGCTCACATCAATCGGACGTCCGGCTGATGTAGCTGGGGGGCGGGGAGGTACAGACAGAGAGGCAGAGAAATTCCACCGGCAATTTCATTAGTGATCAAATGGAAGTAAGACGTGTCTCTCTCCCTCTCGCTCTCTCTGCTAAAGTGCAGACACAGCATGGGCCAACAAAATGGAAACTCAATCAGACGGGCCAAACGAGGCCTTAACGCGGTCAGATGGCTGCTGGACCGGGTTGATGTTTGACGTCCATAGAAGCATCATCCACATAATGATAGTGTGATGACTTAAAAAGGGCTGCAACGAATGATTGTGTTCATTATCGATCAATCTGCAGATTTTCTCAGTTAGTCGAGCTTTTAGTCTATGAAATGTTACTGAATGGCTTTTACAATGTGTCAGAAGCCTCTTCAAACTTCTTGTTTTGTCTGACAGTTAAAAACATTAAGATATTCAGTTGATTGTTGTATATGAATAGGAAAAACAGCAAATTTTCACATTTGAGAGGCTCAAACCATCAAATATTTTGGCAATTTTGCTTGAAAAATGACAATCGATTATCAAAATAGTTGCAGATAAATCTTCTGATTGAGTAATTTATTAATCGTTGCAGCTTTAAACTTAAACCTGAACAGTTTCTTAATGTAATAGTTCTGCGTTTGAGAATATACATGTTTCTTACTTTCTTTTGAAGAGTTAGAGAAAATTGTTATCAAAGTCATTTGTGGATGTTGAGTACAGAGTTGGAGCAAGGATATGGTTAGCTTAGCTTAGCATAAAGACTGGAAACGGGGGTCAACAGCTAGCCTGGCTTTGTCCCAAAAAAATAATAAGCCTCACAAAACCTATAAAGCTTTCCTTTTTACTGAAAGCATCTTGTTTGTTTCATCAGTACATTTACAGAAATGTAAACCATTGGAGGAGTTGAGCGCTGTGACTATTTCTTGACAAAACAACAGCTTATCCTTCCACACAGTACTTTAGCGCTGCATGTCCGGCGGCTACACACAAAATGATTTATTTGCCAAGACATAGTTACAGCACGCTTCTCCTTAAACCACAAAATTGTTGTTTTCATATTTCTGTCTGTTATGTCCGGGTTAAAAAAATGAGATGCAGCCAGTTTATTATGTGAGCTTTAGAGGTATTGGTAGGCGTAGTTTCAAACTTTGGAGAGAGCCAGGCTAGCTGTTTCCCCCTGTGTCTAGTCTTTATGCTAAGCTAGGCTAACCAAGTTCCAGGCCACTCTCAAAAAGAAAGCAAATAAGCTTTACTTCCCAAAATGAACTCTTCCTTAAAACCTAAAAACACAAGTGTGAAGTATTTAGACTAAAGCATGAGAGGAGAAAAATAGCAACTAGGTAACACATTTCTAGATACCAAAAAGTCCATTTCCTCCAGCAGTCACGCTAATTTATTTCAAGAGTCAAGTGTAAATACTCAATCTAGGACATTAAGTTCCCTAAAATCTCCTGTCTTTCTCACTGTGGGTAAAAACTCAGTTCCACTGTAAAACAAATTTCCTTAACTCAAATCATAAAAAGGTGTGGATTGCCATTCAAACAGCACCTTAACAAAAGATTAAAACCCATAAGCAGAGAAAGCATCACCAGCAAAGTGCATTTACTGTAAATTTAAACCTGTAGAGAAAGACTGAGTGTAGGCTGAGCTCAGGGGTGGCAGCAGCATCAGTAGTCAGTCTCTTTACTGGCATGCTGGCAAGAAAATCTATCGCTGGAGAATCACTGGAAGATTGCCAAAAAATGGATAAGCATCATGCAATCTGAGTAAAATCAGCCATTAACGAGTGCATCACACTGGTGTGATGATAGCTGAACCGATATCTCTGTCTCTTCACAGAACAAGCAGCTCTTCCCAGAAATGTGGGATGATTTTCATTGTCACAGCCCAACTGCACTACAACTAGACTGGGAGATGAAAAGTGTTCTGTGAGAATAGGCTCAAGTGTCAATTCAGAAAATTAAAATCTGAAGCATCAAAGAGTATTTTTCACAACTCAGCATTTCGAGGTCAATTTAAAAAAAAAAATCACTGCTTGTGTCTGATTTTGTAGGAAACGGTTCAATATGAACTGCATTGATCATGGAAAAGAACATATGCTTTCATAGCTACAGTTTATCATTTTTTTAGAATGTTTAGTGAAAATAAATAGCCTTAGAGTCTTGAGAGGAACTTCCAAGTTGACTAATTTGCAAACACTTGCATAACTAAGCTGCCATGTACACCAAAATTTACCAAAAATATGAGTTTTCTCAGGAAAATGACACATGTAGATTGCATGTCTCAGGGTTTTTTGCATCCGATACGGATTTTTACAGTTCTTAATAACATAAAACGTGTCACAACATTTCAAGAATTGCAAACTTTATGCAAAATAATTACGAAATAATGCATGACTTTCATTTTCAGACTGCTGAAGCCGGGTTCGGGATGAGAGGAGTAGAAGAGTAAAGCCCACATTGGTTTCCATTAGGCTTAAGATGGGCAGTTGGCCAGATGACACAGCCATATAGTACACTGCATCTTTGTTTCTTCAGTGAGGAAAGCGACAACGCCACAGCTAGTGACCCCGCCGGCTTGTTGTGACATCTGGCACTGGAATAGTGCACCGTTATCAGCCTAGACCACTTAACAGAAAGACTACACACCAGAATAGCCCTCTTCACCTCTGCCTTGAGGTGTCGCTCAATGCCATGAATAAAGAGACTCCCAGAGCTTCATATCAGATGTGTCGGTGATTGTTAGATGTGTGATCTTTTATGCATGTCATTTCAAACTAAATCCAGAAAACTGATTCGCTAACTCAGCCCTCCTCCCCACCTGATGGTCTAAACAAGAGCCTCGCTCATTAAATATAACATATGTCCTTTACTGTGTGAAATCGCACCTTTGCCATTTTCCCCTGAAGCTTCAAAACGTTAGCAAAGGCAGCTGTTAGCTGACTAAAGGTGGACCGCCTCTGTTATAAATGGCTGCGGGAAACCCTGAAATCATTAAATACACAAAAGACAAAACCTGGATCAAACCCATGAGGCCTTACACAAAAGACCACAGCAAGTACACTAGCACAAAGACTTGTTATTTATTAGAACCGACCAGTTAAGGAAATATAGTTTACTTCAACCTTTTAGTGGTCTAAAGCAGCTAAAACTTTTCGTCAAAATAGGACTGCATGCAATGAATCATTGATTTCATTATCAATTTATGTACTGATTATTTTCTCATTTAATCAATTTATTGTTTTGGTCTATAAAATAGCAAATAGTGAAAAAAATGCCCCATAACTAGCTCCCAGAGCCCATGATGACAGCCTTAAGTGCCTTGATTTGTCTGACCTATAATCCAAATGCCAAGAATATTCAGTTTGCTATCATAAGGAAACTGAAAAAAACATTCAGATTGAGATGCTGGAACCAGAGATTTTTTGCTTTCATCAATTATTCTGCAGATTATTTTCTAATTACACCAATTAATTTTCTGTACATCAACCAATCGACTGATCAGCACTGGTTGGTACAATAGTCAAGTTACTGTCTAATTCCTTTAACACACTACAGCACGACCACTACATTAAAAATCTGAATGAAAGCATTCAATTTAACAGAATCACCAGCTAGATGTCATCAAAAACCACAAGTGCATCCCACAAAAAAAACAAACAAACAACTGAAAGCGTGTTCAGTGCTACTGTACTGTACAAGCATTTTTAAGCAGCATGGCGGTCAAAACATGCACACGTTCTTCGCGTGCCTAATCCATCAGCTATCACTCAACTACAGTCAGACGAGCTTAATTGCCCTGGAGGGGCCACCAGGGGCCACCTGGCACCCACAGCAGGAGAGGGAAGCTGTGGGGTGCAAAAGGGGGGAAGAGAAGGGTACAGCCAGCAATACCAAACCATTGCCAGCAGGCACCATTCACTTCAACTGAAGGCATATTTCACACTCGCAGCGTGTCATTCATTCATCGTCATAATGGAGAATGAATTGGGGAGCATCCATCCAACACATAAACCAGACTATACTCGCAAATACAGTACATGCCATTCTTGTAGAAAGAAAGAACATCACACACGTCTCCTGTGAGGCATAAAAGCAAAATTAAGATATCAAATTTGTTTATGATGACCACACATCCAACACACAAACAAGCATTTGTTCTTACGTTAAATTAACTTTTGCAGCTGCTTTTCCTGGTATTTCCCCACAATCATCTTCCAACAAAACTGGCACTAGCGAGCAATGAGGACCAATTCTAAAAATGTTCATCTTATTAAACCAAAGGCCACTTGACGGATTATATGAATTTGCCCTGAACACCCTCATGAATCAGCAAATGTCATGTTCTGAGGTGAACAGCTTCGCCATAACCGTCTCTCCATTTGAGAAGTAACAGAGTTCCCCCTCTAGGGTCCACATATCAAAGCATTTCCCCCAGTCTAATTACTCTATCACGGCCTTGGCAGGTGCAAGCTGGTGGATTGGAACAAAGCCAACCCTCATATATCAGGGCAACTTTAAAAGATGACCCAGACGACACTGCGAACCACTGTAGCTGCAACCGGATCCTTGTGAAGCATGCAATCGTTTAACCGTGATAAGTGTCAAATCTTATAAGGACAGGATGCTGCTAAGATGCCCATTTAATGGGGTGTATCTCCTCTGCAAAGGCACAAACACATAACCCAATTAATCAAATCTTTAAGGATTTTTGCTAAATTTGGCACCAATTTGATCCATTAAGCAGCAGTTTATTCATATAAAATATCAGCTTTTATGCTGAAAGGAGAAGTGAAATCGTCCCTTTTATAACAGGTTCTTACTGTCAAGCCTTGTAGCCCTGCAAAGATGACAGAAAGTATTAACTTTTATCCAGATAAGTGCTGCTGTAGTGCATTGGATGTATGAAGAATGAGAGAGGGGCTCCGAACCATCCATATATGGTTTTATGATGTGTTCCCACATACATACACAAGATGATGGACTTTACATTGCTCAAATTTTAAACAGGGTTCAGTGCTGTGCTCTCTCCAGAGGAGAAGGGGTCAGGAAACACTCCTGTAGGTTTAACTGGAGCAAGGAATCACACTCACCGGCCACGCAAACTGGAAAGGGATCAAAATCTTGCCAGCATCGTCGATTTTATTCGGGTTATTCTTTGCGCCCTTAAAAGAAAACGTATTTCCACCGAGAACTTGCGTAGATCCAACTCCTAACACGCAGGGGCCGGTGGTGGTGACCTCCATCTGGTACTCCTTCAGGCAGACTTTGAAGTAAGTGTCGCACTCGTCTCGGGTGCAGCGCAGGTCCTGGGAGCTCCTGGATCCGTCGCAGCACTCCCCGTCCGCCAACTCGCCGTTTACATTCTCCACGGAGATCAGCTGCAGCTCGAAATAGCCGGTTGACTGGGACACCTAGAAACAACATTTTTAAAAAGACCAAAATTATTTATATACCCATATTAAAAGCCTACAGCGTGATGCAGGCTGCTCAAATCGGTGCGTAAAAACGGACAAGTGGCCAAAATAGTGTGTGCTCTATTCTCAATTAAAAGCATTATAAAGCAAGCGTTTGTAGATGGCGGTGGATATTCCAAAATGATTTGTTGCACCATGAATGGACCACGTGAATAGCCTACAGTTGGCAGGCTGGTGGTTTCAGACAATCAGGTTACTCTCAGACGGGAGCAAATGAACCGCTGCAGCAGCCAATTGATGCAATGCAACTTACAACTTCTTGTTTGGTTCAGGCCTAATTCTCAACCCAAATATTAAAACATTACATTGCTCAGCATTGTAACCAAAATGGAGAGTAGCCTGTATCAATTCCTCAGACTTCAAATCTTGTCATGGTAACATGATCACATGCTCCACAACTGACGGCTACGTAATTCAATTATCGATTAATGTGATGCGAATTTGCAACGCCGGAGAGCAAATACATCTGCCCACGCCCACCAACTTTTGACATTGGTAATTTTAAACATTTATTTTACGTATGCGGGGCGTAAATAAATATTTTTAAAATGAAGGGGAGGCTTCTTACCTTCGTCCATAACGTCAACAGCAGGCACACTATTGGGAAGCAATTCCTAATCCCGGTGCGATTCCACATGCCTCCGATTAATTAGAGTGACATAGGAGGGGGGGAGAAGCGATAAGAAAAGACAAACAGCCGCGGAGCCGGCGACTAGTTCCTCCTCTCCTGACATGCAAGAATCAAATCTTCACATGCGTGTTTTCCCCACCGAGTGCGTCCAGATTTCACCGAGGCATTACATGCGTGTGTGTGTGTGTGTGAGCAGGCGGCGGATTGCAGCGCAGTGATGGTCCATGTACAGGAGTGTCCCTCCGTCAAATCTCTCCACACAGCAACTGATGTTTCGTAGCCACAGCCTGAGGAGAGGATGTCTGCTTTGATTGGCAGCTCCGCAAACCACTTACAAATTGGCCTGCGGGCAGTCTCTGAGCCAACCGGATTAAGGGGCGGACAATAGTATAATACCCCCACCAACCTTCCTCCTCCTCCTCCTCCCCCCTCCTCCTCCTCTTCTTCTTCGTCCTCCTCCCAAAACTTGAATTATATAGGGTTTCTATTGAGCTTCATTTGGACAAACCGCATTACAGCATGCAAACAAAAGCAGGGGTCGACTTTAATTAAACGCGCCCGCAGAGATATTATAATGAGCCGGGCTATTATTTCAAATTAGGAGCCTATCAGTGATGTCTTGAATTTAATTATAGTCTTTATTAAACGCAGGGACACATTTGAATGACAATTTTTGGACACCAGTTCATTCCAAGCATTTAAATATAATTTGTCACCAAAACTTTCCCGCATGTTGACTCAATTTTTCCGCTCAAAGTGGACTAATTGCTGGTGACTGATATGTAATTTGGTTATGATCATGATGCTGTGATTATAGTTTGCGTTAAATGATCAGTTTGGATGGAACATCGGTTCATCTAGTTGCTTTTAATTATAACGATGGTGAAAAACTACAATAAATACTCATTTACTATGGAGAGTGGAACACCTTGGCTCAAGAGAGAAATACCAATTTATTTAATCCTTTTGCCAAAAAATATGTTTTTACGTATCTTTTTTTCTGCAGCATGACTTGCTATTAAAGGTAAAACTGCCCCTACAATGCAGCACTTCTTCATTAACAAGACTAAACTGTGTAAACCAGCAGTTTTACCAAGGTGCTCTCCTCAGTTCAACCCCATACATTGCAGTAGTTTAGAGCGCCCTCTACTGTTTGCATCAGTCACCAGTTAACCTGATTCCCTAAAAACCGGCAATATGAAGAAATTAGATGTGCAAATTTTGATTTGATGTTATATCACACATTTCAGTTGTTCATATACCGATATTCTCATAATTTGTTAGATATTGCATGGAGTTTGATGCTGTAAAAAGTAAATAAAAAAACATTTTGTCCCTATTCTCTTGGAGCAAGATATTTCATTTTCCCTTTAAGACATTTGTGAACATATTCTGTGCTTTAACACGTGTTCTCATTGATATGTAGTTTTTTCTCTGCCGTTAATTAATCCTATCTGCCCTGATAGAGAATTTTTTAGATGTCACAATTTGCGCTTTGTCTTAATTAAGGATATTTGCATCACTTGACAGCTCGGTCAGGGGTTCTGATTCTTGTTGACAGGTGGCCAGTGGTTACTGTTTTTACATTTGAAGGACCACATCAGTGTTTTTGCATGTTTTAGCTCACATTTAGCCCACTTTTAAAAGTGATAACCATTTCTCAAAGCAAAGTGTTGTTTTTTTTCTTTCCCCTTACAAGCAGAAATGTGATTCTTTTCATTTCCTTCCAGTACAAGAATCAATATGCAGATAATTGAAATTCAATCAGTCTCCATCACAGTAAACAGCATGTGTGTGTTTTTCTTGTTGTTAAAGTTGCAGCAACATTGCGTGGTAATAAATGCAATTGTAAAACCTGACCGGTGTGAAAAATTATGTTCTGGATTACAGTGCAGAAATATTGCAACTATAACAAAAATAAATGATGTTCATCAAGCAGGTTTTAAATTCATTTACATACTGTGTGATAATAAATGGAAACCAAAGGCTGCCTGAAGAGCAAGGAAAACATAATACCTTTTTTTTTTATAGGTGGACCTCAGTACCCAGACTAGATGGCACATTCTCCTTGTATCTGCTGTTCATGATCACAACGAAAAGACAAAACATCCATCAAATACTCACATTCAGCTGCATGTGGGACAGATGTTCTCTCTGAGCTTATAGTTTGGTGATCTGGGTCTATTAATGAATTACTTTGACCAAACAGTACAGTCTTGTAAGTTGTTTCATCATTTTGCCCCTATAAAGCTTTCATTATCTATATAAACAGGTTTTGAAGTTTTGACTGCAAATGATATTAACTTCAGAGATCAGAGATTATTTTAAGGAAAATTACAGTATTTTACAATCAGTCTTTCTACATTGTACATATTAGCGCTCGAATAAACATCTTTAAACTGGACAATGACAGTGGTGTGTACAATGTAATGCCAACTAATAGTGTTGAAAACTATGACTACAAAAATGATTTTTCCTTTAATATCCCTGCCCTGGTGTAAGTGAAATATAACATGCTACCACAGCAGCTACACCACTTCCTTTTGGCTGAGAGAGAGAAGCTGTCAGTCAAAGTGTCTGTGACAGCAGCCCCCCTCTTCCCTCCATGTCTCTGTCTCCTTCTCATCAGGCGACTGCCAGGTCGTCAGATAGGCCTTAAAGGAGGCTGCCGATAGCCTGAGCCGCCAACATTTCACACGCTGTCACAAGTACATGTGAGTGCCTTAAGTTGGATCACACCTGGTAAAGGGCTTCGAGTGGTGAAGGAACAATGTGTAAGAGTATATGTGTGTGGAAGTGTGTGTGCTTTCTGTAGTGTCTGACCAGTATGGGGTTTCAGCCATGCTAGCAGTGTGATTTAGGGATATGTTGGACTGTCGGTCCACCACTTTGGTCCAGACTAAAATATCACAACTATTGAATGGATTGTCATGACATTTTGTGAAGACATTCATGATCCCCAGAAGAAGGAAACCTACTGACTTGGGTGATCTTCTGACTTTTTCTCTGATGCCATCATGCAGTTAACATTTTTGTTTTTAGAGAAATATCTCAACAACTATTGGGTGGACTGTCATTAAATTCTGCACAGACATTCATGGCCCTCAGAGGATGATTTCTAATGGCTTGGTGATCCTCTGACTGTTCTTCTAGCAGCAGCAATAGCAGCTCAAATTTTTTACTTATCCAATGAAATATCTACAAGATTGATTGTCACCAAATTTTGTACGGATATTAATGGTTGCCAGATGATCTAGCCTAATGACTTCGGTCATCCCCTGACTTTTAGTGTTGCCATGAGGTTCACATTTGTGGCTTTGAGTGAAATGTCTCAACAACTATAGAATGGAGTGCTGTGAACTTTGGTGCAAATGTTCTTGTTCCCCTAAGGATTAATTGGTGATCCCTTAACTCTGCATGTAGCACCAACATCTGGTCAAATTTGTATAATACTGTTGCTGATGACCAAACACCTGCAAAATTAATGTCAGTCCCATTAACCTTGGCTGTGCTTTTTGTTTAGTGCTAAATAGCAATGTTAGCATGCTCTCATGCTAAACTAAGATGGCAAACATGGTGAACATTATCCCTGCTAAACATCAGCATGTAACCTTTCCCATTGTGTGCATGTTAGCATGCTGATGTACAGCCTCACAGAGCTGGCTGTGGACTGTCAGTCTTGCTGAAATATGCTGTTTGATAGCCAATTTCTTGCTCTATATTTTTTCATTTTTTTCATTTCCATGCCTATAAAATTGAAAGCATTCAGTGCTTACTCCAGAACTGCTTTCTTTTCAGAGTGGAAATGTCTCTTTAAAAACCTTTTAGACTGTAATGGTTCACTAATATGAGCCTCTCCATTAAAACCGTGACTAATGAAATTTGTTAAGCTTCTCCTTAAGCCAGAGTGATCCAGCAGAGGAACCTGATATATTTTGACTGTACATAAAAAACTAATTGACCAAAACGCTACCTGAAAATCTGAGCAACCATAAAAGCAATATAATAACAATTGAATTGATTGTAATTTTAGATTTTAGACTGCTTATGTGGCTGTACTTCATTACATTAGCCATAACATATAATATGCCATTAAAGACTCATAATTAGTCCAATATAGCACCAAACTGTATTATCTTCCAAATACTAGTACCTACCAAAGGGCCTCGGGTGGTGTGTGCCTACCTTGTCCTCCTGTTTGCATACACCACATGCATGTGTGTGAGGCACAGAGAGAGGAGTGTGTGTGCAGGAGGAGAGGGGATTATGAGTGGGAGCGCTGTGGGGGGTTTGCCAGCCTCCAGGGGGGAGGTGAAGTGGATTTCTTCTCTCATCCATTTTTCATGGCTTTTCTCCTTTCAGATCTCTAGTCTCTGTACATACGGCTGACGGGTCGATTCTCTTTTATCTTTAAGCATCTTTTGGGGACTCAGTGTGTGTGTCTGGTGGTGTTTGGGAGGGGGTTTGGTGACAGCACGGGTCAAGGTTGAGACACGCTGTTTTTTCATCAAGCTATAATGACTGTCTCACCACACTGGATACTAAGATGATGCTCATTTACTGATGTCTTTACAGTTTTTAATTGTGGTAGGAAGCCTTCATATTTTCCTTTAATGGTTAACTGAGTTCTAAATATTCAGTGAGGATGATTGGAGCCTTTATCTTTGAACATGATGAAGCCTCATCTCAAAAGAAAGATATGGAGGTCAGTCCACATGGACCATATATAAACAGACTGTTTAATAGCAGTTTATTTCCCCCGTGGATTAATTCAAACACATATGTCTTTTAAAATGGGCTTTGAATAATTAATGACCTCGACTGGTGACCTCTAGGTCTCAGCACTGGTGACATGTGTTTCCTGGCCCTTACCCTTGAGCTTCAACAGCAAGTTGTTTAGAGCAAAATCCCCATGTTGTTTTGTTTTTTTATTTGGCGTGCTAGTTTGAAAGCTTTTTTCAACTTCATAGGGTATATCCACACTAAAGCAGACCAATCTAAAAGTGTCTTTTATGTAAAAAAAAAAAAAAAAAAGACAACCATCTTCCATAGTGTTTTCAGGTAACTCAAAACACCAATTTCTTCTTCTTCCTGGTTGGATTGGTGGACAACAAATTCAAGCATTAAATTCATCATCTGTATGGAGTTGGACAACTTGGTCTCACCTCCATTGATGGTCTCTTATTTTGACTTTCATTTAGGCGTTTGCATTTTGTATAGAAAAGCTTTCATACTAGAATGTATTATGAGAATATGGACCTATTTTTTACATTTTTACCTGAATATGTACTGTTTACATGTCCTGTTAGATGCAAGTGTCAGAAAGGCCGGAGCAATGATTAGGTAACCTAACCAAAACCAAACAGGACTTAACCTAATATACCCTTATTGAAGCTCTATTATAAATCATATATGTCTCATATATGAACCTCAGTGAGGTTCTCATCTGTCTGTTGTCTGTATTTTTGTGAAATTCTATTGTGTTGCATTGTAGACCTATAAAGGTGACATCTAAAAAATATCTTTTTAAGTGTTAATCCATCTTTTATTTGTCTCAAAGATTGATTTGATGCATTTCCCAGAGATCACCTGTCAATCAAACTTAGTCTCCAGCATCGTAAGATCAATTCTTGGATTTTCTGTAAGTGCAGTTGAGGCTCTAACCAATTTCTCCTTGTTTATTCTAACACCTTCCTGTACTCAACATGTTTATTCTGGCTGTCATTTTTGCATTTCTTTGATTGCTAGCAGTGTGGAGTGAAAGGAAATATGGTGAGAGAAAATGAGGTCTGTGGCCGGAATTGAACTCGTCACAGTTACTTGTCTTCTGCCATTTTAACAAATCAAAATATTGGGCAACAGTCAGTGCAGATGAAAGCATACACTTCCTCACACAGGAATCATGCTTGCATACCTTACACCCCCCACTAATGACGTGAATGTGAATGTGCTGTAGCAGTACAGTTTTAGTTGTGTGTTATTTAGTTTAAACTTTGGTGGAGAGAATGGGGAAATACAGTCTTGCACTGCACGGCGGCTGGTAGAGGAATGCAGCTTTTCCGGCACACTGCTGTCATAAACCATAACTGTATGGCGGTTATGCAAATGCTGGCGAGTAGACACAGTGGTTGGCTAGACACAATAGCAAGAACACAACTCTGAGCAAGGTCTCTTCTATTATATTCTGGCAGTGGCAGTGCACCACTGCTAACAGTGCTACAGTCAGTCAGTGGAAAAGAAATCCTGCGGGAAATTTGATTTTGTAGGATTTGTATAGACTTAAATGGAAAATATCTTTCTCTTTATTTCTAAATCATCATTTTTTGTTACTTTTTATCCACCTGATGTCATTTGTACACCTGATACATTGCTGAGAACATTGTTTACTTTCCTATGAGTTCATATTTTTACCCTAACGAATTTTAGTACCTACAGTAAGTAGGTAGTAAGTGACTAAAATGTCTGGGTTCCAGGAAATGGCAATCCAGGACCGCAAGTATGATGGTCCTCAATTGGGGCTAATTAGTTCCTCCAGGAAGTCGTGATCTTGCAGTCGCAATAATTAATGCACATTCAGCCAATCTGTGCAATATTTGCGGGGGCTCGCAATTTTACAAAATTCCTGGAATATCTCCACATTAAACAGTCCCTCCAGGAAATTTTGCAATCGCAATAATTAACATGAGAACTTGCCATTTTGCTAAATTACGGTAACTTTTCGACATTGCATGGCAAAATCAACAGACCACTTGGGATTTGGACCAACTGTTACATTTTGTGTCGTGGTAACTGATGTCATCACAGCGCACCGGAAGTGATTACATATGACTCTTCATTGGTAGTAGTTTTTTTAAAAATCACATTGTTTTCCTTTGCTTTGCTTGCAATTTTTCCCAATGCCTGCAATTTTACCACAAAAAGAGCACATAAAACATTGCAAATTGTAATGTAATTTTTGAGAAAAGCTACTGCAAAATCAAGTATTTTTGGTTGCAATAATCACAAAAAAAAAAAAAAAACTCCGGGAAATCCTGGAGGGACTAGCTAATACACTCTGAACTCTCAGTACATTAAAGTGAGGTTGTGTTTATTCTATTAGTTTATATTAAATGACCCTGATGTGGTTTCATGTGCAACAAACAAAAAAAAAAACATATTTCACAACACATCATCATTCTCCATTTTCGTTGATTGTCACATAGCAGCAAACCACTAGCATTTATTTGACATTTATTTTAGCTTGCTCCAACTACAATAATGTTATCTAGTCTTCACAACAGTCAGAATGGTTTTGAGGAACCCAAAGAATTAGTGAAGCAGACTCAAGAGTAAAACTATTGGAAATATGCTCTTGAGCAAGCCATTTAGGCGCGATGGCTCTAGAAGAACTGCTATAGTAAGCACCCGACAGAAGAGAAAGTAGAAAGCATATTGTACACTCGACTTCCTATGTCAAAAAAACAAGCTCACATTTTTATTTGAAGGCAGCATTTTTCACATAGTTATCAAAGAACCAGTCTTCATAAGTTCACCAGAGTTTACAGGAGGGTTAAAATAGTAATTTAAAGGGTTTATTTTCTAGAATTGCTTCTTACTGTGAGTGGTGGAATCCTACATAAACACACTATTTTCTGCATGTTGAAACAGTTTTGGTTATTTCACATGACATATTTCTGTTTTTCTTCTGTGCCTGTCTCACTGGTTTAAAGTGGGCGGGACTCAGCAGGAAAAATGTGATGCCACATACTTCTATGCACCAATCACGATTTGGCAAGATTTGACTCAATGTGCCAAATGTTCATCAAACTGTGATGATCTTATCTTATGTTGCTAGGCTTAATGATTAAACCACATCCACCCGCCCTTATGAGGCAGAATTACACAGTTTTTGAGTATTAAATAATAAATTAATATTTATTATAATAATTGAATATTCAATTTTTTAAAACTCTGATTGTTGTTTATATAATCACCAATATTTAATGGTTTTATTTAAGTTTTCAGGGGCTTTAATAATTGAAAACATGATGTATTCCTGGCTGTATTTCAACAAGAATGAATACAATTTTGGAGGCTGAAATCAGGCTAAGGTCAGCAAGCATTTCTGTAAATGAGGCCCTGGTGTCTCAGTGACTTCAAACGGTTGACTGAACTATTAAGTGTGTGGAAAGGGCACTTCCGCTGCGATAAGAGGAGACATGTAGTCACCACTGACACTGAGGCGTATCTCTCTCATACCCTTATGTTCTGCTCTGCTGATAGCAATGTATGCATTTGTGTTTTCTCATGCGGAGAGCTCAGATTTTTATACAGTACACGCCAGTCTGTTTGACATGTTACTGTTCAGAGGAGAGGAAAAGTGGCAGACATTTCCAAACAAACTGGAAATGCATATTTGGGTTTCAAAAACATTGGGTGAACAGGGAAACTGTCCACCCCAACCCACATTCAGTATAGTGCGCACAAATTTTTGAGAACGGTTTACAATGGAAAAACCACAGTTACAATGTTAACCAGTCGGGCAAGTTCAATGACACTTCATTGTATGTCTTGCTTTTCCTGTTCATGCTTTGAAACTCATTTTTCAGTGCAAGTCCCCATTTAACCTTTTAGATATTAGACACATGACAACAAAATGAGCGGTTGCTCATACCGAGCACCCTTTTATTTTGTGTGTTGTCTATGACGGCCTGGCAATGCTAAATATTGTTTACACTCTGCTGTCAAAATGTACAAATCATTTCCGACACTGAGCAAGAGGAGGAGGAGAAAAAAAGTATGCAAGAGCTGCATCTTAAAGCCCTTTGAACCTAAATTATTGTCTTTTTCTTCCCCTCCTCCTCTATCACCCATCTGTAAGAGATGAGATACGATGCTCAGATTACCTAAATGCTGCCCATCTTACTGTAAATCACTGATTTAAAAACATGATTAAAGAGGATATGTGGTATGTTGCTCAGATTTCTTTCCTCTCAGTGTTAACATAGCAGATAAGACTTTCCCATTTGCCTCCTTCCACATATGGAGACATGTAAAGAGAGGCTTGCAGTAAATCCTCCAACCCATCCCAGCATGCCCAGCCGAGGACCTCGTAAATATACCTCACTGATAAGCCCAAGGAGACGCTGCACATGGTTGCAAAAAATAGCAGCGAAACCTTTATGGCCAGGTCAGTATGAACCCCTTAAAGCAGAAGCAGGTTGTCGGCATTCACCTGGTTCCTATCTAGGACTGTTTATCAGTTTGGATCAGTCGCCCCTCTGTTCTTCCTCAAAGTACGATGCCACGTTAATCCAAGGTCCTGACCTAACTGCTCCAGAGTTAAAGGAGGAAGAGCAGCACATCTTGTAGAAATTTTAGGGCGAAAAAGTAGACAAGAAATCAAGAGATTTAACTGTATTTGGTAATGTTTAAAGGGATCGCAGGATAAATCTGAAGAGATTACTAACAAGAATAAGAAAACAAACACTCTGCTACATTTTTCTCTAATGTTCGCTTATGATTATTTATTATAAAATACTACACATACATCTAAAAACTCTCAGGTTAAGAGGGGAACATCAACTTTTGGTTGAACTTCTCACAATTTTTTAATTTTCAAGAGTCAAAAGCCAAAATGCTTGTGAACCACCTGTTTTAAGAATATTTTGTTCCAACTATGGTTCCAACTGTAACCATACTACAATAAACATATCTACTCTTTACAACCATCAAAATGATTCTGTACATTATAAATTTCTCGAAGACCTTCAGTTCAAAGCACAAGTTAGCAAAGCTCTGTAAATGGAACCACGTTCCCGCACATGCACAGCGGCGTCTGCCTTACACAGAACTACTCTCCAGAGATGATTCTAAACAAACTAATGTGCCCAAACTTTTCTGTGGCAAAAGAACATGTCACCCAGTGCAACGATATGGCTCATCGATGTATTTTTTATATTTTTGGGACAACAATGGAGCTCTATGACACAGAGGAAAATGATATATATATATATATATATATATATATCAGGCTTCGGATACACACACAACGCTTGTATGTAGGATCAGTTCATTGTTATTTCGGCTCTGCACATGAGATCTGTTGTAAGATTACTAAGAAGATTGGAAATAAAGAAACAAACTGCTGATTTTTCTTTAATCTTATCTTGTGATTATTTATTATGAATTACTGGATAGTTTTCCCTCCATGCTTGTAAAAACATCACGTTTTGGATGAACTTCTTTGAACCTGTGGCGAAGTAAAGGGGTTGTGTGGAGATATAGTTTTATTTTAAAGGATCAAATGCCAAAATAGTTGTGAAACATCAGTTAAAAGGACAATTTTTTTGCTAGTTCAAACTACAACCACATTACAGTAAACATATCTTCTCTTTACAAGAGTCAAAATGATTCTGAGGTACCCAAAACACCTCCACAGCTATCTCCCCACCTATTAAAACTACTGTGCAAGGCATTTATCCTATAATGGCTCCTTAAATGCCAGTAGAAGAAATAGAAAGTGCCAGTCTATGAACTCTACAAATGAATGTAAAAGCATAGATCTGTTAAGATAAATAGCCTGACAAAGGTTAAAAAACACACCTCTTTCCCATATGTATAAGGTCTCATCTGCATACAGATGGAGAGTGTGTCTGTATGCTGGAATCAGACTGGCTTTGTGCACCTTGACTTCTCCTCTAACTGCAGTGGTGGATCTTGTCTTTTCATCAAAGGGCAGGTTTTAGCTCCCACCTGTGCATGGAAGAGAGATGTGGTAATCCATCTGCTGTGGTAACACACACATCCAGATGGTCTCTGGAGAACATCCCATGTGTCCAGTTACAACATGAAAGCAACAGGGACGCAATTTAAGCACCCATCCATCCACCCCTCCCCACCACGCTTCCAGGAGGTTGAATTTGTAGAATCTTTGGTATTACATATACACTGTGTATAGGATGTACTTGATCAGGATTGTGATTGCAGAAGGCTTGTAGACAGACATACTGTGCAGACCATATTTACCAGGATGTTGTGGGTGTAACCCATGGATATATTGAGGAGAAATGGATACCGTGTTCAGAAGTGGCACCCATTCATTCCTATGAAAGTTGCTCAGTGGTGCACGAAGCCAAAAAAGTCTGATGGACCCAGAAGTTGCAATTGCTTTTGCCATTATTTCAAATTAGCTTCACAGCCCGGCACTGTTCCTGGGAGCTTTGTTGAGCCAAGGAGCTGCTTAGCTTTCCATGCTACCACCTCAACCTTGAAACTGGTTAAGCAGCAACAAAAATAGATTGATGGACAATCTAAATTTGGTCTGTAAGTCCAACAGTTTGGCCCAGAATGAAATATTTCAACAATTAGTGAATGCATTTCTTTATTCTGTAAGCTTTAAAATGCTAATGTTAACATACTCTAATGCCAGTGTTAGCATGTTAGAATTAGCTCAGATTAGCGCCTCAGTCTCAGTAACAACAAGGCTGACAAAGAAATGCTTAGACTGATGTAAACTGAGCCAAGTCTGACACTACAGAGCTATATGTTGTTTCCCCTTGATTCAAGTCTGTATGCTAAGCTAAACTAATCAGCTCCTGCCTGGTTCTCACACCATAGTTAGTGCACAGATGTATGAGTGGCATCAATTTTTGTATCTTGCTATCAGAAAGCGAATAAAAAGAATTCCCAAAATGCTGAACTTTAAGGATTCCTTAAAGACTTGAAAATTAAAAAAACCTCAAAACATTGCTCTAGAATCATCTAGATCACTGAACCCCAATAGGTGGCCCACAGGCCAGGTCCAGCCTGCAAGAGCCAAATGCCTGGCCCACGCCGACCCATTGACACTTACATGAGCGCACCTGTCATAACATGAAATAAAGTGTGCAACATGTGCATTAAAGTTTGCACTGCTCTACTTTATTTTGACCTCATCCCACACTTGACCTATGCTTTAGAGCACATGTAAGACCTACTGTGCACTCTCTACGTTCCACAGCTAGACAATACCACTCACCAGCTAAGCCGGTAAAAGCACTCTGTTTCTACTATCTGTAAATTAACATCTACACGAGAGTGCAACAGCTGCATCATTGCATGTTTCATGGAACCTTGCTAAAGCTCAGGAGCCATTTGCTGATGCTGAGTTGATTCAAATGTGCAATTGATATGGTTAAGAAAAAACAAGAAAACAGTCGTGGAGCTATTACAGCAGGTGCCATTGTCGACGAGGTGGTTGAAGCTTTCCGGTCAAAGCTGAACCTTTTGGATAGAGACATTCATGGAAGAAAGCTGCACTTTCCATATCTGTGGGAGCATTGCGAGAAGAATATAGGGGAGGATCCAGCGATGAAGGATTTCGTGACGAGCCTGGGAGAAAACTTCACGGAACAATTTGAAAGCTCCCCTAAACTCTCAGGTGACATCCTCATCTTACTGAGACAGCTGTTCTCCATTTTGACTGATGGCCAGTGGACTGCAGAGGCCATAAGGCTGGTGCCTTCCATGGATGAGGCACAAGGCTGGCGGTGGCAGGCCCTGGCATGGGTGGGGTCAGCCCGCATAAACGTGCGTCCTGCCCACCCAATCAAAAGTTAAGAAAAAACTTTTTTGTTCAGCCAATTGAAAAATAGTACAGAAACTACCAGTACCATTTCTAACTTCTGATTGGGTGAGAAGTCTACAGCCTTCCTCCAAAGTCGCCCACTGCCCACCCCCTCTTCTCGTCATGTTCAGGCACAAACACACAGAGCTCTGAAGCAGACCCGTTCACTGCACAGTGTCTCTCGGAGCATGCCGAGGGGGAGGGTTGTTGCTATGACAACTATGAACTCTGATGGCTCAGACTGCACACACAGAGAAAAAAAAAAAAAATCACACACTCAAATGCATAACCTACTCTAACTCGTGTATGGATGGAAACAAATGAATGTTCTAAATGTTAGTTTAAGTTTAGTTAAGTTTTTGTTTATTATGGGATCATGTAAGAAAAACAGTCATCTCAAATAGAAGACATGCTTTGAATCAGCAGTTCATTTGCATCAACTCAAATTTATTCTATGAAGGGAGAAGGAAAGACTGAGTTGGTGATTCAGTGGTGTCTGACTTTTTTTGTTTATTGTTTGCCACAAGAAAAGCAAATAATACTATTTGGTTTATAGCTTGATATAATTTGGTAAGCACATATTATTAGTGTCAAACTAAAAATAATGTGTTGTTGTGTTATTGTGGTATTGAACCTCATTTTAAAAGTGATAAACTGAAAATCTCTCACTGTCTGTCTCTATCTGTTTGTCTTCCTGTCTCTATCTCTCTCAGTGTGTGTTTGAGTGTGTGTGTGTGTGTGTGTGTGTGTGGTCTGTCATAGGCTACATTTGGGGACAGATTTCAGACTTAGCACCAGTTAATTGGGGACATCTTATCCAATTGGGGACAAAAGCCGTGTCCCCAGTTGGGAAAAGCAGATTTTTGGGTCAGTGGTTAGGGTAAGTCTCCAGGAAATTAATGTAAGTCTAAGTAGTTTCCCCAAAAGTGACCATGATCTGATCTGTGTGTGTGTGTGTGTGTGTGTGCGTGAGCGTGTGTGCATGTGTGTGTGTAAATAATTAAAATGGTTGGATTTGGACTTGTTTTGTTTCAAGAGTGCTTTTTTTCCTCTTGTGTGACCTTAAACACAGGCTTTGAGAATCCCAGTCCTAAATTATTACTACTACCACCACCATTACTACTACTACTAGTAATAATAATAAATATAGTAACAATGGTAATAGCAGCAACAACATCTGCACATAAAAAAAACTGGACCCTGGACATTTTGGCCCTTGGCTCGGCATGCTTGACATAATTTGGCCCTTGGGGAAAACTGATTGAGGAACCCTGATCTAGATCCATCTGCATTTGATGTTGCTAAGCAATGTGATTAACAGCTAAAAAAAAAAAAAAAAACTCTTAAAAAGGCAGTTCACTGATGTAAAAAAAATCTGCATAATATTTATATAAATGTACAATTTCACTCATAATGAACTGATAACCTGCATTTTTGCACATTAGTTAACTAACAACAAATCAATTCTAGCAATAAGCCACCAGTTGACTCCTGTTAAAGAATCACCTTCCAATAGCAGCAAGAAGCAGAAGCCATATGAAGAGTGAGCAAAGGTAGAGGCGAAACAAGGTCAAAAGCTGTAGAGGAAAATGAAATAAAAACCTCTCATGTGCTTAGTCTGATGTTTGTGTAACTGACTTCTTTTCAAGAGCGACATTACAAGAGAAGC
This sequence comes from Thunnus maccoyii, assembly GCF_910596095.1. Classification (NCBI taxonomy): domain Eukaryota; kingdom Metazoa; phylum Chordata; class Actinopteri; order Scombriformes; family Scombridae; genus Thunnus; species Thunnus maccoyii. Next base: position 23,263,495 of record NC_056549.1, on the reverse strand, counting down.
ATGTTTTGACACTGAAGTGGGAGGGAGTGCAAGCGTGACCTGTTGCCATCTTGTTCCCAAGCAACATGCTTTTAAGAGAGAGCAAGAGGTGTGTGGTATAGGCATTTGAAAAAAGAAAGTGATATTGAATGAGTCATGCTCTGCAGAAACATTCTAGTGATTAAGTTGTTGAAACAAATATTAGACTGTTAAGAAGCTGCTTAATGAGCAGACTGAGATTTTTAAAAATGGATGAATGAAATAGTCACGTTACGAAGAGTTTTTTTTAAGGTCATTTTTAACCATGTAACAATGACTACAACAAAAAGTTCTTCCTGTTACCCTACACTCATACACACTTCTGCTGAATCACCTTAGATAAAATCATCTCCATAGTACAACAGCTTATATTTTCCCTCTGGCTGAATGTGAGAACCTGCTTTCATTTCTGGGAAACCCATCATTGATGCCCATCAAGATCAAGTGTTGAGAATTGACATCAGCGGTGGCTTATCTCCTTGGAGGGATTCTTCGCATAAATGTGTCATCCTATTTCCTGATCCACATCTACAGTAGTTCTGTCTTATCAGGACGTGTTTGTTCAAGGGAGATAATGTATATCAACCGGCTGTGTCAAGACTGCTGACAGATTTACATGACGAACAGGCAAGTGCTGTGGATTTTCAAGTTCATCACAGTACTTGATGTTCTATGTTGTTTCAGTTTCCTATGGAAGTGAAAGAAAGTGTTTCATAACTTCATACAAACAGGAAAGGGCATGCAAAAGATTCAAAAGCCAAATAAAATATTATGCGGTATGGCTAAAATAAAATTAACAATAGAAAATATATTGTTGAAAACCATGAATAGATATAATGGGAGGTAAATGTTTTCCACAGTGTACCATTAACCTTACTCTACAAGAAAAACACTGAGATTCTATGTTTAGAGAATTTACTTTATATTATTTAAGCTTTTAAACGTTGCATGGATACTATGAACACTGCAGGTGCATAAACCTGCACTGCTTCAGTGTTTCATAACCTGAGGAAAGTCCCAAGGAATAACAATTAAACCCCTTAAACCAAAAGACAGAAAGGTTACCATTGTGGAATCCACATTAGTCACCTTGTCAAAACTATGTAATACACAGACTCTTAGTTCCTTTTAGAGCAATATCCTCATTGTTTTTCAAATCTTTATTAATTGGCTCAAGAGGTTAAGATGGTGGTCCAGCTGGGGACCTGCTGCATGTTGTTTGCCGTCTCTGTCTCCCACATTTCCTGTCATCTCTCTACTGCCACTATCTAATAAAGCCCCCCTTGACTGCAAAAGAGAAATTGCATTATTAGTGCAAACACATGCAATATTCTGGTAAACACTATGCATCATCCCACACACTCACAATTGTGACATTCTGCTGAGTGAATAATGGCAAGAAAAAAAAATAGTGATGTTTCGGGCATCCAACCCATTTTATTTCAACTTAATGCAGTTTTAATCCAACACAGTTAGTGCACATGCAAAGTATCATTTTAAATATATACTGTATGTTTGTACCAAGTGTCATGTTTTAAAAGTTTAATATTTCAACATTTAGGTAATAAATTAACAAAATTGAAACATTACTGAAAACACTGCCCACAATGAGTATACACTCTTAATAAAGCATAAAATACATGAGAACTTCAGAAAACTGCGATGTTCATGTTTTTACCTTTTTTCCCCAGAAAATATTTTTTTTTAAAAACAAAAAATCAGTGTAAAACACCAGAACAGAGAAAAAAAATCACAATTGGACAAATTTCTTTATGTCTTTACTTTGAGAAAAATCATAATACTTTTTTTTACTTAAAGGTATTATGTGCAGGATTTCCACTAAATATTACACTACCTAATAGAATAACATATGTGCTACACTATATAGTCACTATAAACTGCTTTATAGCAGTAAATTTGATTATCTTCTGTCCTGCAGACTTCATCCAAAATTAAAAAGTGCCTTTTCCAGGATTCATGAGCAATTTGAGAATCACTGAATGTTTAATGACAAAGGAATGCAACATCGTCCAAATTATAATTTAACAGTAATACACCTCTCTTAATTAGAGAATACTACACATAGCACCTTTAAAAAACTGACATTTTCATGATAAACTGTAGCTCAGCTCATGGTCACAGAAAATAAAATACAGTAAGAAATTGTGACACATTGCACAAACCATGTAAAAGAAGAAAAACAAAACAATCACAGTTGAAGAAGCAACTACAGCATAGCCATGGGGGCACATCTATAAAAATCTGGTACTGATGAATTACTGTAAGAATTCTGTCACAACCGTGTGAGTGTTGACATTTCTGATGTGATGCTGAGAATTTGATATGTCAGCGCTTTTAGAAAAAAGCAAATGGACACAAAATATTTTTCTCATGTGCCTGAGTGATGGAGGTAGAAATGTCCAATGCTGAGCTAATGGTAATATCCAGCATAGGCAAGAATGAATTATACAACCTTTCACTTAGCTTGAGTATTAGTCTTACTGTATATTTAATAGAAGCACAGTATGGCTTACCAGTGGCACAGTCTGCAACCTCACTCTAAACTGCCAAAAGTGCATTTACTTTTGTCATAGAGGGGAAGGCTAGGCTGAAGTTCTCCCAGAACAACGCCAATCACCAGTGTTACCGACTTTAACATGGCTTCCATTGGACTGAATTGGACAAATGCTATGAGAGTGCAAAGTTTGGCTTCTCACTCAAAGTTTAGTACCTTATAAAGAAAAACACACGTTTTAAACCAAATAAGATTATAAAAACATAACCAGCCACATTTGAATAGTTTATAAAATTAATAAAAAAATTGCTGAGTACAAAATAGACTGCAGGTTTGACTCCACAGGTGAAACAAAAATAAAATCCAGGCCTCACATTAATTAAATTTACTGTATTTAACTGGCTTCTTTCCATATAGAAGCTGGCTGAACCAGCTGAACCTGAAGCACCGCTGCACTGTTTGTTTCTTTTGGCTACCGAAATTACATTGTTACACTCGACCCCTCCCACCTGCAACTGCTATTTGTTCTCGTGGATGTCACGTCTGTTTTCGCTGTGTCAATCATAAATGATAATGCGTGTCTGTCGTAACACTCACTGAATGCACTCGATATTCAGGTAATAGCTGAAATGACAAGGGGGAAGGAGTGGAGTGTTTGCACTGGTGTTGGCTTGCTTAGCTAATAACGCCCACAGTGACAAGCCTTTAGAAACCTCGTATTTTTGCGATAATTTTCCCCGCAAAAAAAACCCCCCAACTATTTCAGCCAAAAGAGAACTCATGGCAACTTTCTACATTTGACAGGCACACTAAGTTACAGACTGGCCTTAAAAGTTAAAATGGCTTTTTCTGGTCACATTTTACGTCAAGCCAACTTCAGTGAACTGAGATTATGTTGAAAATACACAGATTGAACATTTTTTATATTTTTTTTCCTTCTTTGATTATTATGATAACTATGGCAAACCCATGGGGGCTACAAATATTTTTCTCAAGAGTCATTTCAAGACAAAAAGCAAGCATCGTCATTATTTTCTAATACCTCATACTAGACAAGAACTAGACAATGGAAAACTGTGAGCACCATTGGAAATCTTTCAGTGAGGTTGTTCCTTAAAACTACTTTCAATAAGTGTTGAGATACACTGAGATTATGACTAAAGAAAAGATTGTCACACGGAGGGGGGGGGGAGTAAAAAAAGAAGGTAAGGGATTGATGAGAATAAAGTTCAAAACAAATAACCGTTTGAAAGCTAAAAAATGTATTTTTTAAATAATACAGAAAAGTTAAAGATAATACAGAGGCTGATTACCATGATGTTAAGTGTATTGAAAAAAACAGGATTATACATTTAAAAGTATTGTAACATTAAATGACAGCTTTGTTAGTGTTAAAGGAATAATCTTGAAAATTTTCATTGAAATAAATGTCTGTTTAGTCACTATCTATCGCTGAATGAGGGAACACAATGGTGATTGAGCCTATGACCCACTGATGAAAGCCCTTGCATTTTCAGTATTATGAACTGGGTGTCGGTAGCGACATTCCCAGGAAAAATCACAAGCGGCGCATTTAGTGACGCGTTTTCCATCAACCAGCAGTGGTTGGTCCGCCAGAGATGGTAGGCGGAGCTAATGCAACAGACTTGCTCATCTTCAACTCATTAGTGTGTGAAGTGGCATACTGTTTTTTCCGGTCTCTGCTAGCATTGCCAACTGCCAACTGACTGACGTCACACAGGCGACACTGTTTGGATCTCTGGGACGTGAGGTCCAAAAACACACCTGCATTTACCGCTTATCGCCTTAGGTGCTGCCAAAGAGAACAAAACGGAGATCTTAGAGATTGTTACTTTAAGGTTTCAAGGTTTTCCAAAGGTGCTTTCCACATTTTTCCAAAGTGTCCTGAACTTAAAATCTCCCTCCAATGTTCATTGTTTAGGTAGATAAATAGTTTGTATATGTTTGAAATTTTGCATCATAATTTACAATTGATTCCAACAATGCAAAGACATTTAGACCATGTTCACATTAAGCTGGCTAAATTCATAAACAAATCTTTTTCTCTCTGTTTTGGCCCTCCATCCAGACTAAAACAACATTTTTCACCACTGAAATGGCAGTTGTCATGCGATGTCATGTCGGCTTCTTCTTTGGAAGAGGAAGAAGAAGAAACGCAATGATAATGACTGCAACGGCAGACAGCTTCATGCAAGTGTTGTTCTCTCTATTGTCTACTTTTATAGCTTGTTTAGAGTTAAATGTAGCTATCTACAACCCTTCTCTTGCTTAAAATTTTTAATTTGCTTGCAATAAACACAATGTCAGGAAGCCACCCAGAAATACAGAATACAGAAATATTACACTGTTTCTTGTTCTTTGTTTTCTGTGGCTGAATTGTTCATCTGTCCTCCATGCATGCCCAGTAGGAGGAGAATTATCCATTTGGGCATCCTAATGTGGACGGAGGTATTTGCAGAAACGAGATGATGCCTGGTGTGGATGAGTGTCGTTTTTGCACGAATATGGCATTTCAGAATTTAGCCAGCTTAATGTAGACGTAGTCTTAGATTTGAATATCTACTACCATTCAGGTTGGGTGGCTCATTAATCCTGAGAGAATATGAATCTATTTAAAGAATAACATCATCAGAGTCTCTGTCTTCTTATAAGGAAATTAACAAAAATAATTCCAGCAAACTATACAATCCTGCATCAAGGAATGACCGAAAGACAGTAGCTTGATCAAGCAAAGGGATTGATAAATATGGCTATAAGGGAAAATGCATATATAGGCCTACCTATGCGGTTTGGGTGGAAATGTTCTTTCGTGTGACACCATGTTTAATGTGATTACTTAGCTTTGTTTGTGCAGGTGAGAATGATGCAATTAAACCTCAGGTGGCACCAAAAAAATGCACTGAGATGCCTGAAAAAAGTGATCTTTTCTCAGAGAATAAGAAAATGAGGGAATAACTCAAGGTTCTGTGGGCAAGAGAGGACAAATGTTGATTGTCAGCTGTTTCTCGCACTCAAAAATCCTTAAAGAACAAAATCAATCTTGAACTAATGCTCATCATTATTCACTTTATCTCAATCACAGAGAACATACTCGGTAAGTTGTGATACAAGGACTAGAATATTTGACATATTTCTGATTTTACTTTAACAACTTTTCATATTTTTACGGTGTTACTCGCAAATAATATTTTTGACACACAGCATCTTTTTTCGTATTTAAGTTAATCAAACCACCAAGAAATTCATGAAGGTCAGAAATCACACATTTTCCAACTCTGCAAGAGTAAGACTCTCATGCAGTATAAAGTCACTGCAGCAGTACTTCTTTTATTATATAACTGTAGTAATGTATAAATAATGAGATGTGTTATCTGTTTTAAGTGAGCAGTAATTTTCTAAAACAATATCTGCTTTGCTTCTGTACTTGCATATTTTCAGCAAAACTACAAGGTAGGGGGGAAATTCTTCCTTTTCACATATTAAATAATAAATGAAGTACCAGCCCTTTTTGAATGAAAAAATACTAACATATTGTAAGAATTCTAAGAACTTTGTTTGCCTATCAAGCAGCAAGTGATTCTGAAATACAATACTATAATAAAATGCTGGTCATCATCACATCCAGAGATCCTCCCTGAATATGAACAAGGGTTTAACTATTGGGACCTGAGATTTTGGCAAACTGCTGTTGAGATTCACTTTGTGAGATTAGGTTTGTGTGTTAGTGTCCAGAACTATTTCATTTTTACTACACTAAACCTCCCAAATGAATTATGATCAAAGGCAATCTGTTAAATGGTTGAAATCCTTCTAAACGTGCTCCTAAACTTTGATTAATGTGTTTAAAACCTCAACATGCTGGGAATGAAATGAACTGTTTAGAAATTACTTCATGAAAATCCTTAATACTGTATCTTTCCTACTGTATTTCCTGTCTGTCTTTATCTCAGAAAAAATGTAACAGAAGGTAAAAATTAGAATTCCTCCAAAATTCTACAAACTAAATTAAAACTCATCTCCATGTCAAAGGGTTATCAGATCATTCACTGGCAATGTTAGGTGCCAAATATAGTGAACAATATAACTAACTAAATGTAATAATGCCATTTGAAGTGGATTTGAGTATAACAAAATATAGTATGTTCCAAATCAGGACTGTGCTTGAGAACAATGACACACTGAAAAACAGAAATTAGGCCCTCGGTGCAGAGGTAGGTGTATGCTTTTTTTTCTGTGTAATGAAAGTCTGCTAATATTTCCACTGGTTTGACTTCATTAAAGGATTTCTAACAGAGTGAGAGTTGATTTCAGTGACACAGAGTGATTGTTTAGCCTGGGGTACTGTGATAAGTATTGCTTAAAGGCTGTGGATCAGGGTAATTAATTGAGGCATGCCTGAACAAGTGGTGGTTAAAACACCCCTAACCACCTCGATCGTTACAAGGCCCCACCATTGACTAGCATAGTTTTTGCATTACTGGATCACGGCTTATGGGAATACTCCACTGCTTTTTAACCTTATCTCTATGTCTTTAATGGCTGAAGTAATGATCATTATAAAACATAGCACGGTTTATAGGTTGGGTGTTGTCTCGGTACATATGATATTCTGCTTGCACATTTTGTCTGGCAAGCAGAAATGCAAACATTTGCATGCTAAAATGTTAGCCAAATGAAGCTAACCAGGCACACGTGGCTAGTTAGCATGATGGCCTCTACAAATATCCGGTGTATGTGAAAGATTTTTTGCTTCTGTAAATGCAGGTTAACATTCAACATCCACAATAAAAGCAGTGGAGTATTCCTTTACTCAAGGGCAGGCAAATGAAATCAGTGATATGCAGCCATTTATGACAGATGGCACAATAAATGAAATGATTAGCAAACAAAAAAAAGTATCAAGACGAGAGAAAAAGTGCCAGTGACAACCAGCTATGGCAAATCTGTTGTTAGGAAAGCTTAACAGGACAAAACTTAAAGATACCTGTTGGCAACAAGACAAGGGGCCCACCCTTCATCATGTTCCAATAAGCAAAAAGGCAATAAAGGATGAAGAGCCATTAGGGGAAGAGCGGATGTGCTGGGCCAGTGTTTGAATAAATTTGGGGTAAATGGTATAAAGGGGTTTGGTTAATACTAGTTACACGTTGGTGGAGATCTTGTACTTGGGAGACATGTTATTATGGAACCAGATGAAACTAAATATGACGCCCATGGTCTTGGGTATGCGCTCGTCATAGGCAAATGTCATGGCCTCGTGCAGCGGGACTTTGACCACCTCGATAAGCTCTCCCTCCCGTGGCTCACCTCCACCTGCGCTCACGCAGTTGTCGTCAGACACCTCGGCATAAAACATGGTCTGCTTGGAACCTGTTACTCCTACACCTGACCTGATGGGAAAAAGGGGAAAAAAGTGCAATTATTTTTAAGGATTCCACGTACAGTAGGGCTGGATTTGAAGATTTGATCATATGAAGTTTTTGACACCACTGATTTAACACATGAAGTTCAGTCTACTCTTCATGAGGAGAACTATTCAGCCTGTGAAAACAGTTGTGTAATGTCTTCTAAAGTTTGAAAAAATAACCCTGGTGATGAGACTTAACAATTTTTAACAGAAAGCCTGCGTTAAAAACTGGGGTTTGAAAAAAGTGGGAAATTTGGGAGAAAGACGTTATCGAGTGGTATTATGGGAAATATGTTCGGAGCTTACTCCATACTGGGGACTAAAAGTCAGGATATTGCTGCCTCTGCTGTGTGGATATTGACTATTTTGTAAAAATCTGTCTCTTGTGAGTTCCCTAACTTATAAGTGCTATACTAAGTCGCTGAAGTACCCCTTTGAAAGGGTACTTCATTTATAAAGACTGAAGCAGGGGGAAATAGCTAGCCTGGCTTTGTCAAAAGTTTAAAAAAAATGATCTGTAATACCTTTTCATTTACACTAACCACTTCCACGCTCTATAGCTCTGTAATTAATGCAGAGATTGATCTTCTCATGTAACTCGTGGAAAAAAAGATAAAATATTTCCTAAAATGTTGAACTATTCCTTTAAGGTTCGATACCTAGCCTTTATCATACGCAGTACAAATCAAAATCTTTTTAAATACTTTTATTTCAACACAAACAGACAAAAACAAAAAGATTGGTTTAGAAAAATAAAAAATAAATGATTGTCTTAACCGTCTGATTTATCACTCATAACTGTTGTTACCGAGAAGATAAAAATGACACTTTACTGTTGTGCCCACACTTGACACCGACACATATAGTGAGGTATGAAATCTGGCGAATTCTGTCTTCAAATGCTGATAATACGCAATACAAAGAACATAAAGGAGGGCTTTCTTTGCCACTTAAACCACACAGTATTTCTCTGCTGCAGAGAGCTGTGACCTGGTGCTGCTTTGTATCAGCACAGAGCTTCACCACACGATGTGCTCCTGTCAAAACCACCCTCATAGGGGTCATGAGGGTTAAGACGATACCTATCTATTTAATGGAAGCAGCCCACACATAACAATGGCCACAGACAACACCAACAGAGCTGGAGGAGGTGTGCGAGTCAAATCAAAAGCGCAGTTATGAGAACCGTCAGTCATGGCTGTCCAGGTGCTGCTGTCTAATGTGGGACTGCTCTTCTCCTTTCTCCAAGCACTTTGAACTGCTGTGTCTGGCTGTAGCTTGTTAATAATATACTGACAAAGATGGATGGTTCGCCTGATGCTTCTTTCCACCTCACTTACATGACCTCAGCAGCACTTGTGGTTTCTCTTCTTTGGTTTTTATCTGTTATTATTACAGGACTTCCTCTAAATCCTGACTGTTGCTGACTTTAGGTTAAATATTTTTGTGCTTTATATATTTTCAAACTGTAGTGTTTTCCAAACCGGATTCATCGACATACATGCTTTCCTCTGGGTGTACCGCATTATGTGTAGTTTCAGACCTCCGACTCGAAAGTGATACTCCACCCAAAATTTATCTTTTGACTATCAAACACTCAAGTCCGCTCTATTGAATCTGCCTCCGCCTCATTTATTGGTATGAATTCCTATTGTAGAATACTGAAAATGTCACTCACCCAGAAACTTGTTCAATATAAAGAAATGCCCGAATCAAGATAGCCCGTTCCTCTGAATTATGGAAGAGCAGAAGGCAGGCGCTCTAAGGTGTGCAAACCAATGATTGCAACGCAGCTACTGACAAGCTTGACAAGGTCGTGTGTGAGGGATTAAAACATATGAGGGAGGACCCAAAAAATCCCGGAAGCCATCAATTGCACGGGAGTAGGGTGTAGTTACTGGATTCACCGCTAGGTTGCATATGCCTGCAGCTTGGTGAAACTAAAATTGGGAATGAAAAGGAGAAGATTTGCCGCCGTGGTAGAAATCCAGAAGAAACGCAGGAGGCTCTGGGCATGGGGACAAAAGTTGATACAAACATTTTTCATGTAGCCATTTTTCTAGCTCAAGCACAGATGTCCCCATTATTAATCCCACCTACTACAGTAATCATATAGCTTCCCCATCATGAAAACTGGCACTTTTCTCCAACCTCTCAAATGAGTTTTTGATAATCAAAAGATTTTGGGTCACACTAAAATTTTGAAGACATTCTTTTTATTTTTAATGCTACCTGATTTGAATTTCAGACCGATAAGTTGAAATAAATCCAGGTTACTTCTGAGTGAGCATAGCTCTAGGAGGTTTATAAATGTTAATGGAAATTTCACTAAATAGGACAACAAGAAATTAATTGTTAAGGGACATTAAATCCAGTGGGAGTGACTCAAACATATATACGACATAAAAGACAATGAAAACATTGTACTAAACCCTCCCTGTGTTAAGAGTTGACAGGTGTATAAGAAAAAATGAATAAATACTGAGATAGCTGAAGATTTTTATCAAGATTGAATACATTGTGTGTGGAAATAAACTAACCTGTAAGAAGTAATCCTCTTCAGCTTAGAAGCAGGCACATCGTAGCCGCACTCCTCCAACACCTCCTGTCGGGCAATCTCCTCCAGTGAGCAGTTGGGTTTGTCCACCAGTCCGGCACAGAGCTCATAGGTGACCCCCGCTGAGGCCGGGGGCCACGCAGAAGAGCTCTCCTTCTCTGAGGCCGACTGGCCCTCCTGAGACTCCGGGACAGCGGCTTCTGCGGCGCCCTCCTCAGTTTTCTCAGCAGACTGAGGCGGCTGCGTCTTGGTCCGTTCCCACTCGCACATGTATACAGCTGTGATGCAGGACAGAAGCACCAAATTACAATGATTCTCATGGTGTAATTGTGTAGCTTGTTGTGGATTTTTCATCTTTTTTTGCCACATATTTTTCACGATAATTTTGCAAGTTACAAAAAATATTACAGAACAAAGACATTTTTACAGATATCTGATCACTTCTTCAGTCTTTTTATTCAATATTTATACATATACAGATATTTCTAAGTTCATTAAATTACCACCATGTGCTGTATAGTTTTTCTATGGATGATGAGTGAAAGTTATTCAACTCAAATGTAGAAAACAATCATTTTGGCCATTTTTAAACCTTGCGAACTTTCATTCTACATTGATCATTTTTAAATATCTTGTGATTATCTGTGATCATGCAGCATGCAGGTTGATTCTTAAAAGCATCCCTCTAAGATGTAGACCTCAACTGAAAACAAAATATTAATGAAACGAAAATTGGCACCCCCAAGTTACATATTAATATTGTTCATTTAAATTTAGTTAGTAATTGTCACATTTACATCATTTTAAAGTTAAAAGGAAAACATTGTGGACATGCAAATAAATAATATTAACAAATAACTCATCCAGATGTCAAATCATTGCAAAATATTGACAAATTTTTTTATATCAGCCACAATACTACAATCTACTTTTAAGAAATTATTGTCTGAAACCATCAAATTGTTTGCACTCCTGGCTTAGAAATGGATCTCATTATAGGTTGTAGACAAAGTCTGATTTCTTTCAGATAAAGGACCATTTTTTCTCCAACAGCAATAAGAGAGGAGGGAAAAAAAAATATATCAATGCCCAGACTTCCTTGAATTTAGCACACTGCGGTGTGGAACAGTCCCTGGCGACTGCTAACAAAGGAGGTTAGGCTGCTTTTTTAAACGGGGCCTCTTGCAGTCTATTTATGAGACTGCATTGTTGCTCAGATCCAGTTGAATAAACAGGGATTGTAATACATTGCTTATTCAGTGAAAGTGGCCACAGGATATATATAACAATCTAGATCTAGCATGGCGACAAGAAGAAAATGAATAAACCGTGTTGCACAGTACTACTGGTCTGCTGCTTTGTGTGGTGAACAGAAAAGAAAACAGAAAACTCACCTGGACGGAACTGCTTGACGAGGACAAAACAGTGTGAGGTGGTGTTGAAGATCAGCACTGATACACTGAGGAAAAAGAAAAAAAAAAAAAAAGGTCAATGTTAAATAAAGACAAATCAGACAAGTTTTTTGCCTTCATCATACATCATTTGTCTCTTTTAGCACATCCAGGACTTTGGCTCCAGCAGAGCTGTAGGTCATGGCTGAATCAGCTTTTAAATTCCTAATAATGGAATCACCAGTTATCAGAAAGAAAGGAGTAAAACCCAGAGGTCTCTGGGCTAAAAGAATGATGATGGACCCACAATTATCTCTACTCAACTTGACAAATATATAAAACAAATCATCAATACCATGCTCTTCCTGGTTTATCTTTAATGATTATTATGATACATTATGCTAAAATCTGACTAATCTAAAACTAAGGCATGAGCAAAGACTAGCCTACATTGTAACTCACAATGAAAGAAACTGTCATCATTTTTGAGGCAACTCAAAAAATTCAGTCTTCCATGGGGAATGCTGGTGCAATTTTACACCACCATCATCCAGTCCACCCTGACTTCCTCCATACTGGTTTGGTTCCCCTCACCCACCCAGAGAGAGAGCGAGACAGGCTGCAGCGCATCATCCGCTTTGCAGGGAAAATCATTGGCTGCAGCCTGCCCTCCCTCAATGACATCCACACCTCCAGTGCCAGGAAACGTGCCAGGGGCATCCTGGCCGACCCCTCACTCCCCGGCCACCACATATTCCAGCCCCTCCCCTCTGGGAGGAGATACCAGAAAATTAAAACCAATACCATCAGACACAAGAACACTCCCCCCCCCCCGTGCCATAAAACTCATTAAATCTGCCCCTGCACCTGCCACTTTAACCACCCCCCTCCACCCAGCGTAACAGTGTAATCATAACAGTGTCTGTGTTTTATGTTATTGTTAGATTTTTATTTATTTGTTAGATTTTTTACTGAATATGAATGTCTTTGCATGTTTTGAAAGCTGAACCAACGCAAATTCCTTGTACTTCTATACTTAGCAAATAAATGATCCTTGAATCCTTGATTTAAAAAACAAAAAAAAATTTAAGGCAACACACACTGTCAGTGTACGATGCAGACGTAAGCCCAAAAACTAGTGGCATCTCACAACAGGATACTATTCTAAGGGACAATCCAGAAAAGCAGCAATTTAATTTCTTCCACTATCCATATTGGCACTTCCTAGCCACCGTATCTACAGTATAATCATCTGTATGGGGTGTGTGATGTGTGCTACTGTATGGGCGTCAAGTGTCAAATGTGTGTGAACCATTAGACTAAAACTCTTTAGTCTCTGAAATAATGGGACCACATTATTCCAGATTAAACCATGACTCCTAGGAAGCAGGATGTAAAGAAAGAAATAAGGAGGAAGGTCAGTGCTTCGGCAGTGGCACCCAGTTGAATTGTACAGGTGGTTCACTGCTGTGTGTGTGGATGTGAACTGAGACTGTCGCTGCCAGTGGAGACTTCAGGCCTGGGATCTGTGTTGGGAAAACGGATGTGTCTGAGGTGGCAGGAAGCCCTGCCCTGTTTTTCCCATGGTGAGAGGGAACCAGGAGACTGCTATTACAACTTCTTCTAGCTACAGTGCCTGGACTTATACTGTTTAAATATCTGTTTGCAACACCGATTTTTAAATTGAGAGCCTAATGTGTATTTCAACAGTATGTAGGAATGTCAGCTGACCTGGTTTATCTTTGCCAAAGGACATGATGATTGTCACTGTGACTGATTTCTGTGCTATGCGCTCAATGCCTGATCAAAAATTCTGTTCCTACTGCAGAAAATAAAAGTTTAATTCATAAAGTCATTCTGGATAATATTGAAGTCATAGGCTGCTGCTAGTCCCTGCAAATAACTGCTTACAGTATGAGAAGAAAAGGCTAGTTTTGCCCCAGCTGCCGATCAAAAAGACTCATTTTTCAAGAGCGGTGTATGGATTCAGCACTGCACTCCTATAACATTGTCAGAGTCACAATGGACAGTCACAAAAACATATCAAAATCAATTCAGCAGAAACAGAAATATCATCTTTTTTATTCCATGTATTATTTTTCCTTGTAAAAAACCTAGGAAAGGTAGGTAGGAAAGGAAGAGAACAGGTTTTGTCTCAAGAAATGGTCAGACGACACTTTGTTTGAATTAGTTTGTTTTAAGCATGATGCCTTCAGGGCTTCATATCAGTGTAAAGCATCAGCATCACCAATCACTCCATTATGCAAGTGTTTTTGTCTTAGCTTTTGTGCATAAATTACAGTGATATTTCCAAAGGGAAATTGTCACCAAATTTTGGCTTCGAAATCACTTCAAAATAACCTCTGTCCCAAATTCTTCTGAACGTGCTTAAACATTCAAGCAATGAAAACCCATTACTGATGTATTTGACAGCCTACCGCTGAAACAAGAAGTCTAGCACTGGAATACTACCACTGTAGAGCACAAGTATGGATAAGATAATGTAGTAGATCTGGGCTAAAAGTGGGACACACAAGCCTGAGGCATGGAAGCTGTCCCTTGAGGCTTGTCTGGGTCTTGTAGTGCTGTTCCACACCATTACTGCTCCTCTACAGCTTCCCGCTGAAAAAAATGCTCTAATGGTTAAACCAAAAAGCGGGCTAAACGGACGCTCAAGACTTTTCATGCACCGTTAAACTTGGTGCCTTCTCCAGGGGTCTTCCGGCTGGACCTGAGGAGCAGGTCTGAGGTGGTTATTGGTGGTGCTGTAAAGCTTGCATTATCAAAACTGTGGAATCAGGCTTCTTGTGGTACAAGAGAGAAAGTGGCTGACCTGCTATTTGACAAATTTATCTTTGATATCAGAACTGACGTAATTATATTGGACACAACCAACAATGTTATAACAGATTATCTCTTGTAAAGGTGCAACAATTAGTCGGATAATCAATTAAGCAATCAAAGTAAAAACTGCAAAAGCTCACTAGTTTTTGCTTCCGAAATGTGAAAATTTGGGGTTTTGGATCTTTGGGTCTTGGAGTGTTCATCTGACAAAACAAAGATTTTTTTATTAATTGAGAAAATAATCGGTAGATTATATCTAAGGCTGCAACTAATGATTATTTTCATTATCAATTAATCTGTCTTTTTTTTTCTTGATTAATCGATTTGTTGTTTGGTCTAAAATGTCAGAAAATGGGAAAAATGACAATCACTGCTTCCCAAAGCCCAGGATGCAACGTTAAATGTGTTGTTTTGTCCTGACTAACAGTCCACAACCCAAAGATATTCAAGTTTACTGTCAAAGAAGTCTAAAAAAAACTGAAAATATTCACATTTAAGAAGCTGGAACCAGAGAATTTTGGTATTTTTTCTTTAAAAAAATGACTCAAAACGATTGATAGATTATCAAAATAGTTGGCGATTCATTTTCTGTCGATCAAATAATCCATTCATTGACTAATTGTTGCAGCTCTAGATTAATCGACAATCAAAATAATCGTTATCCTTGATCTTCTCTCTGAGTCTACGAATTACATATCATTTGTACCCTCTAGATGTATTAACTGGGGATACATGACTGCTCAAACCTGCTCAAACTCTTCAAAGTGAGTGAAAGGTGTAAGACCCATCAAAGAGCTGTGTTTAAGGTCTATGGCAGCGATGATGTTAAAGAGCTCCCCATATGCTCATAATTATCTTTCTGCTGACCATGAACTCCTAAATATCCTGCACTGACAAATACTCTAGCTCTCATTAACAGACACTAACAGCAATAAAGAAGCACCAATATGTAAACACTCCCATAAACATGTAGGTGTCAAAATAACAAAGCAATGGGAGTTCGCCCACCCAGTCTACATGTGTTTTTGTAGATATGGAAGAGACTTATCACAGTATCCCTCTGGATGTCTTGGGCGAACTGCATTCATGGTGGTTAGTGAAGCAAGTTCTTGGTGAGTGTTTTGCCTTTTTACCAATTCTGCTTCATGGACAGCATCTCAACCAAGATAAGGTCAGTGTCCAGTACAGAGACTTCAAGATTGCCTCTCAGCTTTTTGCCAATGATTCAGTTCTGTTGGCTTCATCGGGCCCTGACCTTCAGTGCACACTAGACCATGATGCATTTGACAGGAAATGGGTTCAAGTTGGGAGTAAGTTGTTATGAAGTGAAGAAGTTCCAGTTTTCAGGTTCTCATTCGCAAGTGAGGGTACAGCGTGTCAGACAGTTGCAGCTTTTGCCAGCACTGTACCGAATTGTCCTGGTGAAAAGATGGTTGAGTTCAAAGACGAAGCTTGTGATTTACCAGTAGATCTCCCAATGATGATAAAGTCTCAGTACAAACTTGAAAGAACGAGACTGCGAGACGAGATATAAGTGGCCAAGATGAGTTTGAGATGAGTGCAGCCAAGATTAGTTTTTCGCAGCATGTCTGGACTCAACCTTAGACAAGGGTCAAAAGCTTGAACATCTAGAAGTAGCTGGGAATAGAACCAATTCTCTTTCACATTGAAAGGAATCAGCTGAGATTTGGGCATCTGATTAACATGCCTCTGAATGTCTTCCTTTGGAGTTATTCCAGGCATGTCCAACTAGGAAGAGATCCAAGAACAGACCCAGAACATGCTGAATGGATTATTTATCCCATCTAAAGGAGGATTCAAGGAACACCTTTGAATCTTTGAGGAGGAGAAGGATGTGACTGAAGAGGAGGATGCCTGGGTTAACTTATGCTGCCTTTCCATGGATGGGTCAAGTCGTGAACATGTGTTTTTACCGTTTTCTCACAGCAGGGTATGGACTCACTGTTGCGATCCTGCTTGGTAGTAGAGCTGACCACTGTCAATCCTTGACAGCCAACCCGTGACAGTACGTATAACATCTTGAAGAGCCATCTAAGCTTAGTAAACTATTATTTAACTGGTACATATTCATGGTCATATTCAAGTGACCAGAAGCACAAGAATTTATCAAATTAGTCACTTGGTAGAGTTATCTAAAAATCTAAAAAATGCACTTGAAATGTAACAAGAAGTATAAGCAAAAATGAATCCTGCTGAGAGGAAGATGTTATGCACATTTAACCAAAAATGCAAAACAAACCTGGGTCCATTTAATACATGCAAGTGGGAATAACACTTTGACACCTGGGAAAGGAGCTGGATGTTCCCATGGGCTATTCCCTTTTGCAAGTACAGGTTTGAGGCTTACTGCTTTTGTCTCAGTGGTACTATTTTCACAAGGACCACTCTTTGGGGTCAGGCGTGAGGGAAAGAGGGCTTAAATGACCTGAGACATACCTTGGTCCATTACAGTACCCCAGGCAAAACAGAGAAGGAACCAGAGCTTTGACACAAATGTGTGATATTTCTCTTACAGAGCCCCCTGTGAAGCTCAGACATTTATAGCCATTGCCAAGCAGAATAATGAGGCGCCAGTTCCCACAAAACGAGGTCTGTTGTGGTCTGACCATCCTCTCAGTACTAGGCAACTCTCGGAGCTGCAATGATTAATCTATTAGTCGATCGACAGAAAATGAATGGCCAACTATTCTGATAATTGATACGTTATGAGTAATTTTTTAAGAAAAAAATGCCAAAATTCTCTGGTTCCAGCTCATAAAATTTGAACATTTTCTGGTTTCTTTAGTCTTCTAAGATAGTAAACTGAATATCTTTGGTTATGGACTGTTGATCGGGACATCTGAGGTTGCCTCTTCGGTTTTGGGAAACAGTGATTGACATTTTTCACCATTTTCGGACATTTTATAGACCAAACAACAAATCAATGAATCAAGAAAATAATCAACATATTAATCGATAATGAAAAGAATCATTAGTTGCAGCCCTAGAAGCCAAAGCCTATAGGTATAAAAAATACCATTAGAGAGATGCTAAATATAGCTACAGATGAAAGGACACAGAAAAACAAACTGTCTCCATCATCAACTTGTGTTGAAATTCTCTTAAACTCTGTGCTGCGTTTTGACTGAAAAAATATCTTTTGCAAGTCAAAGAAGGAGAGTAGATATAAGATTTAGAGACACACTGATAGTATGTGTCAGGATTGGTGCCAATCCAGCAAATTCATCCTCATCTGCTGATCTGAGTTTGAGTGCCAGAGAACAAGATCAGATTCAGACTGATGCTTTTGCAACAAGCTCTTTAGTTCGGCAAGTGTGTCCTGACATGAGAGTACTGCTGATTTTATATTTCATAGCTATTTCATAGGTTTCGTAGTGAAGTTGTGCAATCTAACCACTACTCTGTTTTATAAGACTTATTAAAAAATAATTAAAAAAAAAAAATCAACTATACTCGAATTCTTTTTTATTTTTCTTACAAGCTGTACCACCTCTGTGTTTGTGTGTATGTGTATAATTATCCGTGCACCCACAGAATTAGTCTACATAGGCATTGCTTTCATCCAAAAGTGGTGAATAAAATGTGGTTTACCTGTCATGGGTTCGCATGAAGTCCCAGGATTTCTTTGTGCCATTCTGTGAAGGAAACAAAATAAACAGCATAAGTGAAGACAATAAAAGCAGGACTGTTTTAATCCTTAAGCAATGTAGTTAGACTGTGGTTATGTGAGTCAGAGTCTGTATGCCTCTCGCTCCCCTTGTTGCATATGATTTGAATGGCAGGATGTCAAATCATCTCTGATTTATTTAATATGATTACTGCAAAAGTAATCAGCTGCCGCATGACTGCTGCTTGCTTGGACATGTGTAAGTAACATCACAAACCAAACCCAACAAAAAGTGTATCAACTGTAGCAGCAACAAGGATGTCGATGAAAAACACAAACTTTAAAGGTTCTATATGTAGGAATCAGAAATTCCTTCTCATTAGTGACACCTGTGGCGTATAAATAAGCTGTAGTCAACATCCTGGTGCTCGTGTTGCGAGACCATTGCAGGTGATGTCTTTTTCCTTGCTTACACTTCTCAGTTGCATAAAAGAACTCTAATGTTGTATTTTATACCGTGTTTCAGCAAAGCATCTCACCCTGTCAGTTAATAAAAAATGATTAATTAATGTAAATTGCTTCACAATTCTACATATAAGACCTTTAATGGTCATGATCTATTTTAATTATTTGCACACATGTTCTTGAAGCCAAAACCGAATTAGCAATGTACACCTTTATTCCCAATCAAATATATAGTTGATATTGTTGTAGTTGATAATCAAGTTAGCAGAGAGCTAACTGGAATTTAGCCACTCGGCCGGCGGAAGTTTCTAGTGCGCATGTTCTGCCCACAGAGCATGGCAGTATGCATTCATCCAGCCAGCGTAGGAATGTCAAACCCGACACCAGATTAAAAACTCTGTATACTGTGAGATTAAGAGATGTATCTGGCAGTGATAGGCTTAATCAGAATTGTGTGAACCCGTTTGGCAAGGGGTTGAATGTAACGGACGTTCATTTATAGGTAAAAGTTCAGCACTTCAGGTTTAAACGTGGGCAGTGAGTGCCATGCACGTTGTGTCAAGGGTTATCTCATCACTTTGCAGACACATGAAAAGGACAATGAGGTTAACATCCCAATTGTCTGGTTTATTTTAAAGTTATTTTCATTCATAACAGATGGAGCGGGTATTTGCAGGTCTAGCTGCCAAACTGTACTGAGGGAAATTAAAATTATATGAAATTCATCACTTTTCTTTTTCATTCTTCACTGCCCTTTCAGTGTGAAATCAACAAATAGTTCTAATCCACTGCAACAGTTTCTCATGAGACTTCAGTCTTGCTGGTTTTCATTTTAGCACATTAGCATATCAACATGGTCAGGGTCAGTCTGCAAAGTGTTGTATGGTCAGTTCTGCGAGACAGGAACGGTAAATTACGCAGCAGTCACAGTGAACTAGTCAGATGAAGAGCTGCAAGTAACAGGCACTTAATTCAGTTTGGAGTTTTACCGTCATTCCTGTCATATGGAAAACTACAGGCTCTAAACGTGGTTGCTCATAGTATGCATGTCACAGTTTAAGGCTGCAATTAACTAATTATTATCAACATCAATTAATTTGTCGATTCTTTTCTCAATTAATCAATAAATAGTCTACAAAATGTCAGAAAAAAATGTCGATCACTGTTTGGTCCAAAGCCAGAGATGACGTCCTCAAATGTCTTGTTTTGTCCTGACCAATAGTCCACAACCAAAAGATATATACAACTAAAGAAACCAGAAAACATTCTCGTTTCATTGTTGGTTTATATATTTTTAATCAGTTAAATTCTAACCAGTAATCGGTTGATGAACTGAACCTTGTTTATTTGCAGAATTTTACGTATGTAAAGTAATCCCTGTAAGCAAAAAGCACAACGTTTTTTCCTACTTACAGCCCAAGACGTCATCGGCTCGTGACGGATTTCTTAATATGGTCATCTGCTCCACGCACAGCGTGCAAGTTCACTGCTCTGCTCCATTAACATTATGGCATTTTTCCATTGTTTAGGGGATAGTCACGCCAAGCTATGACTTGAGTCGAGCTGGCTCACTGTGAGTGTTTTTCCATTACACAGCACAGCAAAGTAAAATAAGATGTTTACCTGTTGGAGGTGTGCTAGTCGTCTGCAGCTCTTCATCAAACATCATCATCACTGCAGCTCTTTCTGTTTGTACTGTTCCTTCCTGCATTATTTCTAACTGATCCACTGAAGAAAGAGTTATATCTCCATATGTTGTTGTGTCGAACGCTTTTTAGAGCTGCTGACGAAGCTCTACTAATTCTGTTAGGAATTTCATTTCATTTCCTGTTTCTTCACAATAAAAGTCTCCCATTATTTAGTCATTTAAAAGCTTTTATTTGTAGCAGTGAAGCAGGAAATGTTGGGTTTCCATTGGCAGTAACTTAACATAACTCTGATACGACTGCAGGCTTGTGGAAAGCTGGCCAATCAGAACAGAGTGGGCTCATCGGGTGGGGGGGGGGCCTTCAAGAGATAGGAGCTAAGACTACCTGTTAGAGACAGAGGCTGAACTGAGGGGCTGCATAAAGGGCCAGTATAGAATAAATAAGGAGTTTTTTGAACTGTGAATCATGCAAAGCTACTCTAGTGGAGTCCCACAGTAAAAATATAGAGCTGGAAATGAGCATAATAGGTCCCCTTTAAACTATATATTAGTAGCCATTTTCAAAGATTTATGTTCAGTAAGAACAATTGCTCTTGGGGCTGAGTGCCACAGACACGCTGGGAAGTCGGTAAGTGCCAAGAGCATTTTTTTGGTTTTGGTCTTTTCATGGGATTTGTTGACAATAATAAAAAACATATAGAATATCTAGTGTATCCTTTAACTTCTTGGAGGTATAACCAGCAAAAACAAAATATCCAGCCCTCTCATAACATCGTAATTTAAAAGCCAGCCCCCTCAGTCCACACCAACACCAGAGCACACACTGCCACACACACACACTAACACACACATAGACACACCAATTTGGTATTGCCAGCCCGTCGCCGCTCATATAGCATTGTAAATAACTCCATCCCAGCCCATGATGGCGGGGTCAGCATTTTTACAGAAGGGTAGCGCCCACCCTCCGATTCCCCCCCAATGTCACCCCGGTGAGTAAGTGGCTCAAGGTTGAGCCTTACTGCCCGGCCACCTCAGTATTTACATGTGACGTCAGAGGTGGGAGCTGTGTGCAGGCAATCTCCACTAACCTTGAGGCTCAGGGGAAAGATGGCGACCATAACACAGCAGTAGCGGAGCAGTTTTCCAGACAAACTAGGCTGCAGCCTGGTAAGATGAGTTGTGGTTGTCGGTTGTGTACAGCTGGCATGGGCGGAAGTCAAGGACCTTGCCTAGCCCCAACTGTGGACATCGTCACATGCCAATTTGGTAGACATCGCCCAACCCTAATATCTAGTATTGTTTTTACCATTTGCATCAACTCAACAAATGTGTGAATTAAACTGAAACATAAGTATTCCTCTCTCCACATCATATGCTGTATAAATATAGTAAAGTTGGCCTATATTTTCTATGCCTGAGGAAATATGGCCTTGATTCAAATTTAGGCTACACCTCCTCTCCACCCACAAGCTCTTTCAGACACATGGATGACAGCTTTCCCAGAACAGGCTTATTTCAGCTACAATAGATTTGTCTTCTTCCTCTGTGCGTGTGCCGTGGTGCAGTTTCAGTACCACCCAAGAAATGGGAGGATGTGAAATGGCAAGCTAATTGCGCTGATAGAATCAGACATAATAAAGCTACTGTTGTGGCAACAGGATTTGAGTTAGGATGTGATGCTGTGTCAAGATGTACTCTGAGCTGCAATGTGCAACTTTTAGATTTCTATCTAAAGGAAATAAATCAGGTAGATTGAAGAGTGAGAGGGACTTTGTTTCCTTTCACATAAGTCTCTCACATTTCCTTAAATTCTCAAATGAATTCTGATGCGGGATATAAATATCACAGACTAAATATGGTTGTAGGAAATTACAGAGATGATAATAGTGTAATACATTCACATTTGCATCTAAGGAGGATGTTTGAGGAAAGCACTGCAATGCTTTTATTACCCAATTTATCAACAAAATCTTATCTCCTTAGTCATCCATGAAAGTTACAGTCATTCCTACCTTCCACCCAGCTTCTATTGAAAACAAAAGTCCTCAAAATCCTCTCAACAAACATTCAAATTACATTGTGCAAGACCTAGCAGGTCACCGCCACAGGGCCTCAATGAAGCCAAACTAGTGTAGCGGCGTTCATGCATCATTAACTATCATGTTAGGGTGTGAAATGAGAAGTCTGTGCAGGTTTAGTTACAGTATTAATATTGTGCCATCTTTATGGACTGTGAAAGATATTATGTCAGGTATTTGTTTACTGAGCTGAAAACACACACTGAGACCGGCCAACACGCATTAATTTGAAAAATAACTGAAAAACAATTATTACATTGCAGCCCCATAAATGATTATATTTTTCATTCTGGGATGCACAATGTGATGTATGTCAGTGGTTCCCAACTGGTCTAGCCTCAGGGTCTAGATTTTCTCTCAGCCATCAGGTCACAGTCCACATATTGCCTAACTCAGTATATTTCCATGCATCCATTCCACCGTCAATGGATTCAAACTCACAGCCTTCTTGTTGTGAGGAGACAGGGCTAACCACTGCTGCCCACAAAATGAGGCGTAAAGCTCAATAATTTGCATTGCAGCAAGAGAGTGCAATTAGGGTTTTAAACTAAACAAATAAAAACAACACTACAATTATTACAACAGTAGTTACAACTAATTCAGTCTTATTCACCAGCACATAAACAGATAAACAATACAAAGAACAGGGCAATACAACAGCTGCATGGCTGATAATTATAAATTGTTTTCAAGCTAGATTTCAAATCAGACTTCATAACATAAGACAGATTTCTTTCCTTCTTTTTTGTGTTCAGTGTTAGTAAAACCGAACTGAATATATTGTGTGTAAGAAAGACCGCTACAGTCAACGATCGTGCGAGCCGAGGGTCACATGACCCACAAAGCTGGCACCGATAGGTTACTTGTACTTGAGTTACTTAAGTTGCATGTTGTAGCGCTGCCGCTGACTTGGAAGTGAGAAATGGTACTTTAAAATAAAATGTTGTCCCAGATATTCGATACATTTCCAAGTATTTCTTGCTGACCAAAATGCTCACGACTCACCCGGAATGAACTGCTTTTGGACAGCAACCCACCAGTTGGGAACCACTGATGTATGTGTCAGATAAAATTTAGAGAAAGCAATGTACTCTGTCCAGAACTTGAACTGTGTCTTGTAGGAACTCATACACTGAACCAGATGAAAAACGATGACCTGAAGGCAGAGGTGATACCCTTTCATCTGTAATCTTGCTTCAGCTATTAGTGAAGCGTTGTCAAAACTCCTCACTGTGGAGTCATGAGAGACGCTCTGCCTGCTGCAGACAGTCTACTGTTGTAATTACTCCCATGTCAACAAAGTGTGCGAGTGTCTTACACGCCATCATTCCTCCTTCAGGCCAAGCCAGCCACACCCCTCTCACTTTTCCTCAGTGAAAGCTAAACTACTGCGAAGGCGTGTGTCATAAATCATTTGTCCTGACTGAGGCGGGGATGCACTTCTCGTGGCTTTCTGCTTTGTAAAGAGTGCTTATTGAATAATGGATGAGACAGAGCATTTTTCCTGTCAATGTGCCTTTTAAAGGCAAATTATAGGGTATTTGTGTAAGTGAATTATTAGATAAATACTAGGGCTATGCTGCTCTTGATCCCAATCTTTATGGTTGCTTTTGATGAATGTTTTGTCTGTCAAAATAACAAACTAAGCAGATATCATAAACTGTTCTCAGATATATAAAAACACTGACCAAAATACAATACCCAAAAAAAATACTTAGAATGATAAACTCCTGATTATACCATTCAGAAGCACTTGAAAATGTCCTCCAAGCTATGTGATGAACACACAGCTGTCATCTTGATGCCTGAATAACTAGGTTACCTTACAGTAGTATAGGGCAGCAACTAACGGTTACATTTATTATCAACTCATCTGACGATTATTTTCTCAATTTATCGATTTATTGTTTCCCAAAGATCAAGGTGACATCCTCAAAATTTCCTGATAGACAGTCCAAACCCAAAAGATATTCAATTTACTATTACAGGCGACTAAAAAAACAGAAAATACTCATTTGACGATCTATTGCCAGAGAATTTTTCATTTTTTCTCTTAAAAAATGACACAAACTGAGTAATTCACTATCAAAACAGTTGACTTTTGACTAATAGAATAGTTCATAAAGCTCTCCACCCACTCTAAAACATCTAAATTCCTCAACTTTACTGCCACATGGTCTGTTCCAACTTCAGTGTTTCCTCTATATTCATTCAGCAGCTGCTAAAATTTCACACGATCATTAATATCAATGTACTATTAATGATTATCACTCTAACACTGTGTAAACACGATAACACCCTATGTTATTGTAGATTTGTTTTGAGTCATCCTCCCTCTACTCATTCTTCAAAGGACATCTATGTGAAAGGTACTGTTATAAGAGTAGCGTAGCTCCATTAAGGAATAGGGCAGTGCATAATGTGTGCATGTGTGTGTGGTTGAGTGAGCGGCAGAAAAGTGACGGTGAATGTGAGCGGAGCAGAGGAAAAGGTTAGCAGTAAGTTGCCAGTTTGGCAGTAAATGTACAGTACAGGCTACAGTGTGTCAGATAGTAAATGCTGCAGCTTCTCAAGACCAAGAAAAGTCTTGTCCATTGTTTCCCCTACAGTTGGAAAAGTGAAGGGGGTTAGCCCCAAGTTAGCAACAATGGGCTAGCCTAACCTTTTCTTATGAAAACCCAATGTACTCACAAGTGCACAGGAATGCACTTGTATGCAATGTATTTAAAGTTACATTAAACCTAGTCCACTACCAACTTGATGTTGTATTCCTGAACTGTAACAAAGATGTTATTACCGGCTATCTCGTACACATGTCATACATGGTCAAAACAGTCATTTTATGCCCATTAAAAGTATCTAACAATACCATCAACTGTTGCAAATAAAAAACTATATATGTTCCAGTCCACAAAGTCCACCTATTATACTCATCGAAATACACTTCACTGTACATAAGCTACACATAAACTGCTGCGTGAACTTAATGTTTGAATGTATATAACATGTGATTACAACATTAAATTTACCAAATACCAACATGCACCTGACTGGCTCTTACAACAGAGTTTCAGAGTGATGCCAGGGAGAGGAAACATCATCTTTCCAACAGGGAGTTACAGGATTCAGAAAATGTGGTTTAATATTGAAAAACACCAGCACCAACAATACCAGTAATATCATCTAGAGACAAGAGAGACACAACAGCTGGACATAGCAGAAGAGTTCTGTCAGGACTGGGCCCTGGCAGTAAATATGAAAAAAACTAATGTCATGATTTTTCAAAAACACCCCAGATGACAGGAGAACAAATACCAGTTGACCATAAATAATCATATCATTGAACATAGAATGAGTTATATCTACCTCAGTTAAACCATAAAAGCATCAGGGAGTTGCAACATGGCAGTGAATACACTAAAAGAAAAACTCGAACAGCTCTAAATGCAATTAAGAGAAAATGTAATAAAAATTGTATATATTCCAATTAAAATCTGGCTTAAAATATTTGATAGTGTCATCCAGCCCATTGTGCTGTATGGTAGTGAAGTATGGGAACCACTCAGTCATAATAGCTATACCCGTTGGGACAAACATCTAACAGAGTCTTTACATACAGAATTCTGCAGATACATTTTACATGTACACAGAAAAACACCAACAAATGCATGTAGAGCAGAATTAGGCAGGTACCCACTGATAATTAACATTCAAAAGAGAGCATTCCAATTTTTTAATCACCTTAAATCCAGTCCCCTAGACACCCTCCATCCCAAAGCCCTCAAAACCCAAGAGCTGAGCCCAGAAAAGAGTCCCCTATGTCAGCTGGTGCTGAGACTAAATCCCCCCCCTCTCAGACACACTCTGACCAGTCTCACACCAACACTGCTTTCCAAACACCAATCAGAGTTAACCAAATTATAACACGATGTAAAGAAACCTATTTGGAACATTGGACACTGAACTAAAAGCCAAAGTAGATTAGACTGTTATCTGGTCATAAAAGGAGATTATGAATTAGCAAGATATCTCTGTACTGTCAGAGATAGAAAGCAGAGACAGATCATAATCAAGTACAGGCTCACTGACCAAAAACTGGCAACTGGCAATCAAAAAGACAACACTAAAAATCACGGCAACCCAAAAAACCCCCAAAACAAACAGAAAATATGGTCACTGTTCGACGGGTGAGGCTGAGACTACAATGTAAAACATTCAATGAAATAAGGTACATTTAGTTTAACAATTTCAACTATAAAATTTAAGATTTCAAAGAGTGTAATGACCTCTCAAAATTAAAAATACTCCTAGTAGAAGGAGACAGGGCATATCCTGCTGCCCAATATGTATTATTATGTCACGACCTGAGGGGCAGTGAATGACCTAGACACACACACACACACACACACGACACATATAATTAATATATATGAATCTTACTATAACTAACATATATATCAATATCAATGTTGTGTTAATGTTCATATTATTATTATTTTGTTGTATTTTGATGCTTTGGCAACACTGTTCTCTAAACGTTCATGCCAATAAAGCCCATTGAATTGAATTGACTGATAGCAAATAATTATGTTTTAGTCTATTTACAGTAATCATATCAAAATTTCACAATTAATTTTGACTTTGATTGATGTTTAAAAGGCTGTAAAGATGACATGTTTGCCCTCCAGCGACCACATGTGAGGTGAAACTACTCATCATGAATGTGTCACCAAACACACACACATACACGCACACAAACACATATTCCCTCTCTGGTATCCTGTCACCACTCACAGATGGTGGGGTTCCCCTCATTACTCAGCCCACTTGCTGAGAGAAGTGGGGCGGGGACGGCTTGAATGGCCCAGGGGAGACGAGAGAATCATGGCCGACATGGATTACGACAGAGAGATTAGCCCATGGAGAGAGAGAGAGACAGAGAGAGAGAGAGAATAGCAGGGACAGGCTACACAGGACCTTGAAATTAATGTGGTCCCTCTGGCTTTGGGCGTCAGAAATGACAGGCTCCTGTGTGAATGGCTATTGTAGAGAGGGGTGTATGGGCTTGATCTTTTAGGTGCTTAAAGTCTAATAACCATCGCTACCGCTGTAACGCAATCATGTCACGCCCACCGCAGAGTCTAGCTGATCACCGGGGTCTAGACAATTACGTGTTCACAACATCGGATCTTCTTTTTCAATGGATGACGTAGTGATGTAAAACTGACTCCTACACAGATTGTCGCATTATGGGGTGTTTGTTGCCTTGGTGTTGCTAGGCTAGCGAGTGTCTTAAAGTCTGTTTATAGTGAGTGTGTTAGTCAATCAGTGCTAAAAGTGTTTAATTAGTCCAGTTTAACCTGCTGGAGTTTCTGAAGACTCGTGTAACGTGTTTTTCTGCCATGAAGAAAATAAATTCATGATGAGCTAGAATGAGTTCAAAGTGTCTTCCAACATTTCTACTGCGGAAACAGAACATGTCAAGCTGCCAAATACCACTGTGACAAACAGGCAGTCTTATAAATGCTAACTGCTGGAGAAAATCACTTTTAACTGCTTCTAAGAGCCTGGCCGCAGAGTGTGAGTATGTAACTATACTGTGACATTATTTTCAAAAAGTATTTTTCCAAAAACATGTGTTGGAAAAGGTGGGGTCGTCTTCTAATGAGGGTCGCCTTAGATACAGTATTTAGGAACCTATTATTTTATAACATCTGAGGTTTTAAATTTTTTTTTTTTTTTATGCAGTTACCACGACGGTTTGAATGGAAAAAAAAAAATCAATATGTGGCAGCTCTAACCATCACAAACACACACCTCCTGCACCGACTACACTATAAAGCCGGCAGCTGCAGCTAAAAAAGAAAAGAAAAATCAACCACTGTCCACAAATACTCTTTGCATCTCACATGTTTTTGCTTTGCTTTTTCTGGATTTAGCTTCAGTCTGTCTTCTCACCAGCCTCAACAAAGGCAGCAAGGCTATTACACACACATTACAACCCTTGAACTACTGATCGGCAAAGCTTAAAGAACAAAGGAATCACATTTTCACTAATGTACGTTAATTAACAGCCACACCTGCATAAACTGATCAACCGGTAATGAGGAATTACAGCATCAGCGGCATTAAAACAGCCTGACAAGTGGGCCCTTATCCACAAGGACACACTTTTTAAGTACACACTCATGTGACTGTGTCCTCCAGTGAAGTCCACATGAAGGCATGTAAACCTCAAATCACATCAAGTCATTTTACATGTTCATGTCCCTCTAACGCAAACTGACTGAGATATCGCTGACTACTTTGGAAGACTTGATCGCAGCCTGTTTTCTGTTTTAACCTCTGTTAACCACAATTGCACACAAAATGCTTTTTAATGGTATGGTCAGTGGAATATAGGTGAGGTAAATGCAACAAATTAAGGCTGTTGTAGTGCTGAAACACTAATTGATAAGTCTACAGCTGCAACCATTAGTCAATTAATCAATTACTCGATCAACAGAAAATTAATCGGCAAGTATTTTGATAATCGAATAATCATTTTGGTCATTTTTAAAGCAAATGCCCAAAATTTGCTGTTTTTACTTCTCAAATGTGATGATTTAATGCTTTTCTTTGTCATAGGTGATAGTAAACTGAAGAAAACGTCTTTGGGTTTTGAACTGTTGGTCGGACAAAAGAAGACGTCTCTGGGAAATAGTAATGTTCATTTCTCACTGTGAAGACTAAACCATTAATGCATTAATCAAGAAAATAATTGCCAGATTCATTGATAATGAAAATAATTGTTAGTTCCAGCGCTAGATAAGTCGATTGACAGAAAATTAATTAACAACAGTGTTGATAATCTATCATTTGTGGAAATTATGCCAAACTTTGATTGGTGCCAGCTTCCTGGTTTTCTCGGTTTTGGTTATTTATGTCACTGTAAATTGAATAATTTGGGGTTTTTGGACTGCTGGGTGGACAAAAGATTTGGGCTCTGTAAAATTTTTAATGTTCATTTTTCAATGTCTCTTATTCCTCATATTTAAAAGTGTTGTCGTTTGTTGATGCCATGTCTCAATGTCTGCCTCCATTAACTGTCTTCATGTTGTTTTGGGGGTTGTCTTTGTGTGGGGAAGCCAAAGACTAATTCCTACATTGCAGATGATAAAGTTACTAACTAACAAAATCATTAATAAATTAATTGATGAAAGAATTGACAGATTTATCGATAATAATCATTAGTTGCAGATCTAGCTGGAAGAAGTATTGCCATGCTACTGAGAAGGTCTTCAATAACATGTATCATGATGTAAAACTAATTTAAAATGCTATATAAAATAATCTAATGGAAATTTGATGCAATGCACTGTGTTCCATTGTTATTTATTACTTTTCCCAGATAACTCTGAAGCTTCAACAACAAATGTTATTCTTTTTGAATCACAATTTGCTTGCAATCATTAATTTATGTTTTGTAGAATTTTGTAAAATTAAAAATACTTTTACACTTATAGTTAATAAATGGTCGGACTGAATGATGACCCTGCTCTAAATCATAGTTTTAAAACATGAAGACAATCCTCTCTCCCCCTCCAGGACATACATAAATTCATACACATAAGGGTCATTTGTGTTTTAAGATCATAATGGATCTCATGTTCATTGAAGGAGTGAGGGGCGACGGGCTGTAAGCTATACAAGATGAATAATTCTAGATGAATAATTCAAATCATTATAATGAATAAACGGAAGGCAATTAGCCTGCTTTAAGTAGCAACTCGTGATTCAACATAAGCACGAGGCAACAAAGATAAGAGGGGTTTCCCTGAGTCAACAAGGCACAATCACCTGCTTTGTAGAGAGGCGAGGGAGAGGAGACAAAACACCAATAAACACTAATGATGAAGAGAGCCTCTCAGGCGTGACATTACCTACTTTTAGAGTGTGTTTCTGTGAGTGTATTTTTGTCAGTGACCACAGCGAGGCTGCAGATGTGCGGTGGAGCATAAAAGGTTCGGGGAAGAGATGCTCTCTCAGTGTGATCGAAAAAGCCTTTGTTGGGAGTCCCTGAACAGCCCATCCTGATCTGCTGAGGAGAGGATGACGAGGATGAAAGGGAGGACAGTCCACCACCATCATCTCTTTTGTTGTCCATCTGCTGTCTTAGCCGTTCCGCCAGTCTCTTGACAAGCTTAAACCCCCCCCCCCCCCCCCTTCTCCTGTCACAGGTGTGAACCCCAAATGGTAAAAAAAAAAAAAAAAAATCCTCACTGAGCTCCTCTCATCACATGTGCCATAATTGAGCTTCTAAATTGAAGGCACAACTACAAAAGGCCACCTCAAAATCATATAGCAGTTGCAGTTTCTTTATGTTTTGTCACTTTAAAAAAATACATCTTTTATATAAATATAAAAATCTGGATAAAGATGTAAATCTCTTTTCCATTCTGAGGTCTGAGCAATCATTTGTTTCAAACACAGAGCGGACAAAATAGTCTTTCTTGCATTACTAATGACATGGACCAGCCTTCATTAATAAGACTAGTAGCTTAAATCTCTTGTCATCTTCAATGGAAGTAGAAAGGACATCGGTGTATTTTCAGGTTTTTACATTTCCTCTATATCACTGTCCTTATTCAGGTTTTAGACATCAGAAGCCAGCGCCATCACTGAGTAATAGAAACTACACAAATATTTTGAAACCTAAAAATAAATTCATCTGGACTGCTGCCTGTGTTTGGGTAGAGAAGCATATCTCACTTTACTGGAGACCATCAGGACACACAGTCAGCACATTTCACTTTCTTTTAGTTGGAAGAAAGAAAAAAAAATATTTTTAATGAGGAACCTATAAAACACAGATAAATTAACTAGAGCTGCGAGGATTAGTTGATAATCGGCAACAATTTTGATAATCAAATCATCATTTTAGCCATTTTCTAAGCAAAAATGCTAAAACTTGCTGGTTTCAGCTTTTCAAATGTGATGATTTGAAGCTTTTCTGGATCATAAATGATCGTAAAAGTAAATCTCTTTAGATTTGGACAGTTGATCAGACAAAACAAGACATTTGAAGATGTCATCATAAGCTCTAAAATAAAAAAAATCATAACAGGCATTTTTCACCATTTTAAAGACAAAACAGTTTACCGAGAAAATAATCAGCAGATTAATCGATAATTTAAAATATTCGTAAAATGCAGCTCTTAAATCAGCTGCAGCAATACTGATTTAGATTCTTGTATCAGGATCATCATTCAATTTTCAATAATGAGCATTTATTGTGAAACATTGAGCCAGATAACATGAGATTTGAGAGCTTTCAAACGTCTTACATTCATGTACAGTTTAGGAGATTTCACTCATCCACTCTGCCTGCCCTGTTTGCCATGTCAACCTGGATGAGCAGCTAAAAATGGGTAGATGAATGGATGGAGAGCGACTATACCTGCACCCACAAGCCCTGTACAATACACCTATAATGCTGGAGTAAATCCATGCAGTGCCGAAGGATTACTAAATCTGAACAGTGAGCACTGCACCAACATCAGAGATGTTTCACATTAGAAAATCTGTTTTTGGCTTGAATGAGTCAGAAGCAGTCATAATTAACTAGGGTTGGGAGATATGACTGTATAAATGTATTAGAGGTCAGAGATTTTTACATTTTGTTCATACCTAGTAGTAATATCTCTGAGTGTAATAGGACATGGTGAGCAACACTGTAAATCAATGAGTAAGACTGCTTTATAGCAATACAGGAATTTGATATTATTGCATCAGTGTAATGAAGTGCTGATGTTTATTTTCTCGATTAGTTGATTAGATGTCAGAAAATCTTAAAAACTGTTGATCACTGTTTCCCAATGAGAAGATAATCAGTTTACTGTCATAGAGGGCTTAAGAAACCAGAAAATATTCACATTTGAGAAGCCGGAATCAAAGAAGTATTAATTGATTATAAAAAATAATTGCCGATTAATTTTCTGTCAATCAACAAATCGATTCATTGACTAATCGTTGTAGCTCTGATGATTACATTTTAATAATTTGACTACCATGTAAAAATCTGCAAATGTGGTCATCTGCAGTGCACATTTCCCTACAAAGTTTAATGTCACATCTTGAACCTGTACTTATATTATAGTGTGATAAAACAGATATTTAAGAGTATGTAAACCTCAAGACATTTAAAGTCCCCTTCCACTCAAAAGTACGTTTTTCTTCTTTTTCCATTCTTTTGAATGTTTGAGCTTCACTGTGCAGAATGATGTATGTGAAGAGTTTAATACTAGAAGTCTGTTTTCACATTCATCTGCTGAAAGTGGAAAGTTTCTCTGTACTCATTTTAAGAGGTGGGCTTACGAACATGATTTGTGACATCACAACTAGTTTGGATCCAATCCTGGTCCAATATTAAACTTACACAAGTGTGATGTAGAAACTTGAAGCCTCCACTGCACATACACTAAGAACAGACTTTACAGTGAAGTAGGAGACATTTAAACAAATTAAATATATTTGCATATTCAGAGATTCTGAATTTTTTAATGAGGGAGGAGTAGATGTCATTTTAAGGATTTTAACAAGATAATTGAACTTTTTTTGTGGAAAACCATATCAGACACAAATCATTATTCAAAGTAGGGTATTTTATATACATCTTAAACAAGTCTGGAGGAGGTCTTTAAACAAGTGAGGCTGTACAGTGTCCCTTGTATAAATCAGTGTAAACTGTGAAGACCCCTGACCTACAGACTCCTTACACACCAGACTGCATTTACAGATGAGTCAGTTTAACAGTTAAGATCAACAAGTCTCACCTGACCCGCTATTCAGACGGGAAACTGCTTTTCTTGCCAACTCGCATTATATAAACCTCCTTACACTAATGTAAAGCATGTGCTAACGGTGATGCTCAACCCCCCCAAAAAAACCCTCTGCAGCAGCAAGCTACCGTTAGCATGTTAGCCTATAGCTGTCTCTGAGCTGCCAGGTTTCACAGAAAACACAACAGCAACTGTAAACCGACTGTATGTGAAAACACACCAAACACAAAGTCAGTGTGATTAAAGCAACGCCAATTGTTGCTACCAACGTCTGTGTTTGAGGTCAGCTTAGCCTTCATGTTATGCTAGCCTGCTAGCTGCCAAATGAATGGGGGGTTGGGCTAGCCCTCAGCATACAACAGCCGTTACACAGAAACAACTCACCTGGTTGTAGTGCACCCTGAACGGTTTCAGATAGTCGGATTCTGTGCACGGAACGACTTCAATGTTGTTAATCTCTTCCATAGTTCAGAGCTGGAGCGGGTTGGTGGCTCACCGATGTCTTGTCTGTCACCGCACACAAACTGACAGTGAAGGAATGTCTACGGAAGCCTGCAGAGGACATGAGACTGTCAGGGTAGCACAAGAGTTGGAAGGGAACAACGTCAAGGATGGTCGATAAAAGATGAAAAAATACAAGCATTTTATGGACCAGTAGCACTAATAGTAATGACTGCTTAAAATGGTTGTTTTATTTATTTATGTTTTTATTTCCATGTGTGAAAATCAATATGTGCACATTACATTAAAAAAAAAAACCCAAACATGTTTACACAATCCTGCAGTTAAAATAAAACAGTTTACATTCTGACAAATAGTCAAATAAGAGATCAGAAAACATAAATGAATGAAAGGGATAAAGAAACTGAACAGGAAAATTAAGAGAAAAAAAAGAAAAAAGGTAACAGTGAGGGGTGGGAGCTGTGGATGTAGGAAACAGCAGGTGGAGTTGAGGGAGGATGTGTTAGGGTTGTTGTCCAAAGTGTTTGCCTAAAATATGGGTTGTAAAGTTGTGCAGTCTACCAGTCCAACTTAAATAAAGTGTTCACACAGCTGACTTTTGTGACCTTATTCATCATAAGGTAGCAGTGACTTTTTCCAGGTTTGAATGGTCTGACAGCTGATTGAGCCATTGTTGTACTGTTATTTTAGTCCTGTCTTTCCAGTGCAGTTACATGACTTTTTTTTTTGCTAGAGTTAATGAAATGAGGAGAAAGCTATTGAAAAGTGGGTTGATGTTAATAGTGAAGAGATCACCAAGCAAGCATCAGGAGGGAGACACTGGAATGCTGAGATGCAGAATGTATTTGTATTTATGTATTTACTGGGACCATGTAGGACTGGGACCATGAGATGAAATTTAGAGTCAGTGGTTACAGAGCTGAGTAGTTTTTAGCAGATGTTTTAATTGGTTTTGAATGTACTGATGGAACTGCTGCTCTTCATATTATCAGGTAGGACATTCCACTGAGTTGTGTCTTTCACAGAGAATGCTGACTGCCCAAATGTAGTGCGACAAAATGGTCTGGTACAATCTTGTATAGAGGATATTCTGGAGGATCTAATAACTTACGGAGTGAGTGTACTCATAGCCACATAGTGGAGGAGGGGCCAAACTATTTAAAATTTTATAAACTAGGCACAAATTTGAGAATAATCTAAAATTCTCAAAGTTCAGTAAATTCTATTTCTCCATATCTACAGTGATGGAAATGCATTGGCTTTTTGTCCAGAGTTTTTAGACTTTGTTTATATAAGGACTCAAGAGGTTTTATGGCTGTTTCTCCAGCCTGCCCCCAACATGTGGTGCAATAAGACATATGGGAAAGAATCATAACATGCATAAATATCTTGGCTGCAAGAAAGACAGTTTCTAATATGTCTAAAATTTGCTAAGTTATACTTCATGGTTTTAACCATTTTTTTTAACATGCTTCTTAAAGTTCAAATTTGGATCCAGTGTCACACCAAGATATTTAAAATCAGTGACTATGTCAATCCTTTCACCTTTGATGAGAATATCAGTGTTAGGAGGTTGTACCATGGTTTGAGAGAAAAACATACCCTCTGTCTTGTTTACATTTAGACTCAGACATGATTGATCAAGTCAATGAGTGATCCTTTCCAATGCAATTGTTAGCTTAGCAGCAGCTAACTGGGCTGTTTTTGCATGTGTGTACACAATGGTGTCATCTGCATACATTTGCAGTTCGACATCATGACACTGTTGGAGGGAGATCATTTATATGTAGGCTAAATAACAGGGGACCTAACACTGACCCTTGTGGAACACCCATTGTGCACTTTATGTTACTGGACAGTGTGTCCCAAACTTTAACACATTGTATCCTATTAGATAAATATGAAGACATCCATGCCTGTGCTCTAGATGAGAAGTTAAATTTAGAGAGTTTCGATATTATAACATCATGATTGACTGTGTCGAATGCTTTATGCAGATCTATAATTACAGCACCAATTACTCCTCCTTTATCAAGTCTTGATTTAATTTGCTCTATTGAGTGCAAGGTAGCAGTTTCAGTTGAATGATTTGCTCTAAAGCCGAATTGCATACAATATAGACCAAAAGTGCTTTTATTAAGAAATGTTGTCAGTTGTTCAATGGCAATTTTCTTGTTTCACAGCTGCTTAATGAAACTAGACTAATAAAACTGTATGTGTGTGCAAAGCCAGAAAGCGGAATAGAAATTGTCAGTTGAGCTGTTTGGGCACATGTATCTGAGTCAAAATGGTTGTTTTAAGTAATAATTGATTACGATTCAGTCAATTACAGTCACTGGTTACTCTGGGTTTAAAGCTTTGCTGCAGGAACTCTAACTGTTTAAAACTGTTGTTTAATAATGAATTAATAATTAACTGTTTATTTGAGTTGAGTTGGGCTCCAGTAAAATTAATCATATTAAGCATGTTGGCCAACATAACAATTTTGTTAAAAATAAACATGAATACATTTTAAAAATAACCAATTATTTCAAAAAAACAACCTGGGAAAATAAATTGATCTAATTTCACTTCAGTTTATTTATAAAAATAGACTTGTAATTTTTTGTATCATCAGAGGCTGTCTCAACAAAGATCTTGCACACCATAAAGTCTTACTGAGAGGTCCAAAACTCCTGACTGAAGGAACCAAAGAATCCCACACAGAAATAAAGAGAAAAAGAAACAAAGAAACAAAGAAACAAAGAAACAAAGAAAGAAAAATACAAGATCCGCTAACTAGGTATTTGTGAAGCTTTTAATTGCACAGTTTTAGAACTCCCCAAATTTTCCAGTTTTAGTGAAATGTAAGCAGATCAAGTCTAGTGAAAAATCTTAAATGGTACAAAGATAAATGATAAACTGCCAGAGGTAAGAAAAAAAAAAGAAAAAAAGTTTAACTTACCAAAAACTGCAAAATAATTAATAATTAAATAATAAAAAGTTAATAAGTAACAACTCATACCCAGCTAACACATAACATTCCCATAACATTCCTGGAAGGTTCCTTCCAGGTTTCTAGTTGGTAACCCTCCCACAACGTTCTAAGAGTGTTCTGCAAATGTTTTTGTTCAACATAACATTGCCAAAACATTCTAATAACCACACGAAGTTGAACGTTTTTTGGACTGCTTTATAGATCCAGGGCTAAGTTGAAGCTAACTCTGGGGATATCCCCGTCAATATAATCGGGTAATATAATTGGGAATACAAAACTAGGAAACTTGGCTTGGTTGTTGAAGAGGTGAAGCATTTATTTTCATAGTGAACATTCTGTTACATTCATTGCAGTGCTAACTCTTAGAGCATGATATCACGTAGTTCGCCTTCAGATGCATATTTAAAACCTTTTTACAGGATTCTTGTTTTGAAACAAATCACCTCAATTACCTGAGTCAGCTACAGCTGATAAAATCTGCTAGCAACATTTATTAATTCAGTGGACAAAAATCCATGGTCATCAGCTAAATGAAAAGCTGCTTTTGTCCACTTCTGTGTGAAATTGAAGACCCATTGTTACAAAACTAACTAAGAATCCAGATTGATAAATCTGCCACTGTTATTGTAAACTGCATGTGCTGTGCTAGAAGGAAGTTTTGACAGACATAGCAACAGTAACTAGGGGGGAAAGACAACAGGCAGCAATAGTTCCATCATACATGTATGATGTCATAACATCAAAGGAACAGATTCATTACACGTGTATGATGTCATCACCAGGTTACTTGCAAATATCAAGGGGATAGCTCCATTTCATGTGTATGATCTTGTCAGTACATCCGTGTATACGGCAGCTGTGATTAGAGTTCTGTCAATTGAGACATTTCATTTCAGTAGGAAATCCACAACTGTGAAACAGACTGCAATGGCTTCAAGACTACATTCAGCAGTCCTGGGATCTTACAACTGGACCCGGGACCTGATTTCCAACATTTACAGTGGGACAGAAAGGATGAACCTGGTGGAACAGGTTGAAGAGCTAAAGACTCAGCTCCAAATGGCAAATGAACACAATATCTCTCAGGAGAAGAAGGTTACTGACCTCTGCACCAGCCTGGCCTCAGAAGTGGAAGAAAACAAGACTCTCTGGGACCAGATTGAGTATTTAACCAATGAACTCCATAAAGAGAGAGACTGGAGACAGCAGCAGACTAGACTATGCCAGACAGAGAGGGCCAAAGCTGGCCAGGAGTACACCCAGAAGATCCAGCTCACAAAAAAACTGGAGGAATCTGAAAAAGAGTTGGCCCAGCAGAAGAGCAAGGAAGCACTGTTGGTGCTTAAAGAGAAGCAGCTGAGGGCAGAGTTTGACACGCTCACTGCTTCCTACAATAAGCTCTGTGAGGACTATTCTGATGTCTACAATACATTCAGCTACTTCACAGCAGAAAAAGAAAAAAGTGACTTGCTTCAGCAGCACCTTGAGGCACAGATTGCTGACAATGCAAACAAAGCATCAGAATACAAGACGCAGTTTCAGAGGATGAAGTTAAAGCAGAAAGCTCTGTATCTTAAAATGGAGCACGTGACAACAGTTGCTGCTGAGAAGGAGAGGAGCCTTTGTGAGGAGTTGGAGGACCTGAAAATTCAACTCCACCAAGAGACCTCAACAAACCTTGAGCTTGTTGCCAAGCTCAAGGCTGAGGAAGAGGAAAAACAGGCCCTCCAAAAACAGATCATCCTAATCATTAAAGACATGAAGGACAGGACAAGTGAGCAGAGGGAGAAATCCCCTGCTGTTTCACAGGACACAGTGGAAGAGGAGTCCACCACTGTGGTACGGGACTCCGAACTTGTGGACGAGGAGTCCACCGCTGCGGTGCGGGACTCCGAACTTGTGGACGAGGAGTCCACCGCTGCAATACGGGACTCCGAACTTGTGGAAGAGGAGTCCACCGCTGCGGTATGGGACTCCGAACTTGTGGACGAGGAGTCCACCGCTGCAATACGGGACTCCGAACTTGTGGAAGAGGAGTCCACCGCTGCGGTATGGGACTCCGAACTTGTGGACGAGGAGTCCACCGCTGCAATACGGGACTCCGAACTTGTGGAAGAGGAGTCCACCGCTGCGGTATGGGACTCCGAACTTGTGGACGAGGAGTCCACCGCTGCAATACGGGACTCCGAACTTGTGGAAGAGGAGTCCACCACTGTGGTACTGGACTGTGAACTTGTAGAAGAGGAGTCTACCACTGTGGTTCTGGATTCAGAACTCCAGGGACAAGCTGGCATCAGTCAGAGAGCTGCCGAGAACATCAAAAGGCCTTCTTTCTGGAAAAGATTCCGTCACTTCCTTGGTTTAAGGAAGAGAAAGAAGAAGATGCCAAAGGAAGATTCCACATCCGTCACTGAGTTCAACACCTGAGTGCTGGTGCTCAGGGGTTGGAGCTCATTATCAGTGGAATGCTGAACTTAAAATTTAACTTACAACCTTTAAAAAAACCTTTTAAAAAAAAAACCTAAAAATTTTTTTTAGAAAAAACCTAAAAAAAAAAAAAAAAACCTTTAAAAAAAACCTAAAAAAAAAAAAAAACCTAAAAAGGCTTTTAAAAAAAGCTTTAAAAAAAAAATTAAAAAAATAAAATATTTCAAAATATATATTCTGCCTTTATAGTTGTATCTTATATTTGTTACAGGTTATTGTTTAGTTTTACGGCAGCTGTTATGGTCACAAGCTGTCATTAGTTCTATCAATTGGTTGCCCACTGTCAGGAAGGCGGATCTTGTACGAGCCTGATACTAACAAAGCAGGGTATCGTTTTTTCATGTTTGCATTAAGTTTTCATCTGGCATTTTAACTCTTTTGAGCACAACACAAAACTACAATTTTAGTCCCACTATTGACAAGGCTCTTAGAAACTCAATTGTCAGGATGTAAATCAGTTCAATTTAACACTTGGATATTGTAAGGTTTAATGAACATTGCTGGGTATAAGGGCCACTAACAGAGTTTTAGTCTTTTAATCTTAGATTAAGTCTGAAATTATTTTTGTTTATGGTCAGAGTAAGATTTGGCTTGGTTTAACCTTTGTTACTCTGAAACACTGCTCTGGTTGAGTCCACATATTACATTCTAGGAGCCCGTTTCACCAAAGTGAGCTGCGAGTGCAGCTTACACAAATGTAAATCACAAATGGTGGCAGCATCCCCTTTCACAAATGATTTTCATTTACAAACTGATGATAAATTTACGAATTCTACAAGACTCTCATATACTCATGGGTCACAAGTGTGGTGTTTGATTTCATTAATGAAGCATCTCAAAATTAACACAAAAAATTGGTGAAAAAGGCCTGTGGATGTTTATGAATCTACAAATACTAATACTATACTAAGTAAGGTCAAGAAAAGTAAGTCCAGAGTCAAGTCCCAAGTCAAGACCAACAAAAAACAAGTCACAACAGGTACTGTTAGTACAATGTCAATTCCAAATCAAGATCAAAAATCTCAAGTCCTTGACTTTATCCAGTCCTAAACAAGTCATTATGCATCCTTCACAAAACATATTGTCATTTTAAACATTCAAATAGTTACTTAAGTATAGTAAATTTACAGAAATAATAAACGCTTTTTAAAATGCAAATGTATTACTTTCAGATACATTTCATTACATTTAAAGGAAACCGATCAGGTGTAGCTCCTTGTGGTATTCCTGTGACACAAGTACAGCCCTTTGTAATCTCTGAGCTGAACGTTCAGCAGTTCTTGACATTTCTTCCTAAAATGGGCAGTGGCAGCACTAGATCTGCTATTAAAAGGTGTCACTCATGTCCATCTATCTCCAAGCACATGAAAGCAGGTTGTACAATGTTTAGTTCTGACACATCAGCACTATTGCCCTGCAACATGTTCTGCAGAAGCTAGAACCAAGCAGCACGTCTGGTCACCAAGGTTGAGGGAGCGCCTGCTGGTCTCTCCTGGCTGACAGTGGAGGAAAGGCTGGTGTGTAGTTTTTTAAACCTTTTTCTGGTAACCTTCTATGTGAATAATCTATGTGAAATCTTGAATGTTGATGCAAACAGTTCCTACAGGTCTCTGACTTTAGCCGATTGCTTACAAACTCTGTTTGTGTAAAAGCATGGAGGAAGAAGTGTGAAAACTTTTGCTGGATCCAGAGTTGGTGACTTGCAGAGTGACTAGCAGCCTGGAACAAAAGAGCAACCACAGCATCCTGCAGAGCCATGCAGCACCCTCTGGTCCAGTTCCTCCTTCAGCAAGTTAATGATCTGAAACATACCCACATACTTACTACCTTAGAAAAAAAAACAAGATGGTAGGCTTCAAATCATGGACTTGCCAGCGCAATGGTCATCGAGCTGGTTTGGGATGAACTGAACAGAAGGGTGAAAGTAGAGCAACCTGACAGTGCAACACTTCTGCAATAGTGTTGGGAAGAACTTTCAGAACAATATTGGGTTTCCATTATAGAAAGAATGCCACAAGTGTGTTCAGCTGTTATATTAGATATTAAAAATCAGATAAAATTTTGTCAAACAAAAAGATTCAGTTGTTTCTTTTTTAAATCTCCAATTGTTTATTGGTTCTATGCTTTAATTTCAGAGTACATTGAGATATTAAACTATGTAAATTTCAATAAAAACTGGATAAAGTGAAGTGTTCTAAAACTTTTGACCAGTAGTGTATTTCCTGGCAGGTTGCCTGGCAACCATTTTTGTTTTTACACTTCCTTTTTTGTACAGATTATTCACACAAGATATGATGTATAAATAAGTGAACTTTAGAGGTGCTGGTAGGTGGATTTTGTTACCTTTCGACAGATCCTGGCTAGTTGTCTTCCCCTGTTCCAAGTCTTTGTGCTACGCTAAGCGAACTGGCTGCTGGCTGTAGCTTCATACAGTATTTACCGTACAAACATAATAGTGGTATCAATCTTCTCATTTATCTCTTGGCAACAAAGCGAATAAGTGTACTTCCCAAAATGTTGAACTATTACTTCAAAATCTCAGTCATAATAACTTAGTTGTTGTCAGGTGCTAGCCACTGTTTTAAAAAGCCTTATCAATCTTTTTAGGACTGACAGCAGGTTCAAATCCTGTGTTTTGAGTTTAGGTAGTGGGGTGACCTTTTATACCAAAGACTGCACCTTTAAATGCCCTACACAGTTTCTTCTTAGATGAAACATGAAGAGAAGTCCAGCATCGTCACCGTGCTGAATAAAGAATACGAGGTGGGTGTGGAAGCTCTTTCTCACCGACCCTGCCTTGAAGGGTGAGGCTGGATGATGTCACCCTCTCACATCAATAACAGCCTTATAATGGAAAACAATCTGCAGAGCTCCAATCTCGATGGGGCTGACTTCCTCCAACAAATGAGCCCCAGTCCACCGCCCACTACACAAGGACAGGACGTAACACTTTTGCTGAGCTGATTTACATCTAAATAAATACAGGCATAGACGAAACAATGTGCAGACCCAAAAGAGGAACCGGCGTCTCTCTTCTGGGCAAGTCCAATTTATATTGCCCGATCCGGCCAAGCTGCAGGGCACGATAAGATGGGAGGGACTGCTGAGTTGAAGCATTGTACAGAAGTCACACTGTTCTGGTTTACACTCAGAAAAGTGGACACAAAAGAAACTATGGCACAAGTATGATGGGGTAAAATGAGATGAAGGCATACAGAATTTTTGAATAGCTATTCATGAATGATGTTCTTTCCATACATTGAGCTACTGTCTGTAGTGGGGATGGTTCACCAATTATGCCACCAATTTATTTGTTGCCATTGGTGTTTAAGTGACATGGGTGATGTTTGGACAAAAACTCAGCCAATGTTCTGTGTCATTTTCTCCCCATGTGATCCAAACACAATAACATTGTGTTTTCCAACAAAATGTAATCTTCTGTGAATACTGTCTTTTTCATTGTTGAGTTAATCCTGATCCAAACTGACAACAGATATCCACTACATTGCTTTGATTTTTTTTTTTAAATTTATTTGCAGGAGATCATCTGTGGTCACTGAAAATCCAGTTGCCTTTTGCAGCCTTGCATGTGAGAAATCCAAAACTTCATCTCCATCCATCATGCTGGCAAAACAAAACTTCTGTCAACACCTGCATTTTACATGGAAATCAATCAAACGACCCCAATCTTTCAATTTATTAAGAAAACAAATAAATAGAAGTTGTTTTTTTAACGAGAACAAGGAGTGAATTTTCAAGAGTCAAAGATTTACTGGCTGGTGTTATGGCATATTTTTCTCATCACCAACAAATCCAGTGAAAAGACCAAAGCCACCAATGAGTTAGTCCACATCTCAATACGTTCCATCTTCCCCACCTTGTCTGTAGCACTCAGCCTACAGGTTCCTGCTGAGTACATTTAACTTTAAAAACATGTAAGAAAAAAATCTGCTGAGTGCTGAAAAGCTTTTAGCAAATACTACTCAAACTGGAGTAGCCATAACAGTGTTTGCTTAGGACTATTTCCAGCTGCAGATTAATACCAACTTGTGCACTAGTGAGTATTTATGGCAGCAGAACGGTGTAGGGTTTAACTTGATGTGTTTTTAATAGTTTTTGGACAAAACTGGAGATCTA
The DNA here is from genome assembly GCF_910596095.1 of Thunnus maccoyii. Taxonomy (NCBI): domain Eukaryota; kingdom Metazoa; phylum Chordata; class Actinopteri; order Scombriformes; family Scombridae; genus Thunnus; species Thunnus maccoyii. The sequence continues at coordinate 23,220,037 of NC_056549.1, read as the reverse complement.
TGACACAGAAGAATAAACTATATCAGGCTTTGGCTACACAGGCAAACCTTGTTAGTAGCATCAACTCATTGTTGGTTGTGGTTTTGGTCATGAGATTTGTTGACGGAAAGAATATTGTGAGCCTTATCCTTTAAAGCTTTATTGGCCTACGCACGGGAAATGTGTTTCATTGTACAATGAAATTCTTAGAAAAACAAAGAACAGGTTGAAACAGTTTTGTCATTCCTAAGGATGCTGCCTTGTGGAAAGTGGAAATACAAGAAATACAGGAAGGGATGAAAGGTGAAATACATAACTGCAGTGAACATCATACTGTAAAGGGTGGGTGCATGTTCCTGTTACAGCAATAAAGACATTAATCTTCCCTAAACTGAAAACTTACAAACAATTGAGATGATGCATTTCACTTCCTCTCACTTTATCGTACAATAGGACACTACGGGTGAAAATAGGGAAAGATTAACATTCCAGTATGTGACTGCTTACCTGAATCATTCATGCTGGACAATGAGTTTTGCAATGTACCATATGGGAAACCCATATCTATATGGAAGCTATATCACATCTTTGTTACCTTTATATGTGTGCATTTCTTTAAAAAGAACACATATGAATATAAATTAACGTCTTTTTTTACAATTTAATATTTATCTCAGCATTCCTTGCACTCTTCACTTCTTTGCACTGTTTGTATCCTGTTTACAGTTCACAGAAACAGTTCTACCTGTATATAGACATTCCTTGTGTATATTTCTGAAGATTGTTGTGTTGTTATTCTGTGTAAAAACACTGAGAGCTGCTAAACTGGAGTCAAATTCCTTGTATGTGTAGACATAATTGGCCAATAAAGATGATTCTGAATATATGTGAAACTTACTGTATTTTTTCTACATGGTGAACTTTCATGCCACAGCCTTAATCCTCTCCAGGGCCTCATTGGAACATCACCCACAAAAAGGCCTCCAAAAATCTTATCAGCTCCTCAGCTGGGTCCTGGGGCGCCTATAACGTGTTAATCCCATCCTTCCACGAACATGCGGGTGCAGGGCCCTTTCAGTCATGACCAATTACTGTCTGCAGGCGGCTGATGCAGGCCAGGCTTCCTCAGGCTTAGGACAACGCCAAACCTGGAGCCTCCCAAAGTCTCCAAACCTCCTGTCTGTCTCCTCTTTTTGTCTTTTCTGTCTCTTTTATAAATATTATAAATATTATTTAAATCTGTCCATCTCACTTTCATGTTTGGGCTCTTTTGGTTTATTAAATCACAATTTTTATACTAATTTAAACACATTTCAATAGTTTTCATCTTATCATTATACAGTGGACTACATATACATTTACAGTACTAATTTCTATGGAAAGTAGTTAAACTGTGTAAATTCTAATGCAATTTTTGATATTTTTTCTTATGATGATTCTTGGTTTCAGTGGAACATTTTAACATTTCTTGATGTAAATGCTGTTTTCTCATTCAGAAGAATAAAATAATGCAGAAATTGGAACCCATTATATATATATATATATATATATAAAATGTTACTGATTGATTGATTTTTGCCAAAAAAATAAGGTCATGAGTATGTTTCGGTTGGACTTCAAAAAACTTGATGATTCATAACATGAACTATAAATATCCCAACAAACCACTTGTTATTGTGGAAACTTTGGACTAATCCTTATTTTAAAGGTAAAAAACTCTCCAGTGGTCTATCCATAGCATAGTTTATCAGTCAGGGTCAAGCAGGGATTTGGGCCAGAGCCTCAGGGAATGCACTTAGTCAAGGTGGCTGATGCCCCTCTGTTAGCGAGCTCAGGGTGTGGGTCAAGATGGCCGGTATCCACACGTCCAGCAGTCTGGACGTTCAGCCGCCACTCGCCTTGTCCAGGAGACGCTCCTAAATCCTCCAACGCGAGCTTGGATGTCAAAATAGCGCCATGTGTCACAAGGGCACTCGATAATGAAGCACAGAAGTTTGGATGTTGTGTGGTTTGGTTGTGCAAGGAGATGATGGAGGGTCCATGTTGAAGACAGTGAGACATGAAGATGACAGAAAAATGAGGTGATCAAGTTCCATATAAATTGATGGGGAGACCGTTTTCATGTTGTGGCACATTAAGATATATTGGTGCAGCTTTTAAAAGGGCCACAATATATTCTCAGTTTCATTGCAGGTTTCAGCCAAAGACATTCAGAGCTGTAGACTTAAAAACTGGACTCATGTCAGACTTAAAGCTGCACTAATCAATCATTTTTTATATAACAATGATCTATGCGTGAGGTGGAAGGTGTTGGTCATAGTGTCAAATCCACAGTTAATAATCACCCGACTCTGCAGTTCCCTTCAGCTACATGACACATTTTAGCATCTTTCAGCTAATTGTTTTGGTTTTACAGTCTGCGACTTTTCTGTTTTGGTTTCCTCTCTCCACTTTCATCAACCTTGTTTCAAGCCGCAGCAGGCAGCTGTTTTCAGCAAAAAAAAACTGTTGTACGCTACCTTCCTAGTACCAAATGGCAGACTAACTAGTCACTAACTGGTATTTAGTTGCTAAAGAGCCAAATATTTTTCTCTGGAGTTGGAGACCAAACCAGAATAGAGAGCGAATATTGGATTTATATTCGCCAGATGGCCAGAAACATGACTGTAAATGAATGCTAACATTGCTAAGTGTCTAGATGCAACCATTTGCTAACAACTTTTTAAAGTTGTCACTGTTGCTTTTACAGCTTGATGCGCTGCCCCCAAGTGGCCGAAAAAATAAATAACTGCAGGTGTAAGACAACTTGGATGTGAATCCCCTGAGAACTCTACGTAATTGAAACTTGCTGAAATAAATGACTTGACTTGAAGTGAGTTTGAAAACAAAAACAATAAATTCTTAATTTTTGACCTGGTAAAAGCTCTGAACAATAAAATACATAAAAAAGTGACAGGCAGGCACTGATTGGCCAATATAGGGACTTAAGGTATCAGTTGTGTAAAAAACGAACATAATTTTAAAAGCAAATGTTAAAATGCCAAGTCATTTAATATTCAGCATTCATGAACCTGAAAGACTTGCAACTGATTTGCAATTTCCTTGTGAGGACTAGTGTCGTGTACCTGACTTAACTGACTCTAAACTTAACATTACTTAACTTGCTCCAAAAGACTTGAAAACAGCTCTGACCTTGTCTTAACTTTATTTTTCCAGGGTTTTCTATCAACTTTATATTAATTATAAGATTTGCTAGTGCTGATCACTGTAAATGTACAGAGCTGCACAAAATACAGTAGGCTATATACAGTCAAACAATGAAGCTAGGTGTGTAGCATGAGACTGGACTTGAATAAAACTGACTGCTGGTTAGCTTCAGCAGTACTTCTTTTCCAGGCAGGGCCTTAAATAAGTGAATCCGATCTATGTTGTCTCGTGAAGAGAAATCCCCTCCTCCTCCCCCTTCTGCAAGACCCAACTCTCAAGGCCATTGTAATGGAAAACCTTCTCTGTCAGACCCTTATATATTTAGGAAAAGCTATTATTGTTTTGTTCTCTTGTTGCTTGCGTGCCCCAGGATGTGTTCCCCGAACAAAGTCAGAATTCCTGTTTTGTCATCATTATTCTTCCAGAGAATAGGCACCTCACCCACAATGCTTTCTGTTTGCTGGGGCTAGCTACTGGTACTTGTTTGTCTTCCATGGATACAAATAGACCTGAAATGGCATTTGACCGAAGCTAAGTGAAGCTATTGTGGCAGAGAATAGTTGGTTTCAGTCAGACTTAGCTGAAAGTTACACTGAAGTCATGTGCTATAGATGGACCAGAAGACAAAGAGAAGCTGATTTTTAATTAATCTACTCTGGAAGTTTCTCAAGGCTGGTTGATGATTTAATAATATTGTAATACTTAACAATAAAAATTCTGATATCTGTAATTTGAAAACAAAGTTTTATAAGGAAGGTAAGTAAAAACTTGTTCATCTCAGGATCATTTTTGTGAAAACAAACAAACAAACAAAAAACTTCAGGTTTTTGACAATCACAATATAAGTTGTCATAAAACGCAAAACTTGATGATGCTGATGAGAGTAAAAACAGTGAAGTTGCGGGTCGAAAAACCAAAACAATGAGCAAAAAGATTTGTAGAGTTGATGGGAACTGCAGTCAGGTGATAATTCTCTGTTAGTTTGTCATTGAGTAACCTCTTTCACATACAAGTAATCATGTGATCAATTGCTATTATAGTTGATTATAGTTGCTTTAAGTTTAATTAAGTGTATTTTATAGTGTCATACTTCATTTCTTTATTGAATTTTTAACAGGCTTTGTGCATGATACAACATTCCTTCTCTAAGTGAATACTTCCTTTGTATTTCCCTGCTGATGAGATGCAATATGTCGCCAAAAAAGTTAAAAAAAAACAACCTCTGGGCTGATGGTTTGTGAGGCTGTTAGGACCATTGAGCCTTGATACTATGGGACAGCTGCTATGGCTCCTCTGTTCCCCTGCTGAGAGGGAGCCTATTTTAACAAGCCAGACCTATTGTCTTTTCCCAAGAATGACCAGAGAATGTGGCAACTCCATGGGTCACGTAGTCTTTATTTGTGTGTGTGTGTGTGTGTGTGTGTGTGTGTGTGTGTGTATGGTGACTGGGGTGAGGGGTGGGATGCGGCTGTGTTCCTGTCATTCGCATCACTATGGGAGCACATGCCATCAGAGCTAATTACCTGCCTGCAAGGACCAATTAAGACGCCCTCTAATGCCCCGTAACAAGATAACCTCAGGCGGCTTACAGTAGTGTGCAGGATGGCTGTGAATAGGAGGTGGTGGGAACTGATGTGTGACAGTGACATGAACTGTGATATTTGAAGCCAACTGTGCACAGCCATGGCACCCTACGTTTGTGTTTCAGGATGCCATCGTGCAGAGATACACAAACACACACAAATACAGATTATTTGGGAGTAACTGTCACTGTAGAATACAAAGCACATCACAACATGCATGTCCTTCATTTAAAAGATATCCAGTACACCATCCTTTTAGTGCCCCTCTCTTCCTCTCTCTCATCAAACATCAGGTACATGCATACACATCCACATTCTTCTTCACTAACTTCACCACACTGATTTATTTTTGAATGTTTTGGCGAAGTTTGATGAAAATTTTCATTGAAGAAGAACAAATAATCTCCAATACAGTTAATGACAGGAAACTGAGATAAAGCACAGGTTCACAATTTTTCAAGTCTGCTTTAAAACAATAGTCAGTTGCCCAAATGAGATCCACAGTTATCTAAACATTGAAATATATTTTTGCTTTTTTTTTTTAATTGTTATGAATGTGTTTCTTGTCTTGCTGTGTTTTTCCTCATCTAAAAATGTATTTCTTGCATGAGAAATTCATTGGCATTAATGGGTAATTTCTTGATTATTGCATTCAAACAGAGTGTTGTTTTTTTTACTACTGTTTGTGTGGTTGGTTACATGTTGTCTGCTGGCCATTAAAGCTACATGTGACCACTCACCTCTTGAAACAGCACCTTTGCTCGTGATTGGGTATAACAAGTTGTACATGGCATAAATGTATTGATTTAAAGGATAAAACTGACTTTTCCACAACTGACTAACTGACTTTTCCGCTTCTCCAGACGTCCCTGGGCTTCACAAAGTCTGACTCAAAAGAGCTGGCTAACTAAACATAAAATTTGCATTATCTTTTAATTATAATCAAAATCAACAGTGTAATATGCTATCGTAATGTCACACTTTATTAACTGGCAAAATTTATAGGTTTTGCAGCAGCCAATCTAAAGCCACTATGTGTTGGCAGCACCAAGAGTGACTCATAACTACATCAATTTTTACCCTGATTGTTTCATTTTTTCTACAAACAAAAATGTATGTCATCAAAAAAACTGACAGCTGCTATAAACTTATAAAAATCCTGCATATAGTTGGAAACTATTGAAGTACTTGACAGCTTCATGTTACTCTTGGTGATAGTATTATGTGTTGTGAACGTAATGCCTTTAAAATGAATCTATTGTGTTTTGCCTACAATACAAGCCCTTCCTCTGGACCTCCTCTAAAAGTCCAGCACTATGTTTAAACTATGCTGCCTTTATATTGTTCTGACTGTATGAGTGAAGCTGTCACAGCTGGACTCCAGCAGCACAGTTAGATAATCATGATAAGACATGGCTGAGTCGGTCTATGAACAAACATGGTCACCAAGGCCAAAGGAAGGGAAGTACAATGGCGGTGCTGTGAGTCTGTCATTACAGTTATGGTTGTTGCTTTACTGTAAATGAACTGTTGAACTCTCTCTTCTCTTAACAGCTGCTGCAAATGAACTATGATGTGTGTAGTAATGGTGAGCTTCTGTACATTTAGATGTTTCATTTCTCGGACAAATTCGGTGCAAATATTCATCCATTAGGGTTAACCCAGCTGAAAACCATCCCTATTAACCCTACAATAGTACAATAGTTTTTAGATTAACTGAACTATAAGAAGCCTTTGCATCCTACCTCTCTTGGAGTTTTTCTTTCTGCAATTGAAGGCTATGGCAACTTATTCAACTGGTCTGATGGAAAACTGACACACTGATAGAAGTCAGTCCAATGCAGATAAGGCCAGACTGGGAATGAAACCTTGGGAGGGCATCAAAATCAGTACTTTGGTATGAAAATATTAACAAGACTAAGAGTCTACACCCATGCTTGCATCTCTGTGAGACTGCACTTTGGCTCAGCGATGCTTTGAGCTAAATGCTGACGTCAGTATGCTAACATGCTCACAATGACAATGCTAACGTGCTGCAGGGATAGTGTTTACCATGTTCATCATCTTAGTTTTGTGTGTTACCATGCTGAGGCTGATGGAAACATCATTAAGAGGCCAGCATACCGGCCAAATAGCTTCGGAAACCCTCTCCCTCACAATCCGACGTTGGATTCAGGAGGCCATTTCTGTAACTTTCTGAAACTGACAATAGGACGTTCACACTCACTTCACACAGAGATTGGCCAGTTGTTCACTTCTAATGTGAATAGTCACGTGCAACATTGTGAATACCTTCCAGGAGAGACTTTTTTAAACAATCGTATCTACCCTCTCTCTATGACGGCCGGCTTTTCACTCTGCCTTCAAGTGTAGCCTTTCAGAACAACTGTATGCACTTTTGATTTTCAACATGGTTGGAACCAGTTCTGATCGACCAAAACCCAACTTTTAGTCTTACAGATTTGGTTATAAACCAAAGCACTGGACAAATTTGAATTTTGACCTGATGATGGTGCTCAAATAGTTTGGGTCACCAGAATTATTTCAATTCATTCTGAAGGGGACACAAATATCTGTACTAAGTTTTAGGACAATCCATCTAATGGTTGTTGAGACATTTCACTTAAAACTACAATTTTCAACTTCATGGTGGCGCCAAATAAAAAGTCAGACGATCACCAAAGTTGTTAGAATTCATCGTCTGAGAACTATGAACGTCAGTAGAAAAGTTCACGGAACTAATCTTATAGTTGTTGAGATATTTCAGTCTGGACAAAGCGTTGGACTGACAGACTGACATTATGGCCAGTGTGGCAAAAAAGTTTAACACTAACATTTAATCGAAACAGCAACCACCATGGATGAAAGTTGAAGCACTTTACTGTAAAGGTCACATTTTTGCACAAATGCAAAAAAATGCAATATCAGTGTTTCACAATTGAATGCATTTTAAACTCAGCAATTGAAAATGTGGGGGAGATAGAGTCAGCGTGAAGGTGGTGTAGCTCGATTTCAGAGTATTCCTTTGTCAACAACATTACATTTTACATGAACCCCATGTGAATGTAGACATGTTGCACATCAATCATAGCAAGTAGATTGCATTTTTAGGATTAGAAATGAAAAAAAGCCCTTCCTACAGGAACAAAATGTGTACACGCTTCATTTGAATTTCTTTCTTTCATGTACTTTGTCTGGCACCTGGTCGTATTTAGACTTTTACAACAAATAAAACCTTAAAGCCGTTTTCCATCTTCCAAAACCAATTCTACCACCTTAAACCTCCTGGTTGATGATGTCAGTGGAGGACACTGATGAGGTTACTAAGGTGAAATACTGCTCTTGGGTCTGAGGATAAACAGATTTGAACAGGTTGCTCGAGGCCAAATGTTCCACTTTACAGAATTAGAGCTTCGGTGTAGTGGCAGCGTCTTGACATCTAATTTAATCTAAATCACGATAAAACTGTTACTTGTGTCAGTCAGGAAGGAAAGCAGTACATCACTGCACCTCTCACATATGATGCACTTTATGTCGAGTGAAAAATGGGTCTCAGATTATTGGACCATACATGATCAAATAAATGTAAAAGTTACCAATGTATATTCAATAAACTGCATTTGTCACTTGTTGTGGTCGTACAGGTTTCTGCTTATGTGTATTTGTGTTCTAACTGGTTTGGATTCTCCTTTCCAGTCCAAACAAGATTAGCACAGATTAGCACTGATTCAGACAGTTAGTATAACTTCCCAGCTAATTGTTTAATTTCAAGCAATCATAAGAGGGTTGAGATCAAAGGTTTCAGTTTTATGTGAAAAGATGATGCTTTTGTAGACTGTCTCCTCATGTAAAAAAAGATGACATGGAGTGATTTGAAAAATGTATCTTGCAAATGGTTTACCGTATCAGAATCAGCTTTATTGTCATTGTTCAAGACAACAAAATTATAGTGCTGCTCCCAACAGACAGCTGCTCTGTAATCAAAGTTCAGTTAATTGTCAGTCCAATTTGGCAGCATACCTGTCTCACATTTTATGCCCAATTTTCTTTTCTATTGAGGCACTGAAATTACTGAGATAGTAGATGGAGACAGTTACCACAATTATCAGCAGAAATCATTTTATGTGTCTGTGTTTTGAACTGGAATCTTACCCGGGCCTATTATGTGAACATAATATATCAAACTGGGTAGCCCTAGCTTGTGCCTGTCATGTGTTAACATTGCATACAAGTCACAGAGCTAAGCATCCAATTTTCCAAAAAATACACAGTGATCTTTGAAAAATCAAAGATTGTAACTGTATTTTCTAATCCAAGCCAGAAACAATGTACTTTATATCCTTGCTCTTTTTGTAAAACACAAGCAAAATATTAAGACATTATTCTGTGTTAAAATATAAAACACTGAATAGAAACATTAGTATATATAAATACATTATAATGGAAATCCAATTTTTAATTTTGTTTCTTGTTGAACAAATTAAGCAAAGACATAACATAATTTCTGATCATCTTTGTTTGAATTAGAAATAGATGAGAAATCCTTTTTATCTTACAACAGATGCAATATTTTTTCATCCAGATGGGTAGAAGAGTCTTTGAACATAATGGAAAAACCTTCAGACGACTGTTATTAAACTTCTAGGTTTTCAAAGTTTGTTATTTTTCAGAAAAAATGATGTTCAGCACTGTTAACACACTCGAACGTATTAATAATGCATGAGAGGCACAAACAAACAGGGACTATTAAGGCTGCTTTTTCATGTTTATTCAATGTGAAATCCTATTGTCTGCACACTGTGTGCTAGATAAAAAGATTAAAGAGTCTAAAACCAATGCTTATGAAATTAGTTGTTAATATTCATTTTTTAAATGTGTAATTACATTAGGATAGAGGAAAGATCAGACAGTGAAAAAAACACATTTATGAATATGAAAAAAAAACAACATTACTACATAGGTATCTGCAAGAAATTGAATCAAACAGAAAATGAGATCATCACTTTGAATACATTTTAGAAAATGATCTAATTCTTATTTATATTGTTGTTTTATGATCTAATGAATGAATCCATTTCACAAATGTAAATAATGAAAATTCCTTCAGTAGATCGATTGAAATGAAATTGAGTTGACCCCAAGGCTGAGGTCAGCAGACCTGAATGCTGCTTCAGCCAAACTTAACCCCTGCCTGGAAACCCTGCATGTCTTCTATCTGCTTTGACAGGAGCTGTTGTTTGTGGGGGAGGGAGGGAGGAACTCGTCTCCCCTGATGGCTCACTCGAGGGTGACGGTTTGGAAAGTCCACTTTGACCCTTGACGTCGAGGCTTCAGGAGTGGACAGTCATTGCCCTCCCACCCTCTCGGAGGCTCGTCTCTGGCTGTTTGACCTTTCAAATGACCTCTAGACACTGTCCATGTCAGTCATGTCTTAGCTGTTGCCAACGGGCAGGAGGCAGCAGTAAGATCATACAAATGCTCACATCTTCTACTTTTCTGTAATACTGTACATAATAATTAACTAAGGTTTGTTTTGGTTCAATAAAAGAAACACAACCTACATGAATTAGTTTTCTTTATTTGATGCTTTGATGCAGCTGTTCTCAAGTCACTGTTGAGGGGAATAAATCATGTTCTGACTCAGAGTGAAGAAATACAAAGCTGTCTGAGCCTCAAAATGTGGGAAAGACGGTTAAAATCCCTAAAGATAAAGAAAGAAAATGCATTGAAGAAGATGAATCCAAAACCAAAAAGGTGTTTAGATTTGACAGACACATTGCAAAAAGTATTGTGCTGGTCGGGACCCATTGAAAGAGTCCTAAGATAAATCTGAGTGATCATTTAAACAAAAATGAAAAGAAAAAAAATCTGTTTCTGCTTCACAAAGTTACGTTTGTTGTTTTTTTTCCCTTATGAAATACTGGATACTTAGATTCTTTATCTATCTATCTATAGAGGCCTTAAGTACCTATTATTTCATAAGAAAAAAGGCCTCTAAAAACAAAAAACTGCTCACAACACATATTTACACTATAATTACATATAAACACCATAATCTGTGATGAGAGGGTGCAAGAATTGCTTTGTTTTAAGGGGTCAAAAAGGTTGGGAACAACCACTTTAACACACCACTTAACTCTGCAGAACTTTTTCTTTTTTCCCCTGAAATACAGCTGATTCTTTAAAAGCTATTTCCTATATTTAAAGATAAACATTAGTGATAAACTAATGTGATAAGAACTTAAAACAAGGATACATTTTTCACTCAGGGTAAGCAGTAGCCAAATGCAGAAATGATATATTTTATAGGCCCATAGCGCCCTCTCAAGCCTAAGCAAGGTACAGCAAGAACAGTGAAGATGCATTTTGATGTTTAATTTGCACGTAATGCTTCAAATGGTTTCATTTATGTGAATAGGGGGGGGGGGGGGGGTACAGCTTTCTAAAGCCTACATCATTCATCACAGAAACCCATGTGTAAGATTTCTTACACTGCATAAAACACACAGATGACACCCTGTTTATTTTAGCCATTATATCACATGAGAAGAGAAAAAGTTTCCCAGATAGCCTGCAGGATTTTGAATGAACAGAATCTTTCTCTGAAAAGAATATACTGACTGATGAGTGCAGTAAATATATACCATAAATAAAACAGAATGAGAATGGTGGGGACATAGTTACTGTCAAAGGAAAATATCTTGTGGTATAGAATGAGTGCAATGCAGCAGACAATATTTGACATCTTAAATGTTTCTTACACTCACCAAATGTTGGCCAAACAGAAACAACACACAGATGAGTGCTAAAAATGAGGAGGTTCATTGTGGAGTTTGTAATTGTTTTTTATGTATTTGAGATGTTGATTAAAACAACTATATATTTCACTGAATCATTTAAAATGTTCTGAAAGTCAATAAGTCAGTGGAGGTCTTAGAGCTCATTAATGCTGCTGGGTTTCATCAGTTAATCTCAACGCAAGCACCATATCTGTCTTGATTTCACATTCTGCAAATTGATTTCTATTATTGATCTATATTGTATGCTAAACCCATTTTTCAAACTACAGGTTGTACACATGCTGGTGAAGGAAGGCTGCGAGTGTAATATGTACATCAATCATCACTAAAGTAAAGCAACCTTTATTATTCCAAACTGCACTAATCACATTTCCTGTATTCTGGCAGATTGATTAACATTCATGGTGCTCTTCTCTGTGCTTTGTTACCCATGTTGGAAGATTACAATATTATAAACAAAATGTAATGACAGTTACTGCAAAAAGCAAATTCTTAACAAGTGCAGTTGTATTACAAAGACACAAAATATGGTGAAAAGTCACTACTTCTTGCACACCCAGGACAAAAAACACAGACTCTGGAACCTGTACATCATTTTATTTTTTATAACAAAAGGTTGATTAATAGAATTTTAAGTTTTTAAATTTTCAACACGAGCCTTCAGAAACTTCTGCAGGATAAACTGGACTAATGAAACACTTTTAGCGCTGACTAACAGACTCACTATAAACAGACTTGGAAACACTCAGTAGCCTAGCAACACTAAGGCTCCAAACAACCCATAATGCAACACTCTCTGTATAAGCCATTGTTACGTTCTCCATTCAATAAGGATCTCTGATCTTGTGAACGCGCTATTGTCTAGTCCTCCAAAATAAGACGACACGCACTTTCTTTTTAAAAAATGTCATCTTCAAATTAAATATGGTCTTAGATTTGGGCAAATATGATAATATTAATTTGCAATGGAAAGCAATCAGAGAGGTGAATAGATGAGAAACAGACATGAGTAAAGATTATAAACTGTACAAAGTGAGGCACACAACAAGCCTATCAACATTAATTTTTAAACATCCATATTGTACAAGAGAGATGGAGGACAATCAGTCTTAATTCCATACTGGTCTCAACGAAGTAGATTATCATGAATCTTCTTGACAGTCTTCGTCAAGACGTTCCGGGCTGGACTGAACGATGCCACAATCTCTTCAATCTGCTGGATCCTGCACATACAAGAAATGTAAAATAGTGGGTTTTTTCACGTTTCTTTAATGTTTTTTCTTGCCTTTGGTTGTCTAGAAATTACCTAACCGAAACACTGCTGTTAGTGTGTTGAAAGGTGCATATCACTCCACTGGAAAGCCAAGAGAGGTCTATCTTAATTAATACTAAATGTATTCATCTGTATTTGAGTCATACTTACGTTGTGCTTCCAATGATGTTTTTGAAGCTCTCTACTTGCAGGACATAGAAGTAGCCGGTCAAACTGACAGAGAAGATAACCTCAAACTTGGAGAATTTCTTGAGGCTGCTGAAGACAATCCGTACTCTGCAATAAGATAACGGGATTTTAGATTATGTAGCTTTGTTTTTGAAAAGATGTGAACTCTGTTCTACTTTAACAATTTAAGAAAGACCGTTCATCTTTCTTAACAGGATTTTGAGTAAATGATTAAAAGTCAATAAGAAAAAGTAATTTTGAGACTGCTAGTGAAAGCAGCTCATATAGTGTTAAATTACTGCTGCTGGTGCACAGGGCTAAATTATTACAACCATTACATTATAGAAGAGTTTCTGTTGTTTTCTTTTTATTATGGAATTGAAGGCTGAATTTGTGCTTCAAATCAATATGTGCACAATCATTTTATTGCAGTTTCTAATTCCTGTACTTCATGAAGGAAAAATAAACTAAAATGTTGATGATGTATCATCATAAAATTATCTAAATATTAGAAGGCTAGCTAACTCTAGCTAAGAGTTCTTACTGAGTGTCCACACAGCTGATGTCCAGGATATCGAGTCTGAGACCGCCCCACATTTTCAGCAGACGCACCTCCTCTCCCAGCAGACGACAGTGACTCACCACCAAACCCACATCATGGAGCAGCTGGATACAAAAGATAAAATACCTCAGTGGAAAGATTCAGTGCGACTTAACTGTAACCATGACAAGAACACCATTAAAAAGACTGAATGTTTGGCTACTAGCATCTTCAAATCTGACCCTAAACAAGATGTGACAGCACGTGATCCAGTCAACAAAAGCCATGTCTGAGTCTCACTTTCAACTCCATCCACACCTACCATTCGGACATGTCCATGTGTTGGATACTTCTCCACCCAGGCAGTTTCTCCTTCGATGTACTGAGAGACCAGTTTGTGAACAAGGCGAGCATGGCACTGCGACTTCTCATCTAGTTAGAAAATAAAATGTACTTTAATTGTTTTTAAATGACCAGTAACAAGAATGTCCCCCATGCTCAAAACACCAATGGTAAAAACAGACAACTTGTAATACATCAACATGCTTTGTATTCGGACTGCGTCTGGAGATTAAATGTATCCTGTGGTGTTTTCATTATACATAAACATAGCAAACAAGTAATGACCAAGGATTACAGTACCATATTGCCCCGAATACAAGACAACACCCACTTTTCCAACACCTGTTTTTTGAAAAAGCACACTTTCACACTCGTCCTGTTGGGAAAGTTTCCTTAACAATTGATCCAAGGAGAAGCGAGTCCTCATTCTTGAAGCCTTTTCTCTTGTAAAAGTGAAAAACTTTCTTTAAAGTAGAACGTAGATCCCACATTTGTGCAGCCTGGCTATCAGTCTCACACTCTCCTGTCAGGCTCTTGGAAGCGTTGAAATGATTTTCTTTGGCAGTTGGCATTTTTCAGACTGGTTTTTGAGCTCTTAGTTGCCTGTGAGAGAAATCATTTTTGGCTGCTTGACAGGCGGTTCTTTTCTTCAGTAAAGACACTGGGAGACAAATCATTTCCTCCGCAGTAGAAAAATGTGTTACAGGAGCCTTCAACAACTCCTGCAGGTTAAACTGAACTAATGAAACACTCCTAGTGCTGACTAACAGACTCACTATAAACAGACTTAGAAACACTCACTAGCCTAACAACACTAAGGCTACAAACAACTCATAATGCAACACTAAGACGACATGCACTTTCTTTTTAAAAAATGTCATCTTCAAATTAAATATGGTCTTATATTCGGGCCAATACAGTAATATTCATCTGCAACAGAAAGCAGAGAGGTGAATGGATGAGAAACAGACATGAGCCAAGATTTTAACCTGTACAAACAGAGGCACACAACATGCATATCAACAAAGATTCAGAAGAGATGACATGAAATACTTTTTGTATTTTGTACTTTTCTTACCATCAAGTTGAAATTTGAAAGTGATGTCTGATATTTTGCGATCAGTCTCTTTATCAGCATCATTTCCTTCAAAAAACAAACATAAAGTTAAAGATGAGATGAGAAGTTCTGCTGTGAGTGAAAATACAGATCAGTCCTTTCAAAACCACAAGTTTGTAAAAACACTTTTAAACACAGTTTTAAATACTGTTAAAAAGTTTGGATGGGGAGCAAAAGTCAACACTCATGTCAATCACTCTGACATGAGTGATTGAAGTGTGGCTAAAGGTTCATTATGGTTTAAATTTTCAGCCTGTAGAGTGCAACAATGTTTTTTTAATTTTTTTTAAAATTTGCCTGTAGAAATGCAAATGCACATTTAAACACAACTCAAAAAAATGATTGTAGCATGTCAACTGTTAAAAACAATTCACTGCATACCCTCCCCTGGGTGTGTTTAAGACCACGATTAAAAAATCTTACCATTGGAGTTTTCATACATCAAATGCAGATACAAGGTTTCATGGAGGAGAGTGTAGAAAGTGCAGTTTCCTCTCTTCTCTCCAAACCTCCATTCATTCACCCTGAGGAAAGGAATGAACAAAAAGCTAATCACTCTTTAAATATAAAAGCTGAAAAACTAGAGCTATAAACTACAAAGCTGATATACCTCTATATAATCAGTATCATCATATATGTTGTCCAATATTTTTTATTTTTTTAAAGTTATATAGGCAGCATTTTATATATATTTTATCTTTAAAAAAATACATACATATATACATACATGGAAAGAATATCAGCCAGTATATCGATATTGGATTTTTTTTATTCCCTAATATCAGTATTGGCCCCAAAAATCCAGAATCAGTCGGGCTATAAAAACTCATTTATCAACAATTGAGAGTGAGACAACTGTCTTAAGATGTGAAAACACATTAAAATCAGAAACTGACGTATGCAGCATGTCGATGTGGCTCTCAAAGTTCCTCGTCTCAGCTTTCAGCCTGTTCAGTTTACTTGAATTCTGCTTCTTCTGCATCTCCAGTTCAGCTATTTGTCTGTGGCAATGAAAATAAAATGCAATGAAAAGATATATCAAACAAAAAGAAACCTTTATGCATTTATACTGTAGTAAGTATGTAAACATAGTACCTAAAGGTAATAATCTGTCTTCCTGTCACACTTTCCATGGAAAAGTTGCTTGTTAAATATTCTCAACTTACCGCTCGTTATCAGCCATTGTTTCTGTGATTTGCTTCAATCCTGTTTAAGAATAACTCAATTATTTACTTCATTCAAGGACATGAAATACAAAAATAAATAAAAATGACGTGGTATCACAAGTTACCTTCTTGAAGCAATTTCAGACTTGGTTTGTCGTCAGTGCCTTTCTCTTCAACTGCTGCAAGTTCTGAGAAAAAAAACAAAAACAAAAAACAGTTAAGGTGTTACTGCCCTTTCACTTTCTGCTCTACTTTTATGCTGTAACCTGACATATGTCCACACTGACACAGCTTCTTGCATTGGTTTGCTGTAGTGACTTATTCAGTCTATTTATACTAACTGAACAGAGAAAGTAGCATTATAAACCGAATAGTCATGTGTCATTTTTCCACAGTAGGTATACCTGTTTCTAATTGACTTATGCAGTTATCCAGACTTTTTATCATCTCATCTGCCTCCTCAATCGTCCCTCTCAACTTCTGTTGCTCCTCCTGAAAAATGAAAAATATCACTTACTTTCCATTTAAAAACACTGCACATCTCAAAACATTCCCTATATTGCAACTCAGTATTTCAATGTATTTCTTTCTTACCCGATTAGCCTGAACAAGATTTGTGTACAGGATTTCCTTCATTTCATGTGACTGAACTTTGCTGGTCTTTCTGAAGAAGTTGTTTCTCTCTTTTAGTTTTGCACCAAACGATTTGAACTGTGGATTCAAACAAATATAATTAGGGTTAGGAATAAGTTTGTAAACCAAATTCATAGTATTTCTGTTAGTCACACACTGCAAAAGGCAAAACAAGCTCCACCAATTCAATTAAAAAAAATATGTTAAAGGGCTTGTACACTTTTCTGGTGGACATAGATATCAGAGAAATGCTCCTTGGAAACAGAGGGGTAAAATATCTGCAATTATCAGGAAACAATTCATATAAATGGGTTTCATTTAGCTTTAAAATGTATACAAATGTAACAAATTTATATCACATATCTTAGACTTGAGAGAGGACCAAGACCCACATTATCAGGCAGACTGTGTGGTTGCTGGGAGTACATCTACATTTGAGCAAAATGAACTGAAAGGAATTAACGCTTGAGGCCTTAGAGAAATTTGTTTGGAAAGGTGTATAACTGTAATGTTGGGTTGGGTGGGTGAAATTGTAAAACCTTTTGAATGGTTCAAATTTGCTTTAGCTCTTGTGTATTGAGCCCTTGCAAAGTGAAAAAATCAACACAACCATGTTAACAAAGAAGAAAACAAATCCCAGTTTGAAAAATAATACCTCCTTCTCTGAACAATTTCTCATCTCTTCCCACAAAGGTCTATTAATGATCTTCAGAGGTTTGTCTAGATCCCGCATTCGGACCTTTAACCTGGAAAGAGGACAAAACAGGCATGTCTCTTAGCTTCTGTTGTAATATCTCATCTTCCAGACATCAGTCACACACTACTTCTCACAACAGTTTCTACCTATAAGAACAAACTACAGAGGCCTCTGGTGGGGTGCTAATAATGAGATGTGAACACTCAAGACTCCTGATGGAAATAGTCAAGTTAGATGGGATGGATTTGTCATGATTGCATTATATAGTCACAGGTACATACCCTTCCACCTGTTCTGTGAGGTTCAGGACGTCTGTCTCATAGACCATCTGTTTAGGACGGATAATGTGTCTGTCTTTCAATAAATCCATTGGTGTACGATCCGTGTTGGGCTGCAAAAACAAAATAAACGGTCACATCAGTGTATTTTGCTGTTATTTTTCATATAATGTATATATTTTAATATAAATGAAGTTTAACCTACTCTGCCAGGAAGGACACTTTGCCGAGGATTATGGATGACAAAGTCTATGTTGAAGAGTTTAAAGAACTCTAACGTTGTAATGGTGCCGTCATCCAGTTTCTGTAATCAAAACATTAAAAGGCAATTAAATTAATGACATGAAAAAATACGGTATTTCAAAGATATATTTATTAAATATATGTAAAAACAATATACCTTCTGTACATCATTGGCATAGTCTTCAAGCTGGGATTCAAAGAGGCTGTGTTTAAAAGCTGTAAAAAAGAAAGATATTTAACACAACCAGCATCTAAACAAAGCATGGACAAATGAAGATCTTGATGAGACCAGACTACATTATGTGAAACCAGAAAAACTTACTGGACTCAAATGTAGCTTCACATTTGCTGTTGGTTGTGTGAGTATTGTTGGAGAAATCCATAGTCTGTGTGGTCATGCTCGGAGCTGTAGTAATGTTACCATCACACTCCGTAACATGAGACTGTAATCCCTGGCAACAAAATGAAACAAAGGGGGAAATTTTAAAAACACAAGTGATCAAGAAATTGTAATGTAATATAAAGAACCGCCAATCTCAAATAAAAGACAGTATTCAAATAACAGCCTGCCACTGAGGAGAGGTGAGTTAACTTTAAATTCAGCATAATGCATTTCCACAGCTTAAATTCCCTCAGTACAACAACAGAGTCATCATATTCACCAATCTACCGCTCTGAGTTTCACTTTTTCACACCAATACTGATTTCATTCATCAGTTTGTTCCAATCACTTTTACTCTATTGTTTTTCTGAATACAATTAAACTCAACACTTCCTGAAGATGTTTCAAATTAAATGCCTACCTGGAACAGAATGGATTAGAGCTGAAACAATTATTTAAGTACTTCATTAGCCGATTGACAGAATATTTTGATAATTGATTAATCCTTTGAGTCACTTCTGAAGCATGTTCTCGGTTGTGAGAATTTGCTTCTCTTATGTAAGAGAAAATGGAATATCTTTGGGTTGTCGACTCTTTTTTTGGACAAAACAAGCAATTTGTAGATTTACTTTGGACTGTAGGAAATTGTGATGTTTAACAATTTTTTGACGTTTTATAGACCAAGTGATTAATCGTATAAATAGAGAAAATAATAAGCAGATTTACTGATAATGAAAATAATTGTTGTAAATAACTGTAAAACTATTTATGTGAAACATCATTGCAAGATGTGTTGAGTTTCATTGGAGGAAACATTACTGCAATCGAAAAACATCCAAATGAAAGTGATCAGAAGTAATTAGTGAATAAATACAGCATTTCTGTTTCAGAAGAATAGTAGCAGAGTGGTGAATATGACATAACAGTTTTTGTACTGATGGAATTAGTGCAGTGGAAATATACATTATCCTAAATTTACCAAGACAGCAGGTAAACATGGAGGACATTTAGTTAGCTTAAATGAAGGTATGTATTATATAAACATGGTTTTCTCTGCCATTGAGGTAAATAAAGGCCCCAGACATTATTTGAGAATTTACAGTATTTTGATTTGACTTACCATTTCAACAATGTCAACGCTTGTCTCAACAGATGCTTTTATTCTCTTCTCATCCTTCGTATTATTTTCATCTTCTGGCAAAGGTCTCTTTTTTCCTTGAACAGCACTGAGAAAGTCCTCTTCAAATTCGTCATCCTCTAAAGCCTCATCCATGTTGCTCTCTTGGGAGGGACTCACTTTTTCTGTGACTTTCTGAGGACTCCTTGTGACCAGAGTTTCTGATAAATCTTCAAAGCTACCAAGCTCTTCATCATAAATATCACTCACATCATTGTCCAAGTTGCTCAGTTGATTGGGAGCACTGATGGTTTTTGTCCTTGTATGTTCTCCCATGGAATTCACATGACTTGAGTCCACCTTCTTTGGATGGCCAGTTTTGCTTCTTTGGGGGAGTTTTGGCTTAAAGCCTCCCATGGAGAGTCTTGACACAAGATGTTTAGTATTCAGTTTGAAAGGAGTTGTAGTAGTTGATGTTTGCTCTCCTTGTGGAGGACATTGAGCTTGTGTATTTCCTTCAGTGTTTGCCAAACCCATTTCAAGTTCAGGCTCCACAACAGGCAGGGATTTGGTTTTGGTTTTGTCCAAGTCGTGGTCCAACTCAGGCAAAGGTGCTGTGCAGCTGTCCATGGCAACAGTATCAGGAGATGTATTTATCATGTGGCTCAAACGCCTTGCTTTTGACTGGAGATCAGCTAAACTCATTCGTCTAGACTTGCGTGAAGGAAAGGCATCAACATCATGGTCAACTGCACTGGGGGAATTTTTCAACTTCTGTGATAAAGGACTAGTTTCATTTCTTAGTTCAGGCTTTTTCCTGGTCTTAGTTTCATTTGAGTCAGGAGAATCTGGAAGGTTTGTGATTTCCCCACCATCAGGGTTAGATGGTTCCAGTGCTTCTTTGCTTCGTTGTAAAGTTATATCAGTTTTCTTCGAACGGTCAGAACTGGCGTACCTGTCTTGTGTGGAAGAAAGACATTGAGGCGGTTCATCTGTACACGTTTCTCCCAAAATGCGTCCTGTTTGAGCCTCCATGATATCTATGCTTACATCGTCCTCTGTATGGTCTGAATTCCCATTAGATGATCCTCCTTTCTTTGTGGTTTTATTTACAGACTTCTCCATGATAGCTGAAACACCACCTGGAGCTTCGTTTTCATTGTTCACACCAGCTTTCTGTGTTTTATGCTGGCCCAGAAAGCCGTTTGTGTCAACAGTTTCTTGAAAGGATGTTGCCACTGCTTTGGTGATCACAGGATTAACCCAGGATCCACTCTGCTTGGACAGTACGTTTTTAAATCCTGGATCCAAACTGAGTGCTGATGAGGATCTGTTTCTTCGTGAACTTGATGTCTCACCTCTCTTCTTTACAGTTGTTTCCACAGGTGGAAAATCCATGTTTCCGCAGGTGGATAAAATGTTAGGACCTTGTTTTTGTGAAAGAACAGAATCTGATACCAAATCAGTGGCAATGTTTACAGTGTGACTTCGTGTCACATCCATTGCTGCATCATTTGTGGTGAACCTCATTGTCTTCTCTCCGCCAGTAGGTAAAAAGTCCACATTTTGGTGTGACTGCAGTTCCAAATCAGTGGCAATGTTTACAGTGTGACTTCGTGTCACATCCATTGCTGCAACATTTGCAGTGAACCTCATTGTCTTCTCTCTGCCAGCAGGTAAAAAGTGCACATTTTGGTCCAATTGTGGCTCCAAATCAGTGGCAATGTTTACAGTGTGACTTCGTGTCACATCCATTGCGGCATCATTTGCAGTGAACCTCATTGTCTTCTCTCCGCCAGTAGGTAAAAAGTCCACATTTTGGTGTGACAGCGGTTCCAAATCAGTGGCAATGTTTACAGTGTGACTTCGTGTCACATCCATTGCGGCATCATTTGCAGTGAACCTCATTGTCTTCTCTCCGCCAGTAGGTAAAAAGTCCACATTTTGGTGTGACAGCGGTTCCAAATCAGTGGCAATGTTTACAGTGTGACTTTGTGTCACATCCATCGCTGCATCATTTGCAGTAAACCTCACTGTCTTCTCTCCACAAGCAGGTAAAAAATGCACATTTTGGTCCAATTGTGGCTTCAAATCAGTGGCAATGTTTATAGTGTGACTTCGTGTCACATCCATTGCGGCATCATTTGCAGTGAACCTCATTGTCTTCTCTCCGCCAGTAGGTAAAAAGTCCACATTTTGGTGTGACAGTGGTTCAAAATCAGTGACAATGTTTACAGTGTAACTTTGTGTCACATCCATTGCTGCATCATTTACAGTGAACCTCACTGTTTTCTCTGTGCCGTTGTCTTGAGTATCAAACTTGACCTGAGGGAGACAGTCAAAAATGAATGAAATTCATGAAAATGTACTCTAACATAACATTCATAGTTAGTATTATCATTTCGTTCTTAATAAAACATTTTACTATTTCAGTGTCGTCATTGATTTTAATAGTCTGACAACCCTTTCTAAAACAGAAAACATACAATCACTCTGCATACGTTTTCAGTGTTTCCCCTAGGTTGACTGCTTTGGATGGTGGCAGGTGTGGGGTTGGGGGGGTGTCGCTGAGCAAAACTTGGAAGAGACTCAGCAGCCAGACATTTGTCCGTTCTCAGTTTAGGAGCGGCTGAGATTGTCACTAAAATGAGAATATCTCATCCACCTTAAATTGGGGAAACAACAGACGAGAGCTGCAGCATTTAATAACTGACACACTGTGTCTACTGTACATTTACTGCCAGACTGACAACTTACTGCTAACCTTTTCCTCTACTCCACTTGCATTCACCGTCACTTTTACGCCGCTCGCTCTCTCACACTTGCTCAACCACACACTCGCTATGCACACACATTACGAACTGCCCTATTCCTTAAAGCAGCTACGCTACTCTTACGACAGTACCATTTAATGTGGTTGTCCTTTGAAGAATGAGGAAAGGGAAGATTCTGGGATTTGATGCACTAGTTGATGACTCAAAACAGTTCCATGATAACATAGGCTGTTACTATGCTCGAAATGTGCAAGTGAAAATCATTATCACCTTATATATGGTATTACTGAAGAAAGCACCCGGCTGGCTGACCAATGGTGAAACTTAATCACTTGCTCACTCACTCACTCATGGATAACTGCGGTTATAGGGCTGGCCCCGCTGATGGGGTCCTGCCAAAAAATGTCTACAAGATCTAAGTAACAAAATAATTGAACTCACCGGATGTCTTTGCATCTTGGTCTTTAAAGAAGCCTTCAATGAGGTTTCTAGACCTAAATGTGGAGATACAAAATAAACAGAAATCAATTAAAACAAAAATAACTATCTAACCCAAAGTGAAGCACCCTGTAAGTTTTTCATAATTCAGTCATTATGATTTCTGTTCCCTTGTTCCACACAACAGGAAAAAACAACAACTTTGAAATATAAAAGGGCATCCCACAATACAAAAATAAAGTTTTTAAAAGCCATATATCAGAATTCACATTATCAAATTAACAATTTGTTCTTTAGTTCAAATGTTACATTTTTGGTTCATGAATCTGGGATGTTTGCTATACCTTTAGTGTTGGATGATCCCAATCCTTCACTGCTCTGCTGTTGCAAAGTCGCCTCTGCCCTCTTCAAATTACCACTTGGTGGGTACGTGTCTTGTGTGGGGAAAAGACACTGCAGAGAGTCATCTGTACCCATCATTCCTATAATGCGGCCTGTCTGAGCTTCTGTCATGTCCATGCTTATGTCATCTTCAGGACAGATTGTACCTCCATTAAATGATTCCCCACTGCTCCTGGTTTCTTTTCCAAGATCAGCCCTCTGTGTTTTAAGCTGGGCCAGGGAGCTGTTTGTGTCAACAGTTTCTTTGGAGGATGCTACAGCAGTCGGAGCCATTGGGTTGGAAAGGCTTGCAAGGGAGTATATGTCAAAACTCTGGCTTGGAGGAGCTAATAGACCGCTGGCAATGTTAACAGTGTGACTCTGAGTCACGTCCATTAATGCATCATCTGCTGTGAATCTTATTGTTTTCTCTCTGCATTCATCTTCTGTGCCAAAGTTGACCTGAACAAGAAAAAACATTGTTACCATATACTCACTAAATATGTACGTTCAAATCATCTTTAATGAGCATTAAAACACAACATTTTGAAAATATACTGAAGAATTTTAACAGCAACTTTTATATATGTATATATAAAAAATCCCCCCTCTCACTCCCCTCCCAGGGGGGTGGTGGTGGTGTGTCTTCCTCAAGCTCGGGTCCTCTACCAGAGGCCTGGGAGTTTGAGGGTTCTACGCAGTATCTTAGATATATATATATATATATGTACTTAAACCAAGCACTTGCTTTCCATGCAGTCATTAGTTTCAGTAATAGTTTAGTTTCAGTTAATGTTACAACAGTATGAAGAATTATTTTCAGACTTTTGCAAAACAGATAATTCATTTAAACAGCAAAGAAAAGCAGTTATAAAACTCACCTTTGACATGCTTTGACGAGAAGCACGTAGAGACGGATTCTTCAAGGACATCATATCTAAATTTGGAAATTGAAATGCATTAATGAAATTTAAACTTTATTCAATCATAAATGAAACTGTTGCAGCAGAGAAATAAACACAGTTGTGTCAATTTGCCAACATACCAGCTGTGTGTCGACGCCCTTCTTCAGTGATCACCTTCTGCACCCTTTAGAGAACAAGACAGAAAAGGTTTGAGCCACTCGTTCACACTCGAATGTTGACTAGTTTGGTGAGATTTTCAACTGAATATTCTCATCTAAAATGTAGTTGAATGGGCAGACCAAGTGAGGGTGTAAATAAACTTACCTATTTCCAGTCACGACTGCTGTGGAAAAAAGTTTGGACAAATGTTAAAAAGCAACTTACAAGAGACATTATTCCACAAACTGGAAACACAACAGCAGACATGTAGTAAAATAATATTAGCATCTCTGAAACATACTGTATGTTGATGCCATGTGTCGAGTCAAGGCAAGATATACATAAGTGCTGAAATAATTAGCTTGTTTATTAATCAGTTGACTGATAGAAGTTTCAGTACCCTTCAGGTCAGATGATCCTTGTGTTTTACTGCTCTGCTGTTGTGAGGTCTTCAGGCTCTCTGCTGACTTTGACCCTCTGTCAGAGCGGGAGTACATTTCTTGTGTGGGAAAAAGACACTGAAAAGGATCATCATCATCAGCGAATCCCACGATGCGGCCTGTCTGAGCTTCAGTCATGTCCATGCTTATATCATCTTCAGGACAGAGTGCACCTCCAAAGGATGATTCTCTAATATTTTTGGGTTTATTCTGTGACTTCTCCATAATAGATGAAACAGAAGTTGGAGCCTGATTTTCTTTATCCACTTCAGACCTCCGTGTTTTCATCTTGGCCAGGGAGCTGTTTGTCTCCACAGTGGCGTCAAAGGAGGCTCCGGCAGTAGGTGTCATTCTGGTGATCACAGGATTAACACTGGGTTCACTTGGTTTTGAGAGATTCGAGAGGAAGTCTTTAAATTCTGGATTGAAATCCTTCTCAGTTGCACCTTGTCTCTCTTCCAAAGATGAAGCATGGTCCATTTTTCCACAACTGCGAAATACGTCAAGACTCTGGTTTGAAGGAGCTAGTAGACCACTGGCAATGTTAACAGTGTGACTCTGAGTCACGTCCATTAACGCATCATCTGCTGTGAATCTTATTGTTTTCTCTCTGCATTCATCTTCTGTGCCAAAGTTGACCTGAACAAGAAAAAAACATTGTTACCATATACTCACTAAATATGTACGTTCAAATCATCTTTAATGAGCATTAAAACACAACATTTTGAAAATATACTGAAGAATTTTAACAGCAATTTATACATAAACCAAGAACTTTCCAAAACCTAGCATATGACTTTACATATACTGTATGTTGTACTTTCCATGCAGTTATTAGTTTCACTTAATGTTACAACAGTATGAAAAATTATTTTCAGACTTTTGCAAAACAGATAATTCATTTGAACAGCAAAGAAAAGCAGTTATAAAACTCACCTTTGACATGCTTTGACGAGAAGCACGTAGAGACGGATTCTTCAAGGACGTCATATCTAAATTTGGAAATTGAAATGCATTAATGAAATTTAAACTTTATTCAATCATAAATGAAATTGTTGCAGCAGAGAAACAAACACAGTTGTTTCAATTTGCCAACATACCAGCTGTGTGTCGATGCCCTTCTTCAGTGATCACCTTCTGCACCCTTTAGAGAACAAGACAGAAAAGGTTTGAGCCACTCATTCACACTCGAATGTTGACTGGTTTGGTGAGATTTTCAACTGAATATTCTCATCTAAAATGTAGTTGAATGGGCAGACCAAGTGAGGGTGTAAATAAACTTACCTATTTCCAGTCACGACTGCTGTGGAAAAAAGTTTGGACAAATGTTAAAAAGCAACTTACAAGAGACATTATTCCACAAACTGGAAACACAACAGCAGACATGTAGTAAAATAATATTAGCATCTCTGAAACATACTGTATGTTGATGCCATGTGTCAAGTCAAGGCAAGATATACATAAGTGCTGAAATAATTAGCCTGTTTATTAATCAGTTGACTGATAGAAGTTTCAGTACCTTTTGGGTCAGATGATCCTTGTGTTTTACTGCTCTGCTGTTGTGAGGTCTTCAGGTTCTCTGCTGACTTTGACCCTCTGTCAGAGCGGGAGTACATTTCTTGTGTGGGAAAAAGACACTGAAAAGGATCATCATCATCAGCGAATCCCACGATGCGGCCTGTCTGAGCTTCAGTCATGTCCATGCTTATATCATCTTCAGGACAGAGTGCACCTCCAAAGGATGATTCTCTAATATTCCTGGGTTTATTTAATGACTTCTCCATAATAGATGAAACAGAAGTTGGAGCCTGATTTTCTTTATCCACTTCAGACCTCCGTGTTTTCATCTTGGCCAGGGAGCTGTTTGTCTCCACAGTGGCGTCAAAGGAGGCTCCGGCAGTAGGTGTCATTCTGGTGATCACAGGATTAACACTGGGTTCACTTGGTTTTGAGAGATTCGAGAGGAAGTTTTTAAATTCTGGATCCAAATTATGCGTTGACGAGGATACGTTTGTGTCAACGGTTGCTGCAGCGGTCGGAACCATTCGAGCAATCAGAGGATTAACACCGGATCCACTGGGCTTTGAGAGATTCGCAAGGAAGTTTTTAAATCCTGGATCCAAACCAGGCACTGACGAGGAAAGACTGATATCCACGTTTCTGCCAGTGGATAGCGATTCTGGCCCACTGATCATGTTTACTGTATGGCTTTGGGTCATATCCATGGATGCATCATCCGCAGTGAACATCATCGTTTTTTCTCCACTTGAGGAGAAAACGGTTCTGTTTTGATGCGGGAAATCTGCAAGTAATTCTGCACCGTTGGCAATGTTTATAGTGTGACTGTGGGTCGTGTCCATGAATGCATCATCTGTAGAAAACATCACAGTTTTCTCCCCGAAGTCATGCCCAGAGTCAAAGTTGACCTGATGAAGATAAGTAACTTTATGTCAATTAATGCTCACTAAAAAATTTAGTTTTACATGAAATAAAGCATTAATATAACAAATATAATTACAGCAATGTAATTGAGCAATTAAGTGATTGTGACAATCGTAAGAATCACAAAAGTGATGAAACACCAATGTGACTCCAAGCTCACCTTATCCCTTTGTTGAGAGGCATGTAGAGGAGCATTCAATAGGGTCTCCATTCCTAAATTTAGAGACTCAAATTTACTAAGAGCCATCTTACACTGTAATATATAATGTGAGCACTTAGTAATAGTTTTTTTGAAGCATAAATATTAATATCCCTACCTGTGATTTGTTGAATCCCATCTTCAGTGACTGCCACCTGGACCCTTATGTAAGAAAACACACCGTAAAATATATACATTGTTAAAACAGACACATTTTAAAAGTTTGAAGCTGTAAGTCTAAGATTATCATCTGATATATAAGTCATCTTACCTATTTTGTGTGGTTGCTGCTGCTGTGGAATAACACAGGACAAGTATTAGAAAGCTGCTTAATATTTTAGAATTGTATACAGCACTTAAACATAATACTATGTTACATACTTGTTGTCATTAACTCTTGTAATTGACTTTGGGCAGGAGAGGCATTGTTCACATCCCTGTAAAGATAAAGTGTTGATCAGGATGAGATATCAGTGTCTTTGTGGAATATGAAGAATTAAATGACTTTGATTTTTCTAGTGTCTCACTCTGAAAACAGAAGAACATTGTTGGCAGCGGCAAAACTGACTCTTCTTGAATTCCTCTTTTCCACAGGTTTGGCACATTTCACCTTAATAAAAATGATAATTAATGTTATTACCTCTCAGTTTTATTCTTTTATTGATTGTATTCTTTAAGTATATTATGGTTGGAGTATCACTTTAACTAGAAACAAAAATCTCCACTATTTTATATAGTGTTTAAACACAGTCAGGTAAAAATCTCAAGTCAAGTAATCAATTTACCGCATTTTCCTGTTGCACTGGGTCAGGGAATATGATTGATTTCCGTGGTGCTTTCAAAATCTGAAAATGATAAATTGCAGATGATATGGTTCATGTCATTGATTTGTTCACAACGAAGTTAAAAATATGTATACTTAGTCCATAAAATTATTTGTAGCACTGACAGAAGAAATGCGCCTCTTGGTGAATCCACCGGTTTCACTGTAACATAAAACATGAAACACAGTATTCAGCACTGGTGTATTTTAAGTGCAATGTAAATAGAGTCATATCATAAGACACATGTCAATGCCAGGTGTACAGAGGGCCTTTAGGTAAAGTGTAGAATGTAGCTTTGAGGTTCAGGCAAAAGGTACATGATTGCTTTTTCTCAACAACATAATTTTCACTCACTCAGTCTTGGCAGGATCTAGAGGCTCCATCTTCAACTGTGAAAATATGAAAACAATGTTTGTTCTGTTACATACAGGCAAAATTAAGGCAAAATTCCATTATCCTACAGCATGTATTGCCTTCAGCTATTAATGAATAAGAAAAATGACAGCCACAAGTTAAATGTTTGGGTGGAATTTCAGCTAGATCAGCTGTACAACAGTATAATAGGGCTGCAACTAACATTTTCTTTTCCCATTGGTCAGTAGATCGGAGTTGCAACAATTAGTTAATTAATTGATTAGTTATCACCGTTATTTACTTTGCAAAAAATGTATTTTGTCGTGTTGGAAAGACAAGGCTGGTCCAACTTTTAATCTATTTCTTGATCAAATATCTTATTTTATTCCCTTAGAGAAGTGGTCATCGGTAAACAAATCATATGATTTTTGGTCATCTTATACCTCGTATTTGGAAAATGCAAAATGCCAGAAAGAGTGGATGTTCTGTTATTAAAAAAGAAAGTTTGGAGGAGTGTTGGTAAAGACATCATTTTGGCTCATTTTTTATAATTGCAGCGCTGTTTTGGCTTTTTGTTGGTGTTGTTTGTTTGTTAGTGGCCTCGGGTGGGGGTCGGAGGTTGTTGAAATGTGTGGACTGCATTGCTTATCGTATCTATAGTATGATGAAATGGGAAACAATCATAAAAAAATATATACTGCAAACATTGACCTTCACAGGCAACAGCAGCTTAAGTTAATATTCAATCTGTATTTTACAATTGTTCTTCATGACATCAGTGGGAAATACAGGACTGGATAAACATGAATTACGCTATATAGTTATTTTTATGACTGTGCACCAGATTTAAGTGACTTTAACTTCATCGACATAATCTATAAAATAGCGTACTTTCACAACAATTCATACTATCAACATGCAGCCGACATTTTAACGTAAGATTACGCAGAAGTTAGAAAACGTATCGACAAACTGAACGTCAAATTAATTTCACCTTTGTTAACAACTGCTAGTTTTCTGCTCCAATACACCTCTTCCAATCAACAAATAAACATTTCGTATTAATTTCTAATAATGACAGAAAAGAAAATACAACGTTATTGACCTTTTCCAGACATATCTTACATTTGTGTAGACTCGGCTGCTAGCGTTAGCTAGCCATTCACAATATGAACAAAAAAATCAACTGAACATCAAAGAAACATATTGTGCATACCTTGTAGTTGTTATAAATTAAATCCTGGTATTTTACAGCGGACACGGTTATGTTATTACTTATTTTCTAACTTATATTTGTTTTCATGTCGCTCCTGTTTAATGAATTGGAGCTGACGTCAACGAGCCTTGACGCTAACGTCTTGGGTTTTGAATTTAGCCGCCTCCGCGCGTGCGCAGTGCAGTCTTCCTGTTGCTTTGGTATACTTCATCGATTCCTCTACTTATTTCGGTTACTACAGTAACGTTAAAGTTTACTCGACAAATGATGTATCATAAAATGCGTACGTTGATCTGGGATTAATTAAAAAAATAAAAACCTTCTATTCTTCTATTCTTCTACTTCTATTTATACAGGAAATGACGTAAACAAGCCGGAGGTGACCACAGAGGGCGGTACGTTTTTAAAAATTCGTGTTGCTCCATTTTGACTGTTGATAAATCGCATATTTCACGAATCCACAAAGGTAGGAATAGCTATTATTATTGTGTTATTGAACCATGTCACACATGTTAGTATAATTCAGTTATGTTTAATGCTTAACATGTACGTAAACTAATCCTAATACACGCGAGTTGGTTTACTTATTTGAAGACGTAAACTGAAAAATCGCACCAAACTCCATCCTAAATTTGTTAGTTTTTATGTCCTGAGTAATAGCAAATGTACCCTTGTAATCCACGATTTACCTTATACGTACACCATGTTTAAAAAGAGCGTATCTAGTTGAATTATATTGAAACAGTTGGGTAAGCATAGATGTCCAGGATAGACTAAACTCAACTCACTCAACTAAACTAATTTCTCTATACAGGTTACTTTGTCATTGCTGGCATTGCGGACAGAAAAATGTCTTCGAAAATTCCAAGAGGCGAGCAGGGTTTGCTATTTTTGCACTTTTGAGGTCATCAAATGAACGTGTGTTTTAATTTAACAAAGTCAAACAAGGCTGTGACAATCTTCTGTCTTTTCCAGGTAAGCAGTTACCTACAGAAACAAAGAAAACAGCAACTGTAAACGCTGTCCAAAGATCAGATGGTATCCTTAAACCTCAAAAAGAAAACGTACCAAGGTAAGAAATGTTGAATTATAAATGTTAAAAAAAACCAGACTTGTTGTCAATCTTTGGCCGTCAGGAAGTTACAAATGAAACCTTTTAGGCTTGATGAAGGGGATGAAGGGAGGGAATGAGAGTCAAAACTTAGTTTGAAATACAAAGTGTAAACGTCCACATCATAAACTCAGTGGGTGCTCTATCCAGAGAAACCTGGACGGAGTAGTGTCATATTATTTCCTTTCATATCTTTGGCATCCTTTTGTGTAAAGCATCACAAACCCTCAACTGCTGCCGAGCTCTGTATGTTCACATCTAAGCTATTGAATTTAATGTTTGTTTCCATTTTTGTCTTCCAGAAAAAATGCTGCTTCTAAAGGTTACAAAGGGTAAGTCATACATAATATTACATTTCCTGAACATGCTGCAGGCTTCAACCATGTTTTCACAAGTTTATGTTGCACCTCTCCATAGGGTCTCCACAAGGCATGAGCAGCAGGCAGAGCTCATGGAGCAAAATCAGAATTTGATGGCTGCCAAGGAGGAACTGCAGAAAAACCTCACAGAGACACAGGTGAAGAAAGCAAATTTGATAAAGTACTCGTAGGATTGTAACATAACTCAGTGCTTGCATTCATACTCAAGTATTGAATACATTAGACTCCTGGTAAAATGCATGTCAATGTGCTCACTTTAAGCAAACAAGTCATTATTGCTTTGCAGCAAAGGGTAACTGATTTGGAGCTGCAGTTCAATGACCTAGAAAAGGAGAATGCAGAGGTACAGAAAAACCTGAAGGACTGTCTTGTACTCCTAGTCGCTGCAAAAATAGACCCAGGTGAATATGCATCCCCAATTTCAAAATGTGTTATATATGTGCTTAATTCTGGTTGTTAATTGA
The DNA here is from genome assembly GCF_910596095.1 of Thunnus maccoyii. Classification (NCBI taxonomy): domain Eukaryota; kingdom Metazoa; phylum Chordata; class Actinopteri; order Scombriformes; family Scombridae; genus Thunnus; species Thunnus maccoyii. Next base: position 23,188,424 of record NC_056549.1, on the reverse strand, counting down.
TAGAAATTAACATAAGATCTCTTTGATATTTAGTTTTAGGGGAGAGAGTTGGAGAACCTGCACAACAAAATGAAGATCAAAGAAAGGAAGTAATGGTACATATTTTATTTCATTTTACCCACTTACGATAATATATTTAGTCACATCTTATTTGTCATTATGCTTTATCAGACAAATCAAAGCACATTTGCATCAAGTTCACACACAAAACTGGAAATAAATGAAATCAGAAACCTACTTATTAACTACTGTACTTAATTGTCTCATGTCACATAACTCCACAATTAAAGAAAACCAAACAAAAACTGTTATAAAATAATTCAAATTTACACTATACTTGTATCCTAGACATAAAGGGTCACAGGGTTTTGGCTATTACAGAGATGCCACCTGGAAAAACACATCTTCATCTTTATTTCAGAGTGTCTCTGCAGACCTGCTGAATGAATTAAAGGCCTTTGGTGACACTGCATCACAGCAGCGCTCTCAGCTAGAGGTGAGTCAAACTGTTTGAAACTTCTGAAGCTGTTCCCATTTTTTAAAACTATGCCGTTACATTGACCAGCTTAATTTAGCTGTTTGTTGTAGTGTAGTTGGTTTAAGTGCCCCTTATTTTACACACTTTCAGGAAATCCAGACAACAATGACAGACTGTACTAAAGCACGAGAACTTATGCTGCAGGAAAGGGAGAACTTTTCCCTGGAGGCTGCTGAAATGGAAAAAGCTCTCAAGGAAGCAGAAGCTCTCTTACTCTAAAAGTGTACAGTAATCTCAATCTAAAATTAGTTAAAAAAAAAAAAAAAACTTTGTACATTGATGTGTGTTAAATGTGTCTGTATGATTGAAACTTAATAAATGATTCTTATTTCCTTATTGTATTCCTCACCTCTACTCTTTTATAGTCAAAATATGCTTTTACACACAGCATGTTTGCATGGCTTCAAGTGGATGTACAGTATTTTGAGTATGTCTTCTCATTTAGTTACCCTTGTCTTGTTGGTGAGATAACTCTCTTTTTATATACATGACTAAAGAGATATATAGGCTGAAGCTCAGAGGGTCCTAAAAATGTAATTTAAAAATGCTTAGTCAGCAGTCAAGGGTTTCAAAATAGCTGAGTTTTAAATGTTTTGCAGTTTTTCTATTGAAAAATCAGTCAAAATATTACATTTTATTGCATTGAAAAAGGCTTCAAAGTCATTTAACTGCATGAAACATATACCCATTTATGATCAGAAAAACTTAAGAACATGGATTTAAAGCAATGTACTAAATAAATTACAATGTTATATACATCAGTACACTTAATACTGAATTCCTTGTACTTGTAGTCTGGAGGTCAAGCTCTCCATCACTCTTTGGTCCCCATCCAAGGCTTTATTTTTTGCCTGGCTGGTTGGTGTAGGGGTTCTCGTGGTTGCCTAGACTGGTGTTGAGAGTGGAAATGCTGCTGATGTTGTCTGGGTTTTTGTTCACGCCAATGTTTACCTCTTCCCACTGTCTGGTGTTGTAGTGGTAGATGAACAGGAAGAAACCTGACAGAAAAAGATGGTCGTCCATAATTAGGACAAGTTGAGACTGAAATATACTCCACATATAAGTGTGTAGAGTGACAATTTTTTTTAAAAGAATTGCTAGTAAATTTAAAGCTCATCCCTATTTTACACTTATTACTCTACTATACTATAGATTTTATTTTCACAGTCATCCATCCTCTACTTTCCATTGAATATTTCATTCAGTGCAAAATATTACTTCACTTCAGCCAAAACTAAGATTAAATCAAAATATTTAAGACATTATTTGAAAGATTATTATAGAGCTGTAGGATTATATCCATGTGGATACCTTGGAAAGAGTTCAGGGCCGTGAAAATGTAGTAGGAGGGGATCCGGAGGGCACCATAGGCGAAGAAGGCAAACCCCCATGTGATGCCCAGCATGCAGCACAGTCCCAGTATGGTTACAATATTTTTGCCATTTCTGCTCATTTGTACGTTGCCTGCTTTGGTTCTCTTGAGGCAAAAGAGCCAGGACAGCATGATGATGAAGGTAGTGAAGGTGAAGAGGAAGACCAAAACATAGTAGCCTATGTTGACAATGTAGTGGACGTCACTGTCTGTTATCCAGCACCTTGGAACAGAAAGAGAGAAGGAAAGTAAACATGGTTCTATGGTATGATGATTTATATTAAATATATAATCCACAAAGTGCAAAAGTGTTTGTGAAAATGCAGTCATAACTCACATGGCTTCATTATTTTCAGTGTTATCCGTGTGGATAACTTGTTCACCATATTTTCCTAAAATGAACAGGACAATCACCACTACACTCGGAAGAACTGGAAATGGAAAAAGGAAATAAACAGCAATGAGTTATCAAGTCCGAAAGAGTTACAACCTTTTTCAATCATTCCTTAAACCAAAAAAAGAGAAAATATTAATCTAAATGTACCCCAGCTGGTGACGGAGACTTTGAGTATGTAGCGATGGATTGAAATGTTGCCCCTTGTGTACAGCTGCAGGCAGAGGTGGAAGGCCTGCACAGCAAACCAAGTGAAAGTGGCCAACATGAAGTAGTGCATGAAAGCCGCCATGATCTTACAACCCACTGAGTTCTTCATTTTTGCCACAACGCTGTTGATCAGGAAGGTGAGGTTAAGCAGGAACATGGCCGACACGAGGTGGATGAGGAGCCAGGTGGTCTTACTGGTCTTGGTCTTCCTGTGAGGAGAGATGAATTAACAAAGAGGTCATGTATGTCAGAATTTATTTGAAAGTGTCCATGATGTTTTTGATTGCTGATGGATAAATACTGTGTTATGATTATGCTGTCAACTGGAGGAATGAATGAACAAATGATGATATTATCTTCACAATTTTGATAATTGATTAATCGTTTCGTTCATTTATCGCACAAAAATGTCAATCACTAGTCTGAGCTTGTGAGAGGATTTGCTGCTTTTCGCTGTTTTACATCATTGTAAATTGAAAGCTGTTCAGTCTTGGATTGTTGATATCTGATATCTGAAGTCATCACCTTGGGCTCTGGAAAGTTGTGATGGGCATTCTCTGACATTTTATAAACTAAACAATTAATTATTTAACTGAAAAACAGCCTAGAGATCTGGCTTTTCACTTGAATGAACCAAAATATAATAATAGTATTACATCACTAAAAATATTAAACTAAACATTTTAAGTAAAATTAGAAAAGAATCATTACCATCACTGTAAAATGTGACTGTGGTCATCTGTCAATAACAAACCAAACTGACTTTTAGGCAAAGCTGAATTCAAATCAATCTACAATAAAAATGCTAATAGCTTCACTCTGAATGTCAGTGAATTTCCTGTTCTACAATACAATGATATTTATTGACTAGTTTATAAAGGGAGAGAGCAAAGGCAGGAGAGGACACTTTGCACACTGAACATTGTTTCATTCATTTCATTTTATGATCACGAGTTAGTTAATTACCTAAATCACCTTTACTTCTTCACCTTTACTTAAAAGATTTCACACAAAATTTATCCCGTCACAACAGACAGTGATGTAGTCACTAATCTAAACATCATGAAAATTATGCTTGAAATCCACAAGATTAACTGCAGGACTGAAAACAAACACACAAACAGTCATGCACGTATCTAATGCAAACTCTAGCATGAAGTCTATTCAGAACCACAGTCATATTTTATTACATAACCTTATGTACATGTATAAACAATACATTTGATTATTTTAACTTCCTTGTTCACTAAACAGTGTTTACAGTGCAGTAGTGACCTGAAAATATTCCTGTGACCATACAAGGTGATGAAGACGATGGATAAGATGTTTTATTTGCTTACGGCATTCATTTGGTACACACGGTTGTTTGCATCATACTCCAACAATGAGGCTGCTATTTCAACGATCTCATTTTCCTACTGTGAATATTTTGACATAACCTCCCACAGTGTTCTGCTGTTCTGGAAAGCTGTCTTATTTACATGAACTTTCACTACATTAACCGCTGTGGAACAACACAGCTCTCAACCCGCGATGTTGTATTGGTTTACTTGCACGTTAGTATGTAAGTGTTTTGCACCCTTTTGACAAGAGAGTTAGAATAGACTTAAGTGATCTAAAATATAGATATTCATTAGCTATGAATCATCAGTTTTTACTAGTTGCTCTTCTCTCCCTTTATTTGCTCACTCTGTCTCTCCTAATTGTGATAGAAAATATTTGTTTCCCATTCTCTTTTGTATAAAAAAAGTCTCAATGTGTATGGTTATATGATGAGAAAATTAAGCAGGTAAATCACCTAAGCTGTAGAACTGGTGTTATAGTGCTTCTCTTTGTTTTCAAATCACTTCATGACTTTGCTACAGATTACATCAAGTTCAAGTTTATTTAACTGTCAATCTAACCATATTCATAAGAATGTGCATATGGCAGAATGATATGTTGTTCCTAATAGGACCAGGTGATAATAATGAAAGATAAAATAAAAGTAAAAAATGACACAAAAACATAAAACATCTAAAGTGTGTAGTGCTTAAATAAATATAATTGCATTAAAAGAGACCTGAGTTATTTAAACACGTTTAAATGGCTGAGTAAAAATGCATTATACATGTATAATGCACACATACTGTACACACATACACAAATAAACATATACACATATTGAACATGCCAACATATACAGTACTGTGCAAACGTTTTGGCAATTTAGATGTTTAGACTCTTATCCATTATGCAACACCATTAGGGAGGTGTCTGATCGGTCCCAAATGTATTCGGCAGCATGATGACCCCAAACACACAGCCAGAGTCATAAAGAACTATCTTCAGCTACGAAAAGAACAAGGAGTCCTTCAACCGATGTTATAGCCCCCACAGAACCCTGATCTCAACATCATGGAGTCAGTCTGGGATTACATGAAGAGACAGAGGCAACTGAGACACCTAAATCCCCAGGAGAACTGTTGCAAATTCTCCAAGATGCAGGAACAACTGACCTGCCAAGTACCTGAGAAACTGTGTGTAAGTGTACCGAAGAGAACTGCTGCTGTTTTAAAGGCACCCACACTACTTCTACTTCTTGCATGCATTTTTCTTTTTTCTGAGCTGACTGTTTTGCATCTCTGAGGAGTGATACATAAATAAAGTTTTATTACTGTTACCTCATAAAGAAGTGCATGAAGAGGACTATGCCGAGGAAGAACATGGACAAGCCACAGCCAATTTGAGTGATGATGGTGAGGGTGTTCAAATCAGAACTAGAGATGGTTTCATTGAGGGGAGCCTGCAAAGGGACAAGAAAAATAAACACTTTTAGGCATTTAGTTACAGGCATTGGCACTGGTAATGGTTTAGCTAGGAAGTGCAATCAGCTAACATGGGCATACAAATATGCAAATATTTGCACCCTAACGGGAATGAAAATTAAGAGAATGCAGCTTAGTATATCATGCAAATATTACAATAGAAGTAAAACGCACCAATAAGATAGCAAAAAATGTCAAATGCGAACACCGGCATGTAATGTTGTCTCCATCTTGTATTGTCTCACATCCATCATCTGTCCAGTTTGGCTGGTTTCCTGCAAGACAGGAGCAGAGCATGTAAACAGTGAAACCAGAGGGTTCATAAATCCATCAGTTTCAACAACCCTCTTTAAAATAGTTTAAAACTTTTAAAGTAAAAATACTATTATGATAAACTCAGGATGTAGATTAAGGTAAATACAAATCAAAACATTCAAACAATAAATCTCGCTGTGAGGACACACTCACACTATTAAAGACGCCCGCACATGAGCCAATCCCTGCACATGTGGGGCATGTTCCAGTCAATCCAAAGTACCACAGTTGTGTGCAGACTATCTAGAAATACTTTATAACATTTATGCAGCCTTGTGCAATCTATTGTGTATGTGTAGTGCATTACATCCCACAAGAGTTCTTCACTGGATAAAATTTACTGTTAGAAACAGACATAATTGACCTTTTTCACAGCACAAAATTACAAACTAATGATATCTATAATGGCTCTTCCCCATTTAGGTGTCCCAGTAATTGCGTAAAGACAACTGAAAATAACCCAATACCTGTTTGAATCCTCAAATAAGTGACACAAAATGACGATCGATGAGACTAACACATGCAGATTCTAAAATAACCTAGAATAATCAGAATGTTGATTCATCTTTTCTCTCCCATTAATCATCTCATGACCCCTCAGATTTATCTGGTGACCCCTTGGAGGGGCCCAACCCCTAGGTTGGGAACCACTGGACTAAACTAACTGTATATAAAGTAGTTGAAACTAGCTCCACCTCCAGCAGCTACAACAGTAACATGCTGCTCTAACACTGATGCTTCAGTATTAATAATCTAATGATGTCATATATAATAATACATCAGTCAGAAGGACCAAACCACTACTTTTACTGCAATATTTTAACTACATCAAACTGATAATACTTATGTACTTTTACTTAAGTAGGATTTTTCATGCAGGTTTTTTACTTGTAATGGAGTGTTTTTACAGTGCTGTATTGGTACTTTTACTTAAGTCAAGGATCTGTCTACTTTTTCCAACACTGGTTGTGCTTTAGCATCAACATCAATATGCAAATTAGTGAGGAAAAATACCTTCACCATTCCATGATCGGCAACTTGGAATTCCTTCCTGCAAACAAAGTAACAGAGCTGCACTGACAATGTGCTCTTGGACAATAATGAAGTACAGATGATACATATTTAATACAGCACTTTTTTTTTTTAACTTACGTATTTCAAGTTCCGAAAATTGATGGATATTTTGTCTGTGAGATTGGTGATAGCAACTCCCATTTCAATTGCTATAACTTCATCACCTAAAACCGTGCTGTTCAACTCATCCTGGAAAAATGCAACAAAGTAGTAACATGATCATATATGTAAGCTGTATCAATGACGGTGAAATTACAGGTATTTTTCTTACCTGAGCCATATTGTTGAATCGCAAAACAGCTGCAAATGCTTCACTCACATTCGAATCGATAGCTTTTTCAAAAGCTTGTTTTGACACTGTAACAGATCTTGAAAACGGAGACAGAAAATCTCTGCTGTCTATAATCTGCAGGAAAGAGCGTAACAAGTTTGTTGTCAAAACTATATAGTGTACCAGTTTTAAAGTTGAAAAAATTATGAAACTATCAACTTCAATTTAGTCCAGTTAAAATATTGGAAATTATTTAGCCTCTTTAAAACATTGAACTGTTTGTTTTTAAAGGTTTAAGCCTTCAGTAAATGGGCTCGGGGCCCAGGACCAGAGACAGTGTAGGGAAGTCATGACAAGTATTGGATGGACTCCACTGAAATTGGCTACACACATTCATTAGGTCAAATTACCAGAAAAACTGATGACGTTCCCATCAGCCTCAGCTCTACTTTTTCTGCTAATTAGTCAATGTTAGCATGCTAACGTGCTAAACTAAGATGGTAAACACATCTTATCACATCCAGAAAACATACTGTTATTCTGAAATCTATTATATTATTTTGCTGACATGGTATGAAGGTCAAATAAAAGTAATGCACCCACATTCATGGAGTCATTCGGAGATAAATAAGCAAAGGACACTTCGTCTACATCTTCGGGCTCCGTTTTCTTCACTATGGCACCCGTGACTCCCCCTCCTGCATTCAATTCAGCTGAAGACTCACTGAAAGAGGGAACGATGCTGGGAATATTGTTCACGATTTTACTGTTGACAGATGGAAAAGCATGGCTTATATATGTGAGATATCATGTGCAACTCTGTAATCAGTACTTAGTGTCAAAACCTAAATATACACAATACTAATACATTTTCTCTGTTTTAATTTCATTGTTTAAAGGATTAGTTTGACATTTTGGTATTTGCTTTTTAATGGCGAAAGTTAGATGAGAAGATTGATACCACTCTCACATCTGTGCGTTAAATATGGAGCTGGAGCAGGGAGGCGATTAGCTTAGCATTGCATAAAGACAGGAAGCCGGTCGAAACAGCTAGTTGGCTCTGACTAAAGTTTAAAAAATACACCTAAAAACACCTCTAAAGTTCCCTAATTAACACATTTTATCTTGTACGCTTAATCCATACATAAACGGAAATATTGGAAATGTAAAATGCATAGACTGTATAAAAATATGGACGTATTCACCGTGACGTCACCCATTGGTTTCTGGTGAGTGGTTTTGAAGCTCAAAGTCAGCCGCTCCAGCCGTCGCCACTTTGGCAGTGTGTGACTCTGTCTAACTCCCGGCCAATCCAAAATGGGTAAAGAGCAGGGCCGAATGGCTGAAACAAGCCACCTAGCAGCTGGCAGACTCAAAGCAGCCATGTCCTTCATTATGCGTAATTTTACGGTTAATAAAATTTAAACGGGTGAGTTATAAAAATAATTCACCCCCCGTGCAGTTGTCATGAATGGGGAAATTAGCTATAGAGATCGAAACCGTTTTTTGTACCAGGCTGTAGACATGTTCATTTCTGCTGTAAAGTTGGGCATTTTAACATGGAGGTCTATGGAGATTGACTTGCTTTTGGAGCCAGCCTCAAGTGGTCATTCAAGGAACTGCAGTTTTTGGCACTTCTGCATTGGCTTAATTTTTCAGCCCCAGAGGTTGCCGCTTGGTAAAATGTTGTGGTTTTACGGCAAGTTACATGCTGTAACTATTTCTGGGCAAACAACAGTGATTTCCCAGAGCCTTGTTGTCACCATGAGGTTGCCGGGAAAATGATCATTTTTACTTTACAACTACTCTGTTTGTGTATGGATCAAACAAACAAGATTTAACATGTAAGAGAGCCTTAGATGTGTTGGTAGCACAAGTTTATTAACTTTGGACAGAGCCGTGCTTGCTGTTTCCACCGGGTTCTTCTCATCTAACTCTCAGCAAAAAGTGAACTAGCATATTTCCCAAAATTTCTTCCTTTAGAGACCAGTTTGTAGGATTTAGTGGCATCTAGCGGTGAGATTGCAGATTGCAACCAAATGAATATCCCTCCCCTCACCCTCCACTTCCAAGCGTGTAGAACAATCTATGGTTGCCGCAAAACTTGCAAAAAATATAAAAAGGCCCTCTCTAGAGCCAGTGTTTGGTTTGTTCGTTCTGGGCTGCTGTAGAAATATGGCCTTGCAACATGGCGGCCTCCGTGGAAGAGGACCTGCTCTCTATGTAGATATAAAGGGCTCATTCTAAGGTAACGAAAACTACAATTCTTATTTTCAGGTGATTATGCACTAATTAAAACATTCTTATTAATTATACATTTCATTTCTGCCAAGTCTGTTCCACTAGATGCCACTAAATTCTACACACTGCACCTTTAATAAATTAATGGAGTATGTCTTACACAGCTTGAGCAGGGTCAAGTTTTCCTTTTTTATCAACTGTTACATTTTGTTTCAAATTAATTGTCCTCTCAGGCTTTTTCACTGGATTATTACAGTTGAGGCAATGGCTCCCTGTTCTTGTGAAGTTGATGATGTACTTGTCCTTGATCCATCGATTTTGCGTATCTGACAACAAAACATTTAATGGAATATACTGTAAATAAGAAGCAGAAACCTTCACAATTTCATTTTTTTGCTTATCTAAAGGGAGCTCACCCATTTTTTTGCAGTGGTCTTCATTATAAGTAGATTTTTCACACACAGTTTCTGTATCCAAACATCTAGCATGGCAAGATCCTATTAATGGAAACAAAGTCAGTATGTAACACCCAGTAAAGAAGAAATATAGACCAATATAGACCTGGTGGGACAAAGCTATAAGATCTAATGTTATTTATAATATTTACATATTTCTTTGAAATTAACTAAATGGAGGGGAGGTTAAGAAAAAAACTGAATTGTAAAATTCATGAAACCAAAATTGTTTGATTCAGATTTAAAAATGTGATTGTAAGAAAGTTCAGTCATAATTCCACATTTCCAATTTTTAAGTTAAGTGCAAATTCAATTGTTTTTTTTATCAGCTCCATTTTATTAATTGATTTTTCCACTCCATACTGAATGAAACGCCATGGCTGCAGCAACATGGCAGACTTCATGGTCATCCGTACACCAGAGGCCCTGTGATGACATGCGGCAGAAGTTATTCTTCATGGTGTTTAAGATAAAATAGAACTTAATTAATCCTGAAGGAAAGTCTTGTGCCGGAGATTGCTCAAAAATGACAACAACATGAGAAAAAAAATAATAGAGTAATAAATGTAAAGTATAAGGAGTATAAGGAGTAAATGCTAACACTAGTGCCCAATATGGCGAGGACCATACAAGGACCTGCTTGATGACCACGCCTGCTATCATCATTATTATTAGTCATATTTCTATTATTATTACCGTTGTTATTGTTATTATTGTTGTTATTATGCTACTCTGTGTCTCTTTCCCCCTCCCTCCTTCTTTCTCTCTCAACCCAAATGGTCCAGGCAGATGGCACCCACCTAGAGCCCAGTTCTGCTTGAGGTTTCTTCCTGTTAAAGGGGAGTTTTTCCTTGCTGCTGTTGCCAAGTGCTTGCTCATGTGGGAATGTTGGGAATCTGTTAAATAAAGAGTAGAGTCTAGACCTGCTCTATGTGAAAAGTGCTCTGAGATAACTTCTGTTATGATTTGGCATGCAGGGGATGAGAGGCTTTGTCCATAATACTGAATAGTTTCCTCAGCATCCACCTCTCCGACACCTCCACCAAAGACTCCAGTTCCACTCCCAGGAAAGAACCCACTTTCCTGATGAGCTTATTGAGTCTATCAGCATCAGCTGCCTTCACCCTGCTGCCCCAGCACACTACAGTGTAGAAGATGGCTGGCCACCACCAAGTGATAAAACATTTGCAACATGGTTTGTTCTGCAGATGATGAAAGAGCTTAGTCTCCTGAGGAAATACAGACAGCTCTGACCTTTCTGCCAACTTCTGCAGGTGGCAGGACTGTAAACAGTATCTGAAGTCTGAGGTGTAGAGTGTGAACAGAAAGGGAGATAGGACCGTCCCCTGAGGTGTCCTCGTGCTGTGTCTGACACTTTGTTACTGTATATTAAATGGTGAGAAATAAAAGACTGAAACCAGAGTCAGTGGAGGCTGTAGTAGCAGATGAATGTCCATGGTATCACAATCACTTATCACATGTGGTGAAAATGTTCAGTTGTCCACATACTTTTGGCCAGGCTGGGTATTTAGAACTTCAGCCTGATAAAGAGGAATGCTGTTACTTAAAATGGAGTAATAGCCATTTATTTTTTTAGGAGCTGTACAATAGGCCTTCATTATATGTTCTGTATAGTCACTGGAAAAATTGCAAATTCAACAAAGAAGAATGTTGTTTAAAAAAATGAATTAAAATTTTTTTTAATGTTTTTTTTAATTAAATTCTAAATTCATTTTTAAGATTTAAAATGAGAAATGACAGGGATGCAGAAAAAGTTCTCCTGACTTTGTTTAGAAGTTTGTGGAGATAAATTCTACTCTTGTTTTGAAATAGCAAAATGTCACATGACTTCCTGTCTACGGATGACCATTGTGCTTGTCGTCTGCCATGTTGCTGCAGCCAGGTACTCTTGTAGAAAAGTGTAGAAGATATGAGCTTACCGTTGATCATTTGACTGAAGACACAGTTTGGTTCCTTCTGTGCACTGCATTCCTTTGCTGCCAAGCAATATACAGTGAAGATGATTAAAATGTCATTGTGTGGTGCTCTCAGAATTGAAAAATGACACTGGGAAATATAAAATACAGTTATGTAATATCACCTTTGAGCTGAGATACTGTGGCATTGCAATGTGTCCCATTCAGGACACATAGATTTTTTTTCTTGATATGCCACTTTGAAATGCGCAGTACAAGAGAATCATTCTTATCATCCATTTGAGGCCACTCTGCACCCCACAGACGACGTGTTACTTAAGAACAGAAATACAGTTAGACTTTTATTTTGTTGTTGATGTAAGTTTTTTTTTAAATTTCTTTACTCTAGTAGGTTGTACTCACGTTTAGATGCATTTTTCTGCAGAAATATTATGCAATTGTCAACTGTTGAGTGGTAAAGAAGGCAGTTTTTTTTACTGTCACATAATAATCTCATAATAATCTTATATCTCTTACATACTTTTACACAATATTTAGAGCAGTTACACAAAAGCAGAACTAATTACACACAAAATGTAACATCCACGAATAATAAAATCGCTGACAGAGAAACAGGCACACCCATCATGTCACCAGTCTACTGCAGGGCTAAAGGTCAGACTATGTTTTAAACAAACTAGTTTGGACAAAGTGTCGTTATTGTGTGTGTCGTTGTGTCTATGGGTTTGCCATTGTTCATTCATGATTTGTTACTTAAAAATGTTACAACATACACATTTTAGTAGGAATTTATTGTTAAAAATGATGTTTGTTGTTCAAAATCTGATAAAAATACGTCATTTGTCCATGAATATTGATAATGAATGCGTCATATTTTGGAGGGAAGTTAGCTGATTCAAGTGTTTATTTTGTTTCTTTTCATTTAAACATTTATAAATATGTGCATTGTTCCAATCACAATTTGTCCAAACTAAACAGAGGTGACAGAATGAAGACATTAAGATCAATATCCTAAATTTGCTTCTTCTGTTGTGTTACATATTTGTAGCAGTTTAAGTGAAACCAGATACAAACAAATTCTGTATAGCTTCTTTTGAATTAGTTGGATTACTACTATTAGTGTTTGGATCTGATTTATGTAATTGCCAGCGATGGTCTTTTCGTTGTCGCTGTCAGAAATTCCTGACTGGTGTCAACGTGTTTTTGTGACTATGCTGCTTGTAATTACGGTCTAAACAACATGAACTGAATGTGGTATAATATGGAAGTGCCTGAGAGGCAAACACACATGGATTCCCTCATGTTAGCCAAAGTCGTCTGTTTAAGCTAATTCAATTTCATCAACATAGTTGTACTGGTCAGATTGGGCTGCTTGTGGTTTCTCCTACAAGTTAAAATATGTTGCAACACACATTTGTTAACATTTTACCGCAAACACAGGAGTAATTTGAAAACAATGAGTAATAAATAATCTAAAGCCTGACATACATACAACTTGTGAAAATAAATGACTAATTAAAATATTTATAGTGATTTTGACTTACTCTGCAAATTATTTTGTTTCCTGCCAATGAGACCATTGAAGTTATCAGCAACAATGAAGATTATCTTCTGTTTAGGGGGACAATTTTTGTAATCCAGAACAAAATTTCCTCCTTTGGCTGGAGGATCATAATAAAATCAGATAAAAAGTGAAACACAAAATACACATTCTTAACACAATATCTTTACATATTGAAATAACCATAATAGATATTCAGAATTTTTGTTCAAAATTTCTCAGGAGAATAACACAATGAGATACTATGGTTGCAATCAGGCTTCATTACTTGGAGATTTTGTCTACTTACCTTTAAAAATGGGACAAATCCACAGAAGACACATCAACAAAACCCAAGTCATCCAACTCTTTTGTGTCATGTTTATTTGATGGCATTAAGTCTCGATTGAGATGTGTGATCCACTCACTTCTACAGTACATGAAAAACAATAATAAGTATTTTTCCAAAGTGCTTTTTTCTATCAGCCAAAAAAGATATGACCTATACCTACTATGACCCAAGTCTTTTCATTCTTACCTGTCTCTGGTTGAAGTAACGTCAAACCACTGAACAGTAGCACTAAACAAGAGGAAATGAACCTTTTGGTCTGATGAATATATGCCAAACTGACTTTGCATAGCTGCCCAAACTTTTGTCTTGTAAATTTACATTTCCTGAAAATGTAGTCACATGAACTCTGGTTCCACTCTCCAATGCAAAAAAATACCCAAAATAACGTTGCACTTGGATGAACGTACAGTGATGATCTAACAGTATGCAAGGAACGAATGGTGGTTGTAATCTAATGTATCTTGTTAACGTAACTTGTGTAAAAAAAACCATTAGTTTCTGCTTAGAATACAATATTTTGTAATGTATAACAACACTAAATAGCCCACAAATCCAAGAGATGATTTACATATACAAAAATGTCCAGGATCATATCTGCAAACCACTACCTTTACAATATTATTTAATGCTAAAAAAAACAAACAAACTCACTGTCTTGAAAAACAAACCTGTTTTCAAATGTTGCATAGGGTTTTTATTCAAGGTCACCAAATTTGGAGATACATGCTTTTCATTGAGCAGTGAAAATGTGCAATAGCAATGTGAACAAGAACATTTAAACATTTTTTGAAAAAAAGTGAAATATTGTGCTACATTTTGTTCATATATGAACGTTTATATTTCTTACCACTTATGTCTGTATATCTTATATTGTGTGATGACCCCTGGTGCCATCTTGGGGTTTGATCTGGTACTAACCTGTATCTCTCCTTGTTCTGCAGGTGACTGCTAGTGTAACCTGGAGCACCTGAGCGCCCACAGTGCTCCCAGGTTATTTAAGTCCTGGCTGCAGCACAGCTCACTCTCTCACTGACTCTCTGACACTCAGCTGCTGCGCTGCTGCATACCTGCTCTCTCCCACAGGCACCCCTTTTGATTTGGTTGTTGATTTAGTTCTTTGTTTTACTTTCTTGCACCTTACAACACACACACACACACACACACACACACACACACACACACACACACACACACACACACACACACACACATCTTACACCCATGCACACCATAAACTACTGCTACCACTGATTTCCACACCTCATGCTTGAAATATTTAGTTAACTCTTTAATTTGGTTTAATTTAGTTTAATAAACTTATCTTTTGTTAAAACTTGACACTGGTGTGTCTCTCTTGAGTCAGGTCACAACATATTATTTAGGTAAAAGTAATCAATAAGCCTACTAGGCTTTTTTCCACTCCATTCGTACTGATTTTCTTTCTTGTTCTTTGTGTGTTTTTTTTTTATTTTTTTGACCAGTGTAAATAAATAAACTCAAATGCTATGCTATGCTATACTATACTATACTACACTATGCTATAGTATGCTATACTATGCTATGCTATGCTATGCTATGCTATGCTATGCTATACTATACTATACTACACCACGCTATAGTATGCTATGCTATGCTGTACTATAATATACTATACTATACTGTGCTATACTGCGGGATACTATACTATGCTATATTACACTACACTACACTGCACTATAGTATGCTATGCTATGCTAAGCTATACTATACTATACTACACCACACTACACTATAGCATGCTATACGACACTACACTACACTACACTACAGTATGCTATGCTAAGCTACACTATACTGTACTATACTACACTACACTATAGTATGCTATACTATACTACACCACACTACACTATACTATAGTATACTATGCTATGCTACACTATACTTTACTACACCACACTACACTACACTATACTATATTATACTATACTATACTATACTACACTATGCTCTAGTATGCTATGCTATACTATGCTATACTATACTATACTACACTACGCTGTAGTATGCTATGCTATGTTATACTATACTATACTATACTATACTGTGCTATACTGCGATATACTATACAATGCTATACTACACCACACTACAGTATAGTATGCTATACTATACTATACTATACTACACTACACTATAGCATGCTATACAACACTACACTACACTACACTACAGTATGCTATGCTAAGCTACACTATACTACACTACACCACGCTACACTATAGTATGCTATACTATACTATACTACACTACACTACAGTATACTATACCATACTGTACTACACTACACTACACTACAGTATGCTATGCTAAGCTATACTATACTATACTACACCACACTACACTACACTATAGTATGCTATGCTATGCTACACTATGCTATACTTCACCACACTACACTACACTACACTATACTATACTATACTATACTATACTATACTATACTATACTATCAAATGGTTGCCATGAAATTATCACCTGATATACTCCACATTGATATACAGTAAATTGATACACTTCATACTGAATTCCTTGTGCTTGCTTGTAGTCTGTAGGTCAAGCTCTCCATCACTCCTTGGTCCCCATCAAAGACTTTATTTTTTGCCTGGCTGGTTGGTGTAGGGGTTCCTGTGGTTGCCTAGACCAGTGTTAAGAGTGGCAATGCTGCTGTTGCTGTCTGAGTTTTTGTTCACGCCACCGTTTATCTCTCCCCACTTTCTGGTGTTGTAGTAGTATATGAACAGGAAGAAACCTGACAGAGAAAGATGGTCACCCATAAGTTCAGACTGTGAAATATACTGCTCATTTAAGTGTGTTGAGTGATAATTTTTAAAGGAATTGCTAGAAAACTTAAAACTCATCCCTATTTTACACTTATTACTCTACTATACTATAGATTTTATTTTCACAGTCATCCATCCTCTACTTTCCATTGAATATTGTCATTCAGTGCAAAATATTACTTTACTTCAGCCAAAACTAAGAGTAAATCAAAACATTTAAAACGTAATAAACACATCATTTGAAAGATTATTATAGAGCTGTAGGATTATATCCATGTGGATACCTTGGAAAGAGTTCAGGGCCGTGAAAATGTAGTAGGAGGGGATCCGGAGGGCACCATAGGCGAAGAAGGCAAAACCCCATGTGATGCCCAGCATGCAGCACAGTCCCAGTATGGTTACAATATTTTTGCCATTTCTGCTCATTTCTGCGTTGCCTGCTTTGGTTCTCTTGAGGCAAAAGAGCCAGGACAGCATGATGATGAAGGTAGTGAAGGTGAAGAGGAAGACCAAAACATAGTAGCCTATGTTGACAATGTAGTGGACGTCACTGTCTGTTATCCAGCACCTTGGAACAGAAAGAGAGAAGGAAAGTAAACATGGTTCTATGGTATGATGATTTATATTAAATATATAATCCACAAAGTGCAAAAGTGTTTGTGAAAATGCAGTCATAACTCACATGGCTTCATTATTTTCAGTGTTATCCGTGTGGATAACTTGTTCACCATATTTTCCTAAAATGAACAGGACAATCACCACTACACTCGGAAGAACTGGAAATGGAAAAAGGAAATAAACAGCAATGAGTTATCAAGTCCGAAAGAGTTACAACCTTTTTCAATCATTCCTTAAACTAAAAAAAAAGAAAATAATAATATGAATTTACCCCAGCTGGTGATGGAGGCTTTCAGTATGTAGCGATGAATTGAAATGTTGCCCCCTGTGTACAGCTGCAGGCAGAGGTGGAAGGCCTGCACAGCAAACCAAGTGAAAGTGGCCAACAAGGAGTAGTGCATGAAAGCCGCCATGATCTTACAACCCACTGAGTTCTTCATTTTTGCCACAAAGCTGTTGATCAGGAAGGTGAGGTTAAGCAGGAACATGGCCGACACGAGGTGGATGAGGAGCCAGGTGGTCTTACTGGTCTTGGTCTTCCTGTGAGGAGAGATGAATTAACAAAGAGGTCATGTATGTCAGAATTTATTTGAAAGTGTCCATGATGTTTTTGATTGCTGATGGACAAATACTGTGTTATGATTACACTGTTGACTGGAGGAATGAATGAACAAATGATGATGTATCTTCACAATTTTGATAATTGATTAATCGTTTCGTTCATTTATCGCACAAAAATGTCAATCACTAGTCTGAGCTTGTGAGAGGATTTGCTGCTTTTCGCTGTTTTACATCATTGTAAATTGAAAGTTTGGTTTGGTTTTGGACTGTTGGTCGGACAAAGCAAGATATCTGAAGTCATCACCTTGGGCTCTGGAAAGTTGTGATGGGCATTCTCTGACATTTTATAAACTAAACAATTAATTATTTAACTGAAAAACAGCCTAGAGATCTGGCTTTTCACTTGAATGAACCAAAATATAATGATAGTATTACATCACTAAAAATATTAAACTAAACATTTTAAGTAAAATTAGAAAAGAATCATTACCGTCACTGTAAAATGTGACTGTGGTCATCTGTCAATAACAAACCAAACTGACTTTTAGGCAAAGCTGAATTCAAATCAATCTACAATAAAAATGCTAATAGCTTCACTCTGAATGTCAGTGAATTTCCTGTTCTACAATACAATGATATTTATTGACTAGTTTATAAAGGGAGAGAGCAAAGGCAGGAGAGGACACTTTGCACACTGAACATTGTTTCATTCATTTCATTTTATGATCACGAGTTAGTTAATTACCTAAATCACCTTTACTTCTTCACCTTTACTTAAAAGATTTCACTCAAAATTCACCTCTTCACAATAGACGGTGTTGTAGTCACTTATCTCAACATCATGGAAATGGGTGATGACGATGACAGATGTTTTATTTGCGTACGGCATTCATTTGGTACATACTGCTGTTTTCATCGCACTCCAACAATGAGACTACTATTTCAACAATCTCATTTACCTGTGTACATATCTGTATTTAGATGAGATGTGTATGAGTGCTGGGTGGATGCATTGTGTAATATAATTGATGACCTCCCACAGTTTACGTTCCCATCCCACTCACACGTTAACGGTTCCTCACTTGGGGACTAAAGCTTACTGTGATGTAGTTCATATATGCCCCCAAACTCTGTAACGCAGTAGATTTTATAATGTGCAGTCTAGTCACAAGTATGTATTTTTCCATTTTCAGTTATTTTTATTTTCTTTTAAATGTCACTTTTTTTGTATGTTACTTTATATTTTCCTGTATTTGTTTTTAACGTCTACTTCTTGCATGTATTTTTCTTTTTTCATCTCTGTGAAGCTGACTGTTTTGCATCTCTGAGGAGTGATACATAAATAAGGTTTTATTACTGTTACCTCATAAGGAAGTGCATGAAGAGGACTATGCCGAGGAAGAACATGGACAAGCCACAGCCAATTTGAGTGATGATGGTGAGGGTGTTCAAATCAGAACTAGAGATGGTTTCATTGAGGGGAGCCTGCAAAGGGACAAGAAAAATAAACACTTTTAGGCATTTAGTTACAGGCATTGGCACTGGTAATGGTTTAGCTAGGAAGTGCAATCAGCTAACATGGGCAAACAAATATGCAAATATTTGCACCCTAACGGGAATGAAAATTAAGAGAATGCAGCTTAGTATATCATGCAAATATTACAATAGAAGTAAAACGCACCAATAAGATAGCAAAAAATGTCAAATGCGAACACCGGCATGTAATGTTGTCTCCATCTTGTATTGTCTCACATCCATCATCTGTCCAGTTTGGCAGGTTTCCTGCAAGACAGGAGCAGAGCATGTAAACAGTGAAACCAGAGGGTTCATAAATCCATCAGTTTCAACAACCCTCTTTAAAATAGTTTAAAACTTTTAAAGTAAAAATACTATTATGATAAACTCAGGATGTAGATTAAGGTAAATACAAATCAAAACATTCAAACAATAAATCTCGCTGTGAGGACACACTCACACTATTAAAGACGCCCGCACATGAGCCAATCCCTGCACATGTGGGGCATGTTCCAGTCAAACCAAAGTACCACAGTTGTGTGCAGACTATCTAGAAATACTTTATAACATTTACACAGCCTTGTGCAATCTATTGTGTATGTGTAGTGCATTACATCCCACAAGAGTTCTTCACTGGATAAAGTTTACTATTAGAAACAGACATAATTGACCTTTTTCGCAGGTCAAACTAATGATATCAATAATGGCTCTTCCCCATTTAGGTGTCCCAGTAATTGCGTATCTACACTGTGCGATAGCGACAATCTTTCATTTTCATTTAGACCTTTTTCATAGCAGACATTGTTACTTGTCATAGAATTTGAAGCATAGGTGGAGCTAATGCTACGTTCACTTCATATCTGTCAGAGTGTATTTACAAGCAGTGTAGGGAAAAATTTCACTGCAACCTCCTGTAACTCCAAGCAGCAACAACAAACAACCTAAAGCAAATAACAAAAATATGTTCCAACATACAATAACATTTCTAATACAATCATATAAAATATTACATCATAAAGACAACTGCTGTTATAAGCTGTTATAAGCTGTAAATAGCTGTCTAAATCCTAATATAAGTGAAATTAAATGACGATCGGTGAGACTAACACATGCAGATTCTAAAATAACCCAAAACATGGTCAGCCAGATGAGAGAGCAGACAGATTATGCAACATCAGTATGAGATCTTTGTTTTTTCTTCTTTCTTCTCCCATTAATCACCTCAGATTTATCTGGTGACCCTTTGGAAGAGCCCAACCCCTAGGTTGGGAACCACTGGACCAAACTAGCTAAATGTATATAAAGTAGTTGAAACTAGCTCCACCTCCAGCAGCTACAACAGTAACATGCTGCTCTAACACTGATGCTTCAGTATTAATAATCTAATGATGTCATATATAATAATACATCAGTCAGAAGGACCAAACCACTACTTTTACTGCAATATTTTAAGTATTTAACTACATCAAACTGATAATACTTATGTACTTTTACTTAAGTAGGATTTTTCATGCAGGTTTTTTACTTGTAATGGAGTGTTTTTACAGTGCTGTATTGGTACTTTTACTTAAGTAAAGGATCTGTCTACTTTTTCCAACACTGGTTGTGCTTTAGCATCAACGTCAACATGCAAATTAGTGGGGAAAAATACCTTCACCATTCCATGATCGGCAACTTGGAATTCCTTCCTGCAAACAAAGTAACAGAGCTGCACTGAAAATGTGCTCTTGGACAATAATGAAGTACAGATGATACGTATTTAATACAGCACTTTTTTTTTTTAACTTACGTATTTCATTTTCCGAAAACTGATGGATATTTTGTCTGTGAGATTGGTGATAGCAACTCCCATTTCAATTGCTATAACTTCATCACCTAAAACCGTGCTGTTCAACTCATCCTGGAAAAATGCAACAAAGTAGTAACATGATCACATATGTAAACTGTATCAATGAAGGTGAAATTACAGGTATTTTTCTTACCTGAGCCATATTGGTGAATCGCAAAACAGCTGCAAATGCTTCACTCACATTCGAATCGATAGCTTTTTCAAAAGCTTCTTTTGACACTGTAACAGATCTTGAAAATGAAGGCAGAAAATCTCTGCTGTCTATAATCTGCAGGAAAGAGCGTAACAAGTTTGTTGTCAAAATTATATAGTGTACCAGTTTTAAAGTTAAAGGTTTAAGCCTTCAGTAAATGGGCTCGGGGCCCAGGACCAGAGACAGTGTAGGGAAGTGAAATGTCATGACAAGTATTGGATGGACTCCACTGAAATTGGCTACACACATTCATTAGGTCAAATTACCAGAAAAACTGATGACGTTCCCATCAGCCTCAGCTCTACTTTTTCTGCTAATTAGTCAATGTTAGCATGCTAACGTGCTAAACTAAGATGGTAAACACATCTTATCACATCCAGAAAACATACTGTTATTCTGAAATCTATTATACCTTGAAATTTTGCTGACATAGTATGAAGGTCAAATAAAAGTAATGCACCCACATTTATGGAGTCATTCGGAGATAAATAAGCAAAGGACACTTCGTCTACATCCTCGAGCTCCGTTTTCTTCATTATGGCACCCGTGACTCCCCCTCCTGCATTCAATTCAGCTGAAGACTCACTGAAAGAGGCAACGATGCTGGCAATATCCCTCATGATTTTACTGTTGACAGATGGAAAAGCATGGCTTATATATGTGAGATATCATGTGCAACTCTGTAATCAGTACTTATTCTCAAAAGATAAAATGTACATAATACTAATACATTTTCTCTGTTTTAATTTCATTGTTTAAAGGATTAGTTTGACATTTTGGTATTTGCTTTTTAATGGCGAAAGTTAGATGAGAAGATTGATACCACTCTCACATCTGTGTGTTAAATATGGAGCTGGAGCAGGGAGACAACTTTTTAACTTAAGACAGAGCCGTGCTCGCTGTTTCCACCTGGTTCCAGTCTTCATGCTAAAGTGAACAATAACATCCTTGCTTTAGCTCCATCTTCTCATCTAACTCTCAGCAAAAAGCGGACAAGCATATTTCCCAAAATGTTCTCCTTTAGAGACCAGTTTGTAGGATTTAGTGGCATCTAGTGGTGAGATTGCAGATTGCAACCAAATGAATACCCCTCCCCTCACCCTCCACTTCCAAGTGAGGAGGAGAACCTGCGGCCGCGAAACTTGCCAAAAATATAAAAAGGCCCCCTCTAGAGCCAGTGCTTGGTTTGTCCGTACTGGGCTGCTGTAGAAACACGGCGGTGCAACATGGCGGCCTCTGTGTAAGGGGACCTGCTCTCTATGTAGATATAAAGGGCTCATTCTAAGGTAACGAAAACTACAATTCTTATTTTCAGTGATTATACACTAATTAAAACATACTTATTAATTATACATTTAATTTCTGCCAAGTCTATTCCACTAGATGCCACTAAATTCTACACATTGCACCTTTAATAAATTAATGGAGTATGTCTTACACAGCTTGAGCAAAGTAAATTGTTCCATTAATTGGTGGTACTGGCAAATTAATTGTCCTCTCAGGCTTTTTCACTGGATTATTACAGTTGAGGCAATGGCTCCCTGTTCTTGTGAAGTTGATGATGTACTTGTCCTTGATCCATGGATTTTGCGTATCTGACAACAAAACATTTAATGGAATATACTGTAAATAAGAAGCAGAAACCTTCACAAATTCATTTTTTTGCTTATCTAAAGGGAGCTCACTCATTTTTTTGCAGTGGTCTTCATCATAAGTAGAATTTTCACACACAGTTTCTGTATCCAAACATCTAGCATGGCAAGATCCTATTAATGGAAACAAAGTCAGTATGTAACACCCAGTAAAGAAGAAATATAGACCAATATAGACCTGGTGGGACAAAGCTATAAGATCTAATATTATTTATAATATTTACATATCTTTGAAATTAACTAAATGAGGGGAGGTTAAGAAAAAAACTGCATTGTAAAATTCATGAAACCAAAATTCCACATACTTTTGGCCAGGCTGGGTATTTAGAACTTCAGCCTGATAAAGAGGAATACTGTTACTTAAAATGGAGTAATAGCCATTTATTTTTTAGGAGTTATACAATAGGCCTTCATTATATGTTCTGTATAGTCACTGGAAAAATTGCAAATTCAACAAAGAAGAATGTTGAAAATGAATAAAAAAATGAATTAAAATTTTTTTTAATGTTTTTTTTAAGTAAATTCTAAATTAATTTTTAAGATTTAAAATGAGAAATGACAGGGATGCAGAAAAAGTTCTCCTGACTTTGTTTAGAAGTTTGTGGAGATAAATTCTACTCTTGTTTTGAAAGGGCAAAATGTCACATGACTTCCTGTCTACGGATGACCATTGTGCTTGTCGTCTGCCATGTTGCTGCAGTCAGGTACTCTTGTAGAAAAGTGTAGAAGATATGAGCTTACCGTTGATCATTTGACTGAAGACACAGTTTGGTTCCTTCTGTGCACTGCATTCCTTTGCTGCCAAGCAATATACAGTGAAGATGATTAAAATGTCATTGTGTGGTGCTCTCAGAATTGAAAAATGACACTGGGAAATATAAAATACAGTTATGCAATATCACCTGTGAGCTGAGATACTGTGGCATTGCAATGTGTCCCATTCAGGACACACAGATGCAATTTTCTGTTGATATGCCACTTTGAAATGCGCAGTACAAGAGAATCATTCTTATCATCCATTTGAGGCCACTCTGCACCCCACGGACGACGTGTTACTTAAGAACAGAAATACAGTTAGACTTTTATTTTGTTGAAACGCTGATGTAAGTTTTTTAAAATTTCTCTACTCTAGTTGGCTGTACTCACGTTTAGATGCATTTTTCTGCAGAAATATTATGCAATTGTCAACTGTTGAGTGGTAAAGAAGGCAGTTTTTTTTACTGTCACATAATAATCTCATAATAATCTTATATCTCTTACATACTTTTACACAATATTTAGAGCAGTTACACAAAAGCATGAGGCAAACACACATGGATTCCCTCATGTTAGCCAAAGTCGTCTGTTTAAGCTAATTCAGTTTCATCAACATAGTTGTACTGGTCAGATTGAGCTGCTTGTGGTTTCTCCTACAAGTTAAAATATGTTGCAACACACATTTGCTAACATTTTACCGCAAACACAGGAGTAATTTGAAAACAATGAGTAATAAATAAACTAAAGCCTGACATACATACAACTTGTGAAAATAAATGACTAATTAAAATATTTATAGTGATTTTGACTTACTCTGCAAATAACTTTGTTTCCTGCCAATGAGACCATTGAAGTTATCAGCAACAATGAAGATTATCTTCTGTTTAGGGTGACAATTCCTGATTTTCAGATAATTTTCCCCTCCTTTGGCTGGAGGATCATAATAAAATCAGATAAAAAGTGAAACACAAAATACACATTCTTAACACAATATCTTTACATATTGAAATAACCATAATAGATATTCAGAATTTTTGTTCAAAATGTAATTTCTCAGGAGAATAACACAATGAGATACTATGGTTGCAATCAGGCTTCATTACTTGGAGATTTTGTCTACTTACCTTTAAAAGTGGAACAAATCCACAGAAGACACATCAACAAAACCCAAGTCATCCAACTCTTTTGTGTCATGTTTATTTGATGGCATTAAGTCTCGATTGAGATGTGTGATCCGTTCACTTCTACAGTACATGAAAAACAATAATAAGTATTTTTCCAAAGTGCTTTTTTCTATCAACCAAAAAAGATATGACCTATACCTACTATGACCCAAGTCTTTTCATTCTTACCTGTCTCTGGTTGAAGTAACGTCAAACCACTGAACAGTAGCACTACAGTGGTACAGTGGTAATGAACCTTTTGTTCAGATAAATATATGCCAAACTGACTTTGCATAGCTGCTCGCTGCAAAACTTTTGTCTTGCAAATGTATGGTTCCTGAAAATGTCATCACATGACTTCTGGTTCCACTCTTCAATGCAAAAATAAATAAATATCCAAAATAATGTTACACTTGTATGAATGTACAGTGATGATGTAACAGAACGCAAGGAACGAATGATGGTTGTAATGTAATGTAACTTATTTAAAAAACATCATTGTCTGCTTAAAATACAATATTTTGTAATGTATAACAACACTAAATAACCTACAAATCCAGGAAATGGTTTACATAAACCATTACCTAAACATTTTTCAGAGAGGGATCATATCTGCAAACCACTACCTTTACAATATTATTTTATACTAAAAAAAAACCCTCACTGTCTTGAAAAACAAACCTGTTTTCAAATGTTGCATAGGGTTTTTATTCAAGGTCACCAAATTTGGAGATTGAGCAGTGAAAATGTGCAATAGCAATGTGAACAAGAACATTTAAACATTTTTTGAAAAAAAGTGAAATATTGTGCTACATTTTGTTCATATATGAACGTTTATATTTCTTACCACTTGTGTCTGTATATCTTATATTGTGTGATGACCCCTGGTGCCATCTTGGGGTTTGATCTGGTACTAACCTGTATCTCTCCTTGTTCTGCAGGTGACTGCTAGTGTAACCTGGAACATCTGAGCGCCCACAGTGCTCCCAGGTTATTTAAGTCCTGGCTGCAGCACAGCTCACTCTCTCACTGACTCTTTGACACTTGGATGCTGCGCTGCTGCATACCTGCTCTCTCCCACAGGCACCCCTTTTGATTTGGTTGTTGATTTAGTTCTTTGTTTTACTTTCTTGCACCTTACAACACACACACACACACACACACACACACACATCTTACACCCATGCACACCATAAACTACTGATACCACTGATTTCCACACCCCAGGCTTAAAATATTTAGTTAACTCTTTAATTTGGTTTAATTTAGTTTAATAAACTTATTTTTTGTTAAAACTTGACACTGGTGTGTCTCTCTTGAGGCAGGTCACAACATATTATTTGGTAAAAGTAATCAATAAGCCTACTAGGCTTTTTTCCACTCTATTCGTACTGATTTTCTTTCTTGTTGTTAATGTGTTTTTGTTTGATTTTAACCAGTGCAAATAAATAAACTCAAAACTTGAAGGCCTCTGTGGTATACTATACTATGCTATACTATACTATACTATACTACACTACATTACACTATACTGTACTATACTATGCTATGCTATACTATAGTATGCTATACTATACTACACTATAGTATACTATGCTATGCTATGCTATACTACACTACACTACACTATACTAAACTATACTATAATATACTACACTATAGTATACTATGCCATGCTATACTATACTATACTATACTATGCTATGCTATGCTATGCTATATTATACTACACTACACTACACTATACTATACTATACTATACTATACTATGCTATGCTATGCTATGCTATACTACACTACACTACACTATAGTATACTATGCCATGCTATACTATACTATACTATGCTATATTATACTACACTACACTATACTATACTATACTATACTATGCTATGCTATGCTATGCTATACTACACTATGCTATGCTATACTACACTACACTACACTACACTACATTACACTACACTATACTAAACTATACTATACTATGCTATGCTATATTATACTACACTACATTACACTACACTACACTATACTACACTATACTAAACTATACTATACCATACTACACTATAGTATACTATGCTATGCTATATTATACTACACTACATTACACTACACTATACTATACTACACTATATTAAACTATACTATACCATACTACACTATAGTATACTATGCTATGCTATACTATACTGTACTATATGATACGATACGATACGATACGATACTATACTATACTAAAGGGTTCATTCCAAGGTAACAAAAACACGATTTTCATTTTCAGGTGATTACACACTAATTATAACATACTTATAAATAATATATTACATTTCTGCCAAGTCTGTCCCACTAGATGCCACTAAAATCTACACACTGCACCTTGAATTTCTCCCAAATAGTCTCATAAATAAAAAAGCAATAAAAAATCATGACATGTTGTAAAGAAAGGGCTGATGATCTTGATGATCATTCAATCATAAAGCAATCATTCATTACATCTTTTGATAGGTACCAATACCACACATCAGCAGAACAGTTTACAATAGCAGCTATATGTAGATCCTATTCTACCAAAAAGAAAATTAAATATTCAATCTATTTGTATCAGTGAATCACCACTACTCATATATAAGTCTGAGAACTACAATCAAATGGTTGCCATGAAATTAGGAAAAACCTGAACAGAACATGCAGTGTCATCTGATATACTCCACATTGATATACAGTAAATCGATACACTTTATACTGAATTCCTTGTACTTGCTTGTAGTCTGTAGGTCAAGCTCTCCATCACTCCTTGGTCCCCATCAAAGACTTTATTTTTTGCCTGGCTGGTTGGTGTAGGGGTTCTTGTGGTTGTCTAGACTGGTGTTAAGAGTGGCAACGCTGCTGTTGCTGTCTGAGTTTTTGTTCACGCCACCATTTATCTCTCCCCACTGTCTGGTGTTGTAGTAGTAGATGAACAGGAAGAAACCTGACAGAGAAAGATGGTCACCCATAAGTTCAGACTGTGAAATATACTGCTCATTTAAGTGTGTTGAGTGATAATTTTTAAAGGAATTGCTACAAAACTTAAAGCTCATCCCTATTTTACACTTATTACTCTACTATACTATAGATTTTATTTTCACAGTCATCCATCCTCTACTTTCCATTGAATATTTCATTCAGTGCAAAATATTACTTTACTTCAGCCAAAACTAAGAGTAAATCAAAACATTTAAAATGTAATAAACACATCATTTGAAAGATTATTATAGAGCTGTAGGATTATATCCATGTGGATACCTTGGAAAGAGTTCAGGGCCGTGAAAATGTAGTAGGAGGGGATCCGGAGGGCACCATAGGCGAAGAAGGCAAACCCCCATGTGATGCCCAGCATGCAGCACAGTCCCAGTATGGTTACAATATTTTTGCCATTTCTGCTCATTTGTGCGTTGCCTGCTTTGGTTCTCTTGAGGCAAAAGAGCCAGGACAGCATGATGATGAAGGTAGTGAAGGTGAAGAGGAAGACCAAAACATAGTAGCCTATGTTGACAATGTAGTGGACGTCACTGTCTGTTATCCAGCACCTTGGAACAGAAAGAGAGAAGGAAAGTAAACATGGTTCTATGGTATGATGATTTATATTAAATATATAATCCACAAAGTGCAAAAGTGTTTGTGAAAATGCAGTCATAACTCACATGGCTTCATTATTTTCAGTGTTATCCGTGTGGATAACTTGTTCACCATATTTTCCTAAAATGAACAGGACAATCACCACTATACTCGGAAGAACTGGAAATGGAAAAAGGAAATAAACAGCAATGAGTTATCAAGTCCGAAAGAGTTACAACCTTTTTCAATCATTCCTTAAACTAAAAAAAAAGAAAATAATAATATGAATTTACCCCAGCTGGTGATGGAGGCTTTCAGTATGTAGCGATGAATTGAAATGTTGCCCCCTGTGTACAGCTGCAGGCAGAGGTGGAAGGCCTGCACAGCAAACCAAGTGAAAGTGGCCAACATGAAGTAGTGCATGAACGCCGCCATGATCTTACAACCCACTGAGTTCTTCATTTTTGCCACAAAGCTGTTGATCAGGAAGGTGAGGTTAAGCATGAACATGGCCAACACGAGGTGGATGAGGAGCCAGGTGGTCTTACTGGTCTTGTTCTTCCTGTGAGGAGAGATGAATTAATAAAGAGGTCATGTATGTCAGAATTTATTTGAAAGTGTCCATGATGTTTTTGATTGCTGATGGACAAATACTGTGTTATGATTACACTGTTGACTGGAGGAATGAATGAACAAATGATGATGTTATCTTCACAATTTTGATAATTGATTAATCGTTTCGTTCATTTATCGCACAAAAATGTCAATCACTAGTCTGAGCTTGTGAGAGGATTTGCTGCTTTTCGCTGTTTTACATCATTGTAAATTGAAAGCCGTTCAGTCTTGGATTGTTGGTCGGACAAAGCAAGATATCTGAAGTCATCACCTTGGGCTCTGGAAAGTTGTGATGGGCATTCTCTGACATTTTATAGACTAAACAATTAATCATTTAACTGAAAAACTTTTGGACAGATAAATCATAAATAAAAACAGCCTAGAGACCTGAGGGGTGTTCCATCAACGCAGCTAAAGAAAGCTGCGCTTACTTGAAAAAGCCTGGCTAGAATTAACGTCAACTTTCACTTGAGGCTCAAGCCGTTCCACTAACGCAGCTTAGCCATGTCTAATCAATGCTAAGTCTAGCCAGACTGGAATAAGCTTGAAGTGTGCGTGTGCACGGAGTACATAAGCAGCCCAAAACAGTCAGTTGTCGAAAAGACAATACTATGTCGCAAAAAGAAGAGAAAACTAGAGCGGTGTTCTTCTCAGCAGTGGAACAAACTAGCTGATGAAACTATATGAAGTATATAAACGAGTTTTCACCTAAAAGGGCAAAACATCTACAATTAAGAAGGTGAAGGAGTTGGCTTGGCACAAAATTGATGACAGATTAAATGTATACCTGTAGGTGGGCAGTGATAGCTTAAAGGTTAGAGGAGCGAACTTATTGCTATAAGGTTGATGGTTTGATCCTGCCATCTGGCTTGATGAGTCTGCATTGTGAAAGGGAAGAGCACCACTTGTCCCTGTTCATGGTTTTATCTTTATTTGTTAATAAATGAGCATTCAGATCAGTGACTGTGGTTATATTATCACTAGGCTAGATAACATCAGCAGTATGTTTAAAATTACGATGTAGGCAACTTAAGAGAACCAACTTACCAACATTAACATTCTCTTTGACACATCTTCTCTTTCACAGGACATCCATTTACAAGCATCAGTGAAAGATAAAAATTAAGTTTCAGTTGGAGATAAAGAAACTGGAGAAGGATATAAGTACAGTTGAAACTGCTTAGAGCGATCACATTGGTCTGGGTCAAATATCACTATAAGCAGATGATTATCATAACCATCTCTTTTTCTTTATTTTTCATGCAGAATACCATCTAATTGACATTTGTATATTTATTAGCCTACATGAATATAAAGTTACTGAATTTTATTGACTGTTTCAAAATACAGTACAGCTGCTTCAAATGTACAGTGTGCGCATTTTTGAAGCAGCGGGTTCTGACTTTTGCCAATGACAAGTTCCTTATTTTCCTCAGTGGCAGAACAGGCGGAGATAGCGGTGAAATTTACTTAAATTTCTTCCCCCCCTTTTATTGTCGTAAGTTTTGGGGAGAGTAACTTACTTAAGTGTTTTTGTAAAAGTCCCCCACAGCTCTTCTATTTTATCTTTCTGAACACGGACAAGTGATGCAAGTGCAAAAAGACACTTGATGGAACCATCTTTTGAGAATCTGTTTCCGTCCATCAGACATTCTTTGACATGCAGCTGAATTAAGCTTGATCGTTAGCCTGCCACGAAGCAGGCTAGTTCTGCTGACTAAGTTACCATGGTTACTGAGCTGGGACTCATATACGCCACAGTGATGGAACAGAACTCTCTCACTTAAATTAGCGAGGCTTATCAAAATAAGCCAGGCTATCCTGTTTGCCAGCTTGATGGAACACCCCTCAGGCTTTTCACTTGAATGAACCAAAACATAATAATAGTATTACATCACTAAAAATATTAAACTAAACATTTTAAGTAAAAATAGAAAAGAAACATTACCGTCACTGTAAAATGTGACTGTGGTCATCTGTCAATAACAAACCAAACTGACTTTTAGGCAAAGCTGAATTCAAATCAATCTACAATAAAAATGCTAATAGCTTCACTCTGAATGTCAGTGAATTTCCTGTTCTACAATACAATGATATTTATTGACTAGTTTATAAAGGGAGAGAGCAAAGGCAGGAGAGGACACTTTGCACACTGAACATTGTTTCATTCATTTCATTTTATGATCACGAGTTAGTTAATTACCTAAATCACCTTTACTTCTTCACCTTTACTTAAAAGATTTCACACAAAATTTATCCCGTCACAACAGACAGTGATGTAGTCACTAATTTAAACATCATGAAAATTATGCTTGAAATCCTCAAGATTATCTGCTGGACTGGAAACAAACACACAAACAGTCATGCACGTATCAAATGCAAACTCTGGCAAAAAGTCTATTTAAAACCACAGTCATATAATATTACATAATCTTATGTACATGTATAAACAGTACATTATTTTAACTTCCTTGTTCACTAAACAGTGTTTACAGTGCAGTAGTGAGCTGAAAATATTTCTGTGACCATACATGATGAAGATGACGGATGTTTTATTTGCGTACGGCATTCATTTGGTACACACTGCTGTTTTCATCGCACTCCAACAATGAGACTACTATTTCAACAATCTCATTTACCTGTGTACATATCTGTATTTAGATGAGATGTGTATGAGTGCTGGGTGGATGCATTGTGTAACATAATTGATGACCTCTCACAGTTTACGTTCCCATCCCACTCACACGTTAACGGTTCCTCACTCGGGGACTAAAGCTTACTGTGATGTAGTTCATATATGCCCCCAAACTCTGTAACGCAGTAGATTTTATAATGTGCACCAACATCTATTAGTTTAAGACACATCTTTTACAACTTGCTTTCACCTAGAATCTTTGACTACATCTTTCCTCATCTAAAGTATGTATGGTTTTCTTTTACGCATGTAGTAAACCTGTCCAAAGACACACCCTGCTGTGGCAGCATTGCAACTGAATGTATAAACTCACAAAAACAAATGTAAAATCAAGTGTCAAGTGTCTAGTCTAGTCACAGGTATGTATTTTTTCATTTTAAGTTATTTTTATTTTCTTTTAAATGTCACCTTTCTTTGTATTTTACCTTATATTTTCCTGTATTTGTTTTTAATGTCTACTTCTTGCATGTATTTTTCTTTTTTCATCTCTGTGAAGCTGACTGTTTTGCATCTCTGAAGGGTGATACATAAATAAGGTTTTATTACTGTTACCTCATAAGGAAGTGCATGAAGAGGACTATGCCGAGGAAGAACATGGACAAGCCACAGCCAACTTGAGTGATGATGGTGAGGGCGTTCAAATCAGAACTAGAGATGGTTTCATTGAGGGGAGCCTGCAAAGGGACAAGAAAAATAAACACTTTTAGGCATTTAGTTACAGGCATTGGCACTGGTAATGGTTTAGCTAGGAAGTGCAATCAGCTAACATGGGCATACAAATATGCAAATATTTGCACCCTAACGGGAATGAAAATTAAAAGAATGCAGCTTAGTATATCATGCAAATATTACAATAGAAGTAAAACGCACCAATAAGATAGCAAAAAATGTCAAATGCGAACACCGGCATGTAATGTTGTCTCCATCTTGTATTGTCTCACATCCATCATCTGTCCAGTTTGGCAGGTTTCCTGCAAGACAGGAGCAGAGCATGTAAACAGTGAAACCAGAGGGTTCATAAATCCATCAGTTTCAACAACCCTCTTTAAAATAGTTTAAAACTTTTAAAGTAAAAATACTATTATGATAAACTCAGGATGTAGATTAAGGTAAATACAAATCAAAACATTCAAACAAATTTCGCTGTGAGGACACACTCACACTATTAAAGACGCCCGCACATGAGCCAATCCCTGCACATGTGGGGCATGTTCCAGTCAAACCAAAGTACCACAGTTGTGTGCAGACTATCTAGAAATACTTTATAACATTTACACAGCCTTGTGCAATCTATTGTGTATGTGTAGTGCATTACATCCCACAAGAGTTCTTCACTGGATAAAGTTTACTATTAGAAACAGACATAATTGACCTTTTTCGCAGCAAAATTACAAACTAATGATATCAATAATGGCTCTTCCCCATTTAGGTGTCCCAGTAATTGCGTATCTACACTGTGCGATAGCGACAATCTTTCATTTTCATTTAGACCTTTTTCATAGCAGACATTGTTACTTGTCATAGAATTTGAAGCATAGGTGGAGCTAATGCTACGTTCACTTCATATCTGTCAGAGTGTATTTACAAGCAGTGTAGGGAAAAATTTCACTGCAACCTCCTGTAACTCCAAGCAGCAACAACAAACAACCTAAAGCAAATAACAAAAATATGTTCCAACATACAATAACATTTCTAATACAATCATATAAAATATTACATCATAAAGACAACTGCTGTTATAAGCTGTTATAAGCTGTAAATAGCTGTCTAAATCCTAATATAAGTGAAATTAAATGACGATCGGTGAGACTAACACATGCAGATTCTAAAATAACCCAAAACATGGTCAGCCAGATGAGAGAGCAGACAGATTATGCAACATCAGTATGAGATCTTTGTTTTTTCTTCTTTTCTCTCCCATTAATCATCTCAGGACCCCTCAGATTTATCTGGTGACCCTTTGGAGGGGCCCAGCCCCTAGGTTGGGAACCATTAGACTAAACTAACTGTATATAAAGTAGTTGAAACTAGCTCCACCTCCAGCAGCTACAACAGTAACATGCTGCTCTAACACTGATGCTTCAGTATTAATAATATAATGATGTCATATATAATAATAATATATCAGTCAGAAGGACCAAACCACTACTTTTACTGCAATATTTTAACTACATCAAACTGATAATACTTATGTACTTTTACTTAAGTAGGATTTTTCATGCAGGTTTTTTACTTGTAATGGAGTATTTTTACAGTGCTGTATTGGTACTTTTACTTAAGTAAAGGATCTGTCTACTTTTTCCAACACTGGTTGTGCTTTAGCATCAACATCAATATGCAAATTAGTGGGGAAAAATACCTTCACCATTCCATGATCGGCAACTTGGAACTCCTTCCTGCAAACAAAGTAACAGAGCTGCACTGACAATGTGCTCTTGGACAATAATGAAGTACAGATGATACATATTTAATACAGCACTTTTTTTTTTTTAACTTACGTATTTCAAGTTCCGAAAATTGATGGATATTTTGTCTGTGAGATTGGTGATAGCAACTCCCATTTCAATTGCTACAACTTCATCATCTAAAACAGTGCTGTTCAACTCATCCTGGAAAAATGCAACAAAGTAGTAACATGATCATATATGTAAGCTGTATCAATGAAGGTGAAATTACAGGTATTTTTCTTACCTGAGCCATATTGTTGAATCGCAAAACAGCTGCAAATGCTTCACTCACATTCGAATCGAAAGCTTTTTCAAAAGCTTGTTTTGACACTGTAACAGATCTTGAAAACGAAGGCAGAAAATCTCTGCTGTCTATAATCTGCAGGAAAGAGCGTAACAAGTTTGTTGTCAAAACTATATAGTGTACCAGTTTTAAAGTTGAAAAAATTATGAAACTATCAACTTCAATTTAGTCCAGTTAAAATATTGGAAATTATTTAGCCTCTTTAAAACATTGAACTGTTTGTTTTTAAAGGTTTAAGCCTTCAGTAAATGGGCTCGGGGCCCAGGACCAGAGACAGTGTAGGGAAGTGAAATGTCATGACAAGTATTGGATGGACTCCACTGAAATTGGCTACACACATTCATTAGGTCAAATTACCAGAAAAACTGATGACGTTCCCATCAGCCTCAGCTCTACTTTTTCTGCTAATTAGTCAATGTTAGCATGCTAACGTGCTAAACTAAGATGGTAAACACATCTTATCACATCCAGAAAACATACTGTTATTCTGAAATCTATTATACCTTGAATTTTTGCTGACATGGTATGAAGGTCAAATAAAAGTAATGCACCCACATTCATGGAGTCATTCGGAGATAAATAAGCGAGGGACACTTCGTCTACATCCTCGGGCTCCGTTTTCTTCACTACGGCACCCGTGACTCCCCCTCCTGCATTCAATTCAGCTGAAGACTCATTGAAAGAAGCAACGATGCTGGCAATATCGCTCATGATTTTACTGTTGACAGATGGAAAAGCATGGCTTATATATGTGAGATATCATGTGCAACTCTGTAATCAGTACTTAGTGTCAAAACCTAAATATACACAATACTAATACATTTTCTCTGTTTTAATTTCATTGTTTAAAGGATTAGTTTGACATTTTGGTATTTGCTTTTTAATGGCGAAAGTTAGATGAGAAGATTGATACCACTCTCACATCTGTGCGTTAAATATGGAGCTGGAGCAGGGAGGCGATTAGCTTAGCATTGCATAAAGACAGGAAGCCGGTCGAAACAGCTAGTTGGCTCTGACTAAAGTTTAAAAAATACACCTAAAAACACCTCTAAAGTTCCCTAATTAACACATTTTATCTTGTACGCTTAATCCATACATAAACGGAAATATTGGAAATGTAAAATGCATAGACTGTATAAAAATATGGACGTATTCACCGTGACGTCACCCATTGGTTTCTGGTGAGTGGTTTTGAAGCTCAAAGTCAGCCGCTCCAGCCGTCGCCACTTTGGCAGTGTGTGACTCTGTCTAACTCCTGGCCAATCCAAAATGGGTAAAGAGCAGGGCCGAATGGCTGAAACAAGCCACCTAGCAGCTGGCAGACTCAAAGCAGCCATGTCCTTCATTATGCATAATTTTACGGCTTAATAAAATTTAAACGGGTGAGTTATAAAAATAATTCACCCCCCGTGCAGTTGTCACGAATGGGGAAATTAGCTATAGAGATCGAAACCGTTTTTTGTACCAGGCTGTAGACATGTTCATTTCTGCTGTAAAGTTGGGCATTTTAACATGGGGGTCTATGGAGATTGACTTGCTTTTGGAGCCAGCCTCAAGTGG
This sequence comes from Thunnus maccoyii, assembly GCF_910596095.1. Lineage (NCBI taxonomy): Eukaryota > Metazoa > Chordata > Actinopteri > Scombriformes > Scombridae > Thunnus > Thunnus maccoyii. Next base: position 23,152,564 of record NC_056549.1, on the reverse strand, counting down.
TCATTCAAGGAACTGCAGTTTTTGGCACTTCTGCATTGGCTTAATTTTTCAGCCCCAGAGGTTGCCGCTTGGTAAAATGTTGTGGTTTTACGGCAAGTTACATGCTGTAACTATTTCTGGGCAAACAACAGTGATTTCCCAGAGCCTTGTTGTCACCATGAGGTTGCTGGGAAAATGATCATTTTTACTTATTTGTTTGTGTATGGATCAAACAAACACAATTTAACATGTAAGAGAGCCTTAGATGTGTTGGTAGCACAAGTTTATTAACTTTGGACAGAGCCGTGCTTGCTGTTTCCACCAGGTTCTTCTCATCTAACTCTCGGCAAAAAGTGAACTAGCATATTTCCCAAAATTCCTTCCTTTAGAGACCAGTTTGTAGGATTTAGTGGCATCTAGCAGTGAGATTGCAGATTGCAACCAAATGAATATCCCTCCCCTCACCCTCCACTTCCAAGCGTGTAGAACAATCTGTGGTTGCCGCGAAACTTGCAAAAAATATAAAAAGGCCCTCTCTAGAGCCAGTGTTTGGTTTGTTCGTTCTGGGCTGCTGTAGAAATATGGCCTTGCAACATGGCGGCCTCCGTGGAAGAGGACCTGCTCTCTATGTAGATATAAAGGGCTCATTCTAAGGTAACGAAAACTACAATTCTTATTTTCAGGTGATTATGCACTAATTAAAACATTCTTATTAATTATACATTTCATTTCTGCCAAGTCTGTTCCACTAGATGCCACTAAATTCTACACACTGCACCTTTAATAAATTAATGGAGTATGTCTTACACAGCTTGAGCAGGGTCAAGTTCTCCTTTTTTATCAACTGTTACATTTTGTTTCAAATTAATTGTCCTCTCAGGCTTTTTCACTGGATTATTACAGTTGAGGCAATGGCTCCCTGTACTTGTGAAGTTGATGCTGTACTTGTCCTTGATCCATGGATTTTGCGTATCTGACAACAAAACATTTAATGGAATATACTGTAAATAAGAAGCAGAAACCTTCACAAATTCTTTTTTTTTGCTTATCTAAAGGGAGCTCACCCATTTTTTTGCAGTGGTCTTCATTATAAGTAGAATTTTCACACACAGTTTCTGTATCCAAACATCTAGCATGGCAAGATCCTATTAATGGAAACAAAGTCAGTATGTAACACCCAGTAAAGAAGAAATATAGACCAATATAGACCTGGTGGGACAAAGCTATAAGATCTAATATTATTTATAATATTTACATATTTCTTTGAAATTAACTAAATGGAGGGGAGGTTAAGAAAAAAACTGAATTGTAAAATTCATGAAACCAAAATTGTTTGATTCAGATTTAAAAATGTGATTGTAAGAAAGTTCATTCATAATTCCACATTTCCAATTTTTAAGTTAAGTGCAAATTCAATTGTTTTTTTTATCAGCTCCATTTTATTAATTGATTTTTCCACTCCATACTGAATGAAACGCCATGGCTGCAGCAACATGGCAGACTTCATGAAGTCAGGTGTGCATATCAGGTGTGTGATGATATGCAGCAGAAGTTGTTCTTCATGGTATTTAGATCAGATAGAACTTAATTAATCCTGAAGGAAAGTCTTGTGCCGGAGATTGCTCAGAAATGACAACAACATGAGAATAAAAACAATAGAATAATAAATGTAAAGTATAAGGAGTATAAGGAGTAAATGCTAACACTAGTGCCCAATATGGCGAGGACCATACAAGGACCTGCTTGATGACCACGCCTGCTATCATCATTATTATTAGTCATATTTCTATTATTATTACCGTTGTTATTGTTATTATTGTTGTTATTATGCTACTCTGTGTCTCTTTCCCCCTCCCTCCTTCTTTCTCTCTCAACCCAAATGGTCCAGGCAGATGGCACCCACCTAGAGCCCAGTTCTGCTTGAGGTTTCTTCCTGTTAAAGGGGAGTTTTTCCTTGCTGCTGTCGCCAAGTGCTTGCTCATGTGGGAATGTTGGGAATCTGTTAAATAAAGAGTACAGTCTAGACCTGCTCTATGTGAAAAGTGCTCTGAGATAACTTCTGTTATGATTTGGCATGCAGGGGATGAGAGGCTTTGTCCATAATACTGAATAGTTTCCTCAGCATCCACCTCTCCGACACCTCCACCAAAGACTCCAGTTCCACTCCCAGGAAAGAACCCGCTTTCCTGATGAGCTTATTGAGTCTATCAGCATCAGCTGCCTTCACCCTGCTGCCCCAGCACACTACAGTGTAGAAGATGGCTGGCCACCACCGAGTGATAAAACATTTGCAACATGGTTTGTTCTGCAGATGATGAAAGAGCTTAGTCTCCTGAGGAAATACAGACAGCTCTGACCTTTCTGCCAACTTCTGCAGGTGGCAGGACTGTAAACAGTATCTGAAGTCTGAGGTGTAGAGTGTGAACAGAAAGGGACATTCTTCAACAAAGAAGAATGTTGTTTAAAAAAATGAATTTAAATTTTTTTAAATGTTTTTTTTAGTTTTTTTAAGTAAATTCTAAATTTATTTTTAAGATTTAAAATGAGAAATGACAGGGATGCAGAAAAAGTTCTCCTGACTTTGTTTAGAAGTTTGTGGAGATAAATTCTACTCTTGTTTTGAAAGGGCGAAATGTCACATGACTTCCTGTCTACGGATGACCATTGTGCTTGTCGTCTGCCATGTTGCTGCAGCCAGGTACTCTTGTAGAAAAGTGTAGAAGATATGAGCTTACCGTTGATCATTTGACTGGAGACACAGTTTGGTTCCTTCTGTGCACTGCATTCCTTTGCTGCCAAGCAATATACAGTGAAGATGATTAAAATGTCATTGTGTGGTGCTCTCAGAATTGAAAAATGACACTGGGAAATATAAAATACAGTTATGTAATATCACCTGTGAGCTGAGATACTGTGGCATTGCAATGCGTCCCATTCAGGACACACAGATGCACTTTTCTGTTGATATGCCACTTTGAAATGCGCAGTACAAGAGAATCATTCTTATCATCCATTTGAGGCCACTCTGCACCCCACAGACGACGTGTTACTTAAGAACAGAAATACAGTTAGACTTTTATTTTGTTGCTGATGTAAGTTTTTTAAAAATGTCTTTACTCTAGTAGGTTGTACTCACGTTTAGATGCATTTTTCTGCAGAAATATTATGCAATTGTCAACTGTTGAGTGGTAAAGAAGGCAGTTTTTTTTACTGTCACATAATAATCTCATAATAATCTTATATCTCTTACATACTTTTACACAATATTTAGAGCAGTTACACAAAAGCAGAACTAATTACACACAAAATGTAACATCCACGAATAATAAAATCGCTGACAGAGAAACAGGCACACCCATCATGTCACCAGTCTACTGCAGGGCTAAAGGTCAGACTATGTTTTAAACAAACTAGTTTGGACAAAGTGTCGTTATTGTGTGTGTCGTTGTGTCTATGGGTTTGCCATTGTTCATTCATGATTTGTTACTTAAAAATGTTACAACAGACACATTTTAGTAGGAATTTATTGTTAAAAATAATGTTTGTTGTTCAAAATCTGATAAAAATACGTCATTTGTCCATGAATATTGATAATGAATGCGTCATATTTTGGAGGGAAGTTAGCTGATTCAAGTGTTTATTTTGTTTCTTTTCATTTAAACATTTATAAATATGTGCATTGTTCCAATCACAATTTGTCCAAACTAAACAGAGGTGACAGAATGAAGACATTAAGATCAATATCCTAAATTTGCTTCTTCTGTTGTGTTACATATTTGTAGCAGTTTAAGTGAAACCAGATACAAACAAATTCTGTATAGCTTCTTTTGAATTAGTTGGATTACTACTATTAGTGTTTGGATCTGATTTATGTAATTGCCAGCGATGGTCTTTTCGTTGTCACTGTCAGAAATTCCTGGCTGGTGTCAATGTGTTTTTGTGACTATGCTGCTTGTAATTACGGTCTAAACAACATGAACTGAATGTGGTATAATATGGAAGTGCCTGAGAGGCAAACACACATGGATTCCCTCATGTTAGCCAAAGTCGTCTGTTTAAGCTAATTCAATTTCATCAACATAGTTGTACTGGTCAGATTGGGCTGCTTGTGGTTTCTCCTACAAGTTAAAATATGTTGCAACACACATTTGTTAACATTTTACCGCAAACACAGGAGTAATTTGAAAACAATGAGTAATAAATAAACTAAAGCCTGACATATATACAACTTGTGAAAATAAATGACTAATTAAAATATTTATAGTGATTTTGACTTACTCTGCGAATAATTTTGTTTCCTGCCAATGAGACCATTGAAGTTATCAGCAACAATGAAGATTATCTTCTGTTTAGGGGGACAATTTTTGTAATCCAGAACAAAATTTCCTCCTTTGGCTGGAGGATCATAATAAAATCAGATAAAAAGTGAAACACAAAATACACATTCTTAACACAATATCTTTACATATTGAAATAACCATAATAGATATTCAGAATTTTTGTTCAAAATGTAATTTCTCAGGAGAATAACACAATGAGATACTATGGTTGCAATCAGGCTTCATTACTTGGAGATTTTGTCTACTTACCTTTAAAAGTGGAACAAATCCACAGAAGACACATCAACAAAACCCAAGTCATCCAACTCTTTTGTGTCATGTTTATTTGATGGCATTAAGTCTCGATCGAGATGTGTGATCCGTTCACTTCTACAGTACATGAAAAACAATAATAAGTATTTTTCCAAAATACTTTTTTCTATCAACCAAAAAAGATATGACCTATACCTACTATGACCCAAGTCTTTTCATTCTTACCTGTCTCTGGTTGAAGTAACGTCAAACCACTGAACAGTAGCACTACAGTGGTAATGAACCTTTTGGTCAGATGAATATATGCCAAACTGACTTTGCATAATTGCCCTCTGCAAAACTTTTGTCTTGCAAATTATGGTTCCACTCTCCAATGCAAAAAAAAAAAAAAATCCAAGATAATGTTACACTTGGATCAACGTACAGTGATGATGTAACAGAATGCAAGGAATGAATGGTGGTTGTAATGTAATGCAACATGTTAATGTACAGTAACTTCTGTAAAAAAAATATTATTGTCTGCTTAGAATACAATATTTTGTAATGTATTCACAACATTAAATAGCCTACAAACCCAAGAGATGGTTTACATTTACAAAAATGTCCTTAGGAACCTCATGAACCTATGAAGGATCATATCTGCAAACTACTACCTTTAAAATATGATTTAATGCTTAATTAACGGTCACTGTCTCAGGGCAGTACCCCCACATTATGATAAAATACCCTCTAAGTCCTCCCCACAGTATGATAAAAAGCCTTCTAAGAGTTCCCCACATTATGATAAAGTGCCCTCTAAGGTGCCCGCACAAAGGAGGAAAAATACAAAAGTTCTGTAATGACCACTGTCCAGTTATGGGTAAATCAGGATGAAATGCCCTGTAGAGTGCCTCTATATGTGACAATCTGGAATGAAGTGGAAGAAAATGTGATGGTGCCATGTAAAGAACCCCCAAAAATGAGAAAATATGATGTGCCCTTTAAATGAGGAGGATGTAATGCAGTGCCCTGTGATGCTGTTGTAATGAGGTGACCTGGAGGTTCTCTATGGGTGCCCTTCTAGTGAACAAAAAATATAAAAGAAAAAAAAAAGAAAAAGTGCAATTTAGGGTTCCCCTAAGGCTAACACACTGAAGTGCAGAATAGGCTGCCCTTTCACCCTTTCAGTGAAAAAAGGTGCCCTACACGGTGCACTGTATGGGAGAAAAACATTGTGAAGTGGGGGTATCAGGTGCCCTTTATATTTTTTTGCCCCTGCCCCTGAGACAGCCTGAGTCCGCCACTGTGCGTGATGTGCTCTAGTGCCATCTTGGGGTTTGATCTGGTACTAACCTGTATCTCTCCTTGTTCTGCAGGTGACTGCTAGTGTAACCTGGAACATCTGAGCGCCCACAGTGCTCCCAGGTTATTTAAGTCCTGGCTGCAGCACAGCTCACTCTCTCACTGACTCTCTGACACTCGGATGCTGCGCTGCTGCATACCTGCTCTCTCCCACAGGCAGCCCTTTTGATTTGGTTGTTGATTTAGTTCTTTGTTTTACTTTCTTGCACCTTACAACACACACACATACACACACACACACACACACACACACACACACACACACACACACATCTTACACTCATGCACACCATAAACTACTGCTACCACTGATTTCCACACCCCATGCTTGAAATATTTAGTTAACTCTTTAATTTGGTTTAATTTAGTTTAATAAACTTATCTTTTGTTAAAACTTGACACTGGTGTGTCTCTCTTGAGTCAGGTCACAACATATTATTTAGGTAAAAGTAATCAGTGCAAAGCCCAGTGCCCAAACCAGTGCAAATCAATAAACTCAAAAGTTGAAGGCTTCTGTGGTATACTATACTATACTATACTATACTATACTATATTGTAATTCTGCTATTAGCTTGTATACTTTAATTCTGTGAATATTACTAGTATTTTGTGGCTTTGTAGTTCTTGGTAGTAGACCGTGTTTCTGTTTCTCAGTATTGTATTTCTACTTCTGCCTCCTCTGTCTTTTGTACCAGTGAAACCTTTTGCATGTGTGTCTTTCCAAAAAGACAGATCCTTCCTCTGCTGCTCTTCTATATTAAACTTTTTTTTTCTTGCTGAGTTTTTGTTTCTCTAAATTAAGGGTTTAAGTACAGAGCTTGTTGTATGCTGTAAAATACACTTAAAGTCTTACTTCATGACAAAAAAATAGTTAAAGGATCAATGTGTAGGATTTAGTGGCATTTAGCGGTGAGGTTGCAGATTGCAACTAAATGAGTACATCTCCCCCTCCAAGCATGTAGGAGAACCTAAGGTGGCCACGAACTCGCAACAAAACAGGAAAGGCCCTCTTAAGAGTCATTGTTTGGTTTGTCTTTTCTGGGCTACTATAGAAACATGGCAGTGTTACATTGCGGCCTCTGTGGAAGAGGACCTGCTCCCTATGTAGATATAAATGGCTCATTCTGACAACGATTCTTATTTTCAGGTGATTATACACTAATGAAAACATACTTATGAATATTATATTACATTTCTGCCAAGTCTGTTCCACCAAATGCCACCAAATTACACACACTGCACCTTTAATGTCTTGCAAATAATCTCATAACTAAAAAAGCAATAAAAAAAAATCATGACATTGTAAAGAACGGGCTTCATGATCATTCAAAATAAATTCAGATTACATTTTTTTGAGCGGTACCAATATCACACACCAGCACCTACACTAACAGGGTGTGACAGTGACATCAACAGGACCAAAAAGAAAATGAAAGATTCTCCCTATTTGTATCTATGAATCACCAATACTCCTATATAAGTCTGGGAACTAATCAAATGGTTGCCATGAAATTAGGAAAATCCCGAACAGAACATCCAGTTTGACCTGATACACTCCACATTGATATATCTTTTTTTTTTTATCTTTCTATCTTTTCATGCTGGAACTGTTGAAACTGAAAAACAGAGCCGGTGAGTCTAGTCCTTTACGTGGATAAAAATCTAGCTGTTTAAGTATTTATAGCATCACATTAAAAACAGAAACAGGAAATGAAACTATCAATGAAATTTCCTATGTCTTGTGGGATTAGATTTTGCATGACTCATTGTTTGTTATTTGAAGGCTACATTCATCTTATACATCCTTTTTTTCCCCACTCTCATAACTGTCTGTTCAGTATGAAGCTACAACCAGCAACTGGTTAGCTTAGCTTGGAAATAAAGACTGGGAAAACTGGGAAACAGCTGACTGTGTCCACAAAATTTGTATAAAAACCGAACTGCCAATTTGTGGTTTAATGGGGGGGGGGTTATGTGCCAGACTAGGCTACTTCTTGTCTTCGCTGTTGTTTCCCCCCTCTCGACAATAAAGCAAATAATTGTATTTCCCAAAATGTCAAACTATTCCTTTAACTGAGACAATAAAGCTGCATTAAAATAGTTGTATACCCTAACCCTGTTCTGCAGTTCCACTCAGCTTAATTAAGTAAAATTTTGAATGCAGGACTTTTACTTATAGCACAGTGTGAAATACTTCAAAAACTGATCTTTTTCCAAAAAGTCATGTTACTATTAAAAAAAAAAAAAAAAAATTCCACTGCTGCGAGTGGATGTCGAAACCTCATAACCTGGTCAAGCAAACCTGAGGGCAAGCAAGAGCATTTGTGAACTGACCCTTTAATGAACTAACAGTGGATCCTGCCTTGTCCTTAAGGGGACAACATTGTGGTTTTATTGCATCTATTCTGACACAAATTAAATACTAATGTGGTGATTAAGGAACAAATCAAGAGGTGGCAGAATGAATGGAACAAAGAAAGTAAAGGAAGATATCTTTTTAAAAATAAACCATTAGTTGGGATTGCAGGGTCTGAGGAGAGACTTATAACAAGATTGAGGAATGGTCATACTGGTCTAAACGGTTCTCTTTATGTGATTGGAAAGCATAATAATGGAAAGTGTGAATATGGTGGAGAGGAAGAAACAGTGGACCATGTTTGATTGCATTATCAGAAGTATGTTTCAGTATGGAGAAAGACGTTTTAAAGAATGCACTAAGAAATATTGGAGAACAAAATATTAGTAATATTATGTGTTACTCTGTATTCTAAAGTGTTGGAAACTCCTCCTAGAGTATTTAAGATTAACAAGATTAATGAATAGAATCTGAGAAAAATTAATAGTATTTATTTATGTATTATGTTTCCCTTTTTAAAATTAATGATGATTATTGTGTTTATTGTTTAGATTGTAATTCTTTGTCTGGTAGAAATATTAGAGAGGGCAGATCTGTAGTGCACACTCCACATCAGTGGGTGGCGCTAAAGCACCTTAAAGCTGTTTGCCAACCGCCAATAAAACTAAAGGAAGAAGAAAACAAAAATAAATGAAGAAGAACATTGCGGAAGACGCGAACAGTCAGCCTACAGAGAGCATGAATGTATGACATTGATCTAAAGTGAGTAAAAAACAACAACAGATGACAGAATAATTTACTGTGAGCGAAATTCACATTTGTGTGTTATTTGAGCACAAGTTCCTGCATTGATGTGATGTGTAACACACGGACTCTGTTTGTATGTAATTGGAGACCACGTTAGTACGTTTAGGACAACTTGTTCAAAGTGTCAATGAAACCTACAGTTCATTAATTCAGATGTCATATCTTCCTATCACAGCCTAGATGACTGTAAATGGCCCTGTCAGCTTTAAGCAGTGCTCCCATGTAAAACCTGACAATTTAATGTTTACAGGTTACTGCACTTCCAGTGAGATATACTGTATTTGCTGTGAGACGTTTTATGAATCATTAGTTCATTAGTTCATTTCTGATCAGTTCGGCATAACATTACTGATGAACCATCGGTTAAATGTGGACACAACTGTCCTAACATTGGTTATTTTAACTGCAGACATTTGTCAGAACGACAGGTCAACCAACTCAGCTGAAATCCAAATAGGTGTAAAATTTCCCAAAGTAAGTAATGAAGTAAGTTTGGTGTATCCGGAATAACACAGTGGAGCCTGACGATTTGGAAAAACGTCTTAAGTTAGGGTGTTTGTGGTGTGTGCAGTAACAGATAAGTAAGGGAACCTTTAATTGGCAGATATTTGAATGGAGGCTGGCTGTGGAGAAGCAGATGTTTAAGTTGTGTTGCTGGAAGGAAACTGAAATATTAAAATTAAAACATAATTGTAAAACAGGCTGTTGATGTATTATGTTTATCAATTTCAAATGAGAGGTCATTAATGGTACACAGATTAAGTTAGACTTTACATCCACTCAGTATTTTTGTGATGTCAAGTCTGCCTAACCTGTAGAGTCAGGTTAGAAATAAATTATTGATTGTAGAGCTGCGATGATTAGTTGATTAAGCGATTAGTTCACAGTAAGGTTGTCAATACGGTAAGGTATTGACACTTCGATACTTTTTTGATACCACATGTTTAAAACGATACGATCTCCATTAATTATACATTCGATAGTATTGAAAGTACAGAAACTATAAAAAAAACAAAACAGATTTGTATTCAGATTTTCAACCCAAGTCTGCACAGATGAAACAACGGGGAAGAAAATCAACTGGTCCTGAACCTGTGGCTGTTACAGCACCCTCTCTAGCAACAAACCCACTAACCATCGCAAACTTAATTTAAAAAAAAAAAATCCTATCTTGTGTGCCTAGGGCTTTTCACTCTTGTTGCCGTGGTATCAAAAGAGGTATCGAGTATCATTTTTTTAATACTTTTTTTTATACTTTTTTATACTTAAAATTCTGGTATTGTGACAACCTTAGTTTTCAACTTTTAAATTAATCGTTAACTATTTTGATAATCAGTTAATCGTTTTGTGTCATTTTTAAGAAGAAAAAGTCCAAATTCTCTGATTCCAGCTTCGTAAATGAGAATATTTTCTGTTTTCTTTAGTTCTCTATGACAGTAAACTGAATATCTTTGAGTTGACAAAGACATTTGAGGACGTCATCTTGGGCTTTGGGAAACAGTGATTCACATTTTTTTCACCATTCTCTGACATTTCATGGATCAAACAACTAATCAATTAAACCAGAAAATAGTTAGTTGGAGATCTGATTGATTGTGATCTTTACCTGAAGTGCACTGCTTCACATTATCATATCTGGCAGCTCAATTGTCTCCTCTCTATTTTAGACTATGTATGCAGGTTGCGTGAGGTGGATGCTAAGCCACACGGTGAGAGCTGCGTGTGGAGGCAGTCCTGGCTACAGGATACCAGCATCAAGGTTCCTCATATGCACTGAAAGATCTAATGCTGCCGCCGCCACCACCTGGAGATGGTCTCCGTTCTCCACAGCGATAGACGACGCAGAACAGACTCCTGCACCGAAGAAAAAAAAGCAGGATCCCCGGGCACATGTCACGATCACCAGCGTCGGCCGCAAGATCCCGCAGCGTGAGATACAGGTGATCAGTGAGACAGGCGAGAACATGGGCACCATGCACCGTGCACATGTGCTCAAAATCATGGATGAGAAAGGTCTTAAATTGGTGGTGCTCAGTGAACATAAAGACCCTCCCGTGTACCGTCTGATGAGCGGCAAACAGATCCACGAGGAACAGCTGAGGCTGAGAGAGAAACAGAAAGCTAAAGCAGGTATGTGGTGTCCTGGCACGAGACTTTAGTTTAATAGAAATACATCACTACCTTTTTTCCCCCAGTTAATACACTGTATGTATAATGACGGGGAGCTGCTTACAATTTGCAGACCATACATTTTTTCAGAGAACCAGATTTTAACCAAAATGAATCCCAAAAAAAAGATATTGGAATTATTAACTAACTGATCTCTGTTTAGGATTTAAGTTTCTTAAAATGAGGCCCGATTACGCTGAAGTAAGTCATTAACTTTCAACATGGCAGATCCATCTCAGCACAATAGTATTCAGCAGATCCTCCAGCCAACCATATGTGAAACAGAATGTAACACAACAGGGCTGTAAAACGGGGCTCGACTGTATTCTCTCTACAGCCCCCGTGCAGGTGAAAGAAGTCACCCTTACATCTGGCATCGGCACTCACGACCTCACAACCAAACTGAAACAAGTGGAGAGCTGGCTGGAGAAGAAGCACCACGTTCGGATCACTCTGCGGTCGGGACGCATGCATCCCGCAGACAACCTGGTGAGGAAGAACACTCACGTTTTAAAAGTTTTTCACATATTTTTGCCTTTTTTTATTTGATAGCTACAGTTGAGAGATGATAGGAGATTAGAAAACAATTACAGTAACAAACATTTGGATATTGTGGACACACAGATACAAAGATTCAACACATGATTTCCTGACTTTCATGAACAAAGCTGACAGAATGAACTACATACAAAACAGCTCAAGCTAAAGGAAAGTACTGTAATTTTAGGCATGGAAAATGAAATCTTGTTTAAAACCTTTGCACGATTGTGCCTGTGATTGTTTTTTGAATATTTTCTTTTGTGGTTAGTGGTTCAGAATTATATACATGACAAATAATGTAGTCAGATAATGTCCTTTCAAGACACTCAAATACTCTGTAAGATATATCTGCATCCCATACTACAGAAATGTCAAAGATATTTGAGGTACTTAAGAAACAGTGTCACCACTGACGAGTTTACTTTTCAGTTGAAAAATGTCCCACTCAGGACATCTTAGTCAAAATTCTTTAATAACCAAATTTAAGAGATTTTAATCAAAAATTAACTGTTTATGTTAAATATATATATCAGATTTTTAAAAAACAACTTTCAATCATCAATGTCACTATTGGTCGGGCTCTAGTATGCACTGCTATCATTCACACAGTTGTATTTGTTGGGGTTTTCAGCAAAAATGCAACAAATTCTCTGCCTCCAGCCTCTCAAATTGAGGATTTGCTGCTGTAAACTAAATATCTTTAGATTTTGGGTCAAACAAAAGAAGCTATTGTAACGTTGGGCTCTATTTTCTGGAAGTAACTATTCATCAATTAATCGAGAAAATAATAGACAGTAATTGGAAGTTGCAGTTACTTTTCATGCTGTGTTACTTTGGATACTGTACATGTTTATGTTACATTTCAGTAGGTGAAGTTTGTTGTTGCCAGTAAGCCTAACTTAAGTAAAAGTTGCATGTCACTGATTGTCAGTCAAACCGCAGCTTCTGCTGTCCTCTCATCTTCTCTTCATGCCGTTTGCCAAACTGCGATGTTGAATTTTGCTTTAACAGCTAAGAAGATGCAGGACCATTATACTTTTATGTTTTATGGTCACACATTTGACAATGAATTCCCTCAAAAGTTTTCTTCAATAGCAAATCTTAAACATATGTGCTTTTATTTCCCGCAGGACACAAATCTGGAGCAGATAGTGCAACAAATGGAGGTAATGGTGGGATTTGTTTCCAAGCCAAAAGTCATACGTGATGGTCAAGCAGCCATGTGTGTCATCCGACCACCTTCAGCCAAGGAACTGTCGCAAATGAAGAAAAATAAGACTTCACCGTCGCAGTCTGCCAACTCCAGTTCACAGGCCGCTCAGCCCAAAACACCATCGCCTGTTAGCAACACGGACACAACAGAAGGGTCTACGCAGCAGTGAAGCCACAAAAGCAAGCTGACATCTGTTCCTAAATGTCACGTTTTGGTGTAAAATCCTTAATCAGGATTTTCTCGTAGTGTGAAAATATTTAAGGGCATGTTTGACATATAAAGTTTGGTGTGACTTGAAGACTAAGCTTCACTCCTCTGAAACAGTCACCATAGGCCATGTTCTTCAAAGGAGGCGGAGGAACTTTCTTTGGTACGAGTTAGTTCTCATATTACAGCATACTAGCCAACATTAAGGCTAAATAACTGGCTGGCTAGTTGCCGTAGGACTTTAGGTAACAACAGACCAAAATTTGATTTGTGCAAGCCGTGATTCAGAGGAAACCATTCCAGTGACCCTTCATGCCCTCTCGACAGAGACATCATCATCCTGTAAGAAACCACTCCTGTCAGAAGACGTTTTTACTCATATTGTAGGATAAAGTCGCTCAGACCTTTTCTTCTTGCCATCTTGATCCAGAATTGAAGTCATCTTATCAGTGTTATACATGTTAGGATGTTGATTATTCAATTCTGTCATGCTGTACACCTGTATGGAAGCATCAAAAATGAATTTTTGTACAGACATTCATGTTCCCCAGAGGAGGAAGCCTAATGACTTTCCTCTAATGACACTAGCGGGTTGACTTTTGTGTTTTTTAGTGAAACTTCTTGGATGGATTGTCATAAAAATTTGGTACAGACATTGAATGTCCCTGGTGATCCCTTCATGTTCCATCTAGTGCCATCTTCAGGTCAAAATGTCACACAGTAATGACACTCCCATCAGCCTCAGCTGTACTACCGTGCTAATTAGCAAATGTTAGCATGCTAACACACTCACATAAGACGCTGAACATGGTAAACATTATACCTGCTCAACATCAGTATGTTAATATTGTCATTGTGAGCATGTTAGCCTGCTGACATTAGCATTTCGCTCAAAGTACAACTGTGCCTAAGTACAAGTAGCATCAACGAGCTGCTACAATAGCTGTAAACATGTTCCTTTAATTTGTCAGTTGTCTTTGAATGGGATAATGGTGGTGAGCAGACGTTTGTTCCAAGATGGGAGGTGTGTCTTCACATAAGACTTTTGAACCCAAAATGTGTCGGAGTACACACACACAGAAACCCCTAGAGGGGTTAATGTGAAGAAACAAAAAATGGCGATTTGATGGAATCATGATGCTGATTATCAGGGAGTTAAATTTGCTGATCTATGTGAAGCAGGTGAAGATCATCATTGATTAGTCCCATGATGACTTATTAACACAATAATGTGAAAATATCATGGATGAGGCAGTCCATTCACCCATTATGTTCATTTTCAACAAGGGTTTTTATAACAACACCCTGCTTTCCTTGATTAAGAAAATGTTTGAGATGTGATAAAGACATCAAACCAACACCAACGTGTCTCTTTCTCTGCTTTATTCGAGATCCATCTTTATGGTTTTTTTTGGTAAAAAATAAAACAAATTTGGCGTACAGATACATTCACTTGTCACAGATAAATGTGTTTGCTTGACTGCAGCGTCAGTTCCACACTTTATCAACACCTTCCTGGAACAGCAGAGATACTGTCTTGGAACTTTTTTTTCTTTTTTTTTTTAAACTAGAGTCATACTTTTTCTATACATACAAAAGAAACCGAAGAAGAGAGAACTTAAAAACCACCTTAAGGCCCAAAAAAATAAAATCTTTCCTAGATTGTGTTAGAAAAAAATAAGAACAAAAGCAGCTCAACTAGCATGCATGGACAACATTTGTCAATAAGCCTCGAGTACTTTGTAGGAGGAGAAAGGTTTAACAAAGTGATAGTCCAGGTTGCCGCAGTGAGGGCACTGCTGGACGTTGCTGTACTCTGAGAAATACTGCATCCCGACCCGAACGTCCACCACCGGCTTCCCGCAGTGCTTACAGTTGAGACGAGCCTGAGGACACACGGAGAGGAGAGGGGAGGCAGGTCCATTAAACAAACTCCAGTATTAGTGTCGATCACTACAGAAAATAGCATCCCATCACCTCTGACATTTTGTAGATTCACAGCTTTTTTTTTTTACCCACTTTTAGATGAACTGACTCCACTCAACAGAGGTCAGTGTTTGTACCTGACAACACGGTGAAGCAGCCAGTATGTCATAGGTGTACATGGTGCCCAGTTGATGCCAGCTCCCATCCCAGCGTGACTTGCACTTGATGCAGACGATCTTGTGGACGCCTTCTAGACAGTCCACACAGATGGCGTAGAGGTGCATTAACCTGCCTGTTAGAAATGAAAAAATATAGTTAGTTGTTACATTGACTAAATAGCAAGAACAGTTGGTTTGTCTTTCCGCAAGAGTGGCTTATTTATAAGCTAAGAAAATCGATAAAATAAACTTTTGATTATATTTGTGGCTTGATTTGCTTCTACGCTGCAAGCAAAATCAGATCAGTGCTTCTGAGTCTCCTCATATATGGATCTGAGCAACCTGAGTGACTAGAAAGTCAGAGAAGTTGATCCTTACTGATGATATTGCTGCTGAATTTCCGCATAGATGTGATTTCATTTCCTAAAGAAATAAAAGATTAGCAAGTATAAAAATGCATTTTCCCTCCTGTTCATACTGGCTATTAAACGATTTCCTTCAAATGTGCTTTCAATGTAAGTGATGGAGGCCAAAATTCAGTGTGTCCACACAGTCATTTTGTGCAAAAATGTATTTAAAAGTTGATGTGAAGCTTATATGAGGCTTCAGCAGTCTGAGTAAGTCATATCAAGTGGATATCTGACACAGTTACAGTCTTTTTAGCATCAAATTCCCTCTTTGTGTTTCCTCAGACAGTGTTTCCCTGTTGAGCTGTGGTGGAAGTATAGTAACAAAAAGAGGAACTTTGGCACTGAAAAGACTGTAAAGTTGAAAATCTACTTGATTTGACTCATTTGAACAGCTGAAGCTTCACATTAGCTTTATATAAACTTCAAAAATATTTGCACAGAAGGAAGACTGTGAATTTTGTCACCCATCACTTACATTGTAATAAACAGGAGGAATGATTATGGCAAGAAAAACCTATTTCAATGTTCATTTGGGCTCCTGACTGTTGTTTTAAGAAAGACTTGAGAACCCATCCTTTAAAGTCCATCAAACCAAAGTTACAGAGGAAACACAGAGCAGCTTACTGTATAAATCACTGTATACATAAATGTAGTCAGAGCCACTCTAACATAAATCTGTCACAACAGAGCCATGATTTTGGTGTTCTGGGGTCATATTCACAGAACATCCCGAAGCTAAAAGTAGCTTGTAACTGGCTGACTTAGGAAAAACTCTAAAAATAAGGAGTATGTCAGTCCTAACTTTAGGATTCCTACATTTTTGGTCTTCAGACTAATTCACAAAGCATTTTAGGGCTAAAAGTAGCTCCTAAGTCTGAGAGAAGTTAGAAGTAGTCCAGAGGACTCCTAAGTTGCTGACGCCTGCTCATAAGATGCAGGTAATGTGCCCCCTTGCATCCAGATTTTGGAAAAATTCAACAATAATGAACTTTGGAAAGCATTTTTTGACATCAGGATTCAATTCAATCTGTGTACCAAAACATTAAAACAATAGAATAACACCAGAAATAAGGGTTGACACAATTCTCCACTGGAAAATGCAGTTCAACGCTGATGAACGTAATGCCAAAATACCCTCTTAATGCTTTTGTTTGCCAGTTGAAATGTAAATGAAATAATCACCAACTGCAACAAATAAATGAATAAAGCTGATTTCATGGCCATTGCTGGATTACCCGGTAAAATGGACTCTATATGTAGAGTTATCCAAACAATAGTATTAGTATCAACATTTAGATGGTGTTTGTTAAATACAATCTACAGTACAAGTAAATATTTTACCTTATTTCATTTATGAAATCTTTCTATACTACACATATACAGAATCTATCAATCCTATTCTATCTATCTAATCATGCTGCTGTTTAACATTCACTGACACAGTCCAGTCACCTGTCAACCAATCACTGTGCAGAGAGTGAGCAGGTTCATTGATGAAACTCTTAATTAGGAATGCTAACGAGGACTTAGGAGGACTCCTAGTGGTAAGATAAGATACTAAGTGAACAAGGCCCCTGATGTGTTTTCGATTATTTTCATTAGCGATTAATCTGCAGATTGTTTTTCAATTAATCAGTTATTCGTTTAGTCAATGAAATGTGAAAGAAATGGCATTCACAATTTCTCAGAGGTCATGGTGATGTTTTCAGAGTCCAAAAACTTAAAGGACATTCAATTTATTGCCATATATGACAAAGAAAAACATCAACATTTTTAAAAGATGGAACCATAAAATGACTGAAATGATTAACTGATTATAAAAACAGTCGCCGATTAATTTTCTGTCAATCGACTAATCGATTAATCGCTGCAGCGCTACTCCACACTTTTCTATCTTAAAAGGGAAAAACTTTGAATAAAGAAAGCAACAGCCACACTGACAAACCAAATCTTAATCAAACCCCATTGTTTAACTGTACCTACATTTCTATTCAGCCTGACAAAAAAGCATGAAAAACTGAATAAATCATCCTTTCATATTGATGCATATCAAGCATCATACATATCAAAGCTGGTGGGCCAGCACATCAAAGAAGCTTCATGCGGCCGCCGTGCTGATTCACATTCAAGCTGGACTGTGAAGAAGCCAGAGGAGAGTCTTTCTATGTCTATATACACAGTACAGATGGGCTCATTGATTGTTTAACCAGTTGCCTTTACGCAATGGAAAGCTAAGTTTGAACATGTTGGGTAGAAAACGAATATCAAATTGAGGAACGTAACATATGAAGATTTATTTGTAACCACTAAATATGTACAGTTTTCTCTAATTAGCAGCAACCTGTGTTTTTGTTGCACTATGCAATAATGTTGCTTCTCAGATAATTAAACACTGCACCTTGTTGCATTCAGGACCCACTGAAAAATGATTTAAATGTCACAATCTGAAAATGACTGATGGAACAGTTCACAGCTTGTAGAAACTGCTTCATTTAAGGGCTCATAAGGCAAAAGGGTTTGTATCCACTGCTTTATACAAACTGAATATAGTTTAATTAGTAAGGATTCAAAAGATTGAGAGATTTTATTTATCATATACTTATATAATATGTGCAGTGAAATGCAGGGAGGCATACTCTTGAGGCTCTGCTGAAAAGGCTACTGTGCAATAACCAATAATAATTAGAATAAAAGTAAGAATTAGAAATATAAATATAAACTATAAATATATGTAATATAAGTATTAAAGTGTATAATGACTCAATGCATGTACATGTTTTTTTTATAGTAATATAGAATAAACAGAATTAAAATGTGTGAATTCTTATCTTCTAAGGTTATTACAAATTCAACTTGATAGTTGAAAAAAACAATCTCACCACAAGGTCCATTTAGTAGCTCTTCTGGAGCTTTTGATCGTTATCACACGGTCTTCCTCAGCAGACGGAGTTGCCCTCTTGTCGATGAATTACAGATGTTCAAATTTCCATTTCTTAAAGTGCTCAGAAAAATGGAAATTTGAACGTTGAAATGTTTAAATTTGAATAAATGTAACTGAACCCAATATTATAACAACTGGACAAATCCATTTAATGAGGAAGAACATGTGTTACGATCGAAACCACCGGTACAGCTATTAAATCAGTAATGAGATCGTTTCGTGACCTGCAGTGTTCCAAGTCAAGAATAAACTTTCAGTCTCAGATTTGATGGGTGTGTGGTAGATTATTTTCCTCATTTCCCATGCTCATATATTTTTAAATAACATGTGTTTCTCAGCATCAGTTTGTTTGCACAGGATGAGACAAATAAAAATCTTTAATTGTAGGTCTTTACTTTTTATATTTGTGAATCTTACTGTATGTGAACTGTCATGTACAAAATATTTAAACGATGTCAACTCCATCCACCGTGTACTGGTGTGAAATAACCTCGGGTGATGACATGATCTTGAAAGCGGGTCTGACCTTGCAGGTGGCAGGGGACGTCGTACTCAATCTCGTCATGGCGTGAGGGGCTGAGAAACAGTGTCCCGTCCACCAGAGGAAACTGTTCAAACACAGGCAGCGCCCGGTGACACAGCGCACAGTTGACCACGTTTCTCTGGCTCGCACTGAGGGCTGACAGGATAAACCTACAGGACGAGAGTATGGACACAATATGAAACAACGGTTCAGAACTTTTCTCGATGGTTTTAGTGAATCTTTCTAAACAAGCTGAGTAGAGACGCAAAGATTAGTCCATTAATCAGTTAGTCAATCAATAGAAAAGCAGATGTTTTGATAATCAATTGATCGTTTTGAGTAATTTTTAAGAAAAAATGCCAAAATTCTCTGGTTCCAGCTTCTTAAATGTGCATATTTTCCGGTTTCTTTAGTCTTCTATGATAGTAAACTTCATATCTTTAGGTTGTGGACTGTTGATCAGGACAGAACAAGACATTTGAGGACGACTCTTGGGCTTTGGGAAATGAAGATCAATATTTTTCACTATTTTCTGATGTTTTATAGACCAAAAAAATGAATCGATTAATCAAGAAAATAATCAACAGATCAATCAATTGAAATTGTTAGTTGCAGCCCTAAAGCTGAGTCAATCCGATGACTAGGGGTGCTTTCCGTTTGGTTGACATGGCTCATTGTCTCCCTCTCCTCCTCGCATCTTAGCTCCTCCAAACAGGGATGTGAAACACAAAGGTAAAGACACAAGCATGTAGGGACATTCCAGTGTCCTTTTGATGGGATGGCATTTACTCAGGACGCATCTCAACTGTCAAACACTTTAAAAGAGAAATAACTGGTGCCTGATGACAGCTGCTCATTTACTGGTTATAGATGTCCTGCAGTGTCTGGCTGGTTTCTGACTGAGGGATCAATAAAAACAGCTATAAGTTATATAAATAACAACCTATCTAACCAGCTGAAACAGAAATTAATTGACAACTATTCAGTCACTCTTTTAAGGACAAAGGCTAAACATTTGCTGGTTGCAGCTTGTGAGAATTTGAAGCTCTTCTGTGTCATACATGATAGTAGACTGAATATCTTTAGATTTTGGGCTGTTGATTGGACAAAACAAAAATATTTAAAGCTGTCACACTGAGCTCTAAGAGATTATAACAGGCATTTCTCACTATTTTCTGACATTTTATAGACGACATGATTATTGATCTATTGAGAAAACAATCGGCTGTCTAATCAGTAATGAAAATAATGGTTAGTTGCAGCTCTAGTCTGATGTCCTGTTTTAGTCTCAGGCTGATATTATGGGACTAAAAATGATCATTTGCTGTTCTGCAGCACAGAGAAAGGAGGACAGGAGGAAGAATAATTAGCAGGATGGAAAGCACCCTACACCTTCTAATAATGTATTTTCTTTTGTCTCATAGTGTTTTAAATGCTGTTTCAGAGGCTTAAACATAAATCATGACTAAGCATTCAGGTTAATTTTGCCAAGTAATGATTTTATTTATAACACAGACCCAAATTCAATCAAGTCTTTGCAGCAGTGTTCCTCTTTTTTTTTTTTTTTTACACTGTTTATAACATAAACATAAAGGAACATTACTGTCATGGACGCACAGTGTCAAAGTTAATCACATTATACTGGTTGGCCTTTTGCAACATCAAAGCCATTATGAGCGTTCACTGTGTTATGGTTAAAGCTGCTGGCACTGAGGATAAACCTCTGCTATTTAAGACGGATTCCAAACCAAATAAACTGTATCACAAGCAAGGCTGTTAAATTTTGCAAATTGTCACTGTGATCTTTCTGGAATTTGGAGCAATAACACTCTAAATTAGCAATTAACCTCCAGAGATTATGTTTTACGGTGATGCTAGAGCTGCTCAGAGGTGTACTGAATGAAAGAAACTTATAAAAACAAGGCAATTTTGTCATTTTAACAGCAGAAAAAGAGTAAAACATGTTTTTCTTAATCTCAATAAAATAGTTGTCTTTATATATCTATATGCAGATACGTGTTTATCAGATAATTGACAATCAGGACTAAGAGGCAGAAGAACTAATCTTATAACAAATAATAAAAAGAGGCCTACCTGCGCAGCTCTTCCCCCTGGCCTGCCTGGGCATCGTCCTCCATGCGGACGTGGTAGGTGTTGAGTTTATGGCGAGGGATGTGGGTGAGGAGCTCCGAGAGGTCCAGCCTCCTAAGGAACTGCACCGGGTGAGGGTGGGCGCCATCACCCACGCTGCCGGAGGTGAGCCGGTGGTGAAGTGGGAGGGCGAAGGACAGCGGCAGGGGGAGAACAGACCCGGGGGAAAGATGGGGACCATCGGGCCCACCGCCGGAGACTCCCATGGAGCAACCGCCGCTCCGGCTGAGGGCTCCCCCGACTAAAAGGTGTTTCCTCTGCGTGTCCATGTGGACAGCTGATTTGAGGAACTCTCCCAGCTGACGGGAACCCCGAAAACCTGCTGCTCCGCCTCCTGCTGCGAGGACAGCAGTAGGAGAGGAGAAGCCGGTCGGAGGAGACTGTCCCGGGGAGTCACATGGAGACTTCTGAGGAGGCCCCAGAGGAAAAGCTCCTCCTGCTGCTGCTGCTGCTGCTGCTGCTCCTCTCTCTATAGAGTTCTGACGGTCCACTGATTGTCTGCGAGGTAGCTCCTGACTAGACGCTCTGTGAGCTACTTTACCTCCTCCTCCTCCTCCTGCCAGTGGCTTGCTTTTCTTGGGCTCCTCAAAAAGCCCGTCCCCTGGTCCCGAAGCGCCCCCACTGGCCCCCGTCCTACCCGTGCTCCTCTCAGATGGCTTCTTCTTACGCTCATCCTGCATGCGCTTCACCTGATACCAGTCGGTGTCTTTCTTCAGATGGCCCTGGCCGCAGCGGCAGGAGCAGAACCTGAAGGCCAGGTCGTAGCCCTTCTTGGTCCACATGTTCTGGCGGCACTGCTTCTCGTTCCAGGAGCGCGCCCGGCCGATGCAGTTAAACTGGACAAGAATGGAGCTCTCCCACTCGTAGAAACACTGTAGATGCATCCAGTTCCCGTAAGGGCAGAGCTCGTTGTTGCAGAGCACCCGCTGGTAGTCGTCCTTCTCAAGGTCAATGGACCGGGCCAGGCTGCAGCCGAGAGGGGTCGCACACTGGACCTCTGGATGAGTAAAGACAGAAGGGGAGACCAGAGAACATCATTTGATGTGTTCTCATCAAAATTTGACATTTATTTTACAAATGATACAGCTGCAACTAACAATTATTTTCATATAGATTAACTGGAAGATTATTTTTGAATTAACTGATTAATTGTTTGGTCTTAAAATGGTTTATACAGTTTATAAAGCTCACAGTGACATCCCAAAGTCCAAATATATTCAATTTACACTGAAATAATTTTCACATTTGAGAAGCTGTAGACCAAACAATGAATCGATTAATCGAGTAGTTTTACTCTGTTGTTCATTTTGACATTATATCTCCACAAAGCACTGATTTAAATGGACGACAACACGATTAAAGCTGTCTCTCCATCAGATATTACATTCGCAACATCACCAGCATCACACAACAATAAATGCAAATGTTTTTTTAAAAAAAGGGGGATTTCTGTGCTCTTGCATCAATTTATGAAATTCAACTAGGCCGCCCACCCGGAAGCCTGAGAGCAGCTCTATTCAAGCTCTGCCAATTATTGTCAAGTCTGGATGTGAATCAAGCGAATGTGGGCACTCAGTCTCTCTACAAGGAGCAGCTCATGATAACACACTGTGGGTGTGTGTGTGTGTGTGTGTGTGTGTGTGTGTGTGTGTGTGTGTGTAGGGGGATAGTTTCCTCCTTCCTTTTCCGGTACACTGTCAGCGTTTTTGTGTCTTTTCTAAGTCACCACATAACATTTTTAGCATCATTTTACTGGAAAAACTGATAAACGTCTACATTTAGTTAAGAGTTCAGCACGAATGAATCTTGAGATGAATCTTGCTTCGACACAGAGACGCAGGAATAAACAACAGTTATAGTAATAAAGATATTTTCTAAGTTGACTTAACAATACATTTATTTGAATGTTCTGAAAAGTAAATGTATATATTTGACTTAAAGGATAGGTTCACGATTTTGTGCAAAAATGCATTTAAAAGTTGATGTGAAGCTTATATGAGGCTTCAGCAGTCTGAGTTAGTCATATCAAGTGGATATCTGACACATTTACAGTCTTTTTACCATCAAATTCCCTCTTTGTGTTTCCCTGTTGAGCTGCAGTGGAAGTTTAGTAACAAAAAGAAGGACTTTGGCACTGAAAAGACTGAAACGTTGAAAGATATCTACTTGATTTGACTCATTTGGATGCTGAAGCTTCATATTAGCTTCAGATAAACTTTTAAATCTGTTTTTGTGCAGAAGGAGGACTTTGGATTTTGTCCCCCATCAATTACACTGTAAGTATCTGCTCACTATGTTCTTGAGTAACTGATTAATCATTGATAAATTGCCAGCCTATTGATTGTGAATAAATTCATCTAAAAGATCAATATGTGAGGTGATTCTTTTTGCTGCTTTTTTCCCTAACTTTGTTCTGTTTTTTTTTCTAAAGGCAGAACACGCGACTGAATTTCATTGCAGGAGAAGCCACCTGTTTCCTCTGTTAACTCATTAAATGGTTAATTGTTAATTACTAAGATATTAGAAAATATTAAAAAGGCCCATGGTGACATATTATAGCTTGTTTTGTATGGCCGACTGCCCAACACCCAATGATAATTCAGTTCACTTTAATTTAAGACAAAAAAGCAGCGAATCTCACAATTGAGAAGCTGGAACCATCAAATGTTTTTGCATTTTTGCTTGTAAAATGAAAATCACTGATCAAAATAGTTGATTGATTAGTAGTTTCAGCTACACTTCAGAAGGATACTGCATATGATGACTAAAAAAAATACTTTTTACAGTTCTGAAAAGTAAATATAAATACATTGCTTTGGGAGTATTTGTTCATCATTGTAATTATAAAGTCCATAACTTGTGTTACATTCCCTGATATAATTCAACAGTAATATAATAGAAGAGCACTAATCAGTGTTTTTACCCTCATAACACAATACAGTTATAACAGATCCACATAAAAAAAATCTCATTACAAAGTAGTAATAGACATAAAGATGAGCAGCGGATTAGTTCACATATGAGGTGAGACGGTTTTCCAAAGTCATAGTCAGAAACTACATTTGTACCACATGAAGTGTGAGTGCAAGAAGCTTGCAAGGGTGACTTTTTCAAGCTATTTCAAGTCTGTATGGGATGAAGTTGAACTTGAGTGCGCAGACAAGCGGTGAGGTGTCAGTATTACCCCTGAGGAAGGCCACAACCAAACACTGTGTGGACAAGGTGTGCGTCAGGAAAACACAGCTGAGGCCTGCACGGCAGCACACACACACACACACACACCAAGTGTAAGGTTGGCAGCCATCGGTCAGTAATGTGCATGTAATAATATTCACAGAATAACCGCACTGTGCCATTAAAACTTAAGACTACATCTCACAACAAGCAATTTTATGTTCATAGGTGATATTCTTTGTTTTCTCCAAGAGTAACAAGAGGACGTGCCAAACTCCCTTAATAAATCTGACAATTTAAAGATGTATTGCTCCTCAGGCACTAATCGAACCTGTTAAATCATGACTGAACCGGATTTACAAAACAGCAACAGCAGCTCCCCACTTCTGCTCACATCCGACACAGCAAGCAACACCTGCTTGAGTACATTTCCATCGTGTTTGCTCGCTGTTCCCACAAATATACTTGCACCAAAACACACCACAGTGGCGCTTAAAAACAGACTGTAAACCAGCTACACAGCACTGAGATCTCAGGGCAGCTGAGCGCCAGCTACTTGCTGCTTCATGTAAACACAGACGATCAAAAAACCCACATCGTTTCATAGAAGGCCTGAAGTCGTGATCGACCAGTGTAGCCTGTGTATGCCGATAATCTGACAACCATTAAACTGCTGTATTTTTTAACCCAAGTTTGGCACGGCTGCTCTCCAGATAAGAAAGAAGTGTGGAGTGGGGGACAGAAACATTTGCAACGTCGCATTGCATGTCTGTCACAGAGCTTCCCCTCGCAGGAAGACAGGCAGCATCAGCAAACTTCTCCATCTGTCCGCTTCCTCTCTTACCGCTCGAGCGCTCGTTTCTGGGTGCAGCCGCCGCGGCTGCGCCTCCTGTTGCGGCCGCACAGGCTCCATTTTCCTGCTCATCTCCGCTACTGTTAGTGCGTTTGCTTTTCTTTCCCTTGTTGCTCTTCTGGTTGGGCATTTTACAGGATTCGGGTGTCAGTGTTATTTTCGACCCGTATCAACGACTGCTGTCAACGCTGTCTGACATTTCTGTGGACTCCATTTGTGCAGAGGTGTTTTTGCAGTGTGCTGCTGTTGTTTTTCGCCTCCTCGTGGACGACAGGCCTGCTTCTGTGCAGCTCTGACAGCAACAGTCATGAGGAATAAAGCTGCTATAACCTTTCAGGACGAAGGCGTGTCCGTCTCTTGTTTTGATTCCTGCTCTGCTGCTTTCTTCCACCCCCTGACGTCACAGGACCCCCGGCATTGGTTGTCAACGTTTTATGATGCGTTCTCGTCCTGTGGGAAACCCCGTAATTTACAGCTTTAAATACTTCTGTTTATTTATTTTATTTTGAAACTGAAACGACGATTATAAAAATGAATCCATAACCATTTGGCAGTGGCGGAAAGTATATTTGGTCGAGTACTGTACTTAAGTACAATTTTGAGGTACTTTACTTGAGTATTTCCATTTGATTCTACTTTATACTTCTACTCCACTACATTTATTTGACAGCTTTAGTTACTTTTCAGATGAAGATTTGACACAATGGATAATATAACAAGCTTATAAAATACAACACATTATTAAAGATGAAACCAGTGGTTTCCAACCTTTTTGGCTTTTGACTTCTTACAAAAAGCAGTGTGTAGTTGGAGTCACATTTCAGATGTCTATGAGTTGTTAACAGCTCCACCAAATAGTGATTTTTTTCCCTCTAAATTTCTCACGTGCTTTCATTTCAATAAATGTTCAAATGATCCAATATTTCACCAAAAATCAAAGATTAGAGAAAAAGTCCAAAAACTGAAAATAGATTTGTGTATCAGAACTTTGTTTTTTCTTCTTTTCTCTCCCATTAATCATCTCACGACCCCTCAGATTTATCTGGTGAAACTTTGGAGGGGCCCGACCCCTAGGTTGGGAGCCACTGGACTAAACTAGCTAACTGTATATAAAGTAGTTGAAACTAGCTCCACCTCTTGCAGTTACAATAGTAACATGCTGCTCTGACACTGATGCTTCAGTATTAATAATCTAATGATGTCATATATAATAATATATCAGTCAGAGGGACCAAACCACTACTTTTACTGCAATACTTTAACTACATCAAGCTTATAATACTTATGTTCTTTTTACTGTAGTAGGATTTTTCATGCAGGACTTTTACTTGTAATGGAACATTTTTACATCTCTGTATTGGCACTGTACGATCTGAGGTACACTTTAATGAAAGAAATGTTATGTTTAAGAAGGCATTTACTTTTTCCTTAAAGCAACTGAGCATTAAAATAGCAGATTTTTGAATAGAGTTTGGCCTGGTGGTGCTATGTACCAGGGTTAATTGCTGCAATCCTACAATGTATTGTTGCTTTTAAGAAATCAGCAGACTTCCTTCAAGCTAACAAATCTTTTTTCTTTAAAAGGTTTGTCTCATTCACTTGGTTTTGTTCCCTTCTCTCGCAACAATGGATGTCCCTCATGAAATAAATTTGCTGGTGCAGGAGATTCAGCGACTTGATTTTCCTCTCTCATTAATCATCTCATGACCCCTCAGATTTATCTGGTGACCCTTTGGAGGGGCACGACCCATAGGTGGGGAACCACTGGACTAAACTAGCTAACTGTATATAAAGTAGTTGAAACTAGCTCCACCTCCAGCAGCTACAACAGTAACATGCTGCTCTAACACTGATGCTTCAGTATTAATAATCTGATGATGTCATATATAATAATATATCAGTCAAAGGGATGAAATTAGTATTTCTCCTTTGACACTTTAAGTATACTTGGCTGATAATACTTCTGTACTTTTTGCATAAGTAGCATTTTCAATGCAGGAATTTTACTTGTAATGGAGTATTTTTACATTGCTATTGGTACTTTTACTTAAGTAAAGGATCTGAATGTTTCTTCCACCACTGACGTTCGTAAAACCAATTAATCCTTCTAAGCACACATGTAAAACATTTATGAGTTCCAGCTTCTCAGATGAGAGGATTTTTTTGCTCTTACATAACAAACTGAATATCTTTGGGCTTTGGGATGTTACAAACAAACAAACAAACACTTGAAAACATCACCTTGGCCTATTGGGAAGTTTGTTTAGTAACATTATATTTTGACAGCTAATAGACTAAATGATAAATAGACAATCACAACAATAACCATCAGATCAATCAATAATGAAAATAACGGTTAATTGCAGCCTTATTTTGTTTGTTTGTATATCATAGGATAATGCAAATGAGCTATTGTTGTGTACACTTGCTCAGTTATTGACCACAAGATGTGATTGAAAGCTCTGGAAAGAGCTAGTAGACTTTGAGTTATGATTCTTTTTTCAAACTACTGTTTCCAAGGTGATGAATTTACATTCACATTCAAATGCTTTCACATTTAACTGTAACATCTAAAATGGAAATTCATGGGTTGCAGGAGCTAAAAATACACAGATGGACTACAAAATGAAACGACACAGAAAAAACAAACAGTCATAATAAGCATTCATGAGTGTCATTGACTGCTGTCGGTTACAGTGACAAGTCAGTGACACAGTTTATGGTTTTCTGTAACAAAAAGTCACATTTCAATCCAGACTAGTCTTGCTCATAACAGTGTCTTTACATTAAACCATGACATTACAGCAAAGAGCCGAGTGATGGCTGAGTTATAATGATGAGCAGCTCTTTCGAAACTATTTACTGAATAAAGCTGAAACTACAGCATGCTAAATTGCCTTTCTCGGTTTTAAAACACACGCATGGCGCTCATGGGAAAGTTTACAGAGAACAGTTTCAATAATTAGACAAGCAAATGGACAAAAAGTACCCAATATTCATTCAAATAAGATTATTATCTCTTACTTCAGTGGGTCTTTAACCTCTTAATCAACATCTCCTAAATCAAGTTTTTGGTGGCTGTCTCAACAATTAGGTTAATTACTTTCAATTTAGCTACAGTGTAAGGTTTGTTTGAAAGCTCCTTTTCTTACCACATGTGAACTGCAATAAAATGATCCAACTACTAGGCAAGACCTGAGATCAGGAGCTACACAGTTCATTTACTTTTTTTCTTTTGTTTCAAGTAATTTCAGTCATGTAAACACTTTGAGGGTGCTGCTTCCAGATGTAAAGCAGCTGTGTCACATATTCCCACAGTACCTGAATGCAGCAGCAGACTCAGCTAAGAGAATGGAAACTGGGGAAGTGGATGAGAAGAGGTGACCAATGTCACATACCTGTGGGGAGGCTTTCACTGCCCTATTCTGCTCTTATGACAGCAGATATTTCATCAGCCTGAGTCATGATATTTCCAGGCTGAATTCCTTGAGAAATCTTTCTAGCATTGCAATGAAAGTATATTTACTCTTTAAATTATATGAGGTAACTGGAACATTGAAACAAGCCCCACAGGAAAAAAACATACATAAATCAGAATAACCAGCAAAGAAACCAAAGGTATTTAAATTTGACCAAAAGGTTTTTCTAGACTAGAATGAATGAAAAATAAGATATGACAAAAATAAGCTCTTTGCACCTCTCAAGATTAAAAAATTGACACATTCTGATGATGCAAATGATGGTGCGCGTCCCATCTCAGCTGCACATTCAAAACAAATAGTCTATCCAATTAAGTGAGTTAAGTCACTAAAGAAAACACACAGAAAAGCAGCTTGAAGGCTTCAAGTGTAAAGATTTTATTTCTGAGTGTATTCCACAGTAAACAGAAACCTGTTCTTTTAGGAATGTGTTATTGCCAATACAAAAGTCAGTAACGACGCACTTCAACACATCATGCAGGCATCCCACTAGATCACAGATATAGAACAAAGTGGAAATGGCTCCAAGTATTGGCACAGCTGACAATAACTTTCTCCTTCTTGTTAAATGTTGCCTTGTAATCTGCATTTGTGTTCAAGAAGTCATCTGAAACTCATTCATAGAGCAGCACACAGTGAGTGCAACAGCAGGATAATCTTACATTTCCAAAATGACAGTGATGCAAGCAGCGTGTTTCTTCCTCACTCATGATTTATTCCATAATTTCCACAACTTTTCTGACTATTGTCTCCTCTGAAAAACAGGCTACTACAGCACTTAACTCGTTACTTGTATTCTGATGATTATATTTCACATGACTGATCTTTTCCAGGCTACTTTTAAGAGACATTCATACAGTTTAGCTCATTAATAATTTCAGTTTTTCTAGATTTCAACAAATGATCTGTCAGAAAAAATAACAGACACCTAAAAGATATTCCTAAGTTGATGTGACAGCAGTGGACATGAAATGGGTCTTATAAAACTTGCAGACCAGGAGAGTCACAGAGTTGATAATGTGCTTCTCTTAATTGTAACACCAACAAGACCTGATATGTAATTAAAAAGTAGACAAGGCTTGATATTATGCAGATGAGGACAACAGCTGAGCTTGTTGGTGCTTCTGGTAGATATTAAAGATTATCCTTTTCTCTCACATCCAAATTGCGGCAGCCTCTTAAAGCTATGGAGTCCCAAAGTGTTCAAAACTACATAATTACATAAGACGTTAAAAAATAACCATACCAAATATGAAATATAATCATTAATGATTATAAAATGTTAAATCTGATTAATTTTATAATAAATTTCAATTTAAATTTTTCATTTCATTTTTTATTTCAAAATGTCCCTTTTCCGCAGTCTGTTTTATTTCAGAATGCAATTTTGTCCAATTACCTATGAATGCCACTTTTTCAGTCAATGAAATGAAAAACTATGTTATTTCACAATTTGATGTTTTATTACAAATTTTGTCTGTGTTTATTTGTGTATTTATTTGTTTCATAACGTCTCATTTATTTATTTAATTTGCACCACTTTGAGTTTCCGTACCGAGCTGGTTGTGCTTGTGAATGATATTTTGGCAAATTAAGAAAAGGAGTTCTTTCCTACGAAACAACCAGTAAAAGACCCACAAATGATTAGTTTAGAGGGAAACTAATCAAAGTGATTGTGTCTGATCTGCAAGTTTCAGTTGACCTACAGTACAGAATATAAAGTGGTAAAAACAAAAAAAAAAGGGAAGAAAACTATAAATGCACATCTCTTGTCACTAGTAAGACATCTAATTTAAGCCACAGGACATTAATTAAACATATTTTGGTTGTGTTGATTTTGGTCCTGAGAAACATTACAAATTCATCATTTTCATTTGGCACCAATCACTCTGTAATTATACACTAATACAAATTGCACAGTAAATACATTCGCCATTTGCTTATCGACTATTTCTCCTTAGATATTACAAAGATGACAAGAGGTTTTAGAATTTGTTTAGAAAAGAAAATTCATCACTGATCATATATAAAAAGATGGAATAAAAACTACTCTAGCACATTGTAATGAATACAAAAAGGTGCAAAAGTGTCTCTTGAAATGCACTTGTCTTTGTAGTTTCTATGAAGGAATTGTTCTTAGATTTCCAAAGGAGCTCGTCTAATAAGGTCTTATTACAAAGTCCAGAGGTAGTAAAAATGGCTCATGTAAACAATAAATGGAACTGCCATCTGGTGACACTGTTGGTGGACACACACTACCTGTTGTTTTAAAACTGCACTAGATTTACATGTGAATATACTCATCGTATGAAATGATTTTTAGTTCATGATGTTGTGATACTGAGAAGAAGAATACTAATATAGTGCAGCTTTAAAAACCAGTAGAAACAATTCGTAAATATCACAATGCTTAAATTAAACCAGTGAAGAAGTAGTTTGTATGACACAGATTACAAGTCGCTAAATCTAACCAGCATCATGTCCTCTGTGTTCCACTGAACCCATTTAAAGTCCGGTCACACCAGGAAGTGGCAAATTCATCAGCTCATCTACATGAAATATGTGTTTCTAGAGGCTCGGTGACATACAGCAGTGACTACTTGCAGTGCAGAACTAGTTGGTAAACATGCTAACGCTAGTCAGTCACAATAGCTCCCTCATCTTATTCCTATTTTCTCTGTTTTATGCCGTTTACTCCCAGGATTGTACATCATTTCATTAAAAAATAATAAAGATTGAGTTGGTTGCTGATGGGACAATAAATTCACAGTTTATAGGAGGTTAAATAATACAGCTAAGAAACTACAATAGCTTCCCCCCTTTTTAGATTCTATGGCTCTCTGTTGTTGCTGAATGTTTTGATTTCGCTGTGAAATTTTGTTCTTTCAAATGCTGGTGTGACCGGGCTTAAAGAGAGGCGTTTGGTTGTATTAGTTAGCCTACACTGAAAATGTACAGAAATTAACAGATGAAAGCGTCACACAAAATATTACATTCCTGATTTGTGCGTTTATAGTCTTAAAAGTGTATCAAAACAACAGTTTCAAGCCCTGGTTGATAAAACGGCAGCGCCTGAGAAAGGGAGAAACACCACTTTTCCTTGTCATCTGAAACTGTGAATATGGCTGTTTGTCAGCCCCCGAAGAACCAAAAATATACTCAAATACCTTTTTTTGTGACTGATTTTGTTCGGCACGGTGAAATCAAATGAAACTGACATGCCAGCTGGGTCCAGAAGTATACTGTTAGGTCTAATCTGTTTGGTCACTGTGTTTGAGTTCAAATACTGAGCCTTATACACGTAGAAAGATAATTGGAAACAGAAGCTTGGTGACAAGCCGGTACACTGCAGAAGCTCAGTATCTGGAAAGATTCAGTCAGACCCACAGCTGCTAGAGGCTGTCTGGTTCCAACAGCAGCCTCATTCTTGGAGCAGGATGATATCGACGTTGTCGTGGACGCCCTGGAGAAGCAACTCGCCCTGAAAGCTGATCACTTTCCTTTTCTTGGCTGCCTTCAAGGTGCCCACCAGCGCCTCGAAGATATTGGCACAGCGGTCGTCATTAAACAGCACCCCGAACTTCACGCTGGTTTGCCCATCAGCATCTGAAATAAGAAGTTGACAAAGTTATTTCCTAATAGATGGATTATAATCTTAAAGCTGCAGTAACTGATTTTTTTTTGACCACCAAACAAGCTGTGAACACAACACTGATGCTCTATCAACTGTTAAGTACACGTGCTAGTGCTAAGTAGCCTAGCTTAGTGCTAAAGTTCCTCTTTTTGTTACTATACTTCCTCCGCAGCTCAACAGGGAAACACTGTCCGAGGAAACACAAAGAGGGAATTTGATGCTAAAAAGACTGTAAATGTGGCAGATATCCACTTGATATGACTTTTAAATGTATTTTTGCACAAAATGACACACCATCATGGCTCCCCATTATTTACATAGAGAGCACATTTGAAGGGGATCTTTTAATAGCCGGTATGAACAGGAAGAATGATTACAGCAAGAAAAACCTCTTTCACTCTTCATATGAACACCTGACTGTTGTTATAAGACACACTTGAAAATTTGTGAACCTATCCTTTAATGTAAAACAATAGTAATTCAACCTAGAAGTAGCTTATTTAGAATCAACTGAAGGACTATGTAGTGAACATAAGCAGTGAAAGCCACCGGAAAAAAAGCAGCATCCACAAAAACAGAAAATCCAAGAGGAAACAGCACAGCAGTGAGCGCTTGTGCTGCATTCAAGACAAGTCGGCAGATTAAGAAACATTCATGCATGCCTAGCCTTGTTGTCACACCAGATAAAAGCGAATTACACCGCAGCTATTATTGTCACGTCACATATTTGAAGTGGTATGTTAACAAGTGAAACCAAACATAGAGTGTTTAGCTCTCTTTTTAAATTGGCTAAATCGACTGTGTTGATGTTTATATTGGATTTGATTTAGATGTAAGTGCCAGTGATCGTCGCTTTGCAGTCATTTCACAACCAGTTTTTTTGGCATACTGTTTTCCTCACACAGCAGGAGATATTGTAGCGGTCAGAAACCTCTGATATGATGTGAACACAGCATTGGCGCCAAAGAAAGAGACATAAAAGGCTCATCAATTTTTAACAATTTTCTACTGAGAGGCTGAAAAGAGACACAGGCAGGCCAAGGGACACTTAAACATTTATAAGAGTTATTTTAATGGTAAGTACGAGTACAAAGCGTGAAAGGGACCTGATTATAAAAGATTAAGAAGCTGATTTTCACATTTATTTTTAGGGCTTGAATGTCATATTTATACTGTGATAATTCAATAAAATTGGACTATTCAAGCATTCAGATACTCAATTTCTGTATAGTCTGTATAAATAACTGCATTGACTCCAGTTTATTTATGTTTCCAGCATTAGGAGTGGTGAGCTAGAAATACTGATCAACATCAGACGATTGCATGTTTATGGTTTATTAGAATTCACGGCATGAACTGGCTTCAAAACTGTTCAGCTATGCCAAAGTACTCCAGGAACACAGAGGATTAATCATGTCATCCTCCAGTATACAGAATCATAGCCTGGACTCACTTTTACTGCCAAGTCGCTGAATCTCCTGCACCAGCAAATTTATTTCATGAGGGACATCCATTGCTGCAAGAGAAGGGAACAAAACCAAGTGAATGAGACAAACATTTTGAAGAAAACAGATTCTTTGTTAGTTTGAAGGAAGTCTGCTGATTTCTTAAAAGCAACAATACATTGTAGGATTGCAGCAATTCTCTAGTACGTAGCACCACCAGGCCAAACTCTATTCAAAAATCTGCTATTTTAATGCTAAACATCACATTTCTTTCATTAAGGTATACTTCTCAGTTCAGCATATGCTTAACCTTTACTTAAGTAAAAGTACCAATACATCAATGTAACAATACTCCATTACAGATAAAAGTCCTGCATGAAAAATCCTACTACAGTAAAAGTACATAAGTATTATCAGCTTGATGTAGTTAAAGTATTGCAGTAAAAGTAGTGGTTTGGTCCCTCTGACTGATATATTATTATATATGACATCGTTAGATTATTAATAGTGAAGCATCAGTGTTAGAGCAGCATGTTACTGTTGTAGCTGCTGGAGGTGAAGCTAGTTTCAACTACTTTATATACAGTTAGCTAGTTTAGTCCAGTGGTTCCCAACCTAGGGGTCGGGCCCCTCCAAAGGGTCACCAAATAAATCTGAGGGGTCATGAGATGATTAATGGGAGAGAAAAGAAGAAAAAACAAAGTTCTGATACACAAATCTGTTTTCAGTTTTTGTACGTTATCTCTAATCTGAAGTTTAGAGGGAAAAATCACTATTTGGTGGAGCTGTTAACAACTCATAGACATCTGAAATGTGACCCCGACTACAGCTTTTAAAAGCTTGTTATATTATCCATTGTTATGTTATTCATCTGAAAAGTAACTAAAGCTGTCAGATAAATGTAGTGAAGTAGAAACTACAATAAAGTACAGTACTTGCGTAAATGTACTTAGTTACTTTCCACCACTGTGTTTAACCCACCATCAGCAGCAAAAATTTCAACCTAACCGACGTCATGTGCACCTAGGATAAACAATGATTATAATAATGTTGATTTAAATGAAGTTAAGTGCTGCTTGGTGATCAACTCTATGGCGAATTTTCCAAAAGAGGGTAGTAATTAAAATAAAGTCTTAACTTTTATTCTAACCATGATTACATTTGATTGTCAGCAAGGCAATCCCTATTTAACCTGATTAGTGAACGGAGTTTGGGGCTTGTATTATAACAGTATTTAATAGGACTGACTGTGAAGCCAGGAAGCAATGTGCAACGTAACAAGCTACAGCATGAACAGGGCGGACTATCATTCATGCGGAAACGCTTGATTAGCAGCTCCCAGCTAACCATCACAGGATACAAATGCTTGCTGTAATCCATGCATTAAAATGATCTATGGTCATTCTTACTGACGGGTTAATAAGTCACAATTCAACGACATTTTAGATGACTTTGAAATGGAAAATATTCCACTAAGCAGCAGACAGGAGCTGGCCGGTAACGTTAGCTTTAACGTCAGACAAATGATCCGCTGGCAGAGGACTGACGAGTTCAGACAGACAACCAGAAAAAAACGATTTTAACACAAATCCAGTTTAGATGTAACGTTTACATGTTATATTTACCTGACTGTCTGTGGTTCTTCTCGGTTTTAATAAGATGATGGAGGACTTCCTGATGATTCGGCGCCGGTGGTGGATAAAGTTGCTGCGTTCAAGGTTTGCTCGGAAACTTCCAACTCAAGTCTTTATAGGAATGACGTAAGCCTGGTTTTTGCTTAAAGTCCTCCTCCACTCAAAAATATTTTTTTCTTCTCGTTGCTTCAGTTGAATGTTTGAGCTTCACTGTGCAGAATGATGTATGTTCAGAGTTTGTCACTAGAAGGCTGTTTTCACATTCATCTGCTGAAAGTGGAAAGTTTCTCTGAGCTCATTGAAAATCTGATTTTAAAGGGCGGGCCAACAAGCATGATTTGTGATATCACAACTAGTTTGAAAGCCAATCGTGGTCCAATATTCAACTTACACAAGTGTGATGTGGAAAGTCTCCAGTGCACAAACACTGAGAATAGACTTTACAGTGAAGTAGGAGACATCTGGTGTTCAACAGGAAAACTTTAGAAATCAACAATATTTACAAATTCATATATTCTGGATTTTCAATGAAGGAGAAGGAAGAGATGTCATTTTAATGATTTTAACATAGTAATTATACTTTTTTTGTGGAAAAAAACATCTGACACACATTATTGTTCCAACCAGTGT
Organism: Thunnus maccoyii; assembly: GCF_910596095.1. Taxonomy (NCBI): domain Eukaryota; kingdom Metazoa; phylum Chordata; class Actinopteri; order Scombriformes; family Scombridae; genus Thunnus; species Thunnus maccoyii. The sequence continues at coordinate 23,116,402 of NC_056549.1, read as the reverse complement.
GTTTATATGTTTTAATATATGTCTGAATGGAATCTTTACATAAACATTAACACACTGTCATGTAAACAAATGAAAGTGCTCACATGCTGAAACTTAAAGTCAAGATAACATTACCAACGTTTGACCCAAAAAATATGAAGCAAAAGATCACTTATTTGAAAAATTTCCAGATGAAATTGTCATGGCTTAGTAAGGAAACTCCACCTGCTAACGAAGGCTACAAGATGAGATGTATCTGAGAGCTCGGGATCATTTCCAATAAATGACCTTGTAGCTACTAACAGTTCTTTTTGTCAAATTGCTGTTTTCAAGCTCAATACTGAACCCTCAAGCTCACAGACACTTAAGTTATCACCCTTCCTACTCTGACAATGCATACACCTCAGTGACTGCACATAACAGATGTTTCCAACACACCAGACTTATTAAACATTCCTATAATTAAGGGATATGGCAGCAGGTTTCCTAAATGTTGGCTTTTTTGTTTTACCGCATTTGGGTCTGTCATTGGTCCCAAATTTCCTATTGTACTTGAATGCCACACGAATGCTCATCTGACTTCATCGTGACACAATACGATGCTTTCAAATGCACTGCCCCATATATGGCATTTTAGAGGTAGGAGAGATCTTGTGCTTATGGTCTGCTTCTGCAAACAAATTACCTTTTCTAGTGCTCCAAGGATGGCTGACACAGCCAGTTAAACAGATGTTCAATGAGTACAAAAGCCAAATCCCACTTCAAAATGCCAAGAGCTTTTGATACCAGGCCACCAGAACAAAATGTATGTGCTGATGAACCAACACCTAGAATGCAGTCACTATCATTATTAACACTTAAAGGCCCACCTAGTGCACCACATTACCCGATTATATGAGCATGTAGGCACTTAAAAGCACAAAAAACTCACAAGTGTGGATGTTCAAATGTCCCATTTGTGTACATTGTGAACACATTTTTCACTTTTCTGAATTGAATGGCTCCCAACTTCTTTTTTGTGTTGTCACTACTGACCTGTTTAGGAAGCCTACTTTTCCACATTTTTGCTCTCACACCACAGCAGCTCATCAACATGACTCAGATCCTCCTTTTGTCCATCATCTCCCTCATTACCTTCCTCCTCTCATATTTCATCTTCCTTCCCTCTCCTTCCTTTCTTGCTCTCTTATGCTTTCCTCCTTGTCTTCCTCACCCTTCGCCCTTTCTCCACCTGCATGCCATTCCTTATTACAATGTCCCTGAGACATTGTAATTGTCTCACCAGCGTGCTCTGCATTGTTGACTTCAGTGTTCCTCTGACTCACTGACTTTTACACATAATAATGCTGTCATTGACTTCATTACACTGTTTAGAAAGCCATGTCTTCCTGCAAAGTGTGCTTTTTAATCCAATATGATGTTTTTCATGCGTGATACATAAAATATGAAACACGTGTACTTTCATTTTAGTTTAAAAAAACAGGTAAAATAAAGGTAACTTGATTGTTTGAATGTAATTTGAAAGTTATGCTGTTTGTAATTTGATTGAAAAATATAAAATAATATTTTAGAGCCAGAACGATACATTGGCTTGATTGTCGTTGTTGTTGAATATTATAAGCCGATTTTACTTTATCAAAGATGTATAATATCAGTGAAAAGTAACAAGAAATTGCAGTACAGAAATGCCAAAGATACAGTTTGAGGTAATGTAGAAACTGTGCTGTTGTTACATAGTTTGTCCACTAGAGGGCACAGACAAGTTTGTTTTTTTCAACAGTAAAATGTCCCTCCATAGCTACATATCTTGGTCTCTAAGAAAATCAAAAAGATCCTTATATAAAAAATGTTTGTTTATGTTATGTTTCTTTAAATAAAATAAAAACAAATATCAACTAAAACATGGTTACTTGATTTTTATTTATTTATTTTTACTATCAATTTTCCATATCAGTGTCAGTCTCAAACATACTACCAATAGATTATGGCTCAGTAATTTATTGGCATTTGAAGCAGAAACATTGTAAAGTGCTGTGGATAAAAGCGTTATATAAATGCAGCCATTTACCATTTATTTGAATACAATTTATAATCAATTGTATATTATAATAATCAGACACAATAGAGGAACAATAGTGAGTGAAGTGAACCAGTCCTGATTAATATTTGTAAATACTTCATTGTCTGTATTCTTTTTCTATCAATTAACCCTCATGGTATCCGCGCAGCTTTTATTTTGATATCACTCATCCGGGTCCCTGCAGGCCATGCAAGCTCGCGCTGACTCGGACCGTAGCCTAGTGACGTCATGAGGCATCAAGCTAGCTACAAGTCAACGAAGACAAAACCGGAAGTCTTCCGTGTTTTTCTTCAGAACAAAAGCATAAGTGTGTGTTTTAAATGAATTTAATTATCACTGGATACAGGATAGAAAATAAATGTTGCTGTTTAATTATGTTTTTCTTCGCTAATTTATTTTTCTGATTATTTACTAATTAAGTACAGTGTTCTGTAAGAATTAATCTTGTAAGCAATTTGCATTAAACATTGAACATTTAGAGGGACCTGGATGATGATTAATGATTTGATGAGTTGGATTTTAGAGGGGAATGTTGCTTGTGGTCTTTACTTTCATGAAAACACATGTGCACACATGACCTTATGTCGGAAGAGAAAACAGAAGAACTACTGTGAACTTTGACTTTGGCTCATTATCAGAATATTTCTTTTCTAAAGTGGATTCTTTGTAAATAAAGACATGACATGTAAACACCAGATCACTGTAACCTGCTAGAGGGCCCTAGAACAAAAAGCAAAAAGATTAGTCTCCATTCAAAAAAATCCAAAAAATCACCTACTACTACTGAAAATGGACACCAGGAAGAGTAGTTATTGCCCAGACAACAACTAATGGGGATCCAAATAAACAATAAACTACTTATCCTCTCTTCCCAATAGGCCCCAATGATCCCATGCAGGTGGTAATTTGGTTAAAGAGAAATTTACGTTTAATCAAATTATCACAAACAATTTGGATAAAGAATACCGGGGGGGCCTGAAAGTCTGGGGGCACCAGGGTGGTTGAAGAGGCCAAAACTCCATCAACACTTGTAGTATGAAGAACAACTTTATTATGAGACCAATGCATTTTGGCTTGTGAGGCTCATCACGGAGAGTATACAACACACTACAAAGAACATTTAGAGTCCCCTCCACTCAAAAATGTGTTTTTCTTCTTGTTCCTTCAGTTAATTATTTGAGCTTCCCTGTGCAGAATGATGTATGTGCAGAGTTTGACACTAGAAGACGTTCTTCAAATTCCTCTGCTGAAAGTGGAAAGTTTCTTTGTGCTCACCTTAAATCTTTCAGGGGTGGGATTATGAGCATGATTTGTCACATCACAACTACTTTGGAGCCAATCCTGGTCCAGTATGCATCTTACAGAAGTGTGTTGTGATAACTTGAAGCCTCCATTGCACAAACACTGAGAATGGACTTTAAAGTGAAGTAGGAGATGTCTTGTGTCCAGCAATGTGGTAATTGTACTTTTTTTGTGGAAAAAACACATCAGACACATATTATTGTTCCAAGCCACTAAACTGGAGTCAAACTCCTTGCATCTTTAAATAAGACTGGAGTGGAAAAAACAGCATGGAAATTGCCCATTTAACCTGATTGCCAGCCATGAGCCATACAGGAAGACAGCCTGTGGAAATGTCACTACATTTGTTCTCAAAGAGTCATTTTCATTTAATTTTGCCAAAACAGTCAAATTTGAAGAATCCCACCGGAAGTCTTCTGTCAACTGAGTGGCTTGACAGTGGCGGTAGGAATGGCGGCTATGATTACTAGAGGAAGGAACCCAAAGACCCTGAAACTTTACTTCTAGCGGCCCCGCAGAGGAATTCGTCTGCAGCGAAACGCAGAGGCACCGTCCCCATCACGGATTAACGGGAGAAGACGTGTCGTAACGTGAGATTCTCGCGGTAGATCCAGACGGAGGAGGCGGACGCACTAGTTAGCTGAACGTTAGTGCCGCTGACTTTGATTCAAGGTAGCTGTTAGCTCGCTGCACTACTAGCCAGCTGTTGGCTAACTTACTTGGCTTGGCTGGCCCAACAAGTTCACTGAAGTGAATAAGTGTGTGAAAGCATTCCTTATTTGACTCGTTACATGGTGATCAGCTCTCTTTAGTATTCGGGACTGTTACAGAGAGTGGGGATCAGACGACGCCAGTTCGACACGGCGAACATTGTTGCTGCTAACGTTAGCTAGTGCTAAGTTGGGATCCTGAAGTCTCGCCCATTTTTTGGATCCTGCCCCAGCCATTGGCTTACGGGCTAATCAACAGCCAACTAGTCTGCTTTTAAGGTTCGACTGGTGCCACAATGGAAAGTCTAACGTTGAGTGATATCGAGCAGAAATATTACTCGGATTTGTTCGTTTACTGCGACACGGACAACACCAAGAAAGTGGCGTCCAACGGGAGAGTTCTTGACCTTTTCCGGGCGGCCCAGCTACCCAGCGAAGTTGTCCTGCAGGTAAGCTAGCGACATGAACTGCCAGCTTTAAACTGTTATGGTTTGGAGCCCAAGACTGCACCCAAACGTAGCCGTGTTCATGTGTGTTTTACAGACTTGCCTGGCTGTCAGAGCTTGACCTGTCAGTCAGTTAAGCTACGGTTAGCTGTGGTGGTTAGCAATGCTGCGCAGCAAGAGACACACCTTCTTCTGGCTAGTGTTAGCTTCCTCAGCCAGAGACAGCCACTTAGTTAACCTTAGCTGTACATTTAGTCTCTGTTTGACATCTTATACACATAAACAGAAGCTGGCATGTTTTCTCTGCAGATATCATCTTGTTGGCATGTGTTGAACAGCGCCTAATGTGCACAAGTTACACAACCTCGCAAATCTTGCCCTTTGCTTCAGCTCCCTGCCCACTCTTTCCTGTCTTCCGATTCAATCAACATCTGCTATTTAGTTCGCCACCGGGTTGAACTGCAGACCCAGTGTTGCAGTGTCCACTTGTCAATCTGCTATTTAGAAGTTACCACCACATCTGAAATACCCTTTTATAAATCCATGTCTGAGGAGACTTATTTCTGTCACAATCCCTGTAGCTATGTGTTTAACCACAGATGTATTTTGCTTCCTGTCAGATTGCAGTGGAGCTGCAACGATTAATTGATTAGTTGCCAACTATTTTGATAATCAATAATGGTTTGAGGTCATTTTTTTGAAGAAGAAAATTTCCAAATTCTTTGGTTCAAGCTTCTCAAATGTGAATATTTCCTGGTGTCTGTGGTCTTCTGTGACAGCAAACTGAATATCTGTGGGTGGTGGACTGTTAATCGGGACATAACAAGACATTTGACGTCACCGTGGGCTTATGGAAAACAGTGATTGACATTTTCCACCACTCTCTGACACTTTATAGACCAAACCACTAACCAATTAATTGAGAAAATAATCAACAGATTATTCGAAAACAACCGTTAGTTGCCGCCCTAGATTACTGTGTTGGTTATTACGGTCACACCACACATGATGCCATCCGGTCCCTTCCTTGCTCTGTCTTCAAACTGTTGAGTTGTCAGTCGCCTGCTAAACGGCAGCAGCCCATTCTTGTGACTCCTGGTCTCTCAGCAGGCCAATATTTGCAGTTTGTGAGTCAGCATCCTTTTCAAGGTCAACAAGGGGAGCTGTGTGGTGGAAGAATTAAGCAGTGTTGTAATCCTCCACTTTCAAAATGTACACCGAACACTGTGGTGGTCTGTGAGAGACACACATACACACACACACAGCTAGTGTCGTGTTGTAACAGGCTGAGTAAAGCGACGGGTGCTTTGTATCCACACATACACAGAATAAGTCCTTTGTCAGCAGGAAAGGGATCAGTCAGCTGTGGCGGGCTGTTGGTGTTGTGTCACTTGAGGAGTCACCCTAATGTTATGAAGTTCAACTCCCTGGGTATTAATTGGTGTCTACATACTGCTCTTTTTCATGCAGCCACACTTATGTGAACTTATGTGCACCTTTCCATACAATTTATATTTTCTGTCGGACCGTCCCATCTACCATGTTAGACTAAGCCTGCTCAGCATGATGTCAAGTACAACAAAATATCTGATAATCAGGCTTATATACTGGTGAGACCCGCTGATCATCTGCCAACCAACAGAAGAAATGAGACTGTTGCTTGTGCCTGTTATGTGTCAAACTGTATCACAGTAAGTATTTGGACAACTTCAGTGCAAAATATCAAGAGTTTACAGTATTGCTTGTGTCCACTGATAAGAAAACAGTTTAGTCTATTGTTTTTTTGTGTGTGTATGTGTGTGTTAGATTTAACAAGACATACAAAATACAAACAAACTCACAAACATGGCTCCAAATCCCCTCCGTGTCCCACCCACAGGACCTTACTTGAAAGGAGTAGGTAGTAGTCAATTAACAGAGAAAGAAAGAAAATGAAACAATTAAATGAACATATAAATAAATACAACATAAAATAACAAGAGACAATGTAAACAATCCTGGCTTATTCAGATGACTAATGATGTATCAGTTCTGACAACATTTTTATATCAAATCTGATACAGGCGTTGACAAGGTGTCCATAGAAGGGTTGCCAAATCTTTAGAAAGATGTTGTATTCATTTCTGAGAGAATATGTCATCTTTACAAGTAGAATGCAACTATTCATCTCCAAAACCCATCTAGCTATGAGGAGATGTGAATCAGACTATCATGTCATTGCGATACACCTCCTGGCAATGCATAAAGCTATTTCTAACAACTTTTTTTTGAGAGTTTCTTGAATGAGCACTAATGGTTGTAAGATTCCCCAGTAAGCAAATTTGCGGATCCAATGGGAAGGTAAATCCTGTAAGTTTTGTCATAATGTCACAGAGGTCAAACCACAAGGTGCTAAGTTTTGTATATGACCATGTACAATGCAAGAACGAGCCCACCACTCTACCACATCTAAAACACATGTTTGATAACTTGTATTCATGCAGTCTCTGTGCTGTGAAATAGAGCAGTGAAGAACGTTATTATGGATCGATGGTTTAGCTTACTGTTAAAGGAAACCCTAAATGTTTGTTTCATTACGTCCACGTCTTTCTAAGGTATGAATTGTCACATACACACATACACCCCTCCTTCGTGCTCCTTCAGAAGCCCCGCCCCCCCCAAAATCCATTGACGCGCATTGCCACGGCGACGACCGAAAGAGAAATATGGCGGACTCCAGAGCGATGCTTCAGCTGTAGAGTCACTTCTGTACTTCTCACTTTATCACGAGTGGAGGAAAAAAAATGTGTCTCTCATGTGAGCACAATAGTCCATCCACACTCTCCGCCTCTCTGCGGCCTCCTCACATCTCACTCTACCTGCGTTCAGCGTCTCCGTCCGCAGAAGCAGCCGTCTGTCAGCTGCAGCTCCTGGTTGTGCTGAGAGGACAGCGGCCGGACGAACCGCCTTCACTAGGATGACTGACAGCAGAAATATACTGAACCAAAATCATTTTCATGTCGGCTCCATGGGAAGAAATCAACTGTGTTTGTATTTATTGATTCATTGATACGGTTAATAAGTTGAAAACACATATACAGCGAGATATTTGTGTGATTGAAACAGCTGCCTGCTCAAATTATGTTTCACTAAATGTGACGGAAACAGATGTGGGGGGGTCTCTGTGAGATTCTTGGATTCAGTGTGAATTGATACATTTAATAAAATGGAAGTGTATCTGTTCCGTGAGAAAACATCTTTTTATGTGAATTGGCCGAGTTCTCTCTCTCTCTCCAGTTCTCCAGCCCTCTCCCACCATTCAACGAGGGCTGGAGACGGGAGACTGTCATGTCCCCGTACAGACAGCTGCTCTGATGACTTCCCCCTGTCCTGTGCACGAGCACCAATGCCCCCTGTTGCTGATTGGCCCGAGTAGTGTTGCATGGCTTTCTCTGAGCCACTGTGTTTGCATGCCCATTTACAGAGCCAGTGCTGTGTATGAACACAAAGAACGGACAGCTAGCGGGACTGTGAGGAGATATTCGCTGAATTTGACAAAAAACTGTGTTGGAGTAGAATCGCTGACTTTACTTTTTTTAATATCAGATTAATCCGAGGTTGTTAACTGTTTCTTCCTTGTCTTCGTTTGCGGTTGTGGTTTAGATCACAGAGCTATGCGGAGCCACTCGGCTGGGTCACTTCGGGCGGAGCCAGTTCTACATCGCTCTGAAGCTCATTGCCATCGCCCAGTCCGGGCTGCCCCTGAGGGTGGAAAGCCTCAACTCGGGTGAGTCGATGACAGTTGAACTTTTTTTTTTTTAGCTTTTTCTTACTGCAGAGTCACCTCTCACACCAGCAGGAACAGATTCAGTACCATCATATGACAACCAGGTTCTCTGACAAATGCCACCAGATTTTTCTGTTTAGCTTTAATCTTGTTGCGTATCCAGCTTGGCAAAAATATTTAATATTTTAGAATTATAGCTTAATATTTTGAGGTGCTCATGGGACAGGAAGCAATGAGTAGTTGAGAAGTTTTTTAGTGTCAAGCTCAGAAGCATGCAGTCTGTGTTACCTAATGAGATCTGGGAAAATGATAGAACTAAACATAGCATAAAGTATACATTAGAGCTGGGCAATATGGCAAAAGATATGATCACAATAATTTTTTCCATATTGATCAATATTGGTATTTATCACGTCATATGTCATTTTATAATGCTGCCAGTTTGAAGAGTATCCTGATAACGACTGAAGCCTGAAGAAACCAGAGAGTTTGTTAGTTCAACTTTAGAATATTGTTTATTAACATCAAAAATAGAATAACATAATGTGAACATTTGTCTGTGCAAACATGGTTTGGTTTAGAATATATTATGGGATAAAAGAATAGCCTAAATTTAATAACATCTTAACATTTAACTTTGCAAACATGCTTTATCTGCCTTAACAAAACAATACAAGTTAGCTCGCCTTGTAACTTATTAAAACAAAGAAAATAAAACTAAAAACTGTGATTACTATCACATCAAATGTCTTTGGCAGGACAGCAAACATGTCAAATATTTATAGAGGTTCAACCAAGACAAAAAAAGTAAACAAATGGATCAAGATATTATGTTCTGGTTTAAATCTCTCAAATGTTTTAGAGGTAGAAATTTGAGTGAAAGTGCAAAATTGTAATCCAGTCATTATGGTACATCTTTTATGTGTATATATATATATATAGTATATATTCAGCTGTAACCTCTTCATTTATCTTACTGATTACATTATTTTCTGTGCTTAGTTCACATATCATTAGATTTGCTAGTTTCCTTTATGAAACAACACCAGTGTTAGTGGATAACTAGCCTTTTTTTGCTACTCTGTTTACAAGCTTTGAGCTTAGCCTAGCTTAGCTTTTTGCATTTGCAGTCAAAGCAGCCTCGTTAAAACGGTAGCGTGTGATGATGTGACTTTTTTTTTTTCGGCTAATGTTACTTTAGTCGAGATGGACACTCCAGATGGTTGTAGCCCTGCTAATGATAGCACTAGCGTAGCCTTGTTGGCTGCGGTAGGAAATGGGCCAAAAACTGCAGTCTGACTGGCTGTCGTCATGTTTATATCTGCTGTGTGATAGGCTGTTAGATCTATCCATATCGAGTAAAAAACTGTCCAAAGTTTATCATCATTATCGACATAAATGTTTCTTGTGATCCCATATAAAGATTGTTTGATCGCCCAGCCCTAGCATATATTATTTGACAGCAAACTTGTGGTTGCAGTAGTCCAACATTTGTATTACTAGGTGACTAACAATAAGAGTTTGTTTCAACTGGTTTTTATTTAACCAAGCTAAATACAGTGTGTAGTCTAAGCCCTGAAGGGTCTGACTGCAAAGTTGTGTTTCTCTCTTCTCTCAAATAAGCCCTTTACTACTAAAAGCAGTTACTTGTTTGGCCTGAAATATTGCAACATAAAGTTGCTGTAATGATTTCATAATTTGATAAACAATATAAGGAAGCACTGAGGCCACTTCCTCTTAGCAGCATGGACATGATGTACAATGTCAAGGTCATTAGATTGAACTTTAAAAAAAGTATTTCTCTTAACATGAAGGAGAGGATTAATGCTGTCTCAGAAGTAGATATAATAAATTAGTTTTATACTTCAGGCTGCAGCTGAGATGCAGTTTGGTTTACATTTTGTGCTGTTTGAGAGCTTCAGGTCACCTTGGTCATGCAGTGATACTGAGTTGTTTTTCTGTCAAAAGCCATTTCAGGAGTTAAAGCTTTCAAAGGTGAATGGTCAGCATCCAGAAAAACAATTTAGAATGTGGAATATGAGTATAATGTTGATTCAGTGCTCTCTAGAAGACCGTTCATAGCACATGTCGGTCCCGTGTTTCTGCTGCGTGCATTTAGGTCTGTTGGGTCGCCACGCATCGGATCTTTTTACTCCGAAGGCGTCCGCAGCTTGACTGCAGATCATTTGTTCAAATGTTATTAGGATCAGGCTGACAAATTAGTGGGTGTTATATGCATTTTAGTACATTATTCATTTGATGAGCTCAGTAGCTTTTCTCTTTCAGTGGTAATTGGTCTCAGTCTTGTGTAATAAGAGTAGCATTGCCTCACATACTTCAATATAAGTTGACCACTGTATTCCCATTCAATTATGGCCAATAATGAGAAGCCAATACGACTCATTTATGTCCAGCACTGTTTAGTATAACACTGCAAATTTTTAACCACAACTTTTGATGATGCACCTGGCATTTTTGAGTCCATTTTGTTGTTTGGTGCTTTTTTTTTTTTTATTGTACCTGTGGTTAACTGCGAAATCAGTTATCTTCCTTTTTAAATGTCTTCATAATACACATTTTTATTTATTGATTAGCACATCAGTGTTATGGCCACAACAAAAGATTTGGCTCAACCTTGTGACCAGCAACATACAAAGAGGAAGCCATACCCAAGGACTAGTTTAAAAGAAAAATGATTTTATTTACAAAAAAATTGCCATAAATTAACCAAAACTATGGGAGTCTGGAGGTCTGGTCAAACAAACCTAACCCTAACAAAAAGATGAGGGAACCATAGCAAGGGCCTCTTTTTCAACTGTAGAGTAAGCACGCTGATGACGCTTGAAGTTTTTTGGAGAAGTAGGACACTGGGTGTTCTACTCCATCAGCACCATCCTGAAGCAGAACAGCTCCTGCACCAACTCACTCAATTGTCAGTTTAAATGGCTGATCAAAGTTAGGCGCCGCAAGCACAAGCATTAGTCAGCAGGGTGTTAATCCGCTGAAAAGCATGTTAACAACTGTCAGACCACAAAAAAACTGAACTTCTGGGCTTAACAGGTCAGTTAACGACGCTGCGATGACAGAACAGTTTTTGCAAAAACCCCCCTGTAACAGCCAGACATCCCAAGGAAGCGGCGCAGGTCTCGTCCAGAAGCAGGAACATGGAACGTCAGGATTGCCTCCACCTTGGACCGGACTGGACGCACTTCACCTCAGCCCACTACTTTTCTCAGATAGACCACAGTTGCTTGACCAAAATCACATTTTGCTAAGTTAAGCGTCAGGTTGCTCAAACACCTCCCTTATCTGCTGGATGTGACTTTGCCAGGAATCAGAGTATGTTACCAAGTCATCTATATAGGCTTCATACCCAAGAAAGATAAGAAATCTCCTTAGCACGGTCAGTTAACAGGACTTGCCAGTACCCTTTAAGCAAATCAAGTTTGGTTACATACGAGGCACTGCCAACACAGTCAACACATCCATCCACAAGCTGGAACCGGGCTCAGCAATCCCGCGCATGTACTCAACCTCTCCTCTAAAACGAAAAAACGCTCGTCAGGATTAACACGATATGCATGCCGTTTAGTCGGTGGTGAGTCACCTACATTAATATCATGTTGCAAGACTGTCGTGCATGAAGGTACATCAGAAAGCAGCGGCTTGTGTGACAAAATCAACTACATGATGTCGGCACACTGAGCTTCAGGGAAGTGAGCTGAGTGAGAATCCTCCCCTGTACCGCTGCTTTGGACAAAACATCATCATCCTCTTGAAAAAGTAGAATATTCTCATCAAAAGCAGGTGATCTCTCAGATGAAGGCTGCTGAGCCTGTGGAGACACGGTTGCATTAAGTTCTAATTCCTTTAAACGCAACACACACTTAGTCTCTTCTTCAAGTCTTCTTACCTCAAGATTACAATCAATATCCTACTCCTTTAGATCTAGACGACGCAACTCTTGATTCAAGCTCTTTTAATCTCACCTGTTCAGCAAGATTTAGCAAGACTCCTCAGATTTAAGGAGAAGTAACCACACCCTGCACGCCCACACCAGCTGACAACAATCCTTCCCCCACTGAAGTAGACACCAGCTGATCCTTTATTACCTGTGTCTTGCCTCGCCTGCTGATAGGAATGTCAAACCTTTCCACACTAACACAATCCTCCAGATTAAACTCCATTGTAGCACCAATTTGGAACGACAACGCAGGACCAGTTACTAACAAAGCAACTCAAAAGCAGGAAACCCACTACCCCGCTGCCATCTAAGTGTTATAATATTCCAAAAATAACATGCTGGCATTTTATTGTACACACCAAGAGAAATCCATTGTGCAACCAAAGTGGTATGGCAAAACCAAAATAACAAAATAACACGCACAGACTAATCAAGAACACAAAAAACGTCTCCGCATACAAAGTGATACACAAGAACAAACACGCACAGTAAACCAAAGAGGATCCCAAAACACCACCTATAAACAGGCAGCCACACTAAACTCCATTAACAAAAGCCTAAAGGCACAGCACACAAATAGTAAAACTACATCACCAAACCCACACATGACAAAAACGCTGTGTTTGACGAGTTAAAGCCACAACAAAAGAAACATTTGACTCAACCTTGTGACCAGTAACATATAAAGAGGAAGCCACACTAGAAGATTAGTTTTTTTTTAGTTTTTTTTTTTTATTTGAAAAGAATTGCCACAAGTTAACCAAAACAGAACAAAAAGATGGAGGAAGTCTGGGCCAACCACACAATGAGCCAACCCCCCTCAAACTACTAAACTATCCAAACAGTGTGTAAATCAAACTGACAAACAAAGCCGTGAAAACTGAACTAACCAGACCTCCATCCTCAAAACGGATAAACACAATAAGGAGCAAAAGAAACAAAACTCATCAGCAAATAACAAAGAAATATTTCCTTTAATCCTCCTGAATGAATTCCTCTTTCTCCAGTTAAGGACCTGCCGCTGCCCAGGTTCGTGGTGGGGAAGAACGAGGCAGAGGCGAGGCACGCTGCTCTCTACCAGGACTCAGACAGTCAGGGGATGTACCCAGCCTCTGCCACTGCAGTAATACCCAGACCACCAGGCAGGGGTCACCAGAACAAGAAAGGTCCCGCCTCATCCACCACGCTTCCTGTCCATGAGGTCATCCAGCCTCTGGCACCCAGCGTAGAAACACAGGTGTGTAATCCTTGTATCTGTGTGCAGGCTTCTACTTAAATACTGTCGTTTTATTCTTGACAATGTAAGTGGGCTTATTTTTGTCTCTTTTCATGATCTTTATCTTCACTTAAGTAACAAAAACCATTATATACAGACATTTATAGTGTAAATAAGGATATAGAGTTGGGCTTAGGGGAGATTTATAAAGACAAAACTGCTTTTTTTCCCCCACAATTGGTACTGCTAAGAACATTAAATATGTGTTTATTATTATCTATCTTTTGGAAAGCATTTTTCACTCCCTTTTTTATTTCCTCAGATGACTGGATCCAGCAGTTATTAGAGATAATGCTGTTGGAATACTGCTGTGTTTCCTGTTTGATTGCTTATTGCTCAAATGACTCTCTAAAGTTTTCTTCATCAGCAGTGTGTTTGCCGGCCATTTATGTATGTAGTCTTCTTCCTCGAGTCTATTTGCATCTATTGTGAAATGCTGTTTTTCCATTCAACGCGCTGCGTGAAAACAGATAAAAAACTTATTGCATTTACTGGCCTCCTCTTGGCTCGGATGATTGAAATCTTATAGTATTTGAGGAGCGATCTGAAAGTTAACACCCATAACAGGAAGCCATAATCAGACCGTCGTGGCTGCACTGCTGCACGCTGAATTTTCTGTTTCTTCGTTGTGTGTCAGATGATGATTTGAAAGTGTTAAGATATCCGTTCTTTTTAAATGTCCAGTTGTTTACATTCCTTCTAAAAAAAAAAAAAAAAAGAAAATTCATACATATTATGTGTGTTTTGATTTGTTGTACATCTGTTAGCAGCCTGAACCGACGTCCCCGGTGGTCTCCCCTCACCAGTCGCCCCCCACCTCCCCTCCCTCCTGGAGGAAACACAAACGGCAGCACAGCGGAGGAAATCCAGACAGACAGGCGGTGGTGGCTGCAACCGGAGCTGTCTGGACGCAGTTCAGAGAACCACAAACAGGTAACATCCTCTGACCTGCTGGGGGGGGTAATAACTATCCCTTAATATTAATTACATGAGCATCTTTTATGAATTAAAGCCAATGGGAAGAGGCCTCAAGGCGAATGATGTTTGGCCTCTTTTTGGGAGAGAGGAGTGTGTTTGTTTTTTTTGAAGTTGAAAAAATATAGGATAATGCATACCATCTACAACATTTTGAGGATTAGCGCAAGGAAGAGGAAAGGTTTCACTTAAGCAAACCACTAATGACAACAACAATGACTGGCATAATGGAAAGAAAACATAGTGTGGAATGAAAGTTGCTACTAGTTGTGACTTTAGTGAGAAAGAGTCAGAATATGAAGCAGTTTATGATGCTTCCTGTTCTTTGCAGCTTGTACATACTGTAAATCATGTTTGCTTAGATCGACTGTTGCAATTCTAGTTAGTCACTAGAGGAACAAAGTGAACATCACATGACCTGCAAAAAAATCTCTGTAATCTCCTCCTAATAACACTTACAACACATTTATTTGTTTTGCATATGTTATGGCACATCACCGTACATTTACTGTCCTCCTTCCAGCTCCAGTGTCCGGTGACGGGATGTGGCCGTCGCACTCGCCCCCTCTTCCAGGACAGGAAAGTTGGGTCAGTTTCACAGCAGACACCCCGCCATCCAGCACGCTCCCAGCAATGCACCCCTCATCAGTACAGGTAGGGAAGCCTTACGCTTGCTTTATGATCTCGATTCTAGGGCCACTGTCAGACCTGCATCCGGTCGAATGAGACTCTGGTTTGTTTTCCCCTTGATGCATCTTGTTTGGGCAGGTCTGAACACAGCGATCATACTCTGGTGCGGACCAAAACAACTGCACCAAAAACAAACTCTGGAGCGGTTTGTGGGGGGGGGAGTTTACCAACTCATCCACTGATTTGAACCAGAGAAAACAATCTATAGGTCTGAAAACGCCGTTAGCCTCAAATCAAACCAACTCACGTCTTTTTCTTCTCACCAACATACACTAGCGAGTGAGAAGATCAGCTCAATCGTTACCACAATAAAAAAAAAAAGTAGAATCTGTCTTTGCTCAACTCGCTTAGAAACTCACACTACTAGTCGTGCAACAAAGTAGTTCAAACAGCCGTCAAACGGTGTCAACAGCTCATGGCATGGCAGAAACAGGGTCTGTGGTGACAAATATGATTACATGTTGCTGAGTCATTAACACCCGCTGATCAAGAGGAGATAATAACAATTAGTAGTGAATACAGATGAACAAGTTACGAGAATGACTGTGCACAGTATTATGACTCTATTATGGCTCATCAACCTCTTTGGTCAGATAAAAAGTGCCGTCTCATATTGCACACATTAAGCATGATATGTTGTACAAACCGCAGTTGTACCTCAAACGTCAGCCAACGTTTTATATCTGTGCTTTATCTGCTAGACTCAAACTGAAGTAACTTGTTTGTTTCTTACATTATTATTATTATTTTTTTATTCTTAAATACTATTACTGAGCTAGGAAGTTTTTGATCCAATAAAAATAAAACCTTTTGCTGTGCATTTGTACCACATTTATGAGCATTCTTTACAGTTTTAAGTGTCCAAACTGAAACTACTGCAAGCAAATCAGGATTTTATTATGCTTTATTTACTTTAGTGTATTGCTTCTAATCAGTGCTGTAATTGTCCCGCGTTGCCTCTCTCAGGAAAGCACAACGATACGAACGGTGGCCTCGGCAGCGACGACCAATGAGATCCAGCGACAGTCCAGCGGCTACGATGATCCATGGAAGATAACGGACGAGCAGAGACAGTATTATATTAACCAGTTCAAAACCATTCAGCCAGACCTTACCGGCTTCATACCTGGTAGGAAAATACAAAAAACACATATACACACACACAAAAAGAAGCAGCTTTCTGTAAAAACAAAGTCATTTAATCTCCTTCCTGTCCATGTGTTGCAGGTTCAGCAGCAAAAGAGTTCTTCACCAAATCAAAACTACCAATTTTAGAGCTGTCACATATTTGGTGAGTCTCGGCTACTCTGATGTTCACTTTTGTCATTTTTGCTTACATGTAAAATAGATATAGATATGGAGAGCCAGTATTGGACATTATGCAAGAACCCTTTAGGATCATCTTTATTCTTTTCTTTAAGTAAAAATAAAAACAAACTCAGAAACTGGAAGCATGTCTTTACTGTGTAGTCTCACAAAAGGAAGCTACTGATGCATTAATACGTGAAATGAAATGGAGAAAGACTCACATTCCTTACATTTGAGAAGTTATTGCCAGCAAATATTTAGGATTCTACTCGATAAGTTTGTTTAAATTATTTATTGAAGAAAATAAGCCTCAGCGTCTGACCAAGTCAAACCCTAATCTACCAAGCTGCCGTTGCTTTGAAGGGGAATAAACGGTTCCTGGATCATTGTACCGTTAATTACTGCATATCAAAAACAAGCTGTCAGCTCTTGTTAGCATTCTCTGGCTTATTTGCGTAGGAGGAAGCCTCAACTTTGGTTGTCACAACTTGTTTTGAGCAGGACTCGTCGCTACTAGTATCACCGGCTCACAACGGCGCTAAGTGTGAAGTCGACTATGTGAAACGCTACACGTTGTATTCAGCTGTAGTGTGAACATGGAGTTTGTCTGTCAATGCATACCGATGCTCCCCGAGCAGGTGTCAAGTTTTGTAACAATGCAGTGAAAATAAAGCCCGAGTGAAGGTCTTTATGAACATGATTCCCCTTTTTCTTTTGCAGCTAGCTGGTTGTTTACATTGTGCTTTGTCCAGACTGCAGACTCACTGCCTAATGTGTGTTTTCAAGGGAGCTTTCAGACTTCGATAAAGACGGAGCGCTGACCTTGGACGAGTTCTGCGCCGCCTTCCACCTGGTCGTAGCCAGGAAGAATGGTTACGACCTCCCTGAAAAGCTGCCCGAGAGCCTGATGCCAAAGCTGATTGACCTGGATGACTCAGCAGGTACGCTGCTGCACCCGCTCTGTTATTTCTTCCCTTTTATTTCCCGGCCTCATAAAACCTGTAAGGTAACAAAGTTGTCATTGTGTAGAAAACCTGCATCTTACTTATGTGATGGTTCAAGTGAGCAATACATTTCTGCTGCCGTTTTATAATGACATCCACTCATCAGCTGACAGTCACAATAAGCACGATTATTAAATATGACTTGACATCCAGTTTGTTTACTCTAGATATGTCATAACAGCATTTTTGGTCGTGGAGCTCAGTGTTCCTAGACACAGATTGTCAAATAAAACATAATTCTTTGTTTGTTTATTGTTGAAATTTAGTGTGCGTGCCAAAAATGTTCTGTTTTATAACTGCAAGTGTTGACTTGAGTATTTTATCCTCTGAAGAACAAGTGCTTTACAACATTACTCCTTGAACCTTGAACACAGAAATGGTAAATAGGCTAAACGGATGGTGATCTCACCGGCAAAGCAGCTCTAGTATTTCATGTTTATGAATAAGAAAATAGTCCATAACTGTCTCAGCTCCCTCCCTACAGAGCTCTGTCCTATCCCACCTCATTTTATAATCAAAAATGGAAATATATTTCAAACATTTAAAACGCTCTTTTATTTTTTTCCTTTGCTGATTCAGTGACAAACCAGACCCTCGTATTTAACAGCAGTGACATACTTTTAAATCTGTCGTTTGATCAGTAAATCACTCGCAGGAGGAAGTTATATCCAGCGGCACTAAATCCTAATAAGATTCTTTTAAAGTAGGACGACAACTAACGATGATTTTCATTATTGATTAATCTGCAGATTATTTTCCCAATCAGTTGATTAATCCTTTAATCTATTAAATGTTTGAAAATGGTGAAAAAATGGCCTTCACAGT